>NC_134542.1:97973176-99173176 GCF_050624435.1 Tenrec ecaudatus
ATTTTGTTGAGTGCGAATGAAGTAGGGAATGCAGCAATCAGCAAAGCAAAAGGGATAGCCTCAGTGAGTTTGTAACAGTCCAGCACATAATGGCTACATTCCTTGCGAGTTAAATCACTATGGTAAAATCCTTGGCAGCGTTTTTTTCAATAGTTTATTCATGCTGTTCATTATTATGAGTTGTAAAGAGTATGAGAATTTCATTTTTAAAATGTCTTATGGAATGTATCACTTTCTTAGATCTTGTAGACATGCTGTGGAAACCATAACATAAAATATGAGTTACTTACAATAACTAATTTTAATCCCATCTGCTAAGTATGACAACATTAGCATTTCCACTTAATTAAAAACACCCTTAAAGCAGCAATGTTTTAATCACTCCATTTTATTTACTCTCCTCCGGTGTCACTTATAATTGTAACTTTTTATTTTTTAATAATGAGGGATTTTTTTCCTCCTTGCATCACACAAAAAAAGTGCTGTCGATAATTAGCAGTCTTCTGTTATTAGTAGACTCAGGTGTCACAACTGTGTCTCATCCTCATTACAGTAAAAAATTTCACCTATCAGATTCATTATTGCTAGATAATGCGACTGAGAGCCTTTGCAGGCCCTCCAGAAAAGTAATTCAGCCAAGCAAAATTATCAGCTAATTATATTTAGAATCAAAAGCCCAACAACTATTTGCAGATAAATTATATGAATTGAAGTGAATAGATCTGAATATTAAGATTCATAGATTTAGCAGATGATTTGTTAATTGGAATAAAAAGGTCATTTACTAGTCATTTTAACAATGGATCAATTGGAACTCTATTTATTATTTAACTGGTAGTGCATAAGAATTGAAATGATGAATAATTGCATTATTGCCTTGAGATGATCTTTTTCTTCACCATAGCAAAAGTGGAGAAACTTAAGAGGATGGATTTTATAACTTTTTCTTAAAATATATTGGTCTCTTTCTTAATGTATTGTAAAACATAGTCCTAACCCAAAGAGACTATACAGTAAGGTTTAGTATTTTAACAAGATAAAAATATGAGCCTTGTGGTGGTTGGTTGCTTTTTGTTTTGTTTTAACCTGATTGGAAATATAAGCGTAGAGAAGGTAATTTGCAGAGTTTGTCATTTCTTTTTTAAAAATTCACAAAACGCCATTCCTCTTTTACGGAATTTTAATTAGCAGAGGCTTTTTGGAAATGGCCTGGTATGGGCTCATACGATGACTCAAAATGTAACTTGGCCTGCGATTGTCTTTCAGGGAACAGAATACTCTAATTCATATCCATTATTAAATAGTAGATAACATGTGCACTTTCTGAAATGCCTGTGACTTCACTCTTTTGATTTTACGTAATTACAAGGGAATGTTCATATGTATTTGCTTTTCGGTTGGCACATCATTTTAAAACTGAGTGATTTCAGATAAATTTCTCTGTTTTGGGTTCTTAAGGAATATTACTGGCTTTTGTGCTCAAAACTTTTGTTGATGTTTCAAGGGAAAAATGTTAAATATTAGTGTGATCTCTGAAATGAATGATCGGTGAATAGACTGCTTTTCCACTGTGTTCTCGTGCAACTTGTGTCAGGTTTGCAGCAAAGCTTGGAGCTCAGTATTTTTTTCAAAGTTTGCAGCATCAAAGCGAAGATTTTTCTTTCAAACTAATTTCAGTTAACATAAAAATAGGGAAAGCATCACCCACTTAAGAACAGCTTAAATTGCATGTACTTTGTCACTGTAAATAAACAAGGTAAACATTGACATGACTTCAAATTATTCTGGGGTTGAAAAAAAAACCTGCAGTTCAAAATAAAATTCCGCCTTTGGTCAACATTTTGGACGTCATTCAAAGTTTCTCATAAAATAAACATATTTTGAAGAGTGTTTTGAATTTTACTGCATAATTTCTAACCAACAGAAATTACAGTGGTACCTTTAAAGTTTATTATAAGTCAGATCAATAGCCATTATGCAAGGGTAAAAACAGCCATTGAGACACAGTGCCTTTGCTCTACTTAACCCTTACTACCCGTATGTGGAGAAAGCTCCCTTTAGCTGGTCTTGGGGGTAGGGGAAACCCTTTCACAAAGTGAAACTTTCTTTTTGTGTTGGCTTAATAATACAGACATCCTTTTCTGATAAACTCGAAAAACGATCTGGATTTTTAGGCAAGCAAGCAAAATGTTCATGAACGCAGTCTTCATAAGAGTTTTTCCATCAAGGAAGGCGGGGGTGGGGGGGGCTGGAATAGTTTTACATTCTGCATAATAGCAAATTGTTTTGAAGCATGAGCTTAAATGAAAATGCCCCATCACAACAGATTGTAATTTTTTTTCCTGAAGCTTTAGAGAGTGCCTCGATCATTTCCACGGCTATAGTGTTAAAGTGAAGTATTTGCTATTTGATTTAAACATTTTTGAAAAATGAACATTCTGGGGCTATGCAGCATTATTAAGAAAAGCTGTCCATACTTTACCACGTTGTTACATGTGTTTATCTGCCGATGATGAAATGTGTTAAACAGTATTGAAAAACAAAAAGAAGATGCAGAGCTGCGCTTTGATTAATTCAGTGAACAAAACATATGCTGTTGGTTCTGTTCTATGAAATTCATATATGATCAATAAAATCTTTTAAAAGAGCAACTTTGGCTTTAGGATGGGACTGCCGACGATGGTTTTGTTCCACTGCACTCGGAAATCAGCCTGTGGACTTAAGCAAACAAAATCGCTCTCTGCCTATGAAAGGAACGTGGTTTGTTTTTGGTTTTGTTTTTTTTTTTTTTGTTTGGTTTGGTTTTTTAAAATATATTCTTGTCCTCTTTCTAAAATCTCTTTAGGTTGGAAGCTGTGTATTGTGGTTGCTACCCACTTTGTCCCAAGGACTTGGTTTATCCTGAAATCTTCCCAGGTAGCAGCTCTCATGTCCTTTCTTCGTTCCTGAGGTAGTATACACAGTCAAATGCTAAAGTAGAAAGTTTGAAAATAAACTTAGGCGGGAGCAATTGTTTATTTGGCAAGTCAACATGTTAGTGTTAAGGAAAATTTTATGTGTTTTAATACATTAGAGTTAGCTTATATTTACCATCTGTTCTTTTAAGATAACAAAAAAGCAAGTTTTCAAATAGCATTCTTCATTGTTAGCATACACATCCCATCATGATGGATTTTTATAAGCAGGTCAGTGTGACTGCAATAGCTTACAGATTTTTTTTTTAATGATACACACAGAAAAATTGAGGCCTGAAAGTCACACCAAATTATATAAACACTCGACTGGTTAATAATATGCAACTGTTGTACAGGGCACATACGGCTATGGTACCAGTTCTTTGAAAAAATTCTCATCACTAACTATATCACATATGCATTGTGTTACATTAGAATAATGTATTTTAATCACCCAAAGGAGATGTCTAAACATCACAACTACACAGTCTTATTTAGCATTAAACATCCTTGTGAGCTGAGGTAACCTTATAAAATCATGCTTAAATAATGTAAAACACGAGGCGGCACAGAGCAATATGCATTTTTAATTAGTAAAGTGACTAATATCGAGTGTGTGCTTTGAGGTTTTTGTTTCATTAAAAATGTATCTGTTTTTCCTGCAGCTGAATATCTGTATTCTACACCTGAGCAGCTTTCAACAAGGCTTCAGAAATTCTGCAAGAGACCCGATATTGTAAGAAAACATCTCTATAAGGTAGTTATTGAGAAGAGATTTACGTGGTGTAAATGCCATATTGAAGTACAAAGAAAAAAATCTTAAAAAAAACATTTAATTAACATACTAATGTTTAAAGGAAACATGCTAGGGAGGGATATTAGTTGTTACACTAACAAGGATTAATTAAACTGGATGCCGGTTGTATTAACCTAGGTCTTATGAAATACGTGCACTTAATGCACGGTACATGCTTTCTTAAAAAAAATTTATTGTGTTCTAAGATGACTGTCCTTTACATTTAGCCCCAAGAGGCTTATAAAAATGAACCTGGATTAATGTAACTCATTAGTTTAAAAGGAAGTAAAGGAAAGATTCTACAATTATACTAATGAGGCTAAGCAATTCTTCCTATCTTAATGAAATTTTCAGTCCTCAAAAATTCAGGTGAGTGACATGTCTGAAGGTTGGTGTTCATTTTGAACCACCTTGGAGATGATGGTCATTTTCCTTTTTAGTCAGTGACATTGGCGTCTTGAGTTTGCCTGGAATCAGACTGGCAGTTTCCTCGCTGGCTGGCAAAGGCAGAAGGAAAAACAGTACAAATCGCAGCATCGTTCACTCCCTCATTCACTATCTTATCTCTGGTCGTTTGCATCCAGAATTGTACACTGTTGAAATAACAACACAAAGGCCCTACTAAAAGTCTAAGTAATTGAACTAGGATAAATCTGCTTTACGAGTGTTGAAGGTGGCTCTAGGCCATGAGTAATATACCTTTTTATATTCTTTGAATGTAACATCTTCGTTTTACATAAATTCAGAAGGGTTTACAATCTATCGGTTTTATAATCCAGCGTATTTTAATTGTCTTATGTTAATATCTAAACCACCCACATGAAATACAGTTGTCTGCCCATCCTCGCCTCTTCGTGTTTCATGGCCCCAAATACATATTTACATAGTAATACATCAAAACTGGACTTTGTTTCTGCAGGAAACAGTTAAACTTCAAGGAAAAGGGAGAGAACCAAAAATGCAATTTAACACCCAATTTCAAGCTCATTATCTTTCATTGTCTATTAACTTGGCGATGGTTCAGAAGGTATCTCATAATCGTTTCAAATGCTGACTGAGCACTTCCAGCCTCAGTGTTACTCGAGAGGAGCCTATGCTATTGTATCGGATACCAGGGAAAGTTTGCAGGGGAAACAGCAGCACCCAAGGTGTACCTCAACCTTTCTGTGTTTTCAAAGGGCAGTCGCTGATTTGTTTGTGTAAATGTCAACCAAATTGTTTTCCACGTGGCCCCCAAACCACAATATGCAGAATGTGGCAACTCAGGACACCGACCCATGACCATCCGTGCAAATAGCTACGTTGTTCTACACGAGGCACAGAGCTGGTTTCCAAGAGTTCGCAGTCAAGCTTTTTGTTTGGGTTTTTCGTTCAGGTGGATTCTTGATCAAGTATTTATAAATGTATGTCCACCATTAAAGTCTATCGGATTTTTTTCACTTTGCCTCAATTTCGGTCTTATTAAACCTGTGGTTCTGCATCTGCACATTGTTAGCCATTTTAGAAGCTTTTGCAACAAGTCGCCTTAAGTTGGAGAAGGAAACAGATCTCCTGGGAAGATACGTTAAGGCAGCTACTGCCCCAAGTATGAAATGCACATCAACGTCTTGTGCTGTGAAAACACCAACTTGTTCCTCAGGCAACTTAAAAGGACCGGAACCTTAAGTGCTGCTTCACTGAACTATGTCGTCTTAACTAGTTACCTGTATTTATAGTCTGTACATGATAAAATGTTCCATCTCAAAGTTTTACAGATCAGTAATTATGTGTAAGCATTCATGGGAATGTATGTGTGTGATTAACATCTAAGTTTTTGCTACCTGGGATGGTTGCCTTGTAAATCTAGCATGTATTTTCACATATGTCCTCATTTATAATTCTTCATGATAATGGTGCCTGAATCGCAGTTTCAGAGAAAGAGATGAATTAGTCCAAGCTTCCTAAATAGTCAAGGACTCTGTGATGCTGATGGCTATCAGCAAACACTGGCCTACGACAAGGCACCCAGACTCGTCACCACAGGAATGACCATGGCTTTCAGTGCAGTTACTGTAATGAGATGGAGAGCCAAACCAAAAAAGAGAGTCTTCTAAATTTCCTGTATTTTAGAAATAGTAAATCGTGATACTTATTACCTTTCTCTTTACAAAGTATACTATTGCAGATGATGTTCGTTCTCACTAACTGCCAACGATTGATCTCAAGGCAGCTTTTTATCAGCTCTTGTGAGTGCAATGGAAGAGGATTCTCTGTGTGCTGTTAACAAGAATGTTTGCCTTTTCCCTTCTAGAAGTGTTGCACTGGCCCGCGCGGTTTTGCTTTTGTAAAACATAGGCTTCTAACATCTGAAAGGATAGAATGTCACTGAATTTATTCCTTTTACATTTTTACACCCATTTGTGTATGTGTTTTAAGATTACATTTTAAAATCTTCTCAACTGCTTATCATCTAGAGTTCGATTTAGAGCAAGGTTTTTCACAGGGATTCACATGGGGAAATGTGATGACTAGAACCAGGCTATGAACACTTGGCTTGCTTCTCACTGAGACACTACCCTTCCATTCTGAGTGGGGGTCTTGAAGCGGGATGGGAACTGGAAGGCTCGTAGGGGGAAAGCAGAAACAGAATTTGAGGGGATTTTGGTTTTGTCTCTTCTTTTATTCTGAAAGTAACTCTTTCTACTATACGCGTACGGATTTTTCGACTTCCCACCTGAAATGGTTTCAGGCTTGAAATGTTTGAATTGCTTATGTACAGGAACCTCTCTGTGCACACACCCCCCCTCCGACATACACACACACACATACATTTTTCTTAGATCCTTACGAAAATTGAGTCATGCAAGCATCAAACGTTAGCTGCGCCACTTTCTTAATAAGTTAACATCTCTAGTTTAATCTCTGATTACAGCGTTCTTATACATTCAGGACATAGTCCTTTCTGGGTAGAGGACATCCATTGGCCACATGACTTGTCAAAGATACGATAGGTTCCACTTCCTCCCCAGTAAGAAACATGTATAAGGAAGCTTCAAAAGTTCATGGAAATAATTGACTTAAAGGTTAATGGAATTTTTCCATGAACCTTTTGAATTTCCCCTGTCTGTCCCTCGCAAAGGACCCCAGGTGGCACAGTGACCAAAACACTCAGCTGATCAGTGGAAGGCAGTGGAAGAAAGACGTGGCAGTCTGTTTCCCTAAGGATTAATCCAAATAAAACCAACCCCCACTGCAGTTGGGTCGATTCTGACACACAGCGACACCGCCCCCCACCCCCCTATAGGACAGAGTAACCATTTTGAGTTTCCCAGGCTATAATTCTTTGTGGGAGTAGATAGCCTCCTCGCTCTACCATGGAGCAGTTGGTGGCTTTGAACCACTGACCTTCTGGTTAGCCGCTCATAACCTACTGCACAACGCCATCCACTCTGTCCAGTAGGGTTGCTAGGAGCTGGATTCTACTTAATAGCGAAAGGAGTTGGAGCCCCTTTTAAAGTTGTCGTTTTTAACAAAATATCCCCAGGGCTAAGTTGAGCATGAGTTCCTAGATGTCATCATAGAAGTAAGTAAGCAGCCAAGGATTGACTTTCTACATGAATACTTGTTGTTCTCCCGCCCAAACAAGTGAGCACCTTGAACTTGTATTTCCCCTGCCTCATTTTCACTTTGTGATTTTAACTACTAAAATTCCCCAACAATTAGTTGAAACCTTTATGTTTTTAGAGAACCTTACTTAATTAGGTCATTATATTTTTAGTCTTAGAAAGAAATTGTATGGCCATACCTCTATTACTGGTATTGAAAATTGCGCCAAAGTATAATGAGGGGCTCAAACTAATGGAAGGGATTCTCATTCCTGTCCTATTTCTCAGTTTCTTTCATGAATACATTGAGTGACATTTTCTGTGGGGGGTGGATGGGTGTCATTCTGCCCTTCGTTTCAAGAACGACCTGTAATTACTCTCAGACGATGGCTGCTCTTGACTTTGTTCTCCTCTTCAAGTTCTTCAGCATTTATAACCTTGATAACCTCCTCTTATTTGAAGGAGCGAAAAATTTTCAAATTTCTGCCTAAAGCTGATTCCAAACACTGATGAAGCTTGCAGTTCAGACTCAATGCTCAGAAAAGCCATTTGTGGTTGTCTCTGTTATGTCCGGCTCTGCCTCCCTGAGCCACAGCCAAGCCACCTTTAGTTTCCTTCCAAGAGACCCCCACCCAACGGTGGCTTATGCCCTCGATGTGAATAAGGTGTTGCTTCCTGGTGTTAACGCTCCTCCGCAGCCATGACTTTTTTTATATATATAAAAATGAGAACTTAAAAGCGGGTGGCATTTTAAAGGACGACTGAAAACCGAACCAACACAATGTAAGACCAAGTCTCCCTGTTTCTCTCTTCTTTCTCCCTCTCCTCCTTCCCGTCTTGCTCTTTCCTTCCTTTCTGTGTTCTCCCCTCCCTTGATTTTACTTGATTCAATTTTCCTTAATTAAAAATAAATTCTTGTAATCTACAGCCCCATAGATGACATTCTGGGTGAGAAAGATCAGTTTGGCATCTGGCTTTAGGTGATGTTCGGGCTTCACTGCGATACATCTGTAAAAGTTGAAGAATGTTTAACAGATCTTAAAAGCTCCCCCCACCCCACCCCACCCTACCCCAGTCCTGCCATAATGAAATAGTGAATATAAGCCAGTATGTAAACTTGATGTACTTTATAAATTCCACCTAAAAGTAATGGTATTTATCTTCTGCCTTCGCCACTTTCAAGTAAAATGCACATGAGCAAAATAGAACAAACCCATGTATTCAGATGATGTGTGTTTTGTGTTTATAAAAGTTAAAGTTGGACGATGACTATCTAATAGTTGTCGCCCAGAACATAAACCAGGAAATGCGTGTGCCACGGAATGTGCCCATTTGTGACAGCGGTAGCGCTCCTCTTATGGGTGGAAATACAGTCACTCTTTAAACCAATCAGATACTGGGATTGTTTCTTCCTTTCTTCTGAGATGATGAAACTTGAGAACCATTCACTCGGTGGGGTCTTGGGGTTTGCTTTTTAATATTGCGTGATGTGGATTTTCAGCAGACGTTGGTTTCTCCATCCCTAATGCTTCTTCATTTCTCTCCCTTCTCTCCCTCCCCCTTACAGGGTGCAACGGCGCCGTTTTCTTGGGCAGCCCTACATGGTAAATTCAGGTCTCTGCTTAGAACAGAACCTAAGGAAGATTTGTGACAGATGGGGCTAAGTCACAAACTTGCAGCCTAAGGCAGAATCTGTAGAACTTTCCAGAGTGTGCCCATATTTACCTGATCAGAGAGCAAAGAAAATCTGCAGAGGAAGCTGAGCCTGGCTGCTTGTCATAGCTGACACAGAGCCATCTGCCACAAACCTGTGGCGGCTTCAGATCTCCAAGCCCTGCCACCACCCCAACTCAAATTAAATACAGATTCCCAGAGACGTTAGGATGGTTACACATGTCCTCGGCATCACATGTAGGAAACTGTTCAAAAAAAATATGTGGCCTGTTGTATAACCGCACTCATGTATCCCATATGTGGTGCCACATTGAATTTCCGGTCGAATCTGTTTTTATCCTTTGTACTGGATGACATGGTGCCTGAATTCTTTCTCTTCGCCGACACGATGGCAGCCAAACTGCAGCTTCAAACGCTCGCACTTGGCTGGGTTTCTACCCAGGTTGCCAGGTTGTCATCGGAGCCTTCTTGTGTCCTCAAAGGGCCACGGGGTCTGAAAGGAGGATCAGAATGCTACCGGACTAATTGGGCAGCCCCCTCAGAATTATTTGTGGGAAAAGGGCTGCTTTAGCACTTTTCTTTTAGCAAATTAATGACTCTCCGGCACAGGGGTTTTTAAGTGAAGGTATTAATAAGGGGTCTGGCAGGTATTCCCATGATTCACAGTGTTACATTTGCATTTAATTAATCTTAAAGAAAGTTGCAGGATAAACAGCTGTAATTCGGACAAACATCAGAAGTACACTAAGTGGAGCCATCTCTTCCATGAAATGAACACGGAGAGACTTGTTCTAATTTTTTTTTCCTTCCGGGCTAAAACTAGAAATATCAACTTCTAACAAAACAAGCTCTGATACAAGTACTCCAAAAATACGTGCATCCGGCTACAAATGCAGTCTTTCAAGATAAGTCACTTTATAATTCCAATATCAAGCAGCTGTATTTGTTGATGTAAAGATGTTTTGAACAGTTAGATTGTTAAATAAATTTTTAATAAAGTACCCACTGCTATTTTTAATTAGCATATCTCATTTACGTGTAAGTGTGTGCATCTATCTGTCTACTTCTCACTGAACACTTCCTTGTGTCAGAGACAACGAATACAATTGTTTCCTTTCTGGATGAACAAGGATCTGTTTTGCAAATGTTTGCAAGATATTATGACATTTCCAAGATTTTCTTTGCATTCTGGAAAGCAGGAGGTAAACATTTGTAGTCATTAAGGTAAAGTCTGTTGATAAACCATCTTCTGTTTACTCACAGGTAAATTGTAACTTTGTTTGCTTTTGAAATGAGTAACTTCTCCACTGAAGAGCAAGGAGCTGTGGGGGTGGGAGCGGGGCCAGAAGGGGGGGTCAGATCTGACTCTGGACTCCAGGTGACTTGAACGGTCTAGCAGTTAACTGAGATTGAGTAGGCAGTGGCTCAGAAACCCAGCCGCATCCTTTTGACAGGTAGCAAAATGGTAAGCAAGAAATAGATCAAGGTCAGCAAGGCAGGTACTGCTCGTGGGATAGAGGCAGTCTTGCAGATCAAAGAAAGCAGTTCAGCAGCCACGGCGCCTGGGGATTTGAAAGCAGTCACAGAAGCAGGGAGTTGTATCTTTGGACAGGGGCCTCTTGCCCCCTTAGCCAGTATGCAATTCATAATTCACGTCCTCGCTCCTGGGGAAGACACTGAACAAATGACCCCGTCACCCATAAAAGAAAGGACTCGCAGATTGTTCCTCCGAGGCTGAGACTTCAGAAGCTGGAAACTGGCAGGTGTGTTCCCACTGAGAACAGAAGTAAAGATGTGAAAAGAGGCCCTTGGTCATTTCTTCTGGGAGGGGTTTCTCGGCTAACGAGATGACCTGTACCAGTCATCTTGCTTCAGTAGGATAGCTTCTGTGTCATTGACATTGCCTGACCTGGGCAATCTGCTCTCGCAGCAAGAGACGCTGTTTAGACCATACTGTTCGATCTCGAGAATAATGGGCTCAGGTTTTATAGTGGAAAAGACATTATGTCCTTATACCCTTTTCCCCTCTAAATGACGGAGGGTGGACATTAACTACAGTTCTGATAAGACAGCTAACACCTTGAAATACTTTCCATAGTTGGGTGAATATCATATTGAAAATCACCTGTATTATTTTCCTACCTAAAACTTAAATCAAACGCTCTAGCTGTGCTCAGCCTTCCTTTTTAGATAAACACTTGCCTTAAATGTACCACTTTTTAAAACCATGTTGTCAGCTCTGGGTATTGGTGCACAGAAGCAGTAAAAAAAGTTTTGGAAATGTGCAATTCTGAACATTGAGGAGCTGTGACTAGGATGCCCATGCGCATGCTTAGCACTCACAATGTAGTAGAGTGGAGTGTTGTTAAGGGGCTTAACCATATTTCATTGAAGTTGGAATACGTGGAGATTGCAAGTTAACTCTTTAATTCCCTGTTCCCTCTGTTGTCACTAAAGAGGTCAAAGCCCCACATTTCTTATATAGTGTCTCTTTGTTTTCAATACTCCATATTCTGCTCATTTTCATCTTTTAACCATGAACTCATTTTCAATTTTAAATATATTTTAAAGTCTGCGCATTGTCAAGACCTCTCATACCACATCTAGGATGCCTGCCCTGTACGATAAGCCATGGACTGTATTACTGGCTAGGTGTTTCTATAACAGCAGGACACCCGAGTTCTTAACAAGCTTACTGAGAACATGTTCATCAGGAAGATCGCAGGAAAGGACATTTCTCAACATGCTCCTGAGTTTTGTTAGACTGTCTGTTTTTGTTGTGGTTTGTGTGAAATTTTACTGAGAAAATTATTTTTCTATTCAACAGCTAATACATCTAATACATGTTTTGTTTCAAGGCATGAGTTGCAGGCAACTCAATCACTTCTAGAGCCCCTTTCTCCCTGCGCTCCCTGTTTCTATTCGCCCATCTTTCTGCATTCTTCCAACCTTCTGAGCTTTGTTTCTGGTCTGCTCTTTTGGTCTCATGTGGTTGATTGATGATTCTGAAAATAATGGGCTCTGATTGTATAGCGGAAAAGACATTCTATGCACAACTAGCCATGTACATGTTTCTCTCTAACTGCTCATAGGTATTATTGTTACTATAAACATCTGTCACTTGGTTGACTGAAAAGTGGTCCCCCGGAGTGGGTTCAGTTCCAGGTTTGAAGAATGTCTAAGGGCCAAGGTCTCGGGCTTCTGCCATTCATGATCAGATAGGCTAGTAAATCTGGTCCTTTCTATGATTTTGAGTGTTGTTCTACATGTCTCACACTCAATCCAAGATTTGCTATTGTGTTTCACACTCAGGGCTGTCGCCAGGTGCCATCTAGTTCTTCTGATATAAAATGCTCCAATTTTATTAAACACCCTTCCAAACCCAGTTTGGCTGAAGTGCCCAGTTATCACTCATAATTCTACATATCTTGACACATGAAGATGGTAGTACAACTGGTAAGTTAAGGGAACTTCTTAGTAATAGAGAACTGCATTTATGAATTTCAACCCCTTGAAATGCATCTGGAAGCAAAGATTTCATTTTATGTTGAAGGTGTTAATTTTATTTGATATATTTTTAAGTAAAGTCTTTTTTTTTGAGAAAGCATGCGATAGTAAGAATATAGTGACCCACAACAGAATTATCATTTAAGTCTCAAAACACGTTCTATAAGTGATCAAATCAATTTCCAGAATGGAAGTCTATGTTTTCCTTTAACGTGTGCATATTCTGTGAGTCGTTACCACCCTGACTGCCTTTCTGTTTCAGTACAAGATTGGGGAGTATTTAATATCAACTTTTGGAAATAACAACAAAGAGAGTATATTATAAACCACAGGCTAGAACATGTTTCACTTCAATATTTGAACTGAGATGCAGGACAACTTAAAAAGTGGTCATATCCGTTGGGCCGCGACTCAAATACTCCCTCAACACAAGAACTTTGTTCTAAAAATCCAGCACTCTGTGATGCTCACCTTCCCAACACCATCGCTAAAGACAAAATGGGTGCATAAACAAATGTGAAGAAAGCTGATGGTGTCCGGCTATCTAAAGCTATAGCATCTGGGGTCTTAAAGGCTTGAAGATAAACAAGTGGCCATCTAAGAAGCATCTGAGAAGCAACAAAGCCACATGAAAGAAGCACACCAGCCTGTGTGATCAGACGGTATTGATGGATCAGGTAGCAGGCATCTAAAACCGAGAATAAAACCATACCCAAGATGAATGGGGGAGGGGGACAGGAGGGGCACGAAGTGGAGACCCAATGCCCATCTATGGACAATTGGCCATCCCTGACAGGGATCCCAGGGAAGAGATGCAGTCAGGGTGCATAGAGCACCAATGAAACACGCAACTTTCCTCTAGTTCTTTGGTGCTTCCTTCCCCCGCTGTCATGACCTCAATTCTACCTTACAAGTTGGATTAGACCAGAGCATGCACACTGCTACAGATAAGAGCAGGGAATCCAGGATAGATAAACCCCTCAGGGCCAAACAAGGAGAGTAGAGATATCAGGAGGATTAGAGGAACGTGGGGGGAAATAGGAGGATCAATCACAAGAATCAACCTAGAACCCCCTTTTAGGGGGACGAATAATGGAAAAATGGGTGAGGGGCGACAGAGGACAATGTAAGATATGGAAATAATTATAACTTATTCATGAGGGAGGGTGGGTAGGGCAGAAATGGGGAGCTGATATATCGGGGCTCAAGAGGAAAGAGAATGTTTTTTAAATGATGGTGGCATATGTGTAAATGTGCTTGACACACTGGAGGAATATATGGATTGTGATAAGAGATGTAAGAGACCCCCCAATAAAAGTTTTTTTTAACAGAAAGAAAATATATTTTTTAAGCGGGGGGCACCCAGAGATCTGGGGACCCTACTGCCCAGGCTGCCAGAGGCTGTGCCCCGAAGAGGCACTACAACCAAAGGGAGGGGGGATGAGGGGGTGAGGGGAGGGGCTGCTCCTGTTGGTGCACCTCTGTTCACACCATCAAAAAAAAAAGACCAGTGGTCATATCTAGTACATGATTTGCGTTATCCCCTCCCTTCAAGCTATTGATCATAATGTAACTGGAGAAATTTTTAATACAGGCACCCAATTCTACCTGTCGCTCAAAGATGTGTAGTACACAATGCAAGTATAACACCACACTTGGAAGAATGGTTAGATCCAGGGAGCAGTGACAGGAAGACTGGGACGGGGGAAGAGTCCAGTCTGTGTGGTTTACGGTTTATTGCTTAAATGGAGTCATTGGTACACAAATGTGGGCTCCCATTCTTTATGACATTTTCCATGTCTTGAGTGTGATTCTTGGATATCCCTTTGGATGGGAGCTATAAGCGCTGGGGCGCACGTGGTTAGTTTTGCTACCCTGTCATCCCAAGCGTTCTTTGACTTGCTCAAGGATTAGACTAGTCAGAAGGCAATTGCCCCTCAGAAGGTGAAAGCATCCTAACTGCTGCCATTGCGTGAAAAGACTTGTCTTTGCTGACAAATGACTGTGGACTTAACCTCAACTCTGAAACGAATCCTAGTGGACAGGGAAGAAAGCCCCGCCTGACAGTCTGTGGGTTCCTGTCTGGCTATTGCCTATGGCTCTAAGAAGTCCAGGATGGAAAACTCTAGTTCTATAAACACGTTTGAAGGGCAACGCGAGGAAGAGGCGGGCAAGTGTCAACTGTGCCTCGTCTTTTGAGAACTGCAGAGCATTGTGGGAGAGCTCGAGAACTCTCTGAGCTGGAAACCACACTGCCCACTTTCCCTCGCGTGCCCAGCCCCCGCCTTCCTCTTGGGCTCTCTCCACAAGGATGGAAGTCTCCCTAATCTCTTGAGGCTCTTAGGAGGCACGCACGACCACAGGGACCATGCTCCCCATCTTCCAGCCCATTTCCGTAAAATGGAATTTGGGATCACTGTGTACACGGGCCTCCCATTAGCTGTCATTACCTGATTGATCCTGTATTTTCATCTGTGGCTCCGTGTCTAGATAAAGTCTCAACCTTAGAAGAATTTCTCTTGCTTCCTTCCTTCCTTTCCTCCCCCCCCCCCCCATCCCCAAACTAACGTAAGGAATTGAGTATCTGAGAGACTCGAAGATGCTGGCCTTGCGAACCTATCAGAGACGAGCTGCTCAGTGACATGCGCGCTACTGTGAGGGTTTGTGTAACGCATTTCTCTACGAATCTGACATTCTTTAGAGTTGAAAACCATGTTTCTCCGTCACTTCACCAAGAGAACATGAATTTGGCAAGTGGCATATTTTATATTTGTGTTGCTTAAGAGATAAATACTTTCCTTGCTTGAGATACCGACACTGTCTTTTTGGAAGTGTTGAGTTGAATTACATGCCTAATTCTGAGTGACTGGATATTTCTCCCCACATCAGGCAAGAAAAGGCAAAGAGTGAGGTGGGGGTTCTCTGGTACCCGCATTGTTGGTTTTAAAAGGATATGCGAGATGATGTATTGGATGGGAATTGCAAACTAGGAGACTGGATAGAGTCCTGCCTACAAGCTGGTTATGTCTGACTAATATTTTAAGTGGCCTTTACTGTTAATGTAGGTTTAGAGAGGCATTCTATCTCTTTCACAGGTCATACCAGTCCCTGCCTTACACTTCTACTGAACTTAGGCATTTGGGATGTTTTACTGGCCCGCCTGATAAACATCAGCTTTTGTAACCACCCTCTCCCATTCTAGCTTTGGAGAAGCTGAAAATCTAAGGAGAAGCACGCTGCTTCGGGTCTCATGATGGCCGCCTCGTGTCTAGTACTCTGGTTCCCCAGATTCTTTCAAGAGGTGGTGGTCAACCCAACTGGTCAAGACCACCCACTCCTGAAAGGAAGCCTAGGAGGAGGGAAAGATGTTTCTCCATCCTTTCCCCTTCTCCTGCTCTTCTCACTTTCAGAAGAAACATGGATGAGCGAGGTGTTAGTACTGTGTTGCTGTTAGCAGGGGTTGGCGAGTCAGCTCTGACCCAGAACAACCCTATGCTACAACACAAGGAGCCTGATCCTGCGCCATCTTCACAGCTGATTACTGTCCATCCGCCTCGTCGAAGGTCTTCTTTGTCATGGACCCTGTACTTTACTCCAGGGG
The DNA here is from genome assembly GCF_050624435.1 of Tenrec ecaudatus. Lineage (NCBI taxonomy): Eukaryota > Metazoa > Chordata > Mammalia > Afrosoricida > Tenrecidae > Tenrec > Tenrec ecaudatus. The sequence goes on from NC_134542.1 coordinate 97,989,293, forward strand.
CTGGTCCCTCCTCCTAATGTGCCCAAACTACGGCAGACAGTCTCACCACCCTTCCTTCGAGAGACCATTCTAGCTATACTGCTACAGAGACAAATTCATTCTTCTGGGAACCATATAAATTCTATCTTCTTCACCAATGTCATAATCCAACTGCACCAATTCTTTTCTTCTTCATAGTGTCCAGTGCCTTGAATTGTTTGCTCATTGTCCTGATTGAGTAAATGTCAAGATAGTCCACCCTGATGCACACGCTTCTGAGTCGTGAACCCTTTGTTCTGTTTAGCCAGCTTCATGTTGGTCTGTGTGTCGGTGAACAAACAGTGAATTGCAATTCCCATCATTTGCGTTGCTGTCCATAAGTTGAATGCCTGTGTGTAATCCATGATATACATAAACATCTTTCTTCTGATAGTCTGTGTTTTCAGCCAGAATCCATCTGACATTAGCAATGATAACCTCGTTCCCATGAACTCTTCTGAATCCAGCTCGAATTTCTGGGACTTCCCTGTTAATGTACTGCTATGAGCATTTTTTTAATTCAGCAAATTATTACTTCTATATGGCATTTCTCAATCATTTATACACTCTATTAGAGCATGTCTCTTTGGAATCTCTTCCAATAAGTTGGCCAGGTGGCTGTCCTCAAAATTCCATGGCATAGACGCCGGCCGCTTCCAATCTTGCACCCATTTGTTGAAGCATCTTGATTCGTTTTCCATTGCATCCTCCATTCACTTTAGCTGCTTGTCTGGTGACGAGTGCTTACAGATGAAGGATGCACTGATGTGATACCTCACTGTAGATTGGTGTCGTGTGACTCCTGGCTGCACTCCTGTGCTGAACAACCCCGGGAAAGGATGCACAAGGATTGATTTCCTGGCACTCAAATTTGAGGCACGATGCCACCTGTCCTGTCTTGGAGCCGTTGAAACATTTTTAATTGTTGTTCAAATTATACAACAATGAAGTTGCTAGTAGATGAAACTGTGTCCAAAACCCTGTACCCACATGCAAAGGGTCATGGTGCAGGGGGAGTAGCATCTTTAATTCTGCAGCATTGGGCTTCCTCTCATCCCAAACAGCCAACCCAGAAATCACATCCAGTGAAGCTTACTTAAGGAAAGGAAGGGGAGGGATAACTTGAAAAGAAGATACTTCTAATATGGTATTAAACTGTAATTCATAGGGAGCTGTAGGCCTAAGATATGAATTTCTGAAAATAGGTTGGTTTATTTATTTTTTTTGTTTCTTTGGTGGTTGTTGTCCCTCCCCCCCCCCCACCTCCCTGCTTCGGGAAAACACTGACACATCCTTAATTATAGAGTAATAAATACCCATGGCATATTATCTTCTGATATTTCCTTACACAGATAGCAAAGCATGCAGCTGTTTTTGAAAACTGATAATCACGTACAATATAAGTATATTGCATCTTGTACTTACAACCCACCCTTCAACAAGGCAGCATCGTGGAGCACTTAACAGTGAGAACCAGAGCCGCTCACAGCAGCGACCTAACCGAACAAATTAGCTTTGAATTGTAACTTAAGACTCGGAGGCAGACCCAAATGCCTGCTCTTGCCAGCAGAGACATTCCAAAGGCAAAAACACACCAAGTAGAGAGCCTTTGCTTCAGGATTATGGCGGCAGTTCTCAAAAAGCAGCCGAACTTAATGATCAATCAGAAAAATATAGGGCAGTAACTCCACAGCTGAAGGATGTAAAAAAAGACCTGTACAAAGCATTAATCGTGGGATGGGAGGTAGAGGGAGATTTTCACAGAAAACATTAAGCCATTGGAAAGCTCTATTTATTGCTTTCAACCCAGGCAGCAAAAAGAAAGAAGGAGAGAGAGAGAGAAACATGGTCAAAGAAAAGTCCGTGGACAAATGTGGGGGGTAGGAAAGGAAATGAAGGTTAAGCAAGGCCAATATGATTCAGAATAAAAGGGAGGGAGGCTAGTATACGGAGCCAGCTGCAATGACTAAATGTTACATTAAGAAGAATTAAAATCGCGAGGGGGAGGTCTGGGTATTTTACTAAGTGGATTAATGTTTTCTTCCTTGGTGTCTGAGGTTACAGATTTTAAATTTATTTGGTGCAGGGTCTTATTGTGAAATTCTTAATAGGAAGAAGGGAAACTAAAGACATTTGTGCACTCTTAAAAAGTGGGAAAAAGGCACATACACTTTAATACACTTAACTCTCACAAACAAGCGTTTGAAGCCACTCGCAGAGAAAGGGTGTGGTGCTGCTGGTGCTGCCGAGCCCATTCCAACCCATAGCGACCCCTTGAACCATTTTGTGGGGGAAGAGGGACAAAGGTAGATGCTTTTTAAAAATGACCTCATGATAATAGAACATAAGGGAACCGGGAAGTATATCCCCAATTCAGACAAAAACCACACATGTGGGAAAACCACCGATTTTGAATGGTCTGTGTTTAAATTTTACTGCTCCCCCCCCCTTTAACAATATAAATTAAAATTCTGGCATTTAGAAACGTCACCAGGAACATCATTTAATAATGCAAACCTAACCCTCTGCTTTCTTTGGTGAATGGTAAAAAATAAAACGAACAACTAGCTAGAAACAAATGGCTGCCGTAGCATCCGCTCAAGCTCAGAAAGAAGGGGAAAGTTCCTCATTGGCTCTGTCACCTTCTTTATTTTACTGGAAGATGTCGCAAAAATAAATAAAACGAATAGGGAAAAACGGGCAGGGTGTGGCTAACTCCCAGAAGGACTAGATGCTAAAAGGAAGATTTTTAAAGTTTGGGGTTGTGTGTGTGTGTGTGTGTGTGTGTGTGTGTGTGTGTGTGTGTGTGTGTGTGTGTGGTGTCTTTTGCAAGGGGCAGATGTGTGTGTGTGAGTGTGTGTGTGGTGTGTGTCTTTTGCAAGGGGCAGATTGGAACCTAACGTGATTACATCTACCAATCTGCTTCAACTTCCCAGGGAAGGTGGGGGGGAAATAAGGATGGTGCTCAGCTTTCCACAGTTCAAGAGAGTGAGCTGGGAAACATACTCGGATTCTTATTCTTACCACCACCCCCAACCCTGAGTGTATGGCTTCTGTCATCTGGCTGGCAACTGACCCACAGATATATTGCTTCGGGCATTTGTCTGGCCAATATTGTTAGGAATCATTTAAATTGAAAATATGGATCAAGAGGTATATAAGAATTACTGGCACGTAGCTATTAGTCTTGAATGCAAACAGTATTTGGGGTGTGGGCAAACCACCTAACTGGAAGCACATGGAAGATCAGTTTGAAACTGCTTTAAAAAAAAAAACCAAACCTTACTGTGTAGAAATGCCATCGAAGGGCGAAAATATGACTGAAAAATGAAAAGAAAAAAAAAACATCTACCCCCCCCCCCAAAGTGACCAAGCAAAATGGCATGGACACCTTTAACCTGGTGCTTCAAGTATCTGAGCCTATAGCAGAGTTAATGAAGTGCTAACACGGAGACAAATCCCTCTGGTTTGTAAAGCTGAGCCTGCAAGAGCGGATAAAGCCGGAAGTGCAGGGCCTTGTGGCTCACAGGAGCCTGAAAAGTGTCCCTCTGCCATTTCATCTTGGTGTCGGGACTGAGCACACACAGTAGCTCTGCACGGGTCACAAAGAGCGGACTTTGGATCCCCAACGCCTCTCTCCCTGGAGAATAAGGACCCGTGGCTGGAGCCGGTTTCTAAGATCCCGGGGTCTCATGGAGATTGTTCTGTGATGATTGATTAAAAGAAAGGAACTCCATTTTCCTCTTGCGCCGCAGAGCCATGGAGGGGAACTTGTGTTCTCTGCTGTTTGCAGCTATGTTCCCTGGCTTTCCGTCCGCTTGGCTGTTTTCCCCTGTTTTTCTAATGCTGTGATAGCAGGCCAGAAAAATGGAATCTACAAAATTGCAAAACAAAACGCGTGGGGGTGGGGGGGTGAGGGGGGGTGAGGCGGGTGGGGAGGAAGGGGATGGGATGCGCCGGGCGAGGGGTAGCATCCTAACCGAAGAGAATGAATTGCACCAGTTTAGGAACCACATTTTTAAACTTAAAAATGTGGGATGAGTAATGAAGTTTTAAAGAAGCAAACTGTGCCTGCGTGGAGTATTTATAGTCCCTTTTCTGTACGAGGTCCCCCAGACCTCTGGGTGCATCAGCAAACTGTCCTCCTACACGACGGAGCGTGCAGCTGCGATCTGGCCCCGGGCACCACCTACCCGGAGTCTCTACCTAATGCATTTTACATTTGCACAGATAATAAAAGAGAAAAGGAGGCGGATTTTTTTTTTTCTCTCTCCAAAAAGCGAGAGGGGGCTGCTGTTTTGCTTTTTTACCCCTGGGCGTTCGGTGTTTCTTTTGGTCCGGGCCGTCAGCTGATGGTTTTGTTTGCCTTTCAGCTGCAAAGAGGGCGTCCTGCTGAGGGCTTGCCACCTCCTTTCGCCCTCTCCCCGGGGCCTGGGTGCCGCGCCCTGGGTCTGGTCCGGCCCGGCGCGCCGCAGGCCGCGGCTCGGGGCTCCGGATCGCGGTCTGGGCCGCTCGCCTTGGGGCCCGCGCGGGGAGCACCCGCCGGGCCCCGCTTCTTCCCGAGCGCACGCCGCGCGCCCGCGGTGCCCGGACCTGGCAGGGCGGCCCCGCAGCGGCGCCCGGTCGCTGCTCAGCGCGCCCCGGGGCCCACGGGACCCAGGGCTGCCGGCCGCCCTCGACGCGCGGCCGCCCCCCTTCGCCGCGCGCGAGGCACCGACGTGCACTTCTGGGGCGCGACAAAACGGAGGGGGGGCTGAGGTCACAGAGTGGTCGCCAGCTCCTTGGGCGTCGGGGCGCAGACCGAGGCCGGAGGGGACCCAGCGAGCCCGGACTCGCACCCTCCCGCCGGCGCGCGCACGCCCGGACCCGCTCGTCCCCCGGCGGGGTCCCACTTTGGCCCTTGCTCACTTGGGCCGCAGTTAAACGTTCCCTGTCGTGCCTCCCCTTAAAGAAAGCACCTCCATGCCGGTCAGGACTCTTCCTTCCCATCGGGGCTAAGTATTTGATGGAAGTTGTCTCCTTGAGCCAGCCGGTCACCGCCCTCCGGGAGCGAATAGGATGATGATGCACGAAGCCAAAACAAATACTGATCTCCGTGTTGTTGTTGTTTTTTTTATTTGGGGGGGTGGTGTTCATAAGCTGAAACTGTAGAGGGGCAGGGGGTGGGCATGGAGGCTCGCCAGGCAAGGGATTCTCCTCGCTGATGCTCAGGAAGATTCAGGCACGTGATTTAAATCTGAACCCCACCCCTTAGAACGCCTTTTGAGGTCTCCACGTGGTACCTTTATTGAACGTGATAAACTAACCCTTGACCTGACCCCCCACGGGTCTGGGCGCCAAAGGGCAGAAGGTTCCGCATTATCTGGATAGAAGAAGTACTAGGAGCATCACCAGGACCTGGCACGCCGGCCCTCTGATTAAGTTCTATAAAAACTTGGGAGAACGTGTTTATTATTCTACAATCTCGTTTTTAAATGGTAGACCCATGCCACTCGTAATGTAATTGATGGCTGGCCATGTTTCTGAATGTTCTGAAGGAGAATTATACGTGTGGGAGGAAATTGGGCTCTGGTTCTAAGTTGAACAAGGCACTGTTACTTCCTCTTCTAAGTTGAGGCATCATTCCCCCGGCTCTCGGCAAGCCCACCCCCACCCTACACACACACACACACCACAGAGGTTGTATATAAGACGTGCATGAGAGTCATTAAATATCAGAAACAGTCTGGCAATGTCTGACTGCCCCGGGCCTCGATCACATCGATCAGGATTTTCTTCCATGAGTTTGAAATATTCCTCAAATTGAAGGCAAATATATCGGTGGATTGGTTGTCAGAGGAGTAGGCCAAGACTGGGTTCATGGCTTCTGCTTGCCCTTGAGAGACTGAGCAAGGGAGGTGCATTTGGAAGAAACTGCCTAGCAACTGCAATACTCTGTGCCTTCTCAAATCAGAGAACAATGGAAATACCGGATCCGTAATCCATTCATCGCAACACAACTTCGCAAATCTGAGAACCGTGTTTGAAAACCAAGTGCCTTCAAGTTTATATTTTCAACTTTGAGAGGACATCAAGAAATAATCAAGCTACAAAATAATCAAGCCATGGTGGCGTAATGGTTTCACGTTGGCTTGCTAACAGCAAGATCAGCAGTTCAACTCCACCAACAGCGCCCAGAGACAGCCGGGACCAACCACTCCAGGAAGATTTGCAGACTCAGAAACTCAAGGGCGGCAGTTCTGAGTCCCAGTAGACTCCATCGTGGTGAGGTTGGTTGCTGAGTTTTACGAAACAAAAATGTCGAAATGGGAAGCTCTTGTGGCTCAGTCTACTGTGGACGCTTCTGAACCTGCTGCTTTCATTTCTAACGCTTCCCGGAAGAGTTCTGCCCTCCTTGCTGGATGCCAAGTCAACAATTGTGCCTCCTTGCTTGACCGCAGTGTGGGCTTCCTCAAAGGATTCAGATTCATGTGAGGCATTTTCTTTTTCTTTCTTTTTTTTAGGGGGGAGGTATTTCATAATGGAAAAAATTCTTCCCCACCTCTCTCCTGGCCCCTTTTTCCATGACAAATGAAGTTTTCCATTTTCTTAAAACTTCTTCTTCCTAACACGTTCCATTCTCCCCACCACATTCCCCACCCCCAAGGTCATTCTGTGTTCTTTGAGACATCCTATCAAGATTACCCCCCTTTATGTTCTGCCCCAAATTGCCCAAATCGTCGCCCCTAACCTCTCTGTCTGGAATGAGCTAGCCCAGCACATCTCAACAGCCACTGTTTGGACTGGAGTCTTTTTGGAAAATGCCCTAAGAAACTGTATGAGACGAGTAAGTTACTCCGGCAAAATGTCTGCAGCACTGCCTGGTCACAAAGACGGACTGGAGTGCTTTGTCGGTGATGAACCTGCGCACGTGCGAAGTGCAGCTCGAGTAGCAATACTTGTTGACTTTCACGCACACATGATGCCAGCAGATGAGCCTCCCTCCCAAAATGTGGCCAAAGGGATAAAGCCATCATTTTATAAAGTAATCTCTCAGGAAACGACATTATGTTTAAAGATCTGATCATTTTTTTCTTGGAAATAGTATCCCCAAAGAGGGAAAAATATATTATTCTCACGTTTCTTATTCTGCGTGCAAGGGTTGGACTTGTATGTTGTGAGCAATTTCAAATAGTTTCTACCACCTACTGTGGTGAAAAGCATGAAGCTGCTCACGACAGATTAGTAGTAAGCGCAAGAAAGCCCATGCTTACCTTTTGTGTACTCTGCCCTTGTCAGGGATTATAAATTTGGAGAAGAGAGTTTGATTCTATAGGACGATGCTGTGGGCTTGGGAGAGGAGCTGAGGCCAGCTCTACCTAGAAGCTTGGATGTGGTGGAAGATGTGACGTTGTACCCCACAAATTACCAAGTAAGCACAAGTATGCCGCTGCTTACCTTGCTTATGGGGTAATTAGACGTTGTGTATAAGTGTTTTTAAAACTGCCAGGCTACTCGCTCTATGAAAGCTGATGAGCCAATGAAGGAGAACTTCTTTTAACTCCATAATAGCAGGTTACATAGTAAATGAACGCTGATGGTCAAATAGCCAATTATGGTATAAATATCCGTTGTTTACACAGAGGTGTTAAATGAGCCTTTGGAGTACAAAGGATTCGGCCCATCTACATTACAATTTGTTCTTCAACCCAGTTATGTCTTCCCTTAAAAAGGCCAATGCCATTGTAGGTAATGTGCGCCCAGAACATCCTTCTCTCTGTTGATTCTCGTTTGCTGTATTTCAATGCACACTGTTGTTTACTTTTTAAAATTTAAATAAATGTCAGCATTGTATAATTTCTATGTTAACAAAGCAGTGAGCAAAATCCCTTGTATGTTTATAAAATATTATTGTTTAATTCACATAGTTTAGAAATTCCAAATGTTGAGAATAGGAAGGAGGCCAAATACCATCTGTTTATAACTATGATGCATCGTAATATGTGTACTTTTAAAAGGAGTTTGGTCAATCATGCCACTATTTTATCTGCTCGGAATATGTTGAAGATTTAAAATGTAATTTACAGGATTACTTTTAGTGCATCGCATCCAACTGTGAGCTGTAAAGACACCGGTCTCTTCTGTTTTTCTCAAATTAATCACGTAACAGCCCCAATTAATGGATGCTGTTAAATGTGTCGCATTTTGCTGAGCTCCAGAATTCTTCTAACTTCGGCTTAGTCCACTTTCCTGATGCTGATAAAAACCCCAAGGACACATGAAACAAAACACTCCTCGCTGTGCCTTTCTGCCAGGACAGAGTCACTTAGAATGGGAGGCAGGCATGGTAGCTAATAATTAACTAACATCAGCCCTGAGAAATTACCTGTGAAATACCCCGTGATACGGGCTTGAAAAGCATTTGACATGCTTAGTTCTAAAATAGTACGCTCTTGTCCCTGAGACTTTGGATTGAACTTACCTTTTATTTCAAAGGCAGCTAATTGCAGACCAAGTAACAAAGGGAGTACACTTATTTGCAGTAGATGGGCAGGGGCTTTGTTGTTGTTGTGAAGGTACAAACTCAGGCTGTTTAGTTAGGAACTCGCCTAGCGTTACAAACGTTAGCAATCCTGGGCACACATACTTTATCTTACTTTTGAAGTCCAGAGGTGGTTAGGGGCTCGGCTGTGGATGACCTCTGGTACCCTAAAGAGAGATTGAAAAAAATGTGATAAACGATAGGTTATAGTAAATGATGATTGCTTGATTGAACTTTTAGCCAAGCAGGCCAGTTGCAGACCAGTCAGTTCCGATTTACGGTGACGCTAAAAGCCGCACCTGAAATTGCTTTATAGATAAGCACACGTAGAGATATGCAGAGGAATTCCCAATAAAGTGAGCATGCTTTACACGTTTGACTTCTCGGTTGGCTAAAGAAACGGTGCGGTGGAATCCACTTTCTCTGTCCAATTTAATGCTGTTTCCTCACATTTTAGTTTCCACGGCTTTATCTTATGAAATTGCATCAACCTCCACCAGCGGTTCTCATCCTGTGGGTCGCGACCCCTTTTGGGGTCGAATGACCCTTTCACAGGGGTCGCCTAAGACCATCGGAAAACATATTTCAGATGATTCTTAGGAACTGAGACACTGCTCCTCTATCGTCTCCAGGCGGTCTGCCCACGTGCAGATACACCCACAGACTCGTACCCAGCATGAAAAGACTGTTACCCACACTACCCCGTGCAAGACAACATTTCATCTGTTTGTCATTAGAAATAAATATTTCACAATATAAAATTATGTATTGTTCTGTGATTGATCACTATACTTTATGTTCATTTTATAACAATGAAAATACATCCTGCATATCAGGTATTTACATGGCAATTTACAACAGTAGCAAAATGACAGTTATGAAGTAGCAACGAAAATAATTTTGTGTTTGGGGGTCACCACAGCATGAGGAACTGCATGAAAGGGCCGTGGCATGAGGAAGGTTAAAAACCACGGCTCTGGATTATTATGCCTAGTGAAGCGTACCTGATCCAAGTAAACAAACTTATAGGTACTTTTTCCCATAATCATTCTATTTTAAAAGCCAATTTTTTTCTTTCTAGTTAGATTATGTGCCCGTAAATTAATCATTTGAGTCTCTATGTGATAGAGAGATGCTCACACTTGTGTTCTTTTAGCTACAATAACAAAAGGCCCAAGTCACTTCCCTAACTAAGGGTCCAAGTACAGAGCAAGAGAAGGAGTACCCCCCCCCAAAAAAAAATAAAATGGAACTGCAAGGGATTTAATAAAAAAGAAACCCGAGAAAAGTGAAGGAAAAACAAAACTGAGGGAAGCAAAAGATGGAGCTAGGATAAAGCCTTTCAAAATGGTTTTGAATTTAATAAAAATAATGATTAGTAGTATCCCCACTTTTAACCCCATCTTGGTTGCTCTGGTCTTATGTTAAAAGGGAAATTCTTCCGTGAATTTTGAAAATACTTGAGTGAATTTTCCAACTAAGTCAAATCTGCTTCCTTCCATTAAGTACTGGATTCATAGTTACTCTGTGCAGGCGTTCCTCAGAGAGATTTCAGGTTTGATTCTGGACCACAGTAAAGCGAATAATAAAGCAAGTCACACAACATTTGGGGTTTCCAGTGTGCACATAAATACTGTTTATACTGCACTGTAATATATTAAGCATGCCATAGCATTATGAAACAGTTTGAAATATTGTGAAAAAGGCCAAAATCTGACACACTGTGAGCACCAACTGAGCACACGGTGATGAAAAAATTACATTGCCTGGACACATGGCTAGTACAAACCTGTAATTTGTTAAAAACGTATATCTGTGAGGTGCAGTAAAGGGCAGCAAAATGTATCATGACAGTCCTGGGAGTCTAGATTTGCCATATGAGAAACACAGAAAAGAAGTTTCATGAATGCACAATCTAAAAATAAGCCACATTGTGTCGCTTGTTAGATGCTGTAGAGCTGGTTCCGACCCATAGCGATCCTATTCACTACAAGAGGAAACGGTACCCGGTCCTGTTCCTTCCTGCGATTGTTGTTTTGTTTGAGCCCAAGAAATAAACGTAAAATGTACTAGACTCTGAATGATACATTGTTATGCATGATCTACTCTAATGTATAAGAATGAAGATGGAAGAATCTTCCAACGTGCTTTCCTTCTGAGTACATGGGCTAGTGGTTAATTCTTCAGTTCATCAGGACTTAACATGTATAAACCCTTTTGAACTTCCCAAGTCTAACAAGAGTATAAACCAAAACCAAACTCACAGCCAGGGGGTTGATGCCAACTCATGGTGATGCTGCAGGACAGGGTGGAACTGCCCCTGTGAGTTTCCAAGACTAACTCTCTACAGGAATGGAAAGACCCATCTTGCTCCCACAGAGCAGCAGGTAGATTTGAACTACTGACCTTGCAGACTGTATGTAACCCAACTGTTAACCACAGTTAGCTCCTTTCACAGAGTGGTAGGCATATACTCAAGACTGGAACTGGCAAAGAGCCGTGCATATTGCCTTCTCCTTTGTGTTGACTTGGAAGCACGGCAGTGATCCACGGTGCACCGCAGGCCATGGTTCAACCATGTTATCTTCACAGCCACATTCACTGTATAAAATAAACTTTGATTAGTTGCCGTAGACCGCCCCCCCCCCAAGGTAAAGTTGTTTACCACTGTTGAGTGTACATTTGTAGGTATTGAATTTTAAATGGGCAGTTCCCTGGGTGGTGCAAACATTTAAGCATCCGGCTACCAGCTGGCAGTCTGGTAATTGGAACCCACGCGCAGAGACCTCGGAAGACAGAACTGGTGATCTGTTTCCCAAAGGCCACAGCCTTGAAGACCCCATTTTGGTAGTTATACAATCTGTTGTCAATTTGAGACTTAAGAGTGAAGGGGTGTGGTTTAGCCTTGCCAATCAGGTTGCAGTTTGATGACCTCATTTGAAGGCGCTAAGGAGATAAATAGCTCGCTGGAGGTGGGACACACACTCATTCCTTGCTGCGAGACATTACTGATGACAAGCCTGATGAAGCTACTCTGATGCAGCCAGAGCCCGGAGCTGGAGGCGCCACATGGAGACCCCTGCCAGCACTGAGCTGCTTCTGCTGCCACTGGACCCACAAGACCTCCCACCCACTGGCCTGTGATCTTCCTGCACCCAGCGTCATTGCATGTGTTGTGTGAGTCTGAAGAGGAATTTATAGCTTGGATCAGACATTGAGCTAATATTGGATTTATGGACTTGACCTGGACTGGACTGGGATGTTTTCTCAATATTCAATTGCTCTTGTAAACAGAGCTCTTTCTTATACACACTTGAGTGTCTATGAATTTGTTTCTCTAGTCCACCGGACTAACCCGTCCATGGAATGGTTTTACCCTTCACACTTAATGTTGACATGAGTTGGAAGCGACTCAATGGCATCCAACACAACAATGCCTGAAATGACTCAAAGGTCATTAAGAGAAAGGAGTTGAGAATAAAGAATGGGAATGGCAGGGAATATGCTTCCTCCGATTCATATAGAACCCACCAGAAGGTTTGTTTTTTTAATGAAAATTGCTGACTTAATGAAAAGGCAGTTGAGAACTACAACTAAACAATTTCCTTTTTTTAGGAGAAAAAATAGTAAACTTACCCACTTTAAAAATTAAGAAAAAAAGACGTGCATTTTGTAGATTTTTTTTCCTGAATTCGGTGAAGGTTTACAAGCGTTAGTTTCACATTCGCAAATTCATATACATTTTATTTCAACTCACCCATTGCAATCATCTCAAAGTCCCATCACTTACCCACTTCCTCTCTTTGTTTCCTGTTTCCATTCATGCTTCTCTCCTAATCCTCTGTCCTCTGCTAAAATCTGCCCTGTTGAGCTTAAGTGGTTGCCTATTTTTTAACTGTGGGCCCAGTCCCTTGCCAGACCAGAGTGACTAAGAGCCATAGTGCAGTCTTGAGGGTCTCACCTGTCTTCTGTCAGTCCAGTCAACCTGGTCTTTGTTATGATTTTAAGCTTTGTTCCACCTTCCCCCCGCCCCGACTCTGCTCAAGACCTAATGCCATCCTATAAAGAACAGTTGGTAGTGATAAGAAGATAATAACATTTAATACACACCAAATAGAAATATTCATAATTTTCTAACAATGGTTCATTAAGGAGAAAGGGTTACAGGGAAGTGGGTGGGGGGCTGGGATGTCCTTGATGAGGGTGGGGTCAAATAAGGAGGTAATCAATTTTACAACGTCAGCCTTAAAAATGAAGCTTGTGATAAGCTCAGTTTTGAAGTTTGGGCCTGCAGTATGCTCAGAGATCGACTCTGCCTTGGAAAAGAACTTCCAGTAGCCCTAAAACTCGGGCTTATGCTCGTGCTGGTAGCCCAAAGTCTCACTGTGTGGGTCCTCACCCTGTGGTTCAAATTGTGCCTCTGAAGTTGGGCTTGTAACTGCCAGGTCAGCAGTTTGAAACCACCAGCCACTCTGAGGCAGAAAGATGTGGCTTTTGACTACTGTACAGAACCAACAGGGGCAGTTTTACCCTGTCCTTTAGTACCATTATGCGTCAGAATCATAGTGAGTTTAAGTTTTAAAACTTAGACTGGATCACAGATAGCCAGATAACTGATCACAGATAACCAGAACCTGGATTCTTATGCCCTGGAACCTTCAGACGGAAACCACTATCTAATCTTCATTGTATTACATTTGGAAGCTCATTGTAAGTTAAGATGTACTTTCTCATTCCTTCTTTATAATCCCCTTGCGGTCTAGGTAAAACATAGTTTTCTTCTAAACTTTAGAAGAAACAACTGAAAACCATACTTCTATTCGCCAGCAGAATTGGAACTGAAAGCTGCACCATGATATCATCCCCCCCTTTACCTTAGATTGAATTTCATACTTTGCTTTTCATCTGAATTTTGTATAAGAGTAAACCAGAAGTGCAGATGGTGCCTTTGAGACCAGTGGTGAGAGTGGCCATACCTGGAGAGTGGAGGGGAAAGTGGGTTAGAAAGGACGAACAAATCACAAGGATCTATGTATAACCTCCTCCCTGGAGGATGAACAACCGAAAAGTGGATACAGGGAGATGTCGGATAGTGTAAGATATGACAAAATAATAATAATTTATAAATTATCAAGGGTCCATGAGGGAGGGGGGAATGGGGAAGGAGGGGGGAAATGAGGAGCTGATATTAAGGGCTCAAGTAGAAAGTACATGTTTCGAGAATGATGATGGCAACAAATGTACATATGTGCTTGACACAATGGATGGATTGTGATAAGAATTGTTCGAGCCCCCAATAAAGTGATTAAAAAAAAACAGCCCCACAAAAGAAGAAACCACAAGTGTAATATTTAAGGGGAGAAGGAAGAGGCAGTTAGGGGAAGAAATAGGTTGACAATAGAGAGAGGAAAAGAGAAAAACCATCCTTCCAGGATGTTCCATGAAGTGGGAAAAGATAAATCTTTGAAGTCTTCCTACTCTGCTTATAGAGATTAGAAATGGTATAGGAGGAAACAACCCGCAAATTCAGATACACTTGCTAGGGGCTTCTTTTAGGTTTTCAACAAGACAAGGACAAGACGAAGACCAAAGCCAAACCATAGGACTAAGGGAGCCCACCAGCAGGAGCCTCTCATGGTATCCAAAGGGTTCACGGCCAGGGACTAACTTCCAGAGGATGGGGTTCGGCAGCAGGGAAATTCATCACAGTCACAGATGGAAAATCAGAAGCAGGAAAGGGGCCACGATGAGGAAACAGAGACTGCTGAAGACTCGAAAAGCTTGAAAAGTGGGGCTAGGCCCCTCGGACTACTTTAGACAGGGCATGACCTTGTGCCTCCAGTACTTCAATGGCCGTCAAGGGCACAGCGAGGCAAGTTCCTGAGGGTGAGATTGGCCCTACTTGTGATTGGTCAAGGAAGTCATCATAACCTTCTGATAGGACGTCTGTGCCTTGAATTTAAGAGGCCCAGCAGATCTTGAAGGAAGCCGCCGTTTTGACCTTTTTGGGAAGGCAATTCAAGGAAACTCAAACAAGTGCTTTACTGAGAGGCCTTGTTTGCAGCTCCGTGCTGATCACACTCAGAAACTCACCACCGTCCAGTCAATGCTGACTCACTCGCAGCCATTCCCCCTGGGGCCTCCTGAGACTGTAACTGTTCACAGGAGTAGAAAGTCCCGCTTTCTCCCCAGGAGTGGCTGGTGGTTTCAAACGACCAACCCTGCAGATCACAGGCTGCTGTGCATCCACTGTGCCGCCACCAGGACAGACATAGCACAGGCATGTTTAACCCCAAGCAGTCTGGAAGAGACCAAGCATGATCAACTGGAAGCCTCGCGGCTGCACGTTTTTGCACATCAGGATCTAAATGATCTCCATCGAGTTCTAAGCCTTTCATATTGAATGTCACCAGTCCTGAAATTTGAATCTTGCCCTGAATAAAGGAACGGAACGACAACATGTACTTGGGTTCATCTGACCGGATGCATCTCAACCAGACTATTCCCGCGAGAAGACCCCTGTTCTGCTCTTCTTCCTAACTGCCATAGCGCCCAGGGTTACTACAGATGCTGAACTGGCCTGTCCAGACTCTCCTCGACAGTTTCCCATTCATTAGGAAGTTGTTAGATAAATGATATCGAAAACCCTGGCTTACTTTGATGAGCTCTCTTAGAAAATTGTTTCATTTCCAAAAGCAAGATGCATGCCTGAATGGATGGCTACATCTTTCCACACTTCCATCTTCAGCAGCTCAGCCTGCCATGGCCTAACCCCCGCTGGAGTCACCAGCGAGCTTCAAGAGCCCAACCATCACATCCTCATCACTCCGCTTTCCAGAAGCAGGATAAGGGGCTCGTTCTGGCTTGTGTCTCTGTTTGCAGTCCAGGGAAGTTTCCCCCCAAAGCCCACCAGGAGGATCCCCCGCATACCTCGTATGCCCTGGCTTAAACGGATAGTGGGTACAGGAGCGATTCCTGTCAGTGTGGACCTAACAGCGCGCCATAGACGAGAGGGATGTGCAGATGTTGAACAGGTTCACCCAAACAGGAGAGAGGGGAGAACCGGTGGATGGTTGACCCATTCTGTGACCTTCCCAATAAATGTGGTTATAGCTCATTGACTCAGATTCCATCTTCATCAAAGAATTTTAATGAATATACTTGTATAAGAGATTTTATTGGGACTAAAGTTTGGAAAGCTTTCTTGATTAGACATTGATTTCAAAATTCTAAGTTGCTCTTCTTTTAACTTTTTATTCAGAATACTAAATGAATGTGAAGAAATGACATGGATTTTAGAGATGTATTTTCAACCTTCCAGGTATCAGCCATTTCTTGATGCTGACCCAGTCATGGTCAACTCACCACAAGCTGTTAAGTGCTCAAGATTGGCACTCTGACCCCAACCAGGGGTCCTTGGACGGCAGTTCCAGCAAGTGGCTTCCAGAAGTCTCCGTCCTGACCAGCGGTGGAGCGGTTCTGTCTGGCACACAGTCCGTGTGCATCAGAGCCCTCAGGCCGGCGACTCACGACAGCATCTCATTTCTACATGTGTTCATGCGTTCCCTTTTCGTTCATTCAAACATTAGTTTGTTTTTGGCTCATTAGAAAATAGCTACCAGGTACTCGAAACGTACATGGAAGTTGGTGGGTTAGCAAGAAAACAACTGATAAACAGCATTTATACAGCCTCAAATCCTAAAGCAGATCTTTTTTTTTTTCCACAACCTTTTAAAGAGTTGGAGCACTGGAACAAAAATGAGGAACATATGAATGTTTCCAGCTCGCTCTCTTCTCGTGAACAAGGTCCTGGCCCTGCCCGCCTCCTTCTCTCCTTTCCCGTGCTCGGGAGGTAAGCCCCGCTTTGACAGCCCAGATTTGGGGGTTCTTTAGAGAGGAGCGTAGGGAGGGACGGGAGAGAGAACAAAAGTTCAGAAAGTTAAACTGAGGGGAGGAGGTTATCGCGGATGCGGGGGAATTTGGAGAGAGATATAAAGGAGTAGAAGCAGCTGTGTGAGAAAAGCACTGGGGGGGGGGACGGGGGGGCGGGTAGGAGGGACTTTTAAGGATCGCCGTTCACTCGGTGCCCTTCATAATCTCAGCAAAGAGCAGCCGAGCACTTGAGCTCATTGGACATTATGTTTTGCTTGTGAGGGTATTTTTTTAACCCGGGGGCTGTTGACGTGCGTTCTTGCTTGGTAGGAGCCTGGGCCCCTCTGGTTTAAAGTGGCAGACATCAGCTCCCCCGGATTCAGTGTAAAATTTGACGTCGATGTGGGAAGAACGGGTCGGGCTATGATAAGAGCAAGGCGCTCCGGCACAGTGGTCTAAGACCTGGCTCGACCCCTTTCCTTAGTTTCGCCTCTGGACTGGCTGTCCTGACGTGGTGGGGAAACCTCGTGCGGTTTCTCATGTTCCACTAGACGACGGAACCTCTGCTAGGAGAAGCCCAACCCCCAACCAAACTCATGACGACGGCCCCGTGTAGGATTCCCAAGACTGTGAGGGAACCCTCTCTGACCCGCTATCGAAACAATGCCCGGCACCAGTGCTCTTGCTTGCCCGGCTGCGATCAATTCCCTGTGCTGGTGCAGAGGAGCTAGGGAGGGGCAACTTCGTGATGGAAGCGAACCAAAGCAAACCCTTTCAGACGACCAGTCCAGTGTGAACCTTGGGTCAGACGACCAGTCCAGTGTGAACCTTGGGTCAGAGGACCAGTCCAGTGTGAACCTTGGGTCAGACGACCAGTCCAGTGTGAACCTTGGGTCAGACGACCAGTCCAGTGTGAACCTTGGGTCAGACGACCAGTCCAGTGTGAACCTTGGGTCAGACGACCAGTCCAGTGTGAACCTTGGGTCAGACGACCAGTCCAGTGTGAACCTTGTGTCAGAAGACCTTGGGTCAGAAGACCAGTCCAGTGTGAACCTTGCGATAGACATTTCAGTCCTTGCTTAAAGATTTCTAGCAAGTAGGTAGAGGAGTGGTGTTACAGTTGATGTGGTGTCTCTTGTTAAACAAAAGTTCTTTTTGAAATCTTTACTTTGCTATGATAATATAGGGTTGGAATGTAGCATCATTGTAGCGGTGTAAGTCCAGTGCTTAACCCACTTAACATGTCCTAGGAAGTTCAAAGCCCCAGCCATTCCTCTGAGTAAGATGAGGCTTTCTGTTCTGGCACAGATTTGTACCCTCAGGAACCTGAAGGAGCAATCCCATTAGGCCCTGTAGGGTCTCCATGAGTGAGCATTGACTTGGTGGCAGTGGGTTACCCCCTCCAATGTCTTCCGAAGACTGAGACTCCAAAGTAGCTTTGAAATACAAGTTATTGCGTAGGCAGAAAAGCATGGAAGCAGAGCCACAGCCCAAGTTATGATAAGGGAATATTCATCAATGGAGAAATAACTTGCACTTGACCATCATCTAGAAAGAGTCCGATTCTTTTTTTTTTTTTAACATTTTATTAGGGACTCATACAACTCTTATCACCATCCATACATATACATACATCAATTGTATAAAGCACATCCATACATTCCCTGCCCCAATCATTCTCAAGGCATTTGCTCTCCACTTAAGCCCCTTGCATCAGGTCCTCTTTTTTTTCCCCCTCCCTCCCCTTTCCCCCCCTCCCTCATGTGCCCTTGGTAATTTATACCTCGTTATTTTGTCATATCTTGCCCTATCCGGAGTCTCCCTTCGCCCCTTCTCTGCTGTCCCTCTCCCAGGGAAGAGGTCACATGTGGATCCTTGTAATCAGTTTCCCCTTTCCAACCCACTCACCCTCCACTCTCCCAGCATCGTCCCTCACACCCTTGATCCTGAAGGTATCATCCACCCTGGATTCCCTGTACCTCCAACCCTCATATGTACCAGTGTACAGCCTCTGTCCTATCCAGCCCTGCAAGGTAGAATTCGGATCATGGTAGTTGGGGGGAGGAAGCATCCAGGATCTGGGGGAAAGCTGTGTTCTTCATCGATACTACCTCACACACTAATTAACCCATCTCCTCTCCTAAACCCCTCTATGAGGGGATCTCCATTGGCCGACACTTGGGCCTTGGGTCTCCACTCTGCACTTCCCCCTTCATTTAATATGATATATATATATACATATATACACATACATATATACATATACACATATATACCCATACATACACACACATATCTTTTTTTTTTTGCATGATGCCTTATACCTGGTCCCTTGGATACCTCGTGATCGCACTGGCCGGTGTGCTTCTTCCATGTGGGCTTATTTGCTTCTGAGCTAGATGGCCGCTTGTTCACCTTCAAGCCTTTAAGACCCCAGACACTATCTCTTTTGATAGCCGGGCACCATCAGCTGTCTTCACCACATTTGCTTATGAACCCATTTGTCTTCAGCGATCCTATCATGGAGGTGTGCAGTCAATGATATGATTTTTTGTTCTTTGATGACTGGTAACTGATCCCTTTGGGACCACTCGATCACACAGCCTGGTGTGTTCTTCCATGTGGACTTTGTTGCTTCTGAGCTAGATGGCCGCTTGTTTATCTTCAAGTCTTTAAGACCCCAGTCACTATCTCTTTTGATAGCCGGGCACCATCAGCTTTCTTCACCACATTTACTTGTTCACCCACTTTGGCTCCAGCCGTTGTGTTGGGAGAGTGAGCATCATAGAGTTCCAATTTAATAAAAGAAGGTATTCATGCATTGAGGGAGTGTTTGAGTAGAGGCCCAAGGTCCTTCCGCCACCTTAATACTTGACCTATAAATATAGACACATAGATCTATTTCCCCATCCTCCTATATATATTTGCATGTACATGTCTTTGTCTAGACCTCCATGAATGCCCCTTGACTCCCAGCTCCTTCCTCCATCTCCCTTGACTTTCCTCCTGCCCTACTACCATGCTTCATCGCCACCTGGGCTAGAATATACCTCTTCTCTAAGCAACCTTACCCTTGATCATTTCCCACCAGGCCTGCCACTCCCCCTTCTCTACCATTTGGGGTCCCATGTTTTTCCCTTGTCCCTGGGTTTGTTAACACCACTCCCTTACCCCCCCACCCCAAGTCCCCCCGGAACTGTTGGTCCCGTTGTTTGTCCTCCAGATAGTTCATCCAGCCTGTCCTATTCAGACAGACCTGTGGAGACACTAACATGCACGAAAACAAGACAGAGGAAAACAAAGCAACAGTATATAACCAGACAACAAAACAACAAAAACAAACCACTGACAAAGAACAGAACAAAACAGTTCACAAGAGAAAAGCTTGTAGTTAGTTCAAGGATCGTTTGCTGGCCCTTAGGAGCGTTTTCCAGTCCAGTCTGTTGGGGCACCACGCCCTGGCCCCAAAGTCCACTTTCAGCATTCCCTGGGGACCTTGCCACTCCATTCCCTTGCTGTTCCGCTGCACTCCCCCAGTGATTTGCCTCGGTGTGGTGGGATCAGGTCAGGTGCAATTCCCACACTGTAAGACTCCGATTCTTTGCTGATTCCCTAAGAAAAGAAAAAACACCCACCAGTAGATAAGCATGTTTCCATTTTCATTGAGACACTGAAAGGGATTGCCTGTCACATACTAGGCCTGATAACGACATTGAGTCAAAACAAAATCCGTTACCATTGGGTCCATGACAGCTCATGGAGATACCATGTGGGTGGAAGTGGACCTGCCCTGGACACAGAGTTCCCAGTTGTGACCCTGCAGAAGCAGACTGCCAGGCCTTCCTCCTGAGGTACCTCTGGGTAGTTAAAACTAACAGTTAGGTTAGTTGTTAGTCAGTAGTCAAGTGCTTATCCATTTGCACCGCCCAATTAAAGACACCAGAAATTGCCAAATTCCCTAAAATAGATAATAGCTAAACTAGAATGATTATTACAACCACTTCATGTATCACAAAGGGCGATCATTCAGTTGTCCAGTATCTATCTAACCTATTAGTTGATTTTCTTGAAAAAAATTATGGAAAGTCTCAGTTATGGGGAAAAAATATCCAGGCTTACAAACTGTGAGTCTAAATAGAACCCTGGCAGCCTCTGTGTGCCTAAAATGTATACATTCAATCCTGGGGGCATTGAAGTGTTCAAAATCCTGTCCTGGTCAATGATCAAGATGATGCCCATTTGGGTTTTTGTGTGTGTGTGAGGGGGGTAATGCACTTGGAGTTCATTCCACCAAGTCAGACTGTTAAGCAAGCTTTCTCTTTAGAGATTCTGAAAAGATTGTGTAACAGTGTGCGATTTTTAAAAAGCCTGATTTGTGGCAGATAGGGGACTGGTTTTGCCACCACGACAATGCACCTTCTCACACAGCCATCTCCGTGTACCAGGTTTGGCACAAAAACAGCATGCCTCTCTTGTCCCATGTACTTGACTTCTTCTATTTGTTTCTGAGAATGAACAGGGACATGAAAGGTCAGTGAGCTGATGATGGGACGATGTAGAAGAGGCAAAGAAACAAAACGAGGGAGGTTCTGGCAGCCATCCAAACAGATGCGTTTGAAAAATGTTTGACCGATGTATTAGGTGTAATGGAGAGTACACTGACGGTGATAAGGTTGTTTGGTACAAAAATTTAAATACATAGCTCTCAAAAATAAAAATGCTCATTTTTGAGGGGGGCCCTCATATGTTAGGAGAATCTAGAATCATACAGGTATCTGACCTTGCTTCTTGAGAGCCCTGATAGGGCCCCTGTGCTCACGATTACATAGAAGCAGGTGCATAGAGGTAGCAGTGTGACCATCCAGTAATTTGTCTTAGAAACCCTATCTGTTTTTACGTCCCAATGACTCTCATGCAGAATCATATAGCTCCTTAAGGCTAAGTAAGCGGAGAGGTTAGCCCAAGAGGCCTCATACAGGATATAGTAATGACTTTGTCATACAGGATAGGGGACATTTCAAACACTTGCTGAGAACCAAATGTCAGTGTAAATGGATGGTGGCTCTTTGCAAACTGCCATTAACAGTCCCCAATGTTTCACAATTAAAAAAAAAATAAATGTTTGGATGGATGGATGGAATAGTGGGGTCCAGGTGGTTCCCATCAGTTCAGCAGAACCAATACCTACTTTTTTGTTGAGGTCAGCAACCAGTTGTTAAAATATGCACTTTTAATCAGGGTTCTCTCTCTAAGGTAGTTGGCTGGACAGCCACCCAAGGTGTAAATCACAAATTTGCATTTCTTACTCTTTTTTTAAAATGTTCCTCCGCACAACAGCATAGTATAAGTGCCCATAATAATCAGCAGTGGGAGCAAAGCCAAGCCACAATGCCCCCAAGGAATCCCCCAAATAGACTTAAGGCTAGGAAGGGCAGTTCCTGGAATTCCCCCCAGGACCAGTGGAGAGATAATCATAAAGGTCAGCAGATAGACCTGGAATTATGTACTCTTTTTTTTAAAGTTGCTAGTTACTATTTACTTGCTATTTTTATTCAATCTTTTGTTTTCTTTTTGTTTTGTCTCTGTTATTGTTGGCTTGCCTGCCTATGTAAGACGGGCATGGGAAGCAAACGCCAGGGGAAAGCAACAGGACAGAGGGTTCTGGAGGGACTTGGAAGGAGCAGGAAGCAGAAGGGAGTGATGATCAAACAACACCATAGACAGGGGAACAACTAGGGAATAAAAAGCAACAATGAAGAGGATGCGGAGATCCTGGGGTGTTGGAGCAACAGCAATCTAGCTGAGAGGAATTACCGAGGCAAAAGAAGGGCAAGCCTGATGGTGGGGCAGGAGGAGGGTAAAAGGAAACAGAGGAAAGATCTAGGAAGCAAAGCTATGGGTAGAGGTATAAACATAGGTGTGGACTTATGTAAATGCATTAATTCATAAAAATAGAGGTATTGGTGTATGTACATATATTTATATGGCAACTGAGGTAGTGGGTGGACTTTGGGATTCTACTCAAGACCTACCTCAACTCAAGAACACTTGGTTCTAACAACCTGTCATTCTGTGATGTCATCCTCCCAGCAAGATTGCTGAAGACAAAATGGGTGCACACACAAATGTGGTGAAGAAAGCTGATGGTGACCGACTATCAAAAGATGTAACCTATGGGGTCTTAAAGGCTTGAAGTTAAACAAGCAGCCATCTAGCAGGGAAGCAACAAGCCCACATGAAAGAAGCACACCAGCAACCCCAAACAAACAAAAATCACATTGTTCAGAACAGGGTGGGGGTTGGGGGTCAGAGCAGAGACCCAAAATCCATCTGTAGACAATAGGACATCCCCTCACAGAAGATTCACAAGGAAATGATGAGTCAACCAGGGTGCATTATAGCACCAATGAAACACAAAATATTCCTCTGGTTCCTTGTGGCTTCCTCACCCCCCACTATCATGGTCCCACTCCTGCCTTTCACTGAAGGCTAGATCAGCACAGGTACAGACAAGAATTTATGACATACAGGATTCAGGTAAGATAAACCCCTCAGGAACAGAAGTGGGGGTAGCACTACTAGGAGGGTAGGGAGAAGGTAGGGAGACGCAGGGATGAAGGGAGAACAGATCACAATGATGGACATATAACCACCTCACCCCCATGGGGATGAACAACAGAAACCATGGGGAATGAGAGACAGCAGTCGTTGTAAGATATGAAAATAATAATAACTTATAATTTATCAAGGGGTCACGAGGGTGGGAGGGGAGGGGGAGAGAGCTGATACCACGGGCTCCAATAGAAAGTAAATATTTAGAAAAATGATGGCAACAGATGTACAACTATGCTTGATACAGTTGATGTATGGATTGTTGTAAGAGCTGTAAGAGCCCCCAATAAAATGATCTTAAAAAATAAAATAATGTTCTTCCCGTCCATGGGTATAAACAATTAGATGGAACAATGCTTGTAGTATTTATTAATTTCATAAAACTCATTATGAAATACTACACTGATGAAAGACTACATTGTTATTTCCTTGAGTGTTTTACTTCAATAAACACAGCATAACGTAGAGAGACAAAAGTGTGGAAAACCAGAGGGTGACCTGCTGTCATTCACTTCAGCTTTCTGTTGCAAATGCAAATCCCCACAAGATGTTATGAGTTAACAATGCAATTCCTGAAAGTGTTCAAAGAGCAAAAAATATTGTCAGGACATTCGTGGTGAGTTTAGCAGAAAGTAGAAAGGGGTTTTTCAAAGGTGAACGTAGTATGTTCAGAGAAGAGAAGTCTCCTGGTCTAAGCTGTCAAACATAATGACTGTTGTCTGGTTGGTCTGCCTCTAAAGAAGTGCGCTCCCACGCCTGCACTGACAAGATGGTGAAGGCTAAATCACACGGCCGATGGCACTCGAGAAAAGCAAAGAATATTACAAGTGGGGATGCCAATCAAGAAGCAATATGGGAATATCTTAAATAATCATTTTATTGTTTTTCTCAGGTATCACTTAATACTTATATTAATATTTTAAGCATATAATTTAGTTTTGTGTGCCTCTTTTATTGTTCTTATTTATTAGTTTTATGAAATAATAAATGACCTTTCAGTATATCTTTTTTTTTACACTTAAAATGGTCATTAGGGAAGTTGACTGGTTATTAAATTATTTGACTACCGCCACTGGAGGGATAGATGAAGGGATAGAGGGGTGGGTGGATGAGTCTTTGAGTGAATGGGTAAATAATGAACGGTGAGTCTGAATTACACCATTCAAAAGTCACTATAACAACTCTCTAAGACATAGCCAACTCCTCTCATTCATTTGTGTCCTTCCTCATTCTGGGTACCTGGAGCAAAAGCAACTAAGAATTAGGAAAAGATAGGTTCCTATATTATTTCCATCTGTGGCTGCAATAATTCTAAGGTTAGAAGGTAAGCAGCTAGCTTTGTAACATAGGCCACGACAAAATACATCATTGGGAATATCAAAACGGAATAGTGGAGTTTTTTTTAAAGATCCTTTTCCAAGTTTGCTTGCTTACTGAAGAAAAAAAGCTAAATGGACTTATTTGTTGCCAAGTTTAGAATCTTCTCCATTTACTTGGCTTCTCTATATTTTTATGTGTGTACTTAGGGAGAATTTAGTGGGAGCACATTTGTAATTCTGAAACAGTTTGCACATATACACTCATGTGCCAATAAGCAAACCACAATTTTATGCAGAGGATTCGATCTGCTGGTCTTGCAGGAAAACGTGGACGCAGCTGTAAGGAGAGAAGTCTGGGGAAAGAGTCCGCATGGTGATCAAGAGGGGCAGTGCCCACCCACAGCATGGTTACATTGTGACGCTGCTTGATACAATCATGTGTTTGATACAATGTTTCCAGAGCTGACTATCAGCTCACTTCAAACAAGATAACACAGTCTCATTGTATGGAATTATGGCTGCTGTCAATCAGCCTACGACATTGTCATTAAAATGTCCTTTTTGGGGAAATGTCGCAATAACGATTGTAACACAAGTATTACTTAGTGTGTTTTCCACTAGAGCCATGCCGAACTTGTTAAGAGCACTTGTTTCCTATACGTCTGCTCATTTTTGTCACCAGAGGCTCACAGACATACAGAGTATATACCTGTATGTGTACACTTACAAGAGCCTGGGTGTGGCTGTCAGGTAAGCATTGCACTAGTAATTTCAAGGCTTGTGGCTCCCCTCCTCCCCCCACCCCGCTGGTCTGACGGAGAGAGATGAGCTGTCTGTTACCATAAAGTCTTAGAAAGTCTATATAGCAGTGGTTCTCAACTTGTGGGTCGCGACCCCTATGGGGGTCAAACGAATCATTCATGGGGGTCACCTGATTCATAATAGTAGCAAAATTACAGTTATGAAGTAACAACAAACATAATTTTATGGTTGGGGGGGGGTCACTACAGCATGAGGAAGGCCCACTGCTATATAAGATCACTATGATTTGGAATCAACTCTATGGGAGTGGGTTTGGTTTTCGGTTTGGGTGTGTGTGTGTGTATCATTGTTATACCTCCCCTGATACTGTTCAAAATCTATAATTTCTATATATTGTTTCATGACCTGAACTATCCCCTATCTCAAAACAATTGTAAAAGGGGGGAAGAGGAAGTGTGGACAAACATTAAACTCAAAATTGAACCACTGTCATGGATGACTAAATGTCATGTGGCCATGTTTAATGTGATAAATACTGAATCAGAGACTTTGCATATCTTCTGCTTTACTTTGTGGATACAAATGGCTATACACTTCCAGCATTTTTAGGGAATCAGACTTAGGATCTTTTTCTACATTAGCTATGGGAAATATTCCCTCTTGGGTGAGGTTGTGTTTGTGTTGGTGTTACCATTGATTAGGAACTCTGTCTTAGGCTTTCCTACCACTTGTCAGTGCTTATTGTTTCATTTTCCCCAATCATACACAACTTGAGAAATTCATAGTACATACTATTTCATAATAAGATTTAGCACACTTTCCCAGGTGGCTTAAACTTTTTCTTGACCATGTAGATATCACTGAGATATGGGAGCATTTTTCAGAGAAGCCTCTTTGACCATGTCTCTTGGTATTCTGTCTCCCACCTCTCCCCAGTGCCTCTCACTCCCTTATTCAAAGAAAACGTGCCGGCTCTGGGAGTCAGACCTTTCAGATGGTCCGCACAGAAATGTATAGAATCTCTATGACCTTCCTGCAAAGATCCTACCATTCTTTGTGAATAAGAGATATTGATCGGTGTTTATTCATTTGAATAAGATTTTAAAGCCTTGAATATGTGCTATTCCTCTTCCCAATGAAGGATTTGGCACACTGTCATACTACGACTATTGCAGTAAAATATGATTTTTTAAAATTCATGTAGCCAATGCTATATTTTTAGACACATCTTTTGGTGTCTGGGTCTTTCTCACATCGCCATATCATGTCAGCAGTGGGTTGACTACACTATACTCTGTGGTTGACAATTCCACTGGATCCTTCAAAAAAAAAGAGGTAAGTTGTCTCATTACTGGTAGCTGAGAAGATTTGAAGAATGGGTCCTATAACAGATTCTCATAATTTGTGGACTGTTTTATTATTTACTAAACTATCCACATAAATAGAAGAAAGCAGTGATGAAAGTATTCATAGCAATCAATCCAATGGGTTTTTCTTTGTTTAGAACGTTCTTGCATATATTTGATTTCTCCTTTGTATGTTTGATTCAATATTAAAACATCTGTGTTTCTTCAATTCATAGCTACTGCTAAAAAAAAAAGGCAATCTAGTTATGTAGACTTTGGACACACTATCAGGAGAGACCAGTCCTTTGCTTGGTCAAGTGAAGGGCACAGGAAAAGCGGAGGGCCTTTGACGAGATGGATGGACATGTGGCTGCCGAGAGGGCTCACAGCCAGGAGGGATTGTGAGGAGGGCCCAGGCCCAGGCAGTGGTTGCTTTTGTTGTACAGTGTGTCGCTGTGATTGGAACGGAAGGGATGGCACTGAACAACAACAGTGTGTGTTTGTGGTAAAGTACATTTACTTACCTGTGGCTCAGCTATACATGGCTTTGTAATGTCAACCAAATAATTGGGGAAGACCATGCAACTAGGACATGCGATACCCTAATAGAAGGGATTGGTCAGTTTCCCATTGCACATAGTTCAGACCAATATCTTAAGTACATGCAAGATGCCTGCCTGAAATGTCAGAGGCAGCAGAGGCCCCAGGGAGACAGGAGAAGAGCAAAGGGACCTGCAGAGACCAGGATGCTGGGCAGGGGAGCCGTACCGAGACTGTGAAGTAGACCAGTGGGCTTTCTGCCCCCATTGAATCGGACAAGGGCCTACATGGCTGAGAGACTGAGGCCCAGGGAGAGAGTGGCTGCTGGCTAAGGAGAGCCACTGCGGAGGACAAAATCTTGTATCCTTCATGTTTTCTGATCATGACTTGTGATGATTTGTTAGCGTCACTAACAGCCTTCTCATCACGGATGTTGTGGATGTGGTCTGCGTAGTTACTGCGATGCATTTTCAACCCCAGCAGAGAAGTAGAGTGCCATGGGAGGGATAGCTGCCATCAGAGTAGGCCAAAGGACGGGGATGGTGGGTCAAGGCTGGCCTGCCCTCTCCCTGAAGGCGATAGGCCTTGATCTGCTATAGCCTGCATGCTCTTCCTCCTTGGTGCAGCCAGCCGGGGCCAGATGTGGACTCCGGGTTATGTTTCTTAGTGCTGAAGAGGGAAGGGAAATTACTTTGATACTGAATATGGTGATGTAGTGATTACCCATTAGACTGCAAATTGCAAGGACAGTAGTTCAAAACTGCCAAAAGCTCTGAGGGAAAAAGCTGAGGATTCTAATCATGTTAGGAGTCTTGGAAATGCAAAGGGACAGCTCTGCTCTATACTATAGAGTTGCTACGAGGTGGCATCAGCTTGCAATGAGTTTCTTGTTATGTTCCATGGATAGACCTTTTGTGATTTATTAAGAATTTATTCATTTATATGTCACCTAAGATTCTAAACAATGACTTTTTTTCTCTATTAGATTCCAAAGTTTTTTTTTATATGAAGAATAACTATATTACGTTCTAGGAAAAGAACTTATATTCCATTGATGGGAGTACAAATTAGTACATTTTGGAGAGCAATTTAACAGAATATTTCAGCATTTTAAGTCCATTTCATGTCTAAGAATTTATGCCAAGAAAATAAATCTGAATATGCAAAGTTGTTACATTTTGTTTATAGAAACACTGTTCGTAAGAATAAAATATTTAGTACAACCTAAATATCTGTCAGGATACTTAAATATATCACAAAGCATACACGGGCAAATAATGTATTGCTGCAAAATCACAAACCCCTGTATTAAACACAAATATTAAAATGTGACGCTGATTTCCTGACACGCCTTCAGCTAGGCGGATACGCTTCTGAAGGTGGTCTTCCCACCTCTCCAGATCGCCCCCGGAGCACTCTGCAGCCTTCTTCTAGACCACAGCCAAACAGCAGTTGTGGCAGCCTGGAGGAACTCAAAGCATAGTCTTTCCAGAGGTTCCGTGAATTTTGAGGATGAAAAGTAGCCTGAAGGCGCAAGAGCAAGGCTGGAGAGTGCATAGTAGGGTAGGGATTCCTAGGACAGCCCTAGGAATCCTGAACAATGAGCAGGTTCATTGTTGTGTTGGGGATTGAGTGGGGGGAGGGATTCTTATGTAACTTTCTTGGCCTTTTTCTCACCAATGCAGATTTCCGTTTTCTTTTAAGACATCTTCCTCCTAACTCCCCCTAATCATTCTGTGTTTTATGAGATATTCTGCCAAGATGACCCCTCTGGGAGTTCAAATGCAGTTGTCCTAACTTTCTGCGCTGACGTCTTTGTTTTCCAACTTCCCTGAAAATGCTTGATCCATAAAAATAATAAAAAATTCCATTGCTGTTTTATGTGGGGCAGTATCTCCATACTTGTTGCAAGCTTCATTGATTTGGGAAGATGCTCACTTGAGGTTTGTTTGAAAACAACTGTCAGATTAGACTTGGTTTCAAAATTATTTTTTTGGATGGCACAAAAAATTCTCTCTTTTTAAAAAGATAGCCGAGTAAGACTAAAGATTCCTGGTGGAGCAGTCATTACACTTTGGACTGCTAACCCCAAGGTCAGCAGTTCAAAACCACCAGCTTATCCAACTGAGAAAGATGAGGCTTTCGACTCCCATAAAGAGTTACAGTCTTGGAAACTCACAGGAGCAATTCTACCCTTGTCCTGTAAGTTGCTATGGGTGAGTTGCATCTACTTGATGATATTGAGTTTGTTGGTTGGTTGGTTTTCACAAGACTAAGTGTGATAATGAAAGAACTTGTCTGTATCCATCCATTGATCATAAAGGTGGGTTTCAACATGTTTTGTTTGGAATATGCACCCGCAAACCGGAACCTAGCAGTGTATTAGAGATTAAGTCTACATCAAATTCTTTCTGATCAATAACCAAGGGTGTAAATAATCTTTCCCTCAAGCGGAATGCCTTGGAAAGTAGATGACCTCCACCTCCCTCCAGGCAGCCCAGTGAGGGGCAGTCTCCCTTAGAGGCCTTGCTTGGTCGTATCAGTGACAGCCAGCACCATACTGGGGCAGTACAGGAAGTTGCATGATCCCGAGTTATGCCCTATCAGTGTTCCTTGACTGCCTTGGTCGGAAGAACCTGGACCAATCTTTGAAGCCCTTCTATCTCACAGTGTACGTATCCCGATATTGCTTCTGTAAGTCTCACCTGTGACTGTGAAGTATTGACCAATGACTGATCATGAGTTTGTGACAGTTCCCTTCGTTTCACGCCTTATTTATCTACTGTGAATTCTTCACCATCGCTTTGCCCTCCTGCTGATGACTGCCCTCATCCAGATGATGTGTCCGTAACTTTGTGCTGTCTCAGTCCCCTTAAGACTTAATCAATGCTCTTCTTAAACTATATTTGAAATTAGGGTCTCTCGTACCCTCAAACAGTAGTACATTTTTTACTTATCTTCATACAAAATATAAGTTATCACAGATAGTTAGAGGGAAGTATTTCCCTACTATGGTTACCAGTAGTATATCATTAAAAGTTATCTATTGAAAGGAATACATATACTATGGTTCCAATATTGTTTTTTCAACCCTGTAGATGCATGAATAAATGACCCAAAGTATATACATACTTCAAACCATTAAAATGTTTATCACTAACAGAGAAATTATTGTGAGCTATTATTTGAATGCTTTATAATAAACATGTATTACTTATTAACAAAGAGAGCCATTTTCCTTTTGGAAGAAGAAATTTTAATTAATGTTTCCTTTTCTCTTTTTGATCCAGAAAAAAAATGGAGTACATTATCATCTGTTTCATTTTTTCCCTCCAATTGCTCCATTTGATATTTAGTCTTTAGCTCAGTTAGCATTTATTACATACTGTTGTTACCAACCCAGGTCTTGCTCGGCTGTGCTCAGCTGGGCTGAGAACAAAGAGAGGCAGCAACGGAGGAAAGGGAGGGGAAAGCTTTCCTTTGGTTGATCAGTCAAGGAGCAAGTTACCAAGTCAAGCACCGAAGAAAGGGGATTGGTAGTTTACATGTATAAATTGAAGGGGTTATGAATATGTAACAGAGGTCCAAGGAATGGTGATGACTATACATTAGGAAGGCTTATGATTCTTGAAGGAAATGGCTCACTTTCAAATGTCTTTGAGTTAGTCCAGTGATGTCCTTCCAGCGATATTGGATTACTTCACCAAAGTTCTTCCGCTACCCAAACGTTGTGTCTATCCTTTCTGTGCATGTTCAGCAGGCCAGGGCTGGTCGTAACTGACACTCACTTGTCTTATGGGATACTTTTCTGGAAGGAAAGGGGGCAAAAGAAACACATGATTAGCAAGGAAAGTAGAGGTAATTATGGTCAATATAGTGTACACACACAAACACATATTCAGTATACACATATTCCAACATCCAGTGACCAACGTACCAAAATTATAGATCTATTCCAGCATTCTGTGGCCACATTGTACCCTAACTGTAGGTTCCTGTGGAAGCTGTGGAACTTGCCATATTACATAGGACGAAGGAGGTCGGTCTCGCTTGTCAAGCGTCTAATACCTCTGCCGTTCCTAAATCAACAATAAGGCAGTCTCTGACTATACTGCATACAAATTAAAGTGGAGAGATGCTCTGTTAAAGTAGATAGATATGGTGGGATCCGAGAGTAATCAGCTTTAAGTTATAGAACAATTTATTTGGGCATCATCTTTGTAGGTCGCTATGAATTAGCATCAACTTGATGGCAGTAAGTGTTTGTAGGCATTTCGTCCCCAACAAAATGCCAAGTGTCCTGAGCCTGTTTCTATAATATACACTTAAAGTATCTTCTCAATAAGGCTCAAATCCCACTGCTGGCAGATCAATTCCCCATAAAACCTTTACATTCTAGGTACTCACTGCTAGTGTAGTATTTTTCATACATTCTTGAGAAATGTGAGACTGGTTAGTAATTTTTGACTGAAAAATCCCTAGAATCAAAACCAGGGGTTATACATTCTAGTCTAAGTTTTATCTGGGTGACTGTGCAGTCCAAAGCACAGTGCATGCCCACTACATGGCCGTTAGGCCAGAGATAGCTCACGTGGACTTCTGTCTTCCATTCCGGCTCATGAGGAGGGCATCTCAAGCACAGCCCATGCCTGTCTGTCAGTGGGGATGCGTTGTTATCACTGCCCTCGAGTCAATTCTGACTCGTCGCAACCCGACAGGACACAGAAGAACTGCGGTGTCTCACATTGTAACTCTGTGGGAGCAGAAGTCCCATTTTTCTCCTTTGGGGAAGCTGGTCGTTTTGAACGGCTGATCTTGTAGCGAGTAGCCCAACCCCTAATTCACTATGCCACCGGGGCTGGTAGAAAGATAGTTCTGGACATCTACTCCCCAAAACCAGCCAGTGAAAACCTTATGGATCAAAAGGGTCTGATATGCATGTAACCCCAGGACTGTGGCAGGGATGGCAACCGGTCCGTTGTGCAGGAGGTCGCTATGAATTGTGCTGGATGGCAGCTAACAACGAGCATGCTTCTGTATCCTGATTTATTTATTCTCGCAAGAAAGGAAAGTAGCGCCATACCTAATGTGAAAATGAAAGTGGTATTAATTACACAAAGTATTTTGAAAGATTCAAAACAATTAGCAGAAGACAGACATTAGACCCAACTAAAGGGGCTTGGGGGTGGTGGTTGGCTGAGCAAAATATATCTACTAAACCATTAATTGGTGAGTTCAGTTAATAAAATTGTGTGACTTCCCCCAAATTGGTATTAATTATAAAAATTACATGATAATTAATGCTCTCATTAATGACTACCAATCAATATCAAACTGAAGTTCATTATTTTAAGGAAGATGGGCAATTAGCAGTTTGACACCATAAAAAAGATAACCAGCGGACTGATGGGTCCCCATCAAGTTTCATTTTAATTTGTTTTAAAAGTATCTTCCTTAAGAATGAGTTTGAATGCACCCCCCCCTTTCTCCTTCCGGAAAATGAATGTATACGTTGTTTAGAAAGCATATCTGAATGACACAGTCATAGAACCGGATTGCTCTTTAAATTAAGTGAATTTGTATGTGCGCTTTCTTTTAATGGAATCAGTTTTGATATACTCTTTGTTCGTGCTGTTACCGGCTTGGTCTAAGGGTTCTTTGTATTAACTTTTTAAAGTTACATTACAAAGAGGTTTTAAGATTTCCCAACAGGCTTTTATTTAACCAAAGCTTTTGATCTCCAACCTGCTGGGGCCTAGGGAAATCCTTACCAATTCTCCAGTAACTCCTCACTATTGGAATTTGAAAAGACCCACCTGAAGGATTTAACGCCCTCTGTGGTTTCAGCCATCCTTTAGATCGCGCTATTCATGCAAGCAGAGAGGGGTCGAGTGCTCCCTTTGTAATCTGCTAAGCAGCCTAAGGTGTCCTTTGCATAAATTGAACCCCTGAGAAAATAAAAATCAGGAGGACACAGACCTACATACCTTATTTCCTGCTATCTTCAGTTAAAGGGGGATTACTGGGAGTCTGCTTAGCATCCTTGGCTACCGAAATACCCTTTGGACATGGGCGAGCAATGAATGAACTCGCATCGCATCCGTTACCCTACTGCAGTGCGTCACAAATTAGATTTAAAAGGCTACTTTTTCCCCTTACAGCTATTTCTATTATTTTCTTTAAATTTTCAATTTAGTGTCTAGTGACAGAATATTCTATAATGTACTTTAGGACTATATAATGCCAATTATACTAAGTGAACATTCTTTCCCCCAAAATTAGGCTTATCTTATTAGAGTCATTGGTAGTTTAAAAGCTCAGGTAGGGGAAAGCAGAGAATTGATTATGCTAAAGAATCTTAAATACAAAACTACATAAATGCTGTTCGCAAATGGCACTGCGCCTATGGATATAGATAGGTTTGACAAAAGATTTATATATGCATCTGTGAACACGCTTTGGACAGGGTGTCAGGAGACATCAGTCCCTGGAGTTGGGACATCATGCTTGGTAGAGAGGGAAGGAAAAAGAGGAAGGCCCTCACGGAGATGGTTTGACACTGTGGCTGAAACAATGGGCTCCGGCATGGGAACAATTGTGAGGTTGGTGCAGGACCAGGCAATGTTGTGTTCTGTTGTGTGTGGAGTCGCTATGGGTCGGAATCTGCTCCATGGCACTTAGCAACAACGATATCTGGATGCACTACAAGTGTATCCAGGAATATAGTAGAGCATGCAGGGGAGCAAAGTTATGATAACTTCTTAGCTATAAACAAACACCTCCAGTAGATGAGTCACTGGGCCTGGGGGCTCAGGACCCAGTCTCAGGAGAACACTAGCACAGTCGCCAAAGACAATATCCTACCCCCTACTTTGGTGAGTAGTGACTCAAAAGCTTGGTGCAGCCATTTACTGTGCGACTATTGGTTGCTCCCATCCAGGGCCAAGGTCAGTAAAGAAAACCAAAGACATGGGGCTAGATTTAGTGAGAAGAAGCCAACAGCACCACAGACCTCCTCATCCACAGCTCTGTGAGCAGAAGAACTAGATGGTGCCCCGCTACCACACCTGACTGCTCTGCAGACGATGACGTTAGAGTGGGAGAAAAATGGTGGAACAACACTCAAAATCATAAAAAAAAAAAAAAAAAAGACAAGGCTTACCAATCCATTAGAGATTAGTGGAACCCCTAAAAGGCATCATTCAATCCTGAAGCGGAATTCACCCTTGTGGTTCAACTTTAGGCCAAATGATAGGCAGGCCTATACGGTGGACGACAACAGCAGACAGGCACACGTTCATTAGAGTAATTAACTACACCAGAAACAAAGGCAGCCTGTGCCCTGGGATAAGGCTCAGAAAGCAGGAAGGGATGGAAAGGAATGCAGGGGATGCTAATCATCAGGAGGAAGTAGAGAAAGTGCTATGGTATTATAATCAATGTCATAAAACAAAGTGTGTATGAATTATTGAATTGAAAGCTAATTTGCTCCATAAACTTTCCTCCAAATCACCATGTAAAATAACTGTTGTGGGTAATTGAAAAAAAATAATGTGTGATAACGTCCATTCTTATTTGGCCACAAATGCCCATTTTTAGTAAAAGTTTGCATTTGAAGTTGAAAAACATCAATGCTACCTTATAACCTACTTGGTGGCGGGGGGATAAAAATAATTCTAACAAATAATCAATGATAATATTTTATTCTTTTGGTTTTAAAATCCCATTGTCCACTGATGATCATGTAAACAACTCCAAGCATAGAAAGGGGATAAAAACAAAGGTCAATAAAAACCAAACCCAAGCAACAACAAAAAATAGGAAAGGAGGAGTGATCAACTTTCTACAAAAGACTCTTAGGCCAGGATAAATAACACAAGATAAGTAGACGTGCAACCATAGTGACAGCATATAAATCAAACATAGTTAATGACAGGAGAGTTTGCGTGGATCAGCTCCTTTCTGTATGGACTAAGAATAGATTTATTTACCTATGTGCCATGCCTTATATGATTATCATGAGGT
Source organism: Tenrec ecaudatus (assembly GCF_050624435.1). Lineage (NCBI taxonomy): Eukaryota > Metazoa > Chordata > Mammalia > Afrosoricida > Tenrecidae > Tenrec > Tenrec ecaudatus. Next base: position 98,024,308 of record NC_134542.1, read on the forward strand.
AAAAGGTCTCTCTATTTCCTGTTATGCTATAGTTAAGTCTTTTCTTTTTAGATAAACAATCTTTCTTTTTATTGTGATTTGGGCAAAAGTTTCGAGACCTAAAAGTCAGATTCATGCCCAACCAGTCGATTCTGGCTCCGAGTGGCTCTATAGGATGGAGCAGACCTGCCCCTGTGGGTTTCTGAGACTGCCCATCTTTACAGGAGCTGAGACCTTCACCTTTCTCCCAAAGTGCTAGAGGCAGTTTCTAACTGCTGACCTTGAGGTTAGCAACAGAAGGGTAACCCATTACACTGCCAGAGCCCCGGTTAGTTTTGTACTAATGATTTATAACGTGCTGTTTGGTGACCTGACTGCACTTCCGTTCACGTAACAGCGCTCTTGACAACACACCCCTGGGCTACCTCTGTCTCTTCTTCCGGCCCTGGCCTCAGGTGGTTGCTTGTTCTGAGGAGCGCATCCCTCCCACGTGTTGTTGCCCACAAAGTATTTCAATCTTGCTCTTCACCACGTGTTTCAAAAACTAGGGGGAGGGCGCTCTGTATGAAGAGAGGTTGACTCCCATGTCACTGTCATTGCACTGTCATTTTACCCTTGGTAAAAGACCTCACACCCCGATGTCCGTGAAACAGAAAGAAATGCAGAACTTCCAGGAGCTGTAAGACATCTGCCCTTGGCTGTGCCCCGAGGGCGCACCTAACTTCGCCTCCTGCACGGGACCGCCTCGTTCTTGCTAGACGTGCGAGGAGGCCGGCCGGCGTGGTGGTTACGAGGCGGGCTGCGGTCAGTTAGGGCCACTCGAGTAGCCAGTGAGCGAGTGACATCAGTGTCCGGCAGACACGGGAATCGGTGGCCCGGGCAAGTGGAACTGTCCCCTGACGACAGTGCACGGGTGCGCTGCAGCTCCCCAGGATGGCCTTTGAAAGCCGGCACAGACGGATGGCAGCTGCAGATGCCACTGTGACTACCTTCGCGCCTTGCAAAACAGCCACACGGCAGCGGAAAAGCCCCCAACTGCCCTCCCCTCGGACCAGTCCATAAACCTTCTCCTCCCTCCCCGGCAGTGTGACTTCTCTGGCCCCATCTAGGGGCGTGAACCTCGCCCGGGAGCTCTGAAATAAACCTTAAAAACTACTTTCTGCCTTTGCCTACTTTCTTTCTTCCTGTCGCCACAACTACCTTACAATCAGACGGTGTCGGTTCTCTCCCTGCCTCCTGACATGAAGTCCGTTCTGCCGTTTGGTGGCTCTAGCAAGGATTTCCGAGGCTGCCCATCTCTGGCATTTCCGAGGCGCCCACAGCCTCGACTTTCCTGTGGAGCTGAATGCTTGCCCGACAGCACGGCCCACACTCGCCCGGCGCTGGCGCAATTAGAGAAAATAACTTCGACACATGGTACTTCTGACTGTTGGTGCGGAGTGGTTGGACAGTGCCGTCAGTTTGGGGTTCAGGAATCAGGTTTGCCATTCCCGTGGTTGTCCTGAGAAGGCACCGTTTCCTGGGGGCACCCTGGTGGCGTCGTGGTTACTCGGTGCGTTCCTAACCGCAAGACCAGAGTTCAAAACCTGCAGCCTCCTTGGGAGAAAGGCAAGGCTGTCTGTTCCCATAAAACCTTGCAGGCTTGGCAACCCACGGGGCAGTTCTACCCCGTCTTACAGGCTCACTGAATTGGAAGCGGATCATGGCAGTGAGTTTGGTGTGTTGTGGATGTATAAAAGAACGAAATATTGCATAGACTTGTGCCTGTCGGTGTATTTGACTCCATTGTGATTACTCTGCTGATCCATCTCCTTCATTTTTGGTGGACCCCTGGCACTACCAAACAGGACGCCATTCTCCAGCACTGTGACTCTCCTGGTGACATGCCCAAAGGAAGCGATTCCTGTTACATTTCTTCTAAGATGGATCTGTTCTTTCTTCTGGCAGTCAGCAGCCTACTGGATATTCTTCCCCAACTTATAAAACATGTGTAACCATTTCATATCTTGATTTATTCCTGCTCACATAACCATTTGTTTCTCCTCTAATTTTTACTTTTTTTAAAAACAGGTGGGATGTTATTTTCTGTATTTAAGAATCACTGATTCAGGACACCTGGTGGTTCTTTCTGGTCGTTGTTGGGCAGCTAACTACAAGGTTGGTGGTCTAGCCCACCAGCTGCTCTGCAGGAGAAGGAGGAGCCGATCTTCTTCCGTAGAGATTTCCGTCTCCAAAACCCTACACAGGGTTGCTTTCAGTTGGAATTGACTCCATGGCAGTGAGCTTACTTTTTGAAAAGTTTTATTTACAGCACTGAAGCTCAGGGAGCGGGACATGTTTGATCAGAGCACACAGGAGCAAATGAAGGGGGAGGAAGAGAGAGTGGAGCACATCCTGGCCCACCAACCCTTGAGGACGATATCCCTGCTCAGAGCAGCCAATGCACAGAGAGGACCATTTGGCTGGCCCCATTCCAAGACACAACATCCCTCATTGAACCATAACCCTATGGGGGCAACACTGGAGACACAATGCGGGAATTGTACCCCATCACACCCCACCTTTCTGCAGCAAAACACTAAAGGCATGCAACAGAACAGCAAGAGGAGCAGAGCAAGGAAGTCCCAAGGGAATATCAAAAGTAGACTTTGGGGCCAGGGAATGGCACCTCATCAGACTCAACCGGAAAACACTCCTAAAGGCCAACAATAAGACCTTGAATTATTTACAGGCTTGAGTTAGTTAAAGTTTATTGTGCCAACCTGGTTGATAAACATGTGGGGTTAATTGAAGGGCAGTGAGATAAATGGCTCAGTGAGTCTCGCCTTTCTAGTTCTTGAGTCTCTTGCTTTGTGATGGTTGGACCAGCTGCCTTAGCCAGTTCCCTGCTCAGCTGGCAAGGCTCACTTCCTGCAAGACATCCCCAAGGAGAAGCCACATGAACCTACCCCAATGCAGCCCTGGGTGCTGGAGCAGTCATGTGGAGACCCCTGCCAGTGCTGAGATGCTTACACAGTCACTGATTTGGCTTTCCTCCTGAAGTCGGCATCATTGTGTATATTTTGTGAGATGGAGGAGGTCTTTATGGATTTGTGTTGGACATATGGGTTAATGTTGGACTTGTGGGCTTGGGTAGCACTGGGTTGGGATGCTTTCTTACTGTACACTTACCCTTTATATAAAACTCTCTCTTATACATATGAGTTTCTGTAGATTTGTTTCTCTAATGTGCCCCAACTAACACAAGGCTTGTCTTTTTTGTGTCATTGCTGTTTTTGGTTGTTGTGGTTTTTTTTAATTTTGTTGCTTTGTTTTGCTCAGTCCTGTTTTTTTGTGCATATTATTACCTCTGCAGATAAGATAGAGATATTATCTATCTAGATAATATAGGCGGGATAAACAATCTGGAGGAGAAAACAAGGGGACCAAGGGTTCCAGGGGACATGGGAGAGGGGGAGGTGGGGGGAATTAAGTGGATGTTAACAAACCCAGGGAGAAGGAAACAGCAAATGATCCAAAATCAATGACAAGGAGGGTGTAAGAGGCCTGGTAGGGCTTGATCAAGAACAATGTAACCGAGAGGAATTACTGAAAAACCCAAATGAAGGCTGAGCAGGATAGTGGGACAAGAGGAAAGTAAAAGGAAATAGAGGAAATAACTAGGAGGCAAAGGACATTTATAGAGGTCTAACTACAGGCATGTGCATATGTAAATATAATTATATATGATGATGGGGAAATAGATCTATGTGCATATATTTATACGTTATATCTAGGTAGCAGATGGACATTGGGCCTCTACTCAAGTACTCCCTACATGCAAGAACACTTTGTTCTATAAAACTGGCATTACATGATGCTCAACTTCCCGACAGGATCACTGAAGACAAAGCAGATGCATAAGAAAATGTGGTGAAGAAAGCTTATGGTGTCCAGCTATCAAAAGATGTAGCGTTTGGGGTCTTAAAGGCTTGAAGGTAAACAAGTGGTCATCTAGCTCAGAAGCAACAAAACCCACTTAGAAGAAGCATACCAGCCGGTGTGATCACGAGGTGTTGAAGGGATCAGGTATCAGGCATCAAAGAACAAAAAATCATATTGTGAATGAGGGGGAGTGCAGAGTGGAGGAGACCCAAAGCCCACCTGTAGGCAACTGGACATCCCCTTAAAGAAGGGTTGCAGGGAGGAGGCAAACCCGTCAGGGTGCAGCATAGCAAAGATGAAACATACAACTTTCCTCTATTTCTTTAATGTTCCCCCTACCCACCACTATTATGATCCCAATACTACCTTACAAATCCGGCTAGACCAAATGATGTACACTGGTACAGATAAGAACTGGAAACACAGGGAATCCAGGACAGATAAACCCCTCGGGACCAATAATGAGAGTAGCAATACCAGGAAGGTAAGGGGAAGGTGGGATAGAAAGGGGCAACAGATCACAAGGATCTACATATAACCCCCTCCCTGGGGGACAGACAACAGAAAAGTGAGTGAAGGGAGACATCGGGCCGTGTAAGACATGACAAAATAACAATAATTTATAAATTATCAAGGGTTCATGAACGAGGGAGGGTAGGAGAGGGAGCATGAAAAATGAGGAGCTGATATCAAGGGCTCAAGTAGAAAGCAAATATTTTGAGAATGATGATGGCAACAAATGTACAAATGTGCTTGACACAATGGATGTATGTTTGGATTGTGATAAGATGTGATAAAATGATTTTAAAAAGTAAAAAAAAGTTTGATTTAATGAAGATTGAAGACACCAGGAATTATTTCTCTGGAGAAATATAGTGTCTTTTTATCTTTGTAAAAATGAAATATATAAATATTAGAATATGTGAAAAATTCAGAAGGAATATTAAACAGGCTGTTTATCTAATAATTTCTGAGGGTGGACCTCATTTTCTACTTCACATATTTCAGTACTACTTAGGTATTTTAAAAATAAGTATCATTAGAAAACAATAAAACCAGTTCTTTCAATTATCAGCATATAATTAGGAGAATCCATAAAAGCAGAAAATCATTCTATCAACATACACAGTATTATTGTCCAGATCTCAAGTATAAACAGATAAGTTGGCTTTTCTTCTTTAAAAAAAAAGCAGCCAATTATATCAGATAGCATTTTTATTCAATGGACACTTCGTGGTCTACTTTGGGGGTGATGAAATCCTATGATAAAGAAGGTACATAGTATTTTTTACTTTCTATAAGTAAGTTTACAAATAACTTGTTTTTAAAATCGGGAACAAAACCTTACTTCATCAACAGTTATGGTTATTTTTATTTCACTTTTTCTCCCGCAAAATACAAGTATTTATACCTTTCAGTCATCTTAGATGAGGGAGACTCATACCTTTCTCAATATATAAGGGCACTTAGCAGTTTTATATGTACCAACTGTGTACTTGGGCAAACAATGGCCTCCTGGTTCCTAGGTGGGGGGAAATCTGCATTTTATTCAGAAGCTACAAAATATATGTGATTCCTTACTGGGCTAAGCATTAGGTTGAAATTGGCTCTTGCCCTGTTTTCTGTTTTTCTTTTACACTTTGGCATCTAAAAAAAATTAGTAACAGGCAATACTTGCAAAAATGCTAATCCAAATCTTTGCTTGTGGACGTCATATTATTTTAAAATGTACTAGAGAACATTCCCTGTAATCAAGGGTGAGTCAAGGAAAATGGCATCTGCAGCAGGGAGTCAGCCAAACAGAAAACTTGACCCAACACCAAGCTCGTTGTCAGCATCACAGCTGCCACCTCAACCAATGAGGCCGGGAAGGGAGGCAGCCAGGAAGTCAGGTGCCGCTGCTGGCAAGACTGCGTTCCAGCGTTGCTGGCAGTTGGCCCTTCAGCTGCTGTACAACCCCAGCATGGGCCCAGGGGTGTTGGATCTGGTTTGGGACCACAGGAGGGGAGTGAAGTGAAATGCAACTAGTCTTGTCGACAGCAAGATTGTCAAGTTCATTCTGATCAGACCTTGGTTGGGAAGATGTCTTGTTTCGCCAGGAGGGTTTGTGGGGAATTCAGGCACAGAGGGAAACACATGGCTGTGGAGAGCGTCAGCGAGCGCGCTGACACCGGAAACGTGAAATGCTCTCCTTTAGCCCCGCAGCAGCACACCTTACCAACCAGGTCTTCCCAGCTTCGCAGGAGCAGAGCAGGGAATGCCACTTTAACAGGATGAGTGCGGTTAGAAGCCGCGTCGTACTCAGATTCATAAAGAAAACGAGCTGAGCTCAGAAGTTGGTATAATTAATAGAGAGCTGTCACGTTGCTTTCAGTCCGCAGAGGAAATGAGTGACCGGAATAGAAAGCAAATGACCCATTTTGTGATTAGCAACTCGGTGTGTTTGTTTAGTGGCAAGAATGTTGTTCGTCATGATAAATTCATAACCACAGATAACCTCTTTAAACAAAAGAAGAGAATAAACAGATTACTCCTTTTATGGAGAACCAGCTTGTGATGAGGCGCGCTGGTTACGAGTTGGGATGTGGTCAGCAAGTTCCACCGTCCAAAACGGGGCGGGGGAGAGACAGGACTTTCGGGTCCCATCCACAGGGACAGCCTGGGACATCCAACGGGACCCCTGTGCTACCCTGCCCCTATGAGTCAGCATCAACTCGACGGCAGGGGGATCTGATGAAAAATTAGAGTTAGGCCCAGCAGAGTGCTTCCAGGAAGCGGACATTCATATTCCAGGCTCAGAGAGGAAGCCACAGAATCCCTTGGTCAGGCGGGCAGGGAAGAGCGCCATCTCCAAGCCACCTTCGAGGGTCTGGACCTGACAAGAGTTAGCTGCCCACTGGTTGAGCGGTGATCTAAACGCCAGGTGGAGGGCACATAAAAATAGTAGCCTCTGGTCAGAAAAGCCATTATGCCCAATAAAATGAGAGACTACACGAATGCAGATCTGAGAAGTGAGTGACAGGACTAACACGCCTTAAATAAATGAGCACGAGGTGGTTCTGAATTGGCCCAGGGCGCGCCAGACAGTCAATCAGCGGAAAAGTTACCTTGTAGCTGAAGACGGTACTTCCAGCAAGGGGGCGGGGGGAAGGAGGCTGTAGGATGGGTTAGAAAACTTAGTTTTAGTCAACGCTTCCTGGAGGTCGGGCTCTTTTATGTACACAATCCCTTTTTATCACCTCAAAAGCCTGCCAGGTAGGAATGTGAGACTTAAGAGCAAGAAGCTTGCCATCCATTGCTCAGAAAGCAAGAAATGGGTTCGTCTGGATTCTGGGTACCTCATGCCAAGTCTCCCCTTGCTTGGGTGCAGTCTGCTTAACCTTCGGACTGCTCACTCACAGCCACCAAGTCGGCTCGGACTCATAGCGACCCTGTCAGACAGAGTGGAAGTGCTCCTTTGGATTTTCAAGAGTGTAATTGCTTATGGGAGTAGAAAGCCTCATCTTGCTCCTATGGGGTGGCTGATGGGTTCCAACTGCGGACCTGGAGGTTCTCAGTTGGAACCCATCAGCCACCAGCACTGCAGTGCCTAGTGTGTCCAAGGTGTAGACAGCTGTCCCTGACTCATGTTTCGTCACCTTTTAAATAATAGCCTGAACTTTTTCCTTTTTTTTTTTTTTTGCCTTTTTCTTTCTTTTGGTGGTCTTGGGTAGTGCAAGTCCATCTTGTGCCTAATTTAAACATTCCCTAAAAGATGTTCTTGAAAAGCACCTAATTGTTATTTTGCATCAATGATATTTCCTCCAGGCTCAAAGGCTTTTTTAAAGGGCTTTTAACCTTTTTATTATTGGTCTGTAAGAACACTTTATATACTCTGGACATAAGTCTTTTGTCAGATTCATGTTTTGCAGACATTTCAGTATATCTGGCTACTCTTTGTCATTTACACTCGGTACCAGGTGCAAAATCTTTGTGACTTTTCTCTGTCACTGTCTTAGCCTGGCAACCAAATGGAAAAGTATATGTGAAAAATGTATGGAAGAAATGATGGGATAAAAACTTTAACAGAACTCCTAAAGCAGGTATCCCAAATACATCTTCTCATAAGCACGAGTTAATCCCAGAGGAAGCAGAAAACAGCTATTTGGAAACCCTCTTACCAGTCCTGGGTGAGAATCCTAGTTGAAGTAATTAAGGCATTCCAGCTAAAAGCATCAGAAGTCCAGATGTCGATTGACTGTGAATGTTATGCAAATCTGTGAATCAAAATGTGCAATCTATTAATTATCAGAGTATGCCGCAGTGACTTTTAGTCCTTTGTCACCTCCATTCTACTGGTGCGGTGGGTTCTCAAGCAAAGCCCCGTCGGCTGAAAGTCACAACGTGCAAACTGAAGAAGATTGCATGCCCTGGAATTTCTCTTCGCCCCGACCATTTTCTAAAGGCATTCTCCAACTTTGGAAGGTTGAAGCACCAGATGTTTCACCACATTGCAACATCTGCGTCAAGCTTATCAGGTAACCTTGAAGAATATTCGGATATTAAAGGCTTAATCTCAAATTTGTGCATTTCGTGACACACACACATGATAATAATCTGCATTGAAGCCATTTAAAATTTTATACTGCATTTAGATGGGAATCAAAGTTTGTCCTTAATCTTTTAAGTCCATCTTGCGATTTGTCTAGTCTTTTTAGAGACTAAGCATGTCCACAGTGAAACCTTCACAGACCATTCTTTGCAGTTAGAAACGTGTTCAGCTCCAAGTTGTAGAAAAGCTGAAAAGAGTGGTGTAAGCAAATGGAAGTTGCATTACTTTCACAACTCAGCGTTTAGAGGTAGGTAAGCCGCTGGCCTTGAGGCAGTAGTTCAACAATGGATGAGCATAAATTTTTAACAATCACATTTAATCCATTTGCTTTAATTTCCAATCACTACCCTCTTTCACCATCAATTTTATTTTCCCTTTGCTTGTTTTCCCTTACCACCAACACTATTGTTTATTACCTCAACATTTACTTAGGAATATACATATATTTACCAATTTCTTGGATCACCATAGTCTGTGCCTTATTTTTCTTCTGGCTCAATATTCTTAAATAAATTATATCTTTTTGTGGTTCTTTCAGTGAGGGCAACTCTCAGTCTTTATTTAAAAATCCCTTTATCATGTATCTAATCTTTATTTATAGCTGATATGAGAACAAAATTCTGAGTTGATAATTGGTTTCCCAAGGGACTTTGGAAATATTATTCTGTTTCCAGCCGGTTCGATCTTGGTTGATGAAAAGTCTGCATCACTGTAATTGCTGCTGTTTAGTTTAGTTGAGTTTCCTCTATGGTTGATTTTAATAACATACTTTTTTATTTGTAACATTCGGTATTTTAAAATGTATTAATCATTTTGTTGGGAGCTTTTACAGATATTATAACAAGCCACAATTCAATTTGATCAAGCATAATTGTACAATTCTATATTTTGCAGCATTGAGGTGTGGATTTATTTTAATTTATCTAGTTTAAGACTGTAGGTTTTGTAAATCTCAGTATTGATATCTTTGCTCAACTTAGAGAATTATTTGGCCATTACTTCTCTGAATAATGTTACTCCCTGACGCATGCACTTCCCGCCTCCATCACTCTTATAAGCGTCGGGCAAATCTGCTGCAAAAGACCTCTTAAAAGTAATAAAGAACAAGACTGTCGCTATGAGGACTGAGGTGAACCGGACCTTAGAACAGTATTTCCAATTGCTTCACAAGCATGTGGACGCTGGACCTTAAAAAAGGACGGCAGAAGGAAGTGGGATGACTTTGAATTATGGTGTTAATGAAGACTATTCAGATGCCATGGACTGCACCAAGGAAGGACAGATCTGGCTTGGAAGAAATACAGCCGGAATGCTTCCTGGAAGCAAAGATGGCAAGACTTTTTCTCACGTACTTTGGACATGTCATTAAGATGCACTAATCCCTGGGAAGGGCATCAGGCTTAGAAAAATAGAGGGACATTGAAAAAGCGGAGGAACTGGGTCCACCCATGAAATGGATGGACACAGTGGCTCCAACCGAGGAGTGATTGTGAGCAGAGTACAGGATTGGGTAGGGTTTTGTTCGCTCTACAAATCAGAGCCAACTTGGTGGCACCTAACAACGACATCACTCTTAGTAGACATATATTTGACCATCTCATTTTATCTATCTATCTATCATCTATCTATATTTCTCCTTCTTTACTAATTGTGGGTAATTTCCTTAGACATATCTTCCAGTTCATGCATCCATCCTTTAGCTACTGATCACCTCATCCATTTCAATTTTTACAGGAAGATTATCTTTCTCATTTATACAAGTACTAATTGATCATTTTTCAAATTCACATTTTTCCACAAGTTCTATTCTTTCAGATTTTTATAGCTAGTTCTTCTTTTATGTTTTGTTATTTTAAAAAATACCTAAAATACCTTTCAAATTCTTTTATTAATTAAAGGATTAGGGATACCTGGCCTACTGTTGGTTGGTACTCTTGATTCTCCCTTATTAAAAATTATTTATGGTTGTTGTTTATCATTTTGAATTTATGAGGGTTTGGGGATTTTAATTTTTCTTCTGCAGTACTCTTGGATACTCTAGGCTGTATACACAAGCAAAAATCAAACCCATTGTCATTAAATTGATCCTGCCTCAGGAGGATGCCTGGTAGCATAGTGGTTATGCATTAGGCTGCCTACCATGAGGTTGGCTGTTTGAAACCACCAGCCTCCCTACAGGGTTAAAAAGAGGCTTTCTAGTCCTATAAAAAATCCACAGGGGTATTTCTACCTTAATCGACAGGGTTACCACGAGTCAGAACTGACTCAAGGGCAGTGAGCTTGGTTTTGGGTTTTTCATGTCAACCCCAAGAAGTTTCCTGGCTGTGCTCTTTACAAAAGTACATCACCAGGCCTTTCTTTGGAGGCACAACTGGCTAGGTTCAACTGCCAGCCTTCAAATGAGTAACGTGGGACGCCTATGTCTAGATTTTGTGTCTGCTTTGGTCAGATTCAGTTCTTTTGTGTACACATTAGATTACTTTTTTGACATTTAAAAATAATCCAGGTAATAAGAATGTGGCCTCTATAGTTATATTTAGTGCATCTTTGTGGCTTTAGTAATTGCTGATAATGATGTTTCTTCTCTTACAACAAGCAGAAACGAATTTCCTTGTTGTTTACTCGAGCCAGTATCTTCCACAATTACAATTCTGTCAATTCATGTACTTGTCCGCTTATCACTCTAATCACAAGTTTCTTCTTTATTTCTGAAACAGGGAATTCTACTTTTACTCCTTTTAAATTAAAATTTTACCTTTTTTTAACCGACATTTACATAACTTTTCAGAAAAATAGTGATTTGTGTTAGCTCGGCATGTCATGCTACTAAAAACAAGAAGCCTGTGGTTCACAGTTATTGGATAAATTTTGTTGAAATACACATATCAAAAGAATACTTCTAAGTCAGTTTAATAATAGAAACATATCACTTTTGGAATTAAATCCTCCATTAATCTGATTTGCAACTTTTTCACATTGTTTTTATGTTACTGATGTCCATATTTTATATTATGCTTGTAACACAGAGATAGAAGGACATAATTTGTATCAGTTTATATCCATCACACACTATTTTGAATCACTTTAGGCAAAATATATTGGAGTTTTAGTCTTTGAATAGGAATGTATTTTTCTCCACGCCTCTGCGACCCCACTGTAATTTTAGCAACCTCCTTCTTCTCCACTCCTATTACACCCCAAAGGTGAAAGCAAGAGAATGGAAGAATATGTGAGAATTAGCAGAAAGGAAAAAAAAATAAGTCGACAGAAGGAAAATGTTTATTTTTTAAATATAGCAGAGCAAATTTTTAGTTTAGGAGAAGATAAGGTGGTGGGATGCTGAAGGAACATGCATAAAGAAAAAAGGAGGTGTTGGGAGAGAGGAGGGTACATCATTGTCGGTCAAGAATGGAGGAAAAGACGTCTATGGCTTATTATACCTCTGCCAGGCGAAGAGCAGAGAGGCACGCTCTTACCTCCTATGCAGCCTCAAAAGCTCATGTGAACTATGCTTTAGTATTTTATTTGGTAAATCAAGTAACCCCAAGAAGTTAAGTAACTCACCCAAGATCTGGAGAGGTAGTAAAAGCCAGAGTTTCACACAAATCTGTGTGAAACCCAACACCAGGGCAGGATTGCAGAGGCCACCCCACACCTCCGTGTGGAACACAGGACAGATGCCCCGGTTGCTTTTTGTTCTTTTCTTTGCCAGCTAATGACATCTCTGATTAGCACAGGACAAAGGAAAGACACAGAAGAGAAGCAGCCTGACAGAATTGACAAGGAAGTGCCTGGGAGCAAGGGAGGGGATTCATTTATAAGCTCTCTGTCCTCTGGAAATGTAAAAGCCCCTCTAGGAGGTGAGCCCCAAGTACAGAGTGACATCTTGGTCCTTGTAAATATGACCCCCAGAGATGGCAGGGACCCCTGTGAGCTGAAGCCTCTTCAGTCTTCCCTCCCTCAGCACGTCCCCAAATGCAACACCTTTGCTAAATAAAAGCCCTTCCTCCTCCTCCTCCTCTCAGAATCCTTCCTCCTCTTCATTCATTTTATTTATATACCTGCCTTACCAAGGTGGCGCTTCGAGACCCAGCAGTTAATTAACCAACCCGTGCTTCTTGATCTTCGATGGAATTTATAACCCAAGCTGACTTTGGCTTCTGGGGACCATGTGTGGCAGAGGAGAACATCGTTCCACGGGGTATGCAGGGGCTGATTTTTAGTAAAAGAACACCTTCTGATACGCTTCTGGGTAATCTCCAGCCTCCAACTTTTCTGTTAACAGCCATGCCTGTTAGCTGTGTGCACCTTAGTATTATCGCTTCAAACGTATACTATAATTATAGTTTAAAACTTCTATCACTTAGATAAGTTTCCCCTCAAAGCAATATAACACAGCAACGAAAAATAACTAAACGAATGCCATTTTCCACTAAGATACTGCACATCATATCTCCATGTTATTCACAGTGCACTTGAAAGTCATGTCAGATACGGGGTGAGGTCAACTCATCATCTAGTGATTCAAATTCAAAGAAATCAGAAAACCCAAACCAAACGCAAGGCATCCGGTCAAGTCTGGCTCCCTCCCACCAGCTGCAGGCACAGGGCGGGTGGAGCGGCCCTGGTCCAGCTCTTTCTGGGGGTAGAAAGCCTCATCCTTTACCAGTGGAGTTTGGCAGCGCAAATCATAACCCACTCAGCCACCAGGAAAGAAATCCCAACACCTTCTTTCTAGGCTTTGTGTTATTGATCACCATACTTGCTTGTGTGATGCCACCCCTCCCCCGTGTAATTCTTTAAAACCCAAATTCTTAGTTTGGTGTTCTTTTGAATCAATTCCTGACATCCCTTATAAATGGTCAATTCTAATTAGAGACACATGTAGCGTTTTTAAATCAAGAATGAGTCTTCCCTTCTGGTCTCTTTCAGGTGCAAATGAAAGCCCCCGGAGGGAGTCTTTTCGAGCAGGGGTGAAACCCCCCTTGAAATCGGAACTCCCTTCCCTTTTAAAGCTCCTAAGGTTAAAAATGAAGCCCCCACCGCGAAGGGCACCTGTATTTGCTTGCCCTATTATGCAGCTTTCCTGAATGCTTTACAGCTGTCTAAATTAGCATAATTAAATCCACATCAATTAAAAACCTCAATCACCTCTTTCCCCTTCACATGTAGATGGTGACATTTGTCTAAGGTGGGAAGTAACAAAGGAAGTTTTTAACAGTTGGCGACCTGGTTGAAAAGAAGAGTAATAGGATTGGTCTATTGTTCCCAGTTTACCTTAACGATAAGAGATGAGGTCAATGAAGGCTGCCTGGCCAGAGTACGCAGTTTGCATTTCAATGCTACATTGGAGATGTGCATTTTACAACCCCTCCCCCCCCCCCCCCCCCCCCCCCCCGCCACTCGATTGCTCTTTATCCCCCACAAGAATGAGGGTAAACAAAGTACCCGTATGACTTTGGTAGTCATGGTGGTGGTGGTGGTGGTTTGTAGACAGGAAGCCTAGTGACCTCAGGATAGTGACAAGCCTACACCATGTGGTGCTGGCAAAGAGAATTCCTGGAGATGAAAACTGACGTGGGGTCCAGGGGTTAATTTCTGGAACAGACGAATTTGCATACAAATGAAAAATGATGGGATTTCTGTACTCCTAAACTTTCAATGTCATCAGATCAAAAAGCAGCCCATGCAGGCTCCCTTGTCCTTAGGAGAATACTCATTACTTTAGAAGCCGGGGCACCTTGTCTGGGGTTCCACTCAAGGCAGGTCAATGACTTAATTTGAAAAACTTCCTCTAAGTGGGAGTTTTCTGTGTATCTTTGTAATTCTTCCAAATAATACTTATTTTTCTAGCTATAAACTTTCCCGAATAATAATTGAACGCTTGGCGTCCTCATGAGCTGTTTAACTGTATTTGAATGACTCCCCCGCTCTTACATCATTGCAGGTGATGGTGACTGCAGATCGATGTGAAATGACGTCAAAGACAACAACTAACACTACCCTCGAATGGCCCCAACGCATGAGCTGGTATTTCATTCTCATTCTGATTTTTAGTTATTTGCGTCTTTGATTACACAACTGCTATCGGCTTTTTCAATATTAGAAAAATAGAAGTATGTAAAGAGAAGAAAAGAAATACTTTTCAGAATCCTGCATCTCAAAGACAACTCGTAGTTAATGTATGAATTATATCTTTTCTCGGCTGATTTTCTCATGCTTTATTTTAAATGTATTCATTGAAGGCAGAAACCAAGTCTGATGTCTGTACCAGAAAAGCCTAATAGCGTCAGCCTCTTAAAAGTCAGATTTTAATTTTTTTTAACAATCTACAGTCTATCAGGGGCCAGGAGGGTTGGGAGAGGTAAGAGGGAGGGGAAAAGGAGGAGGAGCTGAACCCAAAGGCTCAATGGAAAGTAAATGTCTAGAAAAGAATGATGGGATATATGTACGATTATGTCAGATTCAATTGATGTAAGATTTGTAACAAGAGTTGTAAGAGCCCCCAATAAAATGATTTTTAAAAAAGGTCAGAAATTTTTCCTGTTTTCTACCATCAAAAAAAACCCACAAAAGCACATCCCTTTAGTTAGTTCTAGATAATTCTAGATGCTCCTTCAAATGAACATCTCTCACTTACATCAAGGGGGCAGTGGTGATGTTTTAGGCTACAAAAGAGATTCCAACCTCAAGTATAATTTAAGAAGAACCTTTGTTAAGTCTTAGCAGAGACAAAGGCAGAGATGCATCATCCAGATGAGGGAGCTCATTAGCATGTGGTTATAATGGTCCAAGGGTTTGCTGAGATAGAGAACTTATGAAGGACATGGACGGCAAAGGAAAGAGTCACCTAACAAGCTTGATTGGTGGCAGATCAACACGTCATAGTTATACTAGGGACCACAGAAGCATGAATGGGACCAGGGAGGTGATATTTCCACCATGTTAGACAGAAGAGTGCAAGACTGAGCCAAGGCCTTCTACCCAAGGCAATCAGTGTCTAATAGGTAGGGCTTGACTCATGACTTTGTGGCCCCTTCCACAGAGTAATCTCTATCAACGACACACCTATGGGAGACTGCGCCTCCCTGGGCTGGAGAGGGAACGGAGATATCAACTTTCAAATGCACTGAGAACATGCCTAGTCACATCCTGATCAATGTGAGAAGGAGGCGTAATCTAACAGGGGATTCAGCAAATGGATTTGGGCCTTTTCCTGTCATCCACAGCCTTCTGCATATGGGGTGCTAAGAACTTAAGCTCTGGTACAATACTTTAGTGATAGTGATAGAAGCCACACTTTCCAAGTAGGAGAGTGGGGTTTGCTTTTGACCCGTGTACCTCATGCACAGTGAAACCTGTCGCTGGAGGCTCACCTGCTAATAGGTTTCAGTGAAGTTAGGACTAGGGAGAAAGGCATGGTGATCTACTTCCCCAAACCAGTCAGTATAAACCCTATAAACCCGTGAATTGCAATGTTCTGATCGAAAGTCAGTCCTAGGGCATGACACAGGACTGAGTAGGATTTTGTTCCACTGTACATCAGGTCATCATGAATTATGAATAAGTTCATGGCAGTTAACAACCACAATGTCTATTAAAATTATGCTTTAACTAAAAACAAATTTTAATCACTTTATTGGGGGCTATTATAGCTGTTATCACAATCCACCCATCCATCCATTGTGTCAAGCAAATTTGTACATTTGTTGCCATCATTATCAAAACATTTTCTTTCTACTTGAGCCCTTGGTATCAGCTTCTCATTTTATGCCCTCCCTCATAAATCCTTGATAATTTATAAATTATTATTTTTTCATGTCTTAGACTGACCCATGTCTCCCTTCACCCATGTTTCTGTTGTCTGTCCCCTTGGGAGGGGGTTATACATAGATCATTGTGATTGGTTCCCCCTTTCTCGACTTCCGCTTTCCTCATACCCCCCTGGTATTGCTACTCTCATTATTGGTCCTGAGGGGTTTACCTGTCCTGGATTCCCTGTGTTTCTAGCTCTTATCTGTACCCATGTATGTCCTCTGGTCTAGCCGGATTTATAAGGTAGAATTGGGATCATGACAGTGGGGGTTTGGAGGAGGAAGCATTAAAGAACTAGAGGACAGTTGTACGTTTCATCGGTGCTTTCTATACTGCACCCTGACTGTCTCTTCCTTGTGACTCTTCTGTAAGGGGATGTCCAATTGTCTACAGATGGGCTTTGGGTCTCCACTCTGCACTCCCCCCCTCCATACATATTGATATGAATGTTTTGTTCTGGGTCTTTGATGCCTGATACCTGAAATTCTTTGAAAAGTTCTTTAAATTAAAAGAGATGCCGGGCTAGGTTTGTATCATGGGAAAATATTTATAAATACCTATTAAGAAACCAATTCATTCTCCTGGAATCTGGATTTCTATATCCAAGGAGTTGGGGTGACCCACCCAAGCCATTATATTTTGCTGTCTTCTTGAACTTGGGTCCTTTAAGAAACTGCTTTTCAGTTAGACAAGCAGTAGAACGGACACCTTTATGCCTAAGGCACTGGGTTCTTCGGGAGACTTTTTCCAGTGGAGTTAGTTCCCACAGAAACTCACTCCAGGGTCTGACTAGAAACCGTGTTTTAGGAGCGATGACCTGTACCTGTATGGCCTTGATGACTCTGCTTCTACCGTGGACTGATCCGGAAGCCCTGCATGCGTTCTGACTTCTCTCTCCTGAGAAACGAGTGCGAGAACGTATAACTTTCAGGAAACTCCCCCTCTTTAGCGGGTGGCGTGTAGTATGAAGCTGCCTGATGTGAATGTCAGCCACGCACAATAAATATATTCTGTTCCACTGATTTCTGGTGTTTCCATGTGCATGTAGGTTTTTAACGATGTTTTATATAAATACATCTTCCCCCATTAGTTCTTCATCACTGCAGATTATATTGATGAGCATGCCTTCATATTACCCCCCAAAAACTTAAACCCACTGCCATCTGCCCCGTCAATTCCAACGGAGAGAGTTTCCAGGACTGCGAATCTTTACGGGAAAATACAGCCTCGCTCTCCTCCTCCACAGCAGCTGGAGGGCTTGAACTGTCACACAGACCCTGTGACTAGCAATCCAGTGCTCACTTCACAGCACCCCCAGGACATCAACCTTGACGTTTGCCTGCAGCTTCTGGGAGGTATAGTTTGCCTCAATTAAGCTTAAAAAAAATCATTTTATTGGGGGACTTAAGTTAAGCTTTTTATTAGGTCATTAAATACTCTTCAAAACCTTCTCCCTCATGGATGGGCTAGTTCACTGGTAGTTTTCCCTCCTCTTGTCCTCCTCCCCGCCCCCACCGCAGGACAATTAGTCATAAAACAAGTCCCAGCGGTGCAGTGGGTTAAGCAGTGGGCAGTTCAGACTCACGCGAGGCAGTCTGCTTCCATAAAGAACTCCCTTCATGAAGCAGGTCTGCTTAGGGTTTGGTTTGGGGTATTCATAACAAAGAAAGGAACCAGGTGTATGCTTTAGAACACACGAAGAGAGGAGGCGCGGCGATTGTCAGGACAAGAAATGATGGCACCATTTCTTCAAGAAAAAGCACGGAGGGAACCACATGGCTGTGCCACATGGACTGCGAAGGCGACAGACTCCTGTGGAATGCGACCAAGGGCATCTTCTTAACCTGGCGCTTCGCACGCAGGTGGACTCCATCTCGGCGCGGAAGGCGCCTTCAATGGATAGGCGAAGAACGTATCAGAAAGACCTTCGGGGATGCTAGCAAATGGAATCGAAGGTGAAATTCACCTGAACGCTTCTGATAAAAACTTGAGTCTCTGAGAAATTAAAAAACCAAGTTTCCATCAACAAAGCTATTTTTTATTGTGATTAGGACTTGCTGAACCGTAATTTTGAGCCAGCAAACGAAACATTTCCAAGTCCAGATGTCCTGTGTAGACAAGAGTTACGTGTTGATTCCAGTCCGCTTTCACCGAGACTATGTAGTAAACACTACAAAGACATAATTAGAGAGTTTGGTACAATATTTAGTCCTGGTCGCAGTGTGATGGAATTGTTTGACTGCCGAGTAGCTGAAGCTTGTTTGCATCCCAGTGTGTCGTGCAAGACAAACTTCAAAGAAAATATTATATCTCTTAACTCCAGCTCCTGAGGATCTTGGAAGTATAATACAGCAAGGCTTCAAACTCCCTGCTGGGGAAAGGGCAATTTGGTACTGAAACGACTGCTAAATCACTATTGAAACACTGGTTTGCAAAAGAGCTCTTATTAGATAAATACAGCTGAAGCCTTGAAAGGCAGGGCCCAACTACATACACTAAGCCACTGGGGGAAAAACGGGGGAGAAAAATCTTTTAAAGTTGGACAGTATGTTTTGACAAAATTTGGAGATTTTAAAACATGTATCTACACATTTATTTTATAAATTGTGCACAAGACTGGCTCCTTTTCCAGTGCAAAATCAAATATTTAGATTTGCAAAAACCTATGGAAGCCAGATTTTAGACAAAAAGCGATTTTTTTGTCAGACTGTCAGTCTCTGAATTTCATCACAATCTGTTCAGTTGTTTCTGTTGCAGGCAGGCGTAAAATGTACTGGGTGTGTGTTTGTATTTATTATTAAAGTGGTGTGCGAACTCCTGTGTCCTAGCAGTCTTCTCCTTCTGTAGGTCTGGGCTGGTCACTGAGAAGTAGACTCGTGGTGCACAAGTATGGAAATCCTACCTAGAGGGGAGGAAGAGAGGCGCGTGGAAAACCCCCAGGACCAACTCCAATCTGCACAAGTTCTCTCGGATGAAAAATAAAAATGACCTTGGCATGTGTCTCAATCACTTCCTGTAAGTGTGATTATTGCTTTGATGAGAAGTGGGGAAATGACTTGCTGGTGACAGAACAGAATATATTTTGTTTAATGGTCATGATTCCTCGATCTCATCATTTGGACTTTTCAAAAAATCATAACTCTGGCTGACAGTATCAATGTCCATTATTTTACCTGTGTGATTATATATAAAGATTGACTAAAATGAACCAATTACAAGAATCTATGTATAGCTTCCTCCCTGGGAGATGGGCAGCAGAGAAGAGGGCGGGGGAGATGTCGGACAGTGTAACATATGAAAAAATAATAATTTATGAATTATGAAGGGTTCATGAGGGAGAGAGGAGTGGGGAGGGAGGGGGGGGAAATGAGCAGTCGATATAAAGGGCTCAAGTAGAAGGCACATGTTTTGAGAATGGTGATGGCAACAAATGTATATATGTGCTGGACACAATGGATGGATGTATGGATTGTGATAAGAATTGTATGAGCCCCCAATAAAATGATTTTTAAAAAAGATTGCCAAAAAGAAAGTAAAAGACAGAACCTGAATTTCTAGTATGTGCGATATTATAATGAAACAAAGAAGCACCAGATCTTGGATGGTTTGTGTGCTATCTGCCCAATTCTTAAATAGATGGAGGTGTTTTGATACGTCTACTTGACATGCAGAGCCACACCCAGATGAAGTGGAGCTCAGGATGACATTCTTCATTCACAAAAGGGGACGCATATAATTGTTCTTTTTTTAAATTGTTTTATTAGGGGCTCATACAGCTAGTTTTTATCATTTTATTAGGGGCTCATACAACTCTTATTACAATCCATACATATGTCAATTGTGTAAAGCACATCTGTACATTCACTGCCCTCATCATTCTCAAAACATTTGCTCTCCACCCAAGCCCCTAGCATCAGGTCCTCATTTTTTCCCCCTCCCTCTCTTCCTATCATTGTGAAGCAGAATTCACCAAGCATATAGTTGTTCTTAATCAGAGATGAGATATGAAAGTGTGAATATGCAAGGTCTACTTTCATATTTTGGAGATTTCTGATAGACAGTATATCTTTAACTGAGATGAATAACCAGGCTTCTTTGCTTCTGGCTGGTTTGATATCAACCCAGTTTGGCACCATTATTCCCAGACTGACCGGAAACTTGGATGAGTAGTTTTTTGTGTTTTTGATGAACAACACATGGGAAAATGAATGCTCTATACATGTGGCTTGTAGACGAATGAGTTCTAAATATAGGATTTTGGGGGGGAGGGGAATCGGGTTTACAGTCACTGAGAGGAGCGTTACCTGTTTGTCAAGGAGCAACACCAGAAAATCCCTTAAGATGGCTTTGAAACCCCAAACCTATGAATTCTTTAAGGATGATGTATTATACTAGTATAGTATTAAGAACCCATTAAAAGAGGTTACGGTAGCTCTCCCCCCAAATTTTTAGATAAATGGTAAAAGCCAATGGTAAGAGGGCTTTTGCAGATGTGATTAGGTTAAGAACGTTGAGTTTTGAGATGATTCTGGGTAATGTGGGTAGGCCTAGTGTAATCACAAGAGTTCTTATAATAGGGTGTCAAAGAGAAAATGAGAGCTTCTATTAAAATTAAAAATTTTATTCAAGGAACAAAAGAATTTAGAATTGGGCAACACCTCCTAAGATGAGCTAAAGTGGTGTAGTGAAAGGACATTTCCACAGTGCTTAAATACAGAGGATCCATGAGGTTACAAGACAAAAATTCTGCTCGATTGGCATTTACAAAATCATGCTTTAACAGAGGCAGACAATGGTCCGATTCTTTAAACATGATTTTGCTAATTGTTAAGTTTTAGCCATTGAATTGTTTAATCTACTACACTTCGAATGAAGAATTTCCATGGAAATTGTACTGATCACTCTTTTAAGAATGTCTTCTTTCCCATGGGATTATCAGCTCTTTACCTTGCCAGGTGTAGAGCCTCATCTTATGTTGCCCACAAAGGAGTAACTCAATGTCTACAAGGATTGTGTGTGTGCGCACGCGTGTGTATTAGAGAGATAACTATTCCAAATAAGCTTGTAGGATGCCAGACTAACCACTTGAAAGGAATCTGGCCTCTGTTCATTGGTTACTGCTTACCTTGCTAAGTCTTTAAGACACCAGTCTCCATCATGTAGACCACTGAGCACCACCATCAAGGTTTTCACAATACAGAGCTTCTAAATTTTCTTTTTGTAGTTTTAAAGGAAAGGGTGTGTGGGCACATGGTTGAAATAGTAGGAAGATTGCACACCTGCCAAAGTGAAGATTTAAGTTGTTATCTAAGAAATTTATAGTTCTTCAAAAGGCACGAACTTTTGCATAACATGTAGTGCTACATTGGGAGTATGAGCATTTTGAAAACATTTTATAAATACATTTGATTATACAATAATTAAATGACTGTATAATTATCTCAAGCAGCAAAATAATCAAAATAGTGATTAAGAGAATTAATTTAGTTTGTAAAATTGAATGCAGACATGAGCCATATTCAGTAGATAATGAATTAAATATCAAGAAAAGAAGAATTGAGTAGGCAGATTAACGATTAATTACAAATCAGATCAACTTCAGATTAAAGTTCTTTGAAATGTAAAGATTGGACATTTGGCCAGGAAGAGCCTATGTCAAAGGCCTCAGTAAGTTTGATTAACTATAGACATAGTCTTCTTGAAGACAAATTACCATAATTTTATGTGATGAATCAAATGGTTCTGAAACACATTTCATATATAAAATATGTTGAACTAAAGTAAACTAGCATTTGACACTTATAATAATAGAAACAATGAGAAATACAAAGATTCCAAAATAGAGTAGCAATTTTTTTTTCACCAACCACCCAAGGGGAAAAGCCAGTCATTCATCATTTCATCTAAGGAGAGAACAGGATCATTAAGACCGGATGCTACATGTTGCATGTGTAACACAGAGTGTAACGTTAGCAGAATGGAGACACAGCAACCATATTTCACACACAACCCGTTTTCACAACTCTTTGCTTAGGTCGTGGTGAAGATGTCAAGAGCCATTCTATTCTATTTCTCATCATAGATATTTCAGTGTTAATTTCTTCACACTGATGTTAGCTTTTTATGCATACTGTCACAAAATGTAGCAATGGAGTTTACTGTTGTTATATTGAGACTGTTAACCATGCTACAGCCTGCTTTAAGACAAAATTTCATTTATTTGTCATTAGAAAAAATATTTCACAATATATAATTACATATTATTTTTGTGATTAATCACTATGCTTTAATTATGTTAAATTTGTAACAATGAAAATACATCCTGCATATCATGTTTACATTATGATTCATAACAGTAGCAAAATTACAGTTATGAAGTAGCAATGAAAATAATTTTATGGTTGGGGGGTCACCACAACATGAGGAACTGTATTAAAGGATCATGGCATTAGGAAGGTTGAGAACCACTGGTCTAGAATATTTTGTATTATAAAGGATATGATGTCTCTAATGGATTAGAACAATGTAATGATGATACTTTGATAAAATCAAATTGCTATTCAGGAATAGGCCCTGAAGGTAATGGGAATTTTCCAGGTAAAACTTTTAAAAGTTTGCCCAGGTTGTAACAGGAATAAATAGAACAGTGAGAAGCAACATGCTTGGCAGCTTCAAAACTGTATTCCCAAGAGTAGTATTTAAAATTTTAATCATTTTATATCATCCTAAATGAGGTTGTGCATGGAGGACTTTTAACATATGAATATGAAATTAACTAGGAAAGACAAGCTCCTGATTGGGCCCTTATAAAAATTTGGTTTTGGCATATTTGAAAACAATCTGATCTCTACTTCTCAATTTCCTTAAGCCTAACTACTTTGGGGTTTTTATTAATTTTTCTAAAATTAATTCATTAGCCAAATCAGTGTGTTCTCCTTTCTATGTTTCTATAGGGGTTAGGATCATTTTAGGGAGCTTGTCTGTTAGCTGTATCACCCAGGTTGTTTCCTCTGATCTCTGCAGTCTGAGACGTTCCTTTGGGCTGACAAGCTTATATTTTTATTACTGCAATCACAGAAGGGAGTAGTAAAGAACTGGATTTTGCATCCAAGCAAAGATAAGGAGGGCACACACTACATGGTCCTTTAACAATTCCTAATTCCTTATCTGCCAATGCATTCAATGCTGCTTGAACCTCCTCCTTCAGCACCATCGGATCTTGTTTATATGCTACCTCTTGGAATGGTGGACTGTCAACTAGTTCTGTGTACTCTTTTCATCTGCTCTTGATGCTTCGTGCATCGTTTGATATATTGCCCCTAGAATCTTTCAAGCTTGCAATTCAAGGCTTGGATTTTTTGGGTGAGTTCTTTCAATTTAACACACACTGAGTGTTCTTCCATTTTGTTTTTCTATTTTTAGCTCTCTACACATTTCATGATCACATTTGACTTTGTTTTCTCAAGCTCCCCTTTACATTTTTCTACTTAGCTCTTTGACTTCATCCTTTCTTCCATTTGCTTTAACAAGTGGGGCCGGGATAGAGGACGGCCCTCAACAAGGTGGATTGACACTGTGACCGCAACCAGGGCCACAGGAACAAGTGTCAGGATGGCGCAGGCCCATGCAGGGTTTCCTTCTGTTTTGTGTGGCATCCCGATGGGCCCGAGCTGATTTGCTGGCACCTAGCAGTAATACCAGATTCTCTATCTGCAGTGTTATGACCCCTTTGTTGTAGCCGAAAAAGTCCCTAGGGTGAGAGGAGACCCTTCAGTTAAAGGGTTAAGCTGCAGGCTGTAGAAACCAACTGGTCTCATGCTCTCCCCACTACTGCTTCAAAGGCCTGAAGCATTTCCAGAGGATTCCCCAACAACAGAATGTCCCAGTGACATTTAGAAAGCCTAATCCGGATGTCTTTGTTTCAATTTAATTAGAGCTTCTAGAGTCACCTGAGTTATCAGTGCAGTTTGGACAGAATCTGATTCAGAACATATCAAATATTTATATTGGGTTTGGGATAACCAAGGACTAATTAGAAATCCATTTTGAGTAGTGGCTACAAAGCCTCAGAACCCACATAATTGTCTCTCAGTTTCAGGGATAGAAACTAGCTTCTTTTTCCTTAGGATCCATAACTAACATGCGTCAACTCTGGATCCCAAGCAGAAAGCAGTTATATTTTGCGTTTCTGAAACCTGAAACAAATGCATTGGAAGTATGGTGTTGGAAAAAAAAAAATTGAAAGTACCATGGACTACCAAAAGAACAAACAAAACTTTCTCAAAAGAAATTCAGCCATAAGCTCCTTGTAAGTGAGGGTGGAAAGAATGTGTCTTGTGTAATTTGAAAATGCTATTTGCAGAGACCTGGAAAAGGACATCATGCTTAGCAGAGTGGAACGTCAGCAAACAAGAAGACGAGGCTCCAGGAGGAAGACACAGTGACTGTAACAATGGGCTGGAAAGTAACTACCATTGTGAGGCTGGTGCTCGAGGAGGAAGACACAGTGACTCTAACAGTAGGCTGGAAAGTAACTACCATTGTGAGGATGGTGCTCGAGGAGGAAGACACAGTGACTCTAACAATGGGCTGGAAAGTAACTACCATTGTGAGGATGAAGCTCAGGAGGAAGACACAGTGACTGTAACAATGGGCTGGAAAGTAACTACCATTGTGAGGATGGTACAGGGCTGGGCAGTGTTTCATTCTGTTGTGCTGAGGGACCAGGTGAGTCAGAGCAACTCCAGGGCACCTACCGCCACCGCCAAGAACAGTAACTGCTCCTTAGGAGCTATCAAAGCACCTCCTGCAGAAATAAAATGAGCTAAAAACAGTGTTTCTCTATAAACATTATGTCCTCCAATAGCTAAATGTTTTAATGTTGTCACCAAACTAGGTTTGTTGGGAGTTTGATTCCATGCAGAAATATCAACATATTGAGTAATTCCGTTTAATTTTTAAATGTAAGAACTGTAAGGATATCAGGGGCTCAAGTGGGAAGAGAATGCTTTGAAAATGATGATGGCGGCATATGTGCAAATGTGCTTGATGCACTGGAGGAATGTATGGATTGTGATAAGAGATGTAAGAGCCCCAATAAAAGTATTTTTGAAAAATAAGCCAAATAGTAATATGATACCACATTAAAAAAAATTTTTCCCCCAGGTGAAAGCAAACAATTATTGGCTCTCAGAGTGGACAGGGATCCTGAGAAAAGTACTGCCAAGATCACTACCAAGATGCACACTACATGCATAGCCTCTTGGGAACACTGGAAAGCAATAAGTGAACATTTGGGACTACTGGAAATCTAGGCATAACGATAAAGTTAATTGGTGTTAAGTCTTGTACTACCCTTTAATCTGTTACTAGTTTCCTTAACAGAAAATACAGGGATGTTACAAGGACTGGAATAGGGAACAATTAATCTTTTAGGAAGAATGTCCTGAATAATAGATTCTAATCATTCTACAATTTTCACTTAAGGGGATATTGAAGAATCCTTGGTAAAGGCTTAGAGGTCCATACGTGAATTTGAACAGGTTCTACTGTCAGTAGATATGGTGAATGATAAAATTTAGGTCATAATGAACAAAGTCAGGTAGTGTAGTAGATGGAGTTAAGTTGTCCTTTTGCGTGATTAATATTTGTAGTCAGCAGCTTCTACTCTTTGGATTACTTTTTATAAGATCCTTCCTTAGAGGTCTTTGTGAGGGTCTTGTAGGCTTAAAATATTTCTCCCGTTTATGAAAACTCTTAATGGCAGACCTATTTAGGCAAAAGGTCTGAATATTAACAGGAGTGTAGGGCTAAAATATGTAAATCTCCAATAAAGTCAAGGAAATTAAGACAAGTATGGAATGAATTTAAGTATGTACTCAATTTGTAAGCCTCACAACTTTTGAAATATTAATACTCCAGGACAGAGACTTTTGTAAACATGTGGGATTCGTTGTAGAGTGCAGCATGAATATCCTTTAGAAATTTCCACGGTTCATCATAAGTAGTAGTTTCTTTTTGTAGGTTAAATGACACAATAGCCCATCTTGTATCCCAATATGTGCCACAGTGGGCCCGCCCCTGCCCGTATCTCCTGAGATTCCCTCATTTCATAGCTGATTGAAGACTCTCTGGCTTAAGCTGCTTTTTAGTGTATTTTCCTCAATGGTATCAAAAGCTTTTAAAACAATCCACACAGGTGAATGCCTTGGCAAAGGCAGTAAGACACAAGTAAACACAAGTAAACATAGGTAAACATGAGTAAACACAAGTAAACACCTTTCTAGTATTCTCAGCTTTTAGCCAAAATCCACATGAGGCCAACAATGATAAGCCCTCCTTCTGTTGAATCCTGCTTGAATTTTTGGAAACTTCTAGTTGATGCATTGCTGCAAATGTTACTGAAGGATCTTCTGCAAAATTTACGGACATGTTCTATTAAGGATATTCTTTGATCATTTTCTCAGTATATTGGGTCATCTTTCTTTAGAACGGGCACATTTATGAATCTCTTCCAATCGATTTGTCAGATAGCTGTCTTTAATATTTCTTGGCATAGATGACAGAGTTGCACCAGCTTGTTGTGACATTTCCATTGGTGTTCTGTCAATCCTGGGAGTCTTCCTTTTTGCTAATGCCTTCAGTACAGTTTGGACTTCTTCCTTCAGTACCGTTGGTTCTCGATCACATGCTACACATCGGTTCTTGATCATATGCTACCTTTTGAAATAGTTGAATGTCATCCAGTGCTTTTTGGTATAGTGACTCTGTGTATTCTTTTGAATTACTATTCTTCCTTCTCCTTGGAAACTTTTGCCTTCCAATAAAATATTAGCAGTGCATTTTGATAGCTTATTTGATCAATTTCAAACTGAAATCATGGGTAGAATTCTTCAATTTCTTCATCAGTCGCGTTAATGGTTGGGGCATAAATTTGAATAAGAGTTGTATTAACTGGGTTTCCTTGTATGCTCATAGATATTATTCTATCACAAAGCTCATTGCTCTTCAAGGTACATATTGAAATATTCTTTTGAATGAAAACTGGGTCACCATTCCTCTTGAATTTCCCATTCCTGGCATAGTAAACTATGTGACTGTCTGATTCAAGATGGCCAATTCACTAATGCCTGTGACATCTATGGCTCTGTATTTTACTTCATTTTTGACAACTGCCAATTTTCATATATTCATGTTTCGCATCTGCATGCTCTGATTATTAACAGAAGCTTCCAACCACTGCTCTTCCCTTTGAATCCTGCTCCATCAGCCAGTGCAGGTCCCCAAAGCTTCACACCATGCACGTCAGTGGGGTGGACTCTGCTTGGAGAAGGCAGCTCTTTCTCAGTTTTATTCTGAGTGCCTTTCAAACTGGGGGCTTAGCTTCCGACAACATTCCACTGGGATTTGTGACCTTTTCAGTAGATCTGACATGTTGTGCTGCGATTCTTAACGTTTTCCGTGGCTAATCCCTTGGCAGTGGATAGCTATTCTTTCTCCATCATCTTTTCTTACTCTGGAAACTCTGCCAAACCTATTCACCTGTAAATGTTTAGAAAATAATGATGGCAACCTATGGACAAATATGCTTGATAAAACTGAAGTATGGATTGAGCCCCAATAAGATGATCTTAATGAAGTAAAGAAAAACCTATTCACCTTGGGCGATGTTGCTGGTATTTGAAATACCAGTGATACAGCTTTCAGTATCAGAGCAACATACAAGCCACACCACAGTATGATAAGCTGACAGACAATTCCTTAGAGAGTTCTTTAGTCTCCGAGGTCAGACAATTTGGCAGCTAATTTGGTCAGTATGGTAATGGGAACTGGTTTCCAGTCTAGTCGATGTCTTTTAGTTATGGTGGACAATTAGAGTTTATGTCAGATATACATAGTGCATCAATCCTTCCTACAGCTTCAGGTGATGCGGATCAATCCTGAAGTGCTCAGCAAACCTTTTAAATAATCCAGTCTGATAATCATATACACTCTCACTTTTAATTTGTGTGTAAGACTTAATTTTCAAGTAATTTATGATTAGAGTAGAGCCTTTGGAATCACCTCTAACAATCTTTCACTGACAGGCCAAGAATCTTATGACAGTTGGGCATTTGTTTTATTTAAATCTACTTCTATAATATCTTTGGAATTTCTCCATCCAGGTTGCTTTCCCCATAACTGAGACTCTCTTGGCTTGATTCTCAAGAGACCTATTTGATATAAATAAGGATGGCAAAGTTAGCAAGCTTCAACAAAGATTTTAAATTCCTTAGAAAATTTGTAAGTATCCTTCTGCAATTTTGTAAGCTTTAACTATTTTTTGTAATTCTGAGCTCATTTAAGAAGTAAAATTAATATAGGGAGAGGATCCTGAAGATCTGTACTGGAAGAGATTTTAAATGGTATATCAGGAATAGTCTTTATTTGATCAATAAGTTCTTTAGGGAGAAAGTGAAGTTCAGGGAAAATATCAGTAGAAGAATTGTCAGTGGCACCAAGGAAACAAGGAGACTGAGAAGGATACAAAAGTCAGGGAGCTGCGCATGCTGGGACAGTGTGAGTAGTTGGCATAGAAATTTTGGCTTGTGATACCTGTTTGTGTTTAAATCATTTAAATGCTAGCCTGCAGAGAAGCAATTTTTACTCTCATGACTTTTTCTAGAAATTTGACTATCCCAGATTTAAAAAGAGCACCCACATGTTTCTGTTTAATTAAGATCCTTTCTATTCTAACTATGCAGAAAATTCAACTTAGATAACTCAGAAGAACCAAAAAATAGACAGCTATTTCCTAGATTTTCTTTAGTAAGAACATACCATCAAATAGGTATAAGAAACCCCAGTTTTTATGTACCTTTTAAGTAGGAATCCCAGAAGGAAATTATACTTTGTCCTATGTACATATGGTATTTCATCTTCAAAGAAGATTCACATTTTTAAACTCTAGCATGCATCAAAATTATCATTGGGAATGCTGTGGAGTTTGGACAATGTATTTTACTTATATCAATGTGTGCTTTGTTGAAGGAAGGGGTGTGAGGTAATTAGTTTATTGTGCCAACCTGGCCGATAAACACATGTGGGGTTAATTGAAGGGCGGAGAGATAAATGGCTTGGTGAGCCTTGCCTTTGGAGTTCTCGGGTGTCATGCTTTCTGATGGTCGGAGAGGGTGAAGCTGCCTTAGCCAGTTCCCTGCTTCAGCTGACAAGGCTGACTTCCTGCAAGACATCCCCGAGAAGTAGGCACATGGACCTACTTCAATGCAGCCCTGGGTGCTGGAGCAGCTGTGTGGAGACCCTTGCCAGCACTGAGATGGTTACACGTTCACTGATTCGGCTTTCCTCCTGCAGTCGGCATCACAGTGGGTGTTTTGTGAGATGGAGGAGGACTTTGTGGATTGGCGTCGGACATATGCGGTAATGTTGGACTTGTGGGTTTGGGCAGCACTGGGTTGGGATGTTTTCTCGATGTGCACTTACCCTTTATATAAAACTCTCTCTTATATGTGAGTTTCTGTGGATTTGTTTCTCTAAAGTATCCAGACTAACACATTATGGTACCTTGGGAGTGGGGTACTGGAGAAACAGATCATAAGCTGGAGAGTAGATGTTTGCTCGACCTCTCCCTCATGGTAGATTTTCTTTGTCTAGCCAGAGGTCAGATAAAGCCACACTTTACTCGGTTGTTTTCTGGGGGAAAATTTGGGAAGTAGGAAAATAGAAAGTTTGTAAGCCCACTTGTTTTCAGTCATTAAAATTTGATCTTTAGATGGGTTTATGCCATGCCTGCAAAGAAAGCTTTGAAAACATATGCCCCACCCAGTGTTTTGGAGTACTCAGGAACCAGTATTTGTCAGAAGCTAGAAAAAATCTGGAACCATGAAGAAAACTTCTCTCTGGGACTGAATGTTAAAGGGAGCCTGAGAGCAGGCTGAAATGCTTGCTAGGTGACCACCTGGATCTACTTGTTGAGTGGAAGTGGGAGAAATGCAGAGGCGGGTTGAGTTTAGCCACTGACACCTGTGGACTTGGTTTACAGGGGGGAAAAATGGAGAAGATGAGAGCCGGTTGACTGGTCTAAAGATCATGATCTAACACAAGGTGTTTTCTTGTGACCACTAGGTAGCCTATTGCGCCTGGCCTATCCTCTGAGTGAGATTTCCTGCTACTTGGAGAGCCGGTGTGAGTGATGGCCTTCCTGGGAGTGCACTGTATGAGGACGAGGTAAGGTTGGGAGAGGCTGGTGCCTGTAGGTTTCCTGAGGGATGATGACTAGCTGACTTTTGAACATTTTAGAGTAAGCTGTATACAGGGGAAAACAATTCTGTCTTGCATCTTTGTCAGAGGCTTCTCCTTATGCCAAGCCCCTAATTCTTTTAAGTTTTATTTCAAGGGACATGGGACGAGTCAGGGTCAGAAAAAGAACTGGTGGGGACAGAAAAGCAGGCTCGAGTAACGTGCTTCAAATGGGAGGAAGGGGCCACAATTCAAGGAATGCAGGTGGTCTGTAGAAGCTTGGAAAGGGAAGAAAGCAGATCCCTCTTGAAGTAGTCTCAAGAAGGAGACTTGATTTTAGACATCTGACACCTGAATCGTAAGAGAATAAATCAGTGCTGTTTTATGCCACCAAATTTGTAATAATTGTAAATGTTGTAATAATGAGTAAGAATACAGTGGCAATACGAAAATAACATATCACGACAGAAACACAATTAATCTCTGGGAGCATATAAGGAAATTCCATCACCCAGCCTCTCTTTGTTTGAGCAAACCTAATTATTGCTACCTGAGCTCATCACGGCAGCCTCTGTGTCCATCTAGCCCACTGATTGGTTTCCTCTTTTATGGCTTACATTCTATTTCACAAAGCATAATGTGCTTCTCTGAGGACTGGTCCCCCTAATGATATGACTAAAGTACATTATGTGAAGTTTCGCTATCCTTGCTTCTGAGGAGCATTCTGGCTATACTCTTTTCAAGATAACTTTGTTCATACTTCTGGACTTCCATGGTACATTCAATATCCTTCAACCTCATAAGCCAAAGAAATCAATTTTTTCTTTAGCTTTTCTTATTTAATGACCAACTTTCACATGCCTATGAGGTGATTGGAAATATCATGGCTTGGGTCAGGCACAGCTTAGTCTTCTAAATGACAGCAATAAATGCTTCACAGTCGCTTTCCTTTCAGTAAACAAGACTGGGTCAGCTGAACTCAATTTTCCTGCATGATGTTGTGTTCTTCACATACTCCCGCTTTTCACAGTATTTGCTCAGTATGCAGACTGAGTGAGTATGGCAAAAAAGGATACAATCTGGACACACACCTTTCACGTGTTTAAACCACTCTGTCGTCATTGTTTCTGCTCGAAAGATTGCCTACTGGTTTATATGTCGGTTCCATCGGAGCACAGTCTTTGCAGGTATGCTCCTTCCTTAGGGAACTCTGGTCGGGCCATGGGTTAGTGTTGGTGGTTCCAACCCGGCAGCTGCTCCATGGGAAACAGACAAGGGTGTCTGTTCCTATATATATCTACACTCTTGGAAACACTTTATAAAGTTGCTGTGAATTGGAATTGAGTTAATTACCATTAAGTTTGAGTTTCTTTTTTGGATTATATTCTTATTTGGAAACCGGGTGGCACGGTGGGTTAGGCATTGGGCTGCCAAGTGAAAGGTTGCTGGATCAAACCCACCAATTCTCGGTGGGAGAAAGATGGGGCTGTCTCCTCCTGTAAGGATTTGCCACCTCAGAAGCTCCATGAACTGGTCTGCTCTGTTCTGAAGGCTCTCCATGAGTTAGCGTGGATGCCATGCCCGTGGGCTTGGATGGATTCTGTTTTGTTTTCAACGTATCACCAAAGTATCTTATTAAATTACCTTGATTGCATGTTTGATCAATTTCGGACTACAGACGTTGGTAAACACTTTCTGCTTCTTTGAGGAGTGACTGAATAATAGCCGAGCGAGCTGGTCTTCTTGTAGGTTTGTGGACACTCTGCCACCACTGAGAGCATTGCACTTCAGGCTCGATCTCGACATATTTGTAATGATGAAGGTGATACCATTTATTTTCAGTTAGTCATTTCTGGTATAGTAGACCATATGATGGACTGATTCCAAATGGCCAATAGCAGTCTATTTCAGCTCATTGATGCCGAGGACATCGGTTTTTATGAATGCCATTTCATTATTTACAACTTCCGGTTTTCCTAGATGCACACT
Source organism: Tenrec ecaudatus (assembly GCF_050624435.1). Taxonomy (NCBI): domain Eukaryota; kingdom Metazoa; phylum Chordata; class Mammalia; order Afrosoricida; family Tenrecidae; genus Tenrec; species Tenrec ecaudatus. Next base: position 98,056,844 of record NC_134542.1, read on the forward strand.
TTATTGACCAAGGCACTAACTATTAATGGTTGTTTTCAGCCGTTTCTTGTGCCATGTCCGCAAATGAAAGTCTAGGATGTTTTCTTTATCGAAGGCACTAAGGTTACGTGTACATGGAGGAGACAGCTCTTCCCGAGTCGGATTCAGAGTCACGTCGTGATAACTACAACAGTATGACAAATTGAACAGAAGTGGTGGTGCTTCACGTTGGAACCTACCAGATTGACTGTTGTGAGGATTCAGTGTGCTGATGCATTTAAGGCACGGAGTGTGGTGCTTGCCATTTCGGAAGCGCTAAGTAAGTGCAGCAATTACTGTGGTTATTATTCCCCGGGTTTCCCAGGGTTGCTTCACGTTCGTTTTCTAACTTAGACTTGGTATCAGCCAGTGGGACAGGCAAGGCAGACAACATTTGCCACATGTTCAGAAGAGCCCGTTCACAGTAGTTGGAAAGGTGTCTGCTCACACCTTATGCCATTTGATTCTCAAAACAACCCCATGTGGCATGGAGCACATGCAATCAAATGTGCTTTGCTTTTTAAAATTAACTCCTGAAATACTAGCAAATAAGTCATCTGTTCATATTTGAATCCCCCCCCCCCCAATACGTATTTACCCCCTGAGTGTAATTGCTATGTGTTCACCTTACCTAGGTCACCTAACTCACGAGATGCACAAAAGCAAACTTTGGAGTTCTTGACTTTTTAGGTCTAATTCGGTGATCGTGTTCTCCAGAAAGCTCCCCTGGCTTCTTTGGGCAGGGTTGGCTGCTCCCTCCGCCAGGCTCCATAGCACCCGCTCTTCTCTGTTAAGTTAGAGAGCTGTTTGCTAACGTAGAGGCAGGCCGCGTTATAGTCTTTCTGTGACTTGGCTCCTCAGCTTTCTCTGATTACTCCACACCCAGCGCAATATCAGGCACAAAGTCGCTGCCGAGTGAATGGTTAAGAAAACAAACAAGGAACTAAGTGTATGGAGCGAAGCAAGGAATGAATGTTTATGCGGCTTTATTCATTAGCAAACCAACACTCCGAATAGTGAAATGGGATGTCCGGCTCCCCGTAATTAGTGAAAGAGCGAAGCAGTGTGCCCAGGTTGCACAAAACCATGGCCAGAATGCCATCAGATATGACGCAGAAGCTCAGCCTAAATGAAGCAGTAGGTGTGCTCCGTCTTGAATGTGCCTACCAGACGAAAACCCAGCCCAGATGGCATTTCCAATTTAATCAACATCACCTGTGAGCCAAACTGAACAGTAAATGGTAAGACAGGATCACTAATAACGGGGACCTGGAATGTAGCCAGAATTAAAACAATGATTTGCTTAACAATCCCTCTGGGCTGGCTGCATGCGGAGAAGGGATAAATGCTGGATATCGAAACAGCTGTTGTATGGCAAACTGAAATGGGGCAATCATAGATAGCAAAGGGAGAAGAAGCACTGCAATGTTGTCTTAAATAAAGTAGTGCTTTAAATAGCGTGTGACCTGGCGGTGGCCTTTTAAAAAACAACCACCACCCACAAACCAGCCTGGTGTGCAATTGTGGAGGAGGAGGAGGAGGAAACGTTAGGGAACTCTAAAAGGCAACGTCGACGGGGAACAACAGACCTCAGTACACGTGGATAGTTGAAGTCCAAACCTCAAACTGGATAGGGAAACGGCTACTGCAAATTACATGTCCACTTTCACCCCCGTGGCAGTGATTTCTTGTAGAAGAGTTAAGATACATCACACTAGTCCCAAAGTTGGACATAAATGATGCCTCAAATGGCCAACTTTCCCAAGATGCTCTTCTGCTTCATTTCTCCCTGACCCCTCCCTTGAGTACATCCCGTCACATCCCTTGATTCTGCTATCTGCTGTAATTTCACACTAAAACTCAAACTTTGAGGAAAATGTTTCACATGGTGGTGGGTGTTGTTCAGTCCCAAAGTCAAAGGTCAGGCAGATGCAAAGCAATGCTGGGTCCAAAGTCAGAAGCCACGAATATCCCCAAACCATAGCAAGTCTTCCTGCTTCTACCAAAGTTCAGTCAAGAACTATAGGTCTGGTTTTCCAGGTGAGGTGATGGAATTGTACATTGGTACTGGTATTTATACAAGGAAACCAAGGTAGGGCCTTAAAGATGTCCCCAAGGAAAGAGGGTGTGGCTTGGTACACACCCTGTACTAAGGTCAGGTTTTAATACCATATTAATCCTGTCGATTAGTATATAGACGATGCCTATAAACTGAGACTAACCACATATGTGTAGAGTCTAGAGTTATATCACATGAGGAATTAACACTAGACAGGTCATACTGTTTGGCTATAACTCAAGCATATCTTGAACTATGTCTCCTATAAATGATATTTCCCCTCCCGAAATCTCTTCCCATACTCTTAGGGAATCATTACTCCCATTACTGTTTCTGAAGGGTTTATCTATCTTGGATTTCATATATCAAGCAATCTTAATTATACAAATGGATATATGCAAGTCTAAGAAGATTAATGAGGTAAAACTAAGACCATAGTAGCAAGGGGAGGAAATATTAAAGAACTAGAATATAGTTATGTGTATCATCAGCACTATACTGAACCCTGGATCTATCATCACTTTGCGGTGGCCCTTCTGTGAGGGACTGTCCAGTTATCTTACAGGCGGGTTTGGGGTCTCCACTTTGTCTCTGCTGCTTCATATCAATGTGATCACTTGTTTTTGAGCTTCTGATACCTATCCTTATGGATGCCTCATGATCACACAGGCTGCTGTGTTGCTTCTATGTGGGCTTTGTTGCCTCCCAGCTAGATGGCCACTTGTTTAACTTAAATCCTTTAAGACCCCAGATGCTACATATTTTAATAGTCCGGCATCATCAGCCGTCTTCACCCCATTTGCTTATGCACCCCCTTTATCTTCAGCTGTCGTGCTGGCAAGGTAAGTATCATACAGTGCCACATTATTAGAACAAACTGTTCTTGTACCGAGGTAAGATTTAAGTAGAGGCTCAAAGTCCATCCCGTTTTTGAATTTATATGCACGCACATACCCAGACAAATACACCTATCTTTATATATTTACTTACATACATATCTATATACCTCTATATATTTAATTTGTACTTTTTTTTCTTTCCACTTGCTCCACTGTCATGTTTACCCATCTTTAACCTCTCAGTAATTTCTCTCCGATACATTTCAATTGATCAAACGCAACCAGGAATGCTACACCCTCCTCACCATCAATCTTAGATTCCCTTGCTCTTCCCCTGTCCGTGTCATTGGCTCACTGATCCCTTTCCCCACCTCCTCTTCTCCCATGCTCCCCGCCCTGCCCCCAAACCATTGGTCCCATTGCTGTCTCCTTGGGATGGCTTGTCCTGTCTATCATATAGACACCAAAAGAAAAAGAAAACAATAGATCACACAAATCGTTCCCCGACTGATGGTGGTTTCGAACTGCTGGCCATTTGGTTGGCAACACAATGCGCTACAACTACAGCACCAGGGCTCCCAGACAGGGATGCTAGACCAACTCACATGATAGCTTGTATGGTAAGCTGGCTTGTACCAGCTGTTGTCCTGGTCACGGATCATTCTTCTGATTCTGTCCTATGAAGTGTAGCCAGATGGTACACATGCAGTGTGCTCAGAAAGAACTTCTTGATAGAGCAATTCCACAAGTTCATTTTTTTATACCAGTCTGTCATTTGGAGAACTCTATCAGTGTGTAATGTATCGTCCACACAACTGTATCAAAATAAGCATGTCAATTAGATACCTAGGAGTAGGGGCTGAAAAAGTGTACCAAAAGTCAAGTAAAAAGTCAGTTGCTTATTTTAAAAATCCATGCAGTCAACAGATATTTTGAGTACATACTGTATATTACTCTGCTGATATTTGAGAATACAAAGATTCAAAGAATAAAGCTGCCATTCAAGGAGCATGCAGCTTGGTAGAGAGAAATATTTTACCTCCACCACTAGCAACTATCATATGAACAAATGTGCAAAGGTTCATTTCAGTACAACCGTTGTGAGAGCTGTAAGATCACCATTGGGTTGATAAGTGTAGTTGAATTTTATGTTTATAAATACTGCATCCCTGCATCCACACTTCCCCATGTGGGACTTCCCATCCTAGCTTCCCTAATGTCACATTAGTTAGATTAGCAACTTTGTTTGCATATTCATAGTACTGAGAGACCACAGCCTTGTATGCGAAGCTACATAATTTTAAGAGAAAGAATTTTCATAGCAACAGCAGCAGGTTGTGAAGCACACAGTAATTGTATGAATTGTTACATTCACTAAATCTCAATAGTTTCCTTACAATACTTCACAGAGGGTACGTCTTATATAACACGAAAGCCTCCCTCACAGCTCTCACTTATTGGCATCGAGTCCTAGCAACCCCAAAGGCAGAGCAGGACTGTCCCACTGAGTTTCGGGGGCTGTTTCTCTTTAAGGAGCAGAACGTCTCATTCTCCCACACAGCGGATGGCAGTTTAGAACAGCTGATCTTGCATCCAGCAGCCCGATACATAAGCCATTGTACCAACAGAGCTCCGAGGAAAACCTCAGCGAGAGGAAAGGAATTTCTATCCACTTCTCCCTGTCCTTGTTTCGTTGTGTCATTTGATCCCAATTGTTAAGCTGTTTACCAGTTGGTTCATTTAAGTTTGAACAAAAACTTGCCCATCTTGATATAGGCCAACATTTAATGGAGAATGTACTGAATTCTGGTACTCTCAAAACAGGTGACCAGTTAGCATCAAGTTGATTCTCATTCTGGGCATAGGACTAAATAAAGTCTGGTCCAATTTTAAGGAGCCTCTAGTTAAAGTAAGAGACAAACATGTGAGCAAACAAGAATAGATTTGTAGCATAAGTGGTTGTGATGGCATCCAAGAAGGAATGATCACTGCTATTTCTACAGACATCAGATTTTGTGAAATCAACCAAGGACCAATAAGAAAATCAGATATTTAAAGATGTCTACTTCTACCTGTGAGGCAATTTTCTATGGTATGCTTACTGCAAATGCTCCTTGTCTATAGCCTGTTTAATTAGGCTCCACTCCTATGTATTTGCTGCTTTTTGATGGCGGCTGCTATATTCTTATTGATGACTTTAACGTGTGCCTGAGGAACCATATCTTCTGGATTTCAAACAATTAATAAGGCGCTGATTGAAGTGTCTAATACTACCTACAATCATAGCCTCTTACATCGCTGTTATTTATAAAGAAGCCTGATACAAATTCTTCTATAGATGAAATAGTCTCAAGGATCTGCCTAAGACTTTCTTATACAAATAGACATGTATATGCAAAGTACACATTACATGCATGTAATGCACATGCACTTTTATGTCTATGTATTTGTAGCTGGTAGCTGTCCTAGAGCAGACTCGTGGCAACTTTATGTACAACAGCGCTGAACGAGCCCTAGCTGGTGTAACTCTCCCAATCACTGGCGTGCTTGACGACATGACTGTAGCTACTATGGCAACAATGAGGCTTTCCTTGGCCTCCACATGAAGCTCATTGCCATTGAGCCAATGCTGGCGCTTAGTGACCCCATAGCAGTTTCAGAGACAGTCTCTGTTTACAGGGGTAGAAAGTCCAGTCTTCCTTCTAGGGACTGCTAGTGGTTTTGAACTGTCGACCAGGAGGCTTGCAGCCCTGGTTGTAACCAGTATGTTGGCCTGGCTCCCTGACCTTCATCGGTCAGCTATAATTTTGCCAAATGTAATCCCTTCCTGTAGCTCGATCCTTCCTGACAGTGAGTTCGACCACGTTCTGTTGTGAACAATAAGAGTTTTTCTCCTCAGGTCACCTTTGTCTTGACATTGTTTTTCTTTTGTTGTTGTTGCTGAGAATATAATCAGCAACCTAGCTAAGCGAACATAGAAGAATGCCATTGAATCAATTCCTACTCAGTGACCCTTTGGTTTTTCAAGGTTGTCAACCTTTCTGAGAACAGAAAGCCTCATCTTCTCACCACCAGAGCCAGGGGTAGAGTCAAACTACTCACCTCCCATCAGCAATCCAACAAACAGCCCCTTACATAGCAACACGCACAAGAATTCAACTCTTTCTATGAATACAATTTAGTGACACTGATTGCCTCTCAGAATTTTCGATCATGTTCACTTTTCTGAGTTATTCTTCCCTCCTTTACATAAACTCAAAACTCCTGAAAGTTCCTATGTAATCATTTGAATTCCTGGTCTCAGTTTGACCTAGTATGCTGCTAAGTGCCCTAAGTCAGTTCAGGTTCACAGCGACGCTGTGTGCAGCAGAACGAAACACTGTCCAGGTGTGTTCCTTCCCCTCGATTGCCCTTCTGCTTGTGCCCATCGATGCAGCCACTGTGTCAGTACATTCAGTTAAAGGTCGTCCTCTCTCTTGCGGGCCTCATCTAGATAGTTCTTCAGAAAGTGTGGACTAGGAAGACATTTTCTTACGGCTAAGGTAAACTTGTATTGGGTTTTAAAAAGAGTTCAGGGAATATTTTTTGGTTTAAAATGTAAAGATTATCGCAGAGTAATCAACAGTTTCAGGAATCCATCCTCCATGGTTCTATAAAGGCTAGAGTCTATGAGCATTCCTAAATCTGTTCTGCACTTTCCTCCTTTTGGTCAGGATTCTTGTATGGAATCTTCGATAAAAATGTTTAATCATGGCAACTAGGTGCCGCCCGGTTCTGAGCACACAGCAAAGGCCGCACTCGGATATGGAGGCAGTACCACTCATTTGATATGATCTTCCTGTCTCTGACCTTCCTTTTCCTCTGCTGCTTCAGGGGATAGAGACCTATTGTGCGGCGCACAGCTGCGAGCAAGCTTTCAAAACTCCAGGTACTACACGAATGCAGACCAGAAGCATTAAACACAGTAGAAGGCCACTTAACTGGGACGGCCCATGAAACCACAACCTCCAAATCCAGGCAAAATGCCTCCAGAAGTGTTTGGTTGTAAATCAGCTATCTTAGCATCTGCCCCACCTCCCTTGGTCATCATAAAAGTATTGATCACACAACTTGTACTCATTCAGCTTTTCGTCCTGGTGTGCAGCTTATTGACTGACAATCACGACACTGCTCGGCTATGGCGCTCTTGTCTTTTTTTTTAATTAAACATTTAAAGAAGTAATTTTATTGGGGGCTCCTACAACTCTTATCACAGTCCACCCACCGATCCATTGTGTCAAGCACATTTGTTGCTATCATCATTCTCAGAACATTTGCTTTCTACTTGAGCCTTTGGTATCAGCGCCTCAATTTTTCCCCTCCCTCTCCGGCCCCTCCCTCATGAACCCTTGATAATTCATGAATTATTTTGTCATGTCTTATACTGCCTGATGTCTCCCTTCACCCACTTTTCTGTTGTCCATCCCCCAGGGAGGAGGTTATATGTAGATCCTTGTAATCCATTCGTTCCCCCTTTCTACCCCACCTTCCCTCCACCCTCCTGGTATTGTCACTCTCACCACTGGTCCTGAGGGATCATTTGTCCTGGATTCCCTGTGTTTCCAGCTCTTACCTGTACCTGTGTACATGCTCTGGTCTAGCAGATTTGTTGGGTAGAATTGGGGTCATCGTAGTCGGTGGGGGTGGGGGGGAAGCATTAAAGAACTAGAGGAAAGTTGTATGTTTCATTGTTGCTACACTGCACCCTAACTGTAAGCCCTATTCTTAATGTGATTTTTCTATCACCATTTCCCCTTCCTCTCATCCAACCACTAATATACTTTAGTTCAGTGAATATCTTTATACATTTACCTTTTTTTCTCTTTTTATACAAGGAAGCTAAAAATTATATAATGAGGTGATGCGATCTTATTATTTGTAATTAGCTTATTTTTACTCAGCATAATGTCTCCAAGCTCCATTTCTACTGTATCATGTATTAAGACTTCATTTCTTCTCCTTGTTGAGTGGCATTTTTCTATTGTACGCATGGCCCACGTTTTGTTTATGCATGCATATTTTATGAGCTTTTAGGTCGTTTTCATCTTTTTCACTTTGGGGAGTAGTGCTGCAAGGAACATGAGTGTACAGATCTGGTCTGTCTCTGCTTCTAGTCTTTTGGGTCTTATCTCTAGGAGAGGCATTGCTGGGACATGGGGTCATTCTATTTGTGTAGATTCTTGAGGAGATGTCACCTTGTGTCCCACAATGGCTGTACTGCTTTGCATTCCAACCAGAAATGGATAAGCGTTTCAATTTCTCCACAACCCCAATGTCATTTATTTTTTTAACTTTGTTTTTCATGTTTTTGTCTTACCATTTAGTGGGAATGAATTTGCATCTCATTGTGGCTTTGACTCATTTGACTTTGATGGCTAAGCATCTTTGTGTGTGTGAAGTGGTCATTTAACTGTCCTTTTGGTGAAATGTCTATTCAAGTCTTTTGGGTACCTTATGAGTGGATTCATGATATGTTTGTTATTCAGTTGTTGCACATTTATGTCTATGTTGGCTTTTAGATCCTTGGGGAAGATAAATATTCTGCAGATACTTTCCTAGTTGGTAGCCCATTGAGCTTTAGGGTAGTTTTTTGATGAACAAAGTCTCTTTATGGCTCTCTATTTACTTGGTCATTTACTGGCTTGTTATATTAGATCATCCACGATTGAAAGTAGGTCTGACAGTATTGCCACTGCATGGTGTTCTAGAATTTTATGGTTTCGTTTGTATATTTCCATTGCTTTGTTGCACTCGGTGCTCCTGGAAGCTATGCTACTACCAGTGTTTCAAGTATGAGGAGGGTCACCCAAGGTGAGGAGGTTTCAGCCATTCCCATACGAAGAAGAAAGGAAGAGCTGTCCACTTCTGAGAGACTAGCCACTGAAGACGTTAGGGTTTCAGGACATTGTCAGGGATGCCCCTCAGACTGGAAGGCCCTCAAAATTCCACTTGGGGAGGGCTACTTCCTCAAAGTAGAGTCAATCGTAATGATGGATGAATGAAGTAAAGCTTTGGGGAGCTTCATTTGCTGATGGGGCATGGCTCAGCTGAGATGAAATAGCTGCACACATTCAATGCTATCCAGGATATGGAAGGTGCAAAGTATGAACCTAGGAAAATTGGAAGTTGTCTTAAAAGGAAATGGAATCTATCAAGATCAGTATCTTAGGCATTAGTGAGCTGAAAAGGACTGATATTAGCCATTAATTCAGACAATCTATCCTTTACTATGCTGGGAAGAATAAGTTCAAGAGGAACGTTGTTACATTCATCATCAAAGACGGGATTTCATGATCTTGACGTACAGTGCATCCGGAAAGGGTAATATCTATATTCCTATAAGGAAGTTCAGGTAATACAACTATTATTCAAATTTATGCACCAACATCCAAAGCTAATGATGAAGATATTTAAGAATTCTACCAACTTTTTCCCGTCTGAAATAGATCAAACATGCAGTCAGATGCAGTGATAATGATTGGTGATTGGAATGCAAAAGTTGCGAGAAAAGATGAAGGAACAGTAGTTGGAAACTAGTTTTGGTGATAGAAACAAAGCTGGAGATCATATGACAGAGTTTTGCTAGACCAATGCAAGAACTTCTTTATTACCCATACTGGTCCCCTCCAGCCCCTCCCCCAACAGATAGTGACTGTATACATGGACCTCACCAGACAGAATGTGCAGGAGTCAAATTGACCACATCTTTGAGAAGAGATGATGGAGAAGTTCAATATCAGCAGATAAACAAGGTCAGGGACTGACTGTGTGTGGGCCACCAATTACTCATATCTAAGTTCAGATTGAAGTTGAACAAAATACACAACAAGTGTGTAACCGCCAAAATATGACCTTGAGTCAATCCCACCTGATTTTCTAGAACATCTCAGGGACGTATTTGACACATTGATCACTGATGACAGAAGACCCGACCAGCTGTTGGAGAACATCCTACACGAAGAAAATAAAAGATCATTAAAAAGACAAGAAAGAAAGAAAAGTCCAAAGTGGATTTCAGAAGAGACCTGAAACTTGCTCTTGGTCTTAGAGAAGCTAATGCAAACGGAAGAACCAAAGTAAAAGAACTGACTTTGAAACTTCACAGGGCAGCTTGAGAAGATAAATTGAAATATTACAATGACATGCACAAAGGCCTGGAGTTGGAAGCCAAAAGAACACGCTCAGCATATCTCAAATTAATAGAATTGAAGAAAATATCCAAACCTCAAGTTTAAATACTGAATGAGTCTATGGGAAGAGTATTGAACGATGCAGGAAGCATCAAGACCCTGGAAGGAGTACACAGAGTCACTATTCCAAACAGCACTTATTGACGTTCCGCCTTTTCAAGAGGTCGTAAGTGATCCAGGACCCATGACACTGATGGAAGTCCAAGCTGCACTGAGGAATTAGTTCCCAGAAATTGATGGAATACGAGCTGAAGTGTTTTAACAGCCGATGCAGTACTGGAAGCACTTATTGGTCTATCCCCGGAAATTTAGAACTCAGCTCCCTGGGCAACTGCCTGGGAGAGATCTGTATTTGTGCCCATTTCAAAGAAACGTAACCCCAAACAATGTGGTGTCTATTGAACAACAGCATTAATATCACACTCAAGTAAAATTTTGCTGAAGATAATTAAAAAGTGATTTCAGCAGTAGATCCATATGGAACCAACAGACATTCCAGCTGGATTCAGAAGATGAGCTTGAACTGGGGAGATCATTGGTGTCCGAAGGATCTCGGCTGAAAGCCGGAAATACAAGGGAGATGTTTTCTTGTGTTTCATTAACTATGCAGATGCATATAACTGTTAGGTCATAAAATACTATGGATAACATTGCGCAGAATGGGAATTCCAGAACACTAGAATGTGCTCCTATGGGTGCTGTACACAGACCGGAAGCAGTCTATAGAAAAAGAGTACTGAGTGGTTGAAAATGATGAAGGATGTGTGTCCTTTCGCTATTCTTGTTCCATCTAGATGTTGAACAAATGGTCTGAGAAAGTGGAGCCTGTGAAGAAGTCAGGATCAGGGTTGGAGGAAGACATAGAAACAATGCTAGATATGCAAATGACATCACTTGGCTTGCTGAACGAGAAGAAAAGGACGCGATCATGAATGTGACCAACATAGATTACACCTCTGTATAAAGAGAATAAAAGTCCTCACAGCTGGACCAATAAATAAGGTCATGGTAAGTGGAGAACATATTTCAGTTGTCGAATATTTCATTTGATTTCACTCCATCGTCAGGGATGACGGAAGCAGCAGTCGGTAAATCAAAAGGCACATTGCACCGGGCAACTCTGCTATAAAAGAACTTGTCGAAATGTCGAAAGGCAAGGATTTCTCTGTGAAGAGTAAGGCATCTCAACCCAAATGCCAAACCCACTGGGCTTACGTCTATATTCTGGCTCTGACTGACCTATCATGACCCTCTTTGACAGAGAACTTCTCCGTAGGGTTTTCTTCTTTTGAATGTGGTGGGCTGGTGGATTCGTACTGCAGACTGCCTAAGCCGCTAAACCAATAGGGCTGCTTATATCTGACCCAAATCGTGGTATTTCTAATCATCTCCTATGCATGTGAAAGCTGAGCAACGACTAAGTAAGAAAAGTCAATGCCTTTGAATGATCGCGTTGTCAAAGAAGACCGCCGAAGATAGGGAAAAACACAGTGGCTGCAACCAGAGGCTCCGAGGTGGGAACAATTGGGCAGGTGGTACAGTCTTTCACTGCCAGGAGTCAGGACTGACGTGGTAGCACTTAACTATAACAGCAAAGCAACAGCATAGGATGTTTTAAAACATCAGGAAACGCGAGCCCTCCCTTTTTGTTGTTCTCTCAACAATGTTTTAGATATACACACTCTTATCATCTCACATAAAGCTGAGGCTTGTTTTTTTTTTGAGCAGGCTGCTGTAATTTTGATTGGGATCATGTTGAGTCTATAGATCACTGGGTAATATTGACATTTTGAAAATATTAACGTTATTAAGTGAACACAGAACATCTTTCCATTTATTTAAATCTTCTTTAATTTTTTCCAGCAGTGTTTTATAGTTTTCAATGTATAAGTTTTTCAAGTCATGAGCTACATTTTTTGGCTATTTTTCTTTTCTTTCTTTTAGATGCTATTGCAAATTGTTTCCCTAACTTCCCTTTCAGATATTTCTGTGCTGGTGTGTAGAAACTCAGTTTATTTTTGTTGACCTTGCATCCTGTAACTTGGCTAAGGTCCTTGATTAGCTTTAGAGTTCATAAAGTTTTAACCAGCTTATATTTCAAGAGTATATTATCAGGCCTTTCTTCCTAGTAGATGTTAATCTGGGAGCTCCGCTAACCTCTGTCTAGCATGAATGATCCTGATGGCTCCTAAAATACCAGCGACACAGCTTCCAGCATCACAGCAACGTGCGAGCCCCCATGGTACCGCAAATGGACAGACAGGTTGCCATTCATATACAGATACACATACTCATATACATACACATATTCACATTACTCATGAAAAATAGTTAAAAGATCATGGAATCTTCTATAAACTTACTGAAGCCCCCTTTTTATATATGAGCATGTGTAAACACACACATACACAAAGGAGTACCTCATAATGTGAAGAAAATATAGATAATAAGATAGGAATTGCCACGACACTCCAGATGATTTGTTTAGAGTCTGACCTCTGATAGACCTACTTGGGGACCAAAAATAATCCTATTGTCTTTCTGACATCTTTCGGTGTTACCACCAATTAAACTCCAACTGCAGTGTCGCATTACCGAGAACAGATGTCAAAAGAAAGGTTCGCTAACTTAAAGAAACTCATAAAACAGAACGTCAGGTATGTTCTATGACCACAAGAGGGGAAAGAGAAATTCTATTTTGTGAGATTCAGTGAAAGCAGGGACGACAGGCTCTTTCCTTGGTAGGCCAACAGAGAGCATTTTGTTAGCAGTATTCTGTGAACAAAACACTTAAGAGAATGTATGTATACAATAGTTAAGAAAAAAAAGGGTTACTGACACAGATGCCAATTTGGTGGGGCATATGGAACATTTACACTTGCCTTTTTCTTTCTTTCTTGCTACAGCTGGTGCTGATTTAGTATGTGAAATTTTACTAGCAGGAGTGCTAATCAAGACAGAGATTCTGTAAGGATTTAGTCATTTATGTAAGGGAAACTCCGAGTATCATTAAAAAGTAGAAGATCATCTTATGGAAAGCCATTACCATTATCAACCTCATTTTTAAACTAAACAGACACAATGGTACTGTAAGCATCACTTTAGCAGCTGAAAAAGTCGGAATGTTTTCTTGATCATGTTCTCAGAGGTGGACTACCCAGGGTTTCAAGTTTGGGGAGAGGCGTGCTCAAGCCGAGTCGCGTCAGACATATGCAAAAGGGGGAACCATTGAAGTTCGTTGTTTTACTTCTCTAGAGAGTGGTTCAGCAAAAAAAAGCTTTATTCTAGAAATATTAATTTTGTAGAGGTGCGACATTTCATCATCATACAGAGAGTGAATGCATTTTCCGGACTCTTTCTGAGATGCGGGGGAGTGTGAGAAGCAGAAAGAATCTTATTTTCCTCTTACAAATGCCAATAAAAAGTGCTCAGGATAAGGCCTTTGTTTTGCATAACAATGCCACGTATTATTCAGGGGTTGGGAGAAACATTGAATTCAAAAGAACACAGAAACCTCTCAAGTAGCGACACAATCATTACTGGAACGTTAAATATGTTGTACAGGTGGCTTGGTAGAGTTGGAGACCTGAACGGCAGCTACAAGACATCTGCTGCCCGAAGAAACTTGCAATGTGGCAAAGTAGTATTTGTAGCTCCTTGTGGAAGGGAGCCAGCTGCCCAGGGCTTCGCTCCTACGGATGAACGGATGAACGGAGAGTCTTGTTGGTACTTCGGATGAAACAGTGCATCATTCCCAACCTCCGCTCCGTATGAATTTAAAGGACAAGGAGGACGTTCAGGGAAAATCGAGTTAGATGGTTAGGGCAAGTTATAGATCACCTTTCTATTGTTTCCAAGGGTTTTTGTCCATCAGTGAGAAAACAAACTAGTGCTTGCCACCAAACCACAAAGATACTATTCTTAGGTTTAATTTCTACACATCGAGTAAATTGTTTATTCTTATTAAGATTCATGGCTTAGAAGACATAAAGATTTTTGGACAAAGACAACGATTGCTAAAAGGACAGCAGAGTTTTGAAAATTATTGAAAAGAAATGAATGGGTATTGATATCTTGATGGTGCCGTGGTCTAAGAATATTTTGACCTAAATACGGTACCGAAAGACAGCACACACACCATAGGTTGTGAAGACTAGTAGCTTAGGAATTAATTGAGTTTTATTTGGAGCATACAGCTACATGCCAAGCACCATGCTGAATAGCTAGTACTAACTTGTTTTTTCCCTTCCCTCTACAATTGCCTAAGAAATGGAAGGCCCAGAAAGGAAAAAGGCACCCGGCTCATGGGAGTTTTGGTTACAGGAATATATTTAACAAGGGAGAGGAAATTATTTTTAAAAATACATCTGCACACACAACACTACACAATTTACATGGCAATGATTTCTAAGACTGATTGAATTCCCTTTAAGCATTGAAGGCCATGTTGAAACGAAAGAAAGGTTATGTTATATCAGCAATTGCACCTAATGAATATTGTTTGAGAACATCCTCAGTGAGAAAATCACTTCAGTGCATAATATTTATGGTACGTTCCTAAGGGAATGAAAAACACTTTCTTCTGAAATTAGCCTAACTTGGCACTTTGGCATTTGGGGTACCCTGCATGCTTATAAGTAATCAGAAAAAAAAGGGGTATTTGAAATAAGCAAACAAGGTATGCTTTCTCTTTCATGACCCCAGGTTAGCGCGGCTGAGCAATGAATCAGGCTGGTGCACACGTTGCGGAGTGTGACAGGAAGCATGTGGCAAGTTTGAACTGTCTGCAGGTCAGCTTCTACTTTTGCTTTCCAAATATCTGTCAGTCACCGTTAGGCTCTAAATGCATGTGTTAATGGGTGGAATTCAATGGTCTGATAACGCTCAACGCATTCTTAGAGCAAGTGATCTTTTATCTTTGTCTCTCAAAAGGCAGCCTTTCTGCACAGCGATCTTAGGAAATGTTATCTCGCCAGAGCGAGCCATTTGAAGAGGTGCACTAGCTTTTCTTTATCAAGTTAGTGGAACACCCGCGCGCGCGCGCGCGCGCGTGCACGCACACCCATGTCAAAAACGTGGAGCTGCTGGGGTCCCGATTCATACACAGACGGCTTGTGTAAGCATGTCTTATCAATGGATGGGTGCAATAACTTCTCCCAGGAATACTCTAGTTCTAGGCTCCTTCCAGGGCCTTCAAAATGAAGGTCCACTCAAAAACTGACTTCCACGGGGATCTACTCCCAAACCACCTCCCTGCCGTCCAGGCCGTGCAGACTCGCAGTGACCACCTGTGGGTTTCCCAGACTTCGCTGCTGGTGATTTCTCCCCTGGAGCTTCTAGCAATTTTCAACGGCCAACAGTGCACATCGCAGCCCAGCGCAGAGCCGCTGCACCCCGGGGCTCCACGGGGGAGCTGCTGGCCCAGTTAAATACAAGGCAGGTTGGGGTTAGGTCAGAAGAGATGGTACCGTTTTTTATTTTATTTAGGGTCCAAAGGCATAATTTGGGTAGATTTTTTCTCAAAGGGCACAGGCCAACCACACTGAATTATTATAAAGAAGTTTTAAGGAAATTGAAAGCTATATTAAGGAAAAAAAGCCCAGGAAATATAGTGCGCCCCCCCCCCGCCCAAGGCCACGCAGCTGCTCTTTTCCGAGGGCAGCAGAAGCTGCCCTGGATTCCCAAGGATGCGGCGGGGTAGGCATCAAACTCCCAACAATGCAGCGGGGTAGGCATGGAACGCCTCACGAACAGATAGTGGTTGGAGCTCACCAACAGATCCGTGCACGAAAGGAGAGGAGTCTTCTTCCATAATGACTTATAGCTTCATAATCTTTTAGCACGATTCTGCTCTGTCTTCTAGAATCAATGAGTCAGGATCGATTTGCTAGCCGTGGGTTTGGCCCTTATATGAGAATTTCCTTGGGAAACGTCACCTCATCCACCCTGCAGCTTTGCTTCTGCCTGCTTAGACTTCTTTCCCTCCCCAAACTCAAATTCTTTGGAGTATTGACTCAGATGGAGGACCTGTCCAGAAAAAAATTGCTTCTTGGGTTGATAGTTTTGTTTAATCAATGTTTGTATGAGTTTGCAGCAATACTTTTTGACTTAGCCTTTGCGTGTGTGTCAATTGATGGTTCTTTCGAAGAATCAGGAATGCGGTCAGAGTCGTCTCTTCTCCCGAGTGAGGACTGCCCTGGGGCTGCGTTTGCAGTTTCCACTGTTGCCAGGCAAAGCCACTGTTTAATTGCCCTTCTTCCATCCATGTAGCCTGTCTGCCTTCTGAAGCCGGTAGGGTGTGTGGCACTAGAGAACAATGCGGTGGCTGTAATGTACCATTTGTTCAGAAGTTAAATAAAGAGAAAGAAGTGACAGCTGGGATGCAAACTGAAGTAAAGCTTCTCAGCCAGGTAGGATGAAGGTTATGGAAAAAGAAGTGAGGAAAGAGGGAGGCGCAAAAGAGATATGAATTAGGTGAACCACCGAACATCAGAATTGATGAAGGCACTATGCTCAACTTTTCCCAGACACCTGCGCCATGAGAACACACTCCACAGCAGGTTGGCTTGCCTCGCGTTTGCCCAGGTGAGGCAGACCTGGACACTTAGGGCTTGGGTAGGAAGAGTACCTGTGAATTGTGCACATGTCCTGGACATGTTTTTGGTCCTGTCGTTCTTGTAACTTTTGGGGTCTGGAAGTCTGGAGGTCCTGGTTCTCAGAGAAGAATGCCTCTACTAAGCTGTGGCCCCAAATCCATTGGCAGCGAATCTGTTTGGATGAAGCCTCTTGGCATATCCCCTCTAGCCTCAGTTGCAGGATTCTAACAGGCCTGCTCTTAGATAGATATTGTTGTAAACTTGACTGTGGTGGATGGAACCATGGTATATTATGATACCTCATCAAGTGATCTCTGTCTTGACCCATCCTGAATTTGTTCTAGGTTTAAATGTTTCTCACTTGTTCCAAGACAGAAATGTTCTCTCTCCATATTATTTCAACAGTGGTGGTGGTCTTTTCTTTCTTTAAAACCTTGTTTCTTTTCTTTTCTCCAGTTTATGAAGCACAGAAAGAGTGGATGCATAGAGATAATAACTGTGATAGCAGATCAGGGATTGGGGGAGAGGGGGGGTTGTAGGAATAGATATGGAAGGATGTACTAGACCTGATGGTGAGGATGTCTATACAACTCTTTTGTAAACAACTTAACCATGGAAATGTATGATATCTGAATTTTATATAAAAAAACTATTAGAGAAAAATGAAAATTTCCCCTGAACTGTGGGGGGGAAAAAAAGAATGCTTCTACTCAGGATCATTGTAAGATCCCACTAAATTCAAAGTTTCCATTGCTAGTGCATTGCTTTGGACTCCCTACTGACAATGATTCTGAATTGACTCCACGGCTCTCACTGCCATTGAATCAATTCTAACTCCCAGTGACTCCATACGATGGAGTAGACCTGCCTCCAAGACTGTAACTCTTGATGGGAGTAGAAAATCTCCCTTTTCTCCTGTGGAGCAGGTGATGTCAGACGTTTGACCTGATGGTTTGCAGCCCAACATGTAACCCACCAGTAAAAATGTTAATATCTTGACAGGCATCATGGACTGTACTCCTGATGAAGGGTGGTGTGCCTGCTACATCATGTAGAATGTGGGTGCCCCTCATGTCCACTGTACTTGTCAGAGTATTTGCAGTGGCTATATAGCTTGGGAAGCTTGGGAAAATTATGGCTCATCCCTGTAGGTAAGCAACCTGGACCAGCAAAAGGATAATTGGAGGACAGAAGAATGGAATGTGGGTGATCGAGGAAGGGATAAGTACCATTCACAGCCTCATAGTCAATGGCTGAGTGGAGACAAACAGTAGCTTGTCCACTACATTGTCCTCTTGTTAAGTATTCCCAGAAATGTTGACCAGCCAGAATCCTGGAGAAGCTGTGCCTGTAAGGAAATAGTTAATTATGGAAATTAGATTCCCAGTATAATGGATTTTACAGACTCTTATGCAGTGGCCTATTGTTTCAGATTGACAGATCACAAATTAGTTAGCCTAAACCTGGTATGAGTACCTGTACATGTGGGTGTGTGTGCATGCACGCGCGGACGCTTTAGACTCAATCATGTTTGCAATCTTCCTAACTGTTCACTGATCACCAAGGTTGCAAGACTAGGTCATGATCCCGCCAGCTGGCTTGTCTACGCATTCGTGCCATCCAACCTTCCTCAGCTGGCCCTTCACTGCTGCTCGGCAGTCTTTTTATTTGCCTGTTTTTCTTCTCCTATTGGATTTCCCACAGCTGCGATTTCAAACACGTTTCACTCTTACAGTCCAGAAAACGATCTCTTTGCATTTTATACCCAAGCATGGCTGTAATTCATACTTTCCAGAGATCGAAGCAGTTCAGTCCAAACTCTGACTTCTTAATCCTCTTTTGGCTTTGGGGACACTGTCCTCTGTGGATTCCTTTCTTCCTATTATGAGCTCTGTTCTACTGTCACCGCTCAAGTAGCGCTTTCTCCATACTTCGTTCCTTGGCCACAGTCATCACCCTTCTGATGTTAATCAAGGGTCAGAGCATCTGAATGGCTCTTCTCCATCATCGCAGTCATTCTGGCCCCTGACTCTGTCAATTATAGGCCCACACATTTTCTTTTTTATTATCTACACTGGCCATTGCCCCGGTTATGATTGTATTTTCTCCACCTAAAAGATCTGTAGCCTTTAGCATCTCCCTTCTTCATGTGAAGCAGAATGATCCTAATCAAATTTTCCACTCAGACACTTATATCATAAATCTTCAAATAGGTGGATCTCCTCCTATTTTGTCTTTATTTTTCAAGCATTTTGATTTCCTCTAAATTCCCATATCACTTTAAAGCAATCTCATCACTATTTTAAAAAATGTCCTGAGATTTGCTAAGGATTATATTAAATGATATCAATTTGGGGAGAAATAATAGTTTCACTATAATTCATCTTTTACTCTATGAAATGCATATTTTGTTAATTTGCATGAAATCATTTCTAATCATTTCGTATATTTTTGTAAATGGTAATATATTTTTAGTTTCAATACCTAAGATTTCTATGTCACATATGTAACATATACAAATAGCTATAGAATGCATAGATAGATTCAATACATAGACATACAATTGAAATGTGTATTGGTCTTGTATCCTGTTTTGTGTTCATTCAGTTCTGGAATCTGTAGGTTAATGCCACTTGTCAAATTTTAGAAGTTTTAAGCCATTGTATATTTGAATAATTTTAAAATTCCACTTTGATTGAACATTTTGCACAAATATTAGATATTTTGTTATTTTCTCATTGGTCATGAGGTCCACCCTCTCTCTTTTCTAGTTTATTTCCTATTTGCAGTTAGAATTGTGTCATTTCCACAGTTCTATGTTCCAGTTTACTGATGCTTTCCTCTCTCCATTGTACAATTGAGCCCATCTATTGAGGTTTTTAAAATTTTTGATTGCCATACACACACACATATACACACATATTTTTTTTCAGTTCTAAAGTGAATATTTAGTTCTTTATATGTTCTAATCCTTTGCTAAGGCTTTCTAATCTTTTTTTTCCCATGTATTTTTGTAGTCTCTCAGTAAAGCACTGATGAGTGTATCGAGGGGCTTTAAAATCTTTATCAGCTAATTCTAAAATCTTCGTATTTGCCTTTGTTGATTGCCTTTTTTCCTTGGGTTTGCTATTTTTCTGGTTCTTGGTAGGATGAGTGATTTCAGTTGAAACCTAGATCCTTTCACATTTAGGAAACCTGGGGTCGAATGGAAAACTTTTGTTTTAGCTGGCTTTATTTGGGTACTGCTCTGGAGCGGAGAGTGGAGGGAGAGGTCACTACGTTTATACGGAGGCAAAAGTCCATGTTCTCCTCTCTAACCCCACTGCTAGGTAGTAAGACGACGACTGTCTACATGGTTTCCACTGATACTGTAATAGGCATGTCTCAGGATTGTTGGACAATTGCTACTGTACGTCTTCAGCACGACTCTACGTGTATGGGTATGGGCTGTGAAATGCTGCGGTAGTGCCAAACGGATATGGAAGACCTGGCTGTCCACATGGTTGTTGCTAACATCAGGGGGGAGAAATCTCAATATTTACTTGTCTTTTCAGATACCAGCCTGGCAGGAGTATCATCACAATTTTCAAAAAGGGACAAGCTCTGCTCCCAATTTAGCATTTGCCGGTGTGGGTGGGGAGGGAGCTACAATTTTTTTCACCCTTCGTTTTTAAGCTGGAGAACAGTTGTTATCAGGTAACCCTGGTGACACCAATTAAGACCACCAGCTGCTCCTTGGGAAAAAAATGAGGCTCTCTTCTCCCATGAAGGTTTATGGCTTTGGAAATCTACAGGGGCATTTCTATTTTGCCCTTTAGGATCCCTACACATTGGAATAGACTGCATGGTAGGTGAGAGTGAGGCTTCCTCTTCTTGGTCTTTTGACTAAAGAGAGAATGCTTTTTTAAAAAAAAAAATCATTTTATTGGGAGATTGTACAATGCTTATCACTAGCCATCCATCCATCCATCCAGCCATCCATCCATCCATCCATCCATCCATCCATCCATCCATCCATCCATCCATCCATCCATCCATCCATCCATCTATCCATCTATCCATCGATCCATCGTGTCAAGCACATTTGTACATTTGTTGCCATCCTCATGCTCAAAACATTTGCCTTCTACTTGAGCCCTTAATATCGGCTATTCATTTCCCCCTCCCCCCCCCACTCCCCCTACCTCATGAACTCTTCATAATTAATAAATTATTGTTTTTTCATATGTTACACTGTCCGACATCTCTCCCCACCCTCTTCTCTGCTATCCATCTCCAAGGGAGGAGGTTATACATAAATTTCTGTAATCGGTTCCCCCTTTCTACCCCCCTTTCCCTCCACCCCCAGGCATCGCCACTCTCCCCACTGGTCCTGAAGGGATCATCTGTCCTGGATTCCCTGTGTTTCCAGTTGCTATCTGTACCAATGTACATCCTCTGGTCTAGCCAGATTTGTAAGGTAGAATTGAGATCATGATAGTAGAGGGGAGGAAGCATCTAAGAGCTAAAGGAAAGTTATATGTTTCATCATTGCTACCCTGCACCCTGCCTAGCTCATCTCCTCCCCACAACCCTTCAGTAAGGGGATGTCCAGTTGACTACCGATGGGCTTTGAGTCTCCACTCTGCACTCACCCACATTTACAGTATATAATTTTTTGTTCTTTGATGCTTGATACCTGATCCTTTCGACAGCTTGTGGTAACAAAGGCTGGTGTGTTTCTTCTATGGGGACTTTGTTTTTTCTGTACTAGATGGCCACTTGTTTATCTTCAAGTCTTTAAGACCACAGATGCTATAGCTTTTGATAGCTGGCACCATCACTTTTCTTCACCACATTTGCTTTTGCACACGTTTGTCTTCATTGATCATATTAGGAAGGTGGGCACCCACTGATATTATTTTTTTAAACACTTTATTAGGGGCTCATACAACTCTTATCATAATCCATACATATACATACATCTATTGTATAAAGCACATCTGTACATTCTTTTCCTTAATCATTGTCAAAGCATTTTCTCTCCACTTAAGCCCTTTGCATCAGGTCTTCTTCTTCTTTTTTTTTTTTATATGATTTTAGTTGGTTGATGTCTAATAACTGGCCCCTTCTATACCTCATGGTCAGACAGGCTGGTGTGCTTCTTCCATGTGGGCTTTGATGCTTCCAAGGTAGATGGCCACTTGTTTA
Organism: Tenrec ecaudatus; assembly: GCF_050624435.1. NCBI lineage: Eukaryota > Metazoa > Chordata > Mammalia > Afrosoricida > Tenrecidae > Tenrec > Tenrec ecaudatus. The sequence continues at coordinate 98,078,775 of NC_134542.1, forward strand.
TCTTCAAGCCTTTAAGACCCCAGACGCTATATCTTTTGATAGCTGGGTACCGTCAGCTTGAAAAAAAACCTTTTGGGGGGCTTTTTATTGTATTCTCATAATTTGAGCTCACTGGATTCTTCAGTACCAAGTGTAGAATATAAGAGCAAAATGAAAATTCAGTTAAATGATTATCTCACCATCTCATCTCTCTTGCCCATGCTCTTTAGCCAGTTTACCTTCTCTTATCCCCTGTTCAGGGTGTTTTATATTTATTTCATGCATGATGTCTAGGATTTTCAGTTTTACTTGAATGAAGTAATAATGAAATGTGCATCCACTTCATTTCATTAGAAATAAAAATCCTTCCTGGTTGAGGTTTGATGTGAATTGCATTGAATCTAAAAATAATTTGGGGAAAAGCTGACACCATTGTAATAGCAAAGTCTTAAATTCATGAACATTGTATATCTTTCCACTTAGGCCTTTTTGTATCTTTCGATTGGGTCTTAAAATTCTCTTTTATGTATTTTTTTATTTGTCCTAGAAATATATAACTATTTGATTTATATTTTATACGCTATATGAAATAATATTTTTAAATTATATATCCTTATCACTTATTGCAATACATAGAATATAGTTGACTTTACATATTGCGCTGGTATATATTAATTTTATTAAGCATTCTCATACATTCAGATAATTTTTCTTTATAAAATGTACACAATTTCATTGTGAATTATAACAATTTTGCTTGTTCCTCTTGTTACTTATAACTTTTTTCTTCAATATATGAGGGAGTACTCCCCCCAAACCAGATGTGATGTGAGGGACATAGTGCATTTGAAGTTCATTCCACCAGATCAGACTGTTAATCAAGCTTTCAATTTAGGGGTTCTGAAAATATGGCATAACACTGTGCAAAAAACAAAAAGACCTGATTTGTGGCAGATAGGAGACTGCCATTTGTTTTTGCCATCATGACAATGCACCTGCAGCCATCTCAGTGTGCCAGTTTTTGGCAAAAAACAGCATACGTCTCTTGCCCATACCAGACCTGACCTCACTCCGTGTGACATCTTTTTATCTCTGATAATGGAGAGGGACATAGAAGGACAGTCATGACCAATGGTTCCAGGGGTACCCAGGAGATGGGGATGCAGGGCAAAGGAAGTGGGTGTTAACAAACCCAGGGACAAGGGAAAAAGTGATCTTCAATTAATGGTGAGTAGGGGGTAGGAGGCCTGGTAGGGCTTGATAAAGGGCAATGTAATCAAGAGGAATTACTGAAACCCAAATGAAGGCTGAACATGATAGTGGGACAAGAGGAAAGTAAAAGGACATAGAAGAAAGAACTAGGAGGCAAAGAGCATTTATAGAGGTTTAAATACAGGCAGGTACATATGTATATATATGTGTGTGTGTGTGTGTGTGTGTGTGTGTGTGTGTGTGTATGATGGGGGAATAGATCTATGTTTATGTATTTATAGCTGTATCAAGATAGTAGACATTGGGCCTCTACTGAAGTACTCCCTCAATTCAAGAACACTTTGTTCTAATAACCTGAAATTCCATGATGCTCAGCTTCCCAGCATGATTGCTAAAGACAAAATGGGTATATAGTAAATGTGGTGAAGAAAGCTGATGGTGCCCGGCTATCAGAGATATAGTGTCTGGGGCCTTAAAAGTTTGAAAGTAAACAAGCAGCCATCTAGCTGAGAAGCAACAAAGTTCACCTGGAAGAAGCACACCAGCCTGTGTGATCATGAGGTTTGAGATTAGGTATCAGGCATCAAAGACCCAGAACAAAAAAATATCAATGTGAATGAGGGGGAATGTGGAGTAGAGACCCAAAGCTCATCTGTAGAGAATTGGACATCCCGACCAGAAGGGTCACAGGAAGAGACAAGCCAGTCAGGGTGCAGTATAGCACCAATGAAACATACAAATTTCCTCTAGTTCTTAAATGCTTCCTTCCCCCATTATCATGATCCCAATTCTACCTTACAAATCTGGCTAGACTAGAGCATGTACATGGGTACAGATAAGAACTGGAAACACAGCAACTCCAAGACAGATAACCCCCTCAGGACCAATAAGGAGAGTAGCAATACCAGGAGGGTAAGGGTAAGGTGGGGGGAGAAAAGGGTAACCGATCACCATGATCTACATACAACCTCCTCCCAGGGGCATGGACTGTAGAAAAATAGGTGAAGGGAGACATCGGTCAGTGTAAGACATGAAAAAAAATTATCAAGTGTTCTTGAGGGAGGGAGGTTTGGGTGGAATAAGGAGCCATTACCAAGGGCTCAAGTACAACGAAAATGTTTTGAAAATTACGATGGCCACAAATGTGCTTGACACATGGATGAATGGATTGTGAATGGATTGTGAATGGATTGTGCAAGCCCCAATAAAATAAATTTAAAAAAAGAGGTGAACCCCAAAATGAGGGAGTTGTCAGCTATCCAAAGAGGAGTGTGAAAAATGTTTCCAAGAATGGAATTGCAGATTTGACAAATGTATTCAGTGTGATGGAGAATGCTTTGCAGGTGATAAGGTTGCTTTGTAAAAAAAAAAAAAAAATTAGATACATGGCTTTGAAAAAATTCTGGTTTTTTGTTTTAGGTGGGTGGGTACCCAGTCATATTTCTGATTATAAGAATTTCTAGTGCAATGGTGAATATAAGTAGTAACAGAAGGAATTTTGTTACATGACTGTGTTTAAAGAATAGAAATGATAGCAAAACCAATTTTCTCGTATTCCTGAGTTTTAAGATAATCTTTAGGATGGTAATTTTAGGTACTTTTATGGGTATACTTTATACTATTAGGGGAAGTTCTTCTATTCTTAGTTTGCTGGACGCTTTCTCCTGAATTATTGTTGAATATCATTGGATGACTTGCCTTATCTACTGGTGTGATTTTGATTCTTCTCCATTAATTTGTTAAAATTAATTTGTTAGATGGGGTAAATTATCTATTTGATTGTGTCTATATTCATGGAATAATCTCAATTTAGTAATAATATATTATCTTCTATCGTTCGACTTAAATATAATTGGCTATTTTAAAATTTTCATTTGATAATGTCCTATACTTTTGTTTTCAAACTGACTATCTAGTTTTGATATGAAGGATATACTGGCCCCATTGAAGGAGCCCTGGTGGCATGTGGGTTACTCATAAGGTTGCTAACCACTAGGTCAGCAGTTCAAAACCACCAGCAGCTGTGCAGAAGAAAGATGAAGCTTTCTATTCCAATAGATTACCATTTCAGAAACTCAGACAGGGCAGTTCTCCTCTGCCCTATAGGGTCGCTCTGAGTAGGAAGTGACCCATGAAAGTGAGTTTGTTTTGGTCAGAGTCTCATCAAAATTGTTATCGAGAAATACCTCTTTTTTCTCTTTTCCAAAAGAGGAAAATGGTCAATTCCTTAAATCCAGGGTAGAATGCAGCCAAAGCACTATTCTGATAAGACTTATTCCTTCGCTGCCAAGCCTTGCGTGCCTGTTGGTTGTCCTGTGGTGTCTTGTGTATTGTATGAGGCCGGAACCTATGACATTGGTCAAATGCCAGCGGGGTCACCAAAGTGGACAGGTTTCAGTGGAGCTTCAGCTCTAAGAACAAACAAAGGAGTAAGCTGCCCACTTTGCAGGAAGTAGACACGGTAAAAAAATCTTATGTATAGTTTTGAAACATTGTCATATCCTGAAGGCCTAATTAATGGAAGCAGAACATTGTTGAAGATAGGGCCAGGGGTGGGCCCATCGAATTGGAGGGCACTCGAAATGTGGCTGAGGATGGGCTGTTTCCCAGAGGGGAGTCGACCATGGTGACTGAGGTAATTAGCTTGTTGTGCCAACCTGGCCAATAAACACATGTGGGATTAGTTGAAGGGTGGAGGTATAAATGGCTCAGTGCGCCGTGCCTTTCAAGTTCTCAGGTCTCTTGCTTTGTGATGGTCGGACCAGGGTACAGCTGCCTTAGCCAGTTCCCTACTTTAGCTGGCAAGGCTCACTTCCTGTAAGACATCCCTGAGGAGAAGCCATATGGACCTACCCCGATGCAGTCCTCGGTGCTGGAGCAGACTGTGGAGATGGCTGCCAGCACTGAGATGCTTACATGTTCACTGATTCGGCTTTCCTCCTGCAGTTGGCATCACTGTGTGTTTTGTGAGATGGAGGAAGACTTTGTGGGTTGGTGTCAGTCATATGGGCTAATGTTGGACTTGTGGGACTGGCCAGCCCTGGGTTGGGATGTTTCCTTGATGTGCACTTAACCTTTATATTAAACTCTCTCTCATACATGAGTTTCTGTGGATTTGTTTCTCTAAGGTACCAGATGAACACATTAACATAAGTCTCGTAATGCTTCTGGGAGTGGAGTCTTTGGGATCTTTTCTGATGAGGTGCATCTCAAGGTGAGAAGAAACAGCTATCAAAATCTGCTAATTGTCAGAAGTTGGAATGTGTAAAGTACAAATCCAGGAATACTGGAAGTCAGCAAAAATGAAATGGACACATAAAGATTGATATCCTGGGCATGAGTGTATGGAAATGGGCTGATGTTGGCCATTTTGAGTCAGAAAACCATAAGATTTCCTATACCAGGAATAACACAATCAGGAGGAATGGCATGTCATTCATCATCAAAAGGGATATTCCAAAATCAATCTTGCAGTGCAGTACTGTCTGATAGCATTAGACCTATTTGCCTTCAAGGAAATCCAACCAATACAACTGTTATTCAAATTCATGCACCAACCACAAAAGCTGGTGATGAAAATTCTACCAAAACCTTCCATCTGAAATTGATCAAACATACAATCAAGGTGCATTTATAATTATTGGTGATTGGAATGTAAAAGTTGGAAACAAGAAGAAATGGTAGAAAATATGGATTTGTTGATTATGTTAGGGTTCTCTAGAGAAACAAACCCAAGACAAAAAAAAGATCAAAGTGGATGTCAGAAGAAACTCTGAAACTTCCTCTTATGTAGTAGCTAATGCAAATGGAAAAAGGAAGTCAAAGAGCTGAACAGAAAATTTTCAAAGGGAAACTGCAGAAGGCAAAGTCAAATATTATAACGAAATGTGCAAAAACCTAGAGTTAGGAAATAAAAAATGAAGCACATGTTCAGCACATGTTAAACTGAAAAGACTCAAGGAAAATTTCAAGCTTTGAGTTATAATCTTAAAAGATTCTATGAGCAAAATATTGAACGATGCAGGAAGCATCAAAAGAAAATGGAAAAAATGGAGAGCCACTGCACCCCAAAGAACTAGTTGACATTCCATTATTACAGAAGGTAGGACAGGAGCAGGAACCAATGGTGCTGAAGGAAGACGTTCAAGCTGTATTCAAAGAATTAGCTAAAAACAAGGCTCTAGGAATTGATGGAAGCACTGGAAACACACTCATCTATGCCAGGACATTTGGAAGGCAGTTACTTGGCCAACAGACTGGAAGAGGTCCATATTTGTACCCATTCCAAAGCGTATGGAAACGCAAGGATGTTACTTTGAGGACTAAGGCGTGCTTGACCGAAGCTATGGTATTTTCTACAGTCTCGTATGTTTGGACAGTGAACAGGGAGATTGAAGAATAATATGTTTGAATTGTGGTGCTGGAGAAAAACATTGTAAGTACCATGGAATGCTAAAAGAATAAATAGTTATGTCCTGGAAGAAGTATGGTCAGAAGGCTCCTCAGAGGCAAGTATGGTGACACTTCATCTTACATACTTTGGGCATATTTTCAGGAAACACCAATCCTGGAGAAGGGGCAGTACAGTGGAGGGACAGCAGCAGAGGAAGGCTCTTGTCAAGGCGGATTGACACCATTGCTGAAACAACGGGCTCAAGCATGGGAACAATTGTGAGGATGTCAAGGCAATGTTTTGTTCTGTTGTCATAGAGACGGTCTCTCTGGATCCGAACAGACTCAGAGGCATCATCTAACAATCTAACAATCAATAGTTTCCTCTGTAGGAATATTAACCTATGCTTTAAGCTGCTGGAGGTTTTTTGGAGTATGGGGTTTAGAAATTTCATTGACTGTAAAATTTGTTTGAACAAAGTTGACATAATAGCCTTTTAGCATAACTTTCTTTCTTTTTAATCATTTTGTTGGGGGCTTGTACAACTCTTATCACAATCCATACATCCATCCATTGTGTCAAGCACATTTGTACATTTGTTGCCATCATCATTCTCAAACCATTTGCTTTCTACTTGAGCCCTTGGTATCGGCTTCTCCTTTTTCCCCTCCTGCCTCCACCATCCCTCCCTCATGAACCCTTGATAATTTATAAATTATATTTTTCATGTCTTACACTGACCAATGTCTCCCTTCACTCACTTTTCTGATGTCCATCCCCCTAGGAGGGGGTTATTTGTAGATCATTGTGATTGGTTCCCCCTATGACCCCCCACTTTCTGGTATGGCTACTCTCAATATTGGTCCTGAGAGGTTTATCTGTTCTGGATTCCCTGTGTTTCCAGCTCTTATCTGTACCCATGTACATGCTCTGGTCTAGCCAGATTTGTAAGGTAAAAATGGGATCATAATAGTGTGTGTGGGGGTGGGGGGGAAGGAAGCATTAAAGAACTAAAGGAAAGTTGTATGTTTCATCGGTGCTGTACTACACCCTGACTGGCTCATCTCCTCCCAACAACCCTCCCGTAAGGGATATCCAATTGCCTACAGATGAGCTTTGGGTCTCCACTCCGCGCACCCCCTCATTTGCATTGGTATGATATTTTTGTTCTGGGTCTTTGATGCCTGATGCCTGATCCTATCGATGCCTTGTGATTACACGGGCTGGTGTGCTTCTTCCATGTGGGCTTTTTTGTTTCTCTGCTAGTTGGTCACTTGTTTATCTTCAAGCCTTTAAGACCTCAGGTGAGATGCTATATTTCTGATAGCTGGGCCCCATCAGCTTTCTTCACATTTGCTTATGCACCTGTGTTGTCTTCCACGATCATGTTGGGAAGGTGCGCATCATGGAATGCCAGGTTAATTGAACAAAGTGTTCTTGCATTGAGGGAGTACTTGAGTAGAAGCCCAATCCATCTGCTACCTTAATATTAAACCTATAGATATATATACAAAGATCTATTTCCCCATCATCATATAAAATATATTTACATATGTACCTGCCTACATTTCAACCTCTATAAATGCCCTTTGCCTCCTAGTTCCTTCCTCTATTTCCTTTTACTTTCCTCTTGTCCCACTATCATGCTCAGCCTTCATTTGGGTTTCAGTAATTCCTCTCAGTAACATTGCCCTTGATCAAGCCCTACCAGGCCTCCTACACCCTCCTCACCATTAATTTAAGATCACGTGTTCCCTTGTCCCTGGGTTTGTTAACACCCACTTCCTTTGCCCTACCTCCCACTCTCCCATGCTCCCTACCACCCAATCATTGGGCCCATTGTTTTCTCCTCCAGATGCTTTATCCCACCAATCTTATCTAGAGAGTCCTGCAGAGATAATAATATGCACAAAACAAGACAGAGCAAAACAAAGCAACAAGAGAAAAGAAAACAACAAGCAAAACCAATGACAAAAAAAAGAAGAAAAGCCTATAAATAGTTCAAGGACTGTTTGTTGACCTTTAGGAGTATTCTCAGGGAGAGTCTGATGTGGTGCCACACCCTAGCCCCCAGATCTATTTTTGATATTGCCTGGGGACTTCATTGCTTTGCTCCCCTTGTTCTGTTGCACGCCCTTAGTGTGTCACCTCGGTGTGGTAGGGTCAGATAGGGCACAATTCCCACACTGTGTCTCCAGTGTTGTCCCCAGTAGTGCTCTGGGTCAGTGAGGGATGTTGTGTCTCATAGTGGGGCTGATCCTATCGTCTTCTCTGTGCATTTGCTGCTGCTAGCTGGAATATCATCCTCAGGGCCTGGTGGGAAAGGGTGTGCTCCACTCTCTCCTCTCCCCCTTCATTTGCTCCGTGTGCTCTGATTAGACATGTCCCTCGTTCTGAGCTGTAGCTTCAGTGCTTCTGGAGGGAGGGGAGGCTGTCCACATAGTTGGGCTTGAGGCTGCCCCCTCAGACCTCCTTATTGGTTCCCTGCTTTATGCTGGTACGTTGCATTCATGTCTTAAAGCACTGGGTTGAAGTCCGTTCCCTGGTTCCCTGTGGAGATATAAACAGCACCCTCCCTTGGGGAGTTAGTGACCTGTTCCCCTGCTACCCATGTCTTTTTACCCCCTTCCTTTTCAGTTGGCTGCCATATGTATCCTGGGTTTGGTCTGGCCTCTGCCATGCTACCTGGACCTCACCCCAGGAATGTTTGTACACAGTAGCCTTTTCCCTACTCTTAGCATCATTTTAATCTGTGCTGCATCACTAATGTTAAAAGAACTGAGACACAGGGATGGACAGCTTCCTCTGAGTGTATAGGAAGACACACAAAGATCACAGATCAGTCTGAAATTGATTTTGGAAAAGAGACAGATCCTCATAAAACATAAACCCCACCAGGATAAAGCAACAGTTAAAGCTGTGAAGGCTTATCTCGTGGAAAGATTTCAGCTCGCAACCCAAACTCACTGCCATCTCATTGGGGCAGAAATCTTCTCTATTTACCCATTTGCTGCTGGAGATTTCAAAGGACTGAGCTGGTGGGTAGCAACCCAATTCCTAACTCCCGACGCTACCAAGACCATTCTATTTCACCTGAATGGGTATCAGAATCGACCTACTAGCCCAGTGTCCGTTTCTCTCCGAAAGGGAACACAGTTCTTTACCACATCGAGACTGGCCGATGGTTAATGTTCTACTCTATTTTCTCTTCTTCTCCATCAAGACCTCATTGTAAATAACCCGGATTTTGCCATTTGCTTTTTTGAGAAGTAGAATGGTTTCCCTGTATGAATGCAAAGCAGCAACCTCTTCAAATAAACACTCTATATTTTCTTTGTGCTTTGATTTTTTTTCCCCTTTAACAGTAGTTAAGCCATCACCTCCAGTTTCACATTCATGAAATCCTCGATTCCATTGTAAAGTTTGGCCATCCTTTCCCCACCCCTGGCCTCCTTCATTATGCTCGTCAGAAATGTGTTCCTTTTCTAGAATCCATTTTGGACCTTACTGATGCTGCTGTGATTGTCGTGAGGCGCTGCCGCGGCATTCTGATTGACCCTGACTGTTCACAACAGAAGAAAACACAGCCTGATCCTGTGTCAGCCTCACCCTGGTCTCTATCACTATTCCAGTTAGAGATTTGATGGTCAGTTTGCTTCGTTTCTCTCTGATTTTAGTGTTTCCCTTTGTATGGCGTGTGTCGATGTGCGTTCCTGTTGTGGCTTCAGGTTTATGTCCTGGTTTGGAAGCCGGGGTCATTAGAATTCAGGTGCCACTGAATATCCCCAGGGCCACACCCGACTGGAAATCTTTTACCCCTGAATGGGTGCTCATTATTTCCAAGGCAGTTCTTTGTTTTCACAACAGCTCATCCAGGCATCACAAGTAGGTGTCTTTTGTATATATCTTTCCTATATAGTTTTAACTGTGCTTCCCAGAGATACCTGCCAAGGCAAATGATTTGGGCTTAGCAGATCACCACATGTTGTGCAGAAGAAAGGCCTGCTTCCACAAATACCACACTCAATAAAACTCCAGGGGGCTCAGTTCTCTGGAATCTGGCAAGACGCTGTGAGTTAGCATCACCTAGACTACAATGGATTTTCCAAAGAGAAGTTTCTCAGAAACTCTACAAATATTCTTTCTGTCTGTTCTATCTAGAAACAAAGTCCACGTTTCTTCCATCTATTTCTAAGGGATCCAGTCTCAACTGGGCTTTGTTTCCTGCTAGACAGCCTCATTTTCCATATGGACGTCTCTTTCATTCTTTTGGATCTAGCTCACTACAGCATATTGGTGCTAGTTCCCCGATCTCCCAGCCCTTGGGCTGCTCCTCACTCTGTTCTATAACTCGGAGTGTTGATTATTCTTTCTTCAGAGCATCGCCTTAGTTACTTAAGGTTGCCATCCCGAGCTATCACAAGCTACCCCTTTGGTTCTCAGGGTAGCAGCCGGTCACCCTGAGATTCTTTGGCCTTCTAGACACATTCTCCTACCCACCTTCCCTTTGTGGGGGTGCCTTTCAACCCGCACCTGTCTCTCTTTCATTGCTAAGTTTACTCTGATACAATGTTGTTCATTTAACTGGCGATAGCTACAAGGAAAACAACTGCACGCTCCCAAACACAGTCACATTTGCTCATAACAGCACCATTCCATGTTTGTTGATGGGAGGATGTATTTTGAATTTCTTGAGGGCAGGCACTGGGTCTGATCCTAAGGAGGCACGGAGTCGATGCTTATGGAATGAAAATAACTATATTTTCTGTCCTTACTTAATACATACTTCCCCCCAAATCTCATCTTTGATGCTCTGACTACTATGTGTAAGCAAAATAAGACAACCCTACATACTCACAATGATTTGTCTTTCCTATCGACTCAAGCACGTGTGACTCAGGTCGTTAATGGTCATAACCAAATTACACCAAGCACTGTTGGGTGTACCTTTAGATTCCGGACTCTAATTGCCTGTAATGAAACTCGAGAGTCATAATTTGATGGTCTGTGGGTTTCTCAGCTGTTTCTCGCTATGAGAAAGTACATATTAGGATGTTGTGCACGGTACTGTCTATGTTTTCTAGGCGGCACATCAGTGTTGTGTCAATTTTGCGAGCAGCCTCTATTTCCTCCGAAACCACAGAGGCAACAAACAGTTGTAACAACAGCCTGAAGAAGCGACAGTGTTTCAAGTATGCCTACAGCAGTGGTCTTACAATGAAAACGGTCTGTTTGCCTGCAGCTCTCCCTGTGCTTGGTGACATCACGATTACACTAAATTTTAACAGAAACTTCTGTCCTTAAACAGAAGCAGCTTGCTTGAAAAGCCAGCAGTTTTCTTTCTTCGGAATTCTTGGCTTCTTCGCTGACTAACAGTGGTAGAACCAGTAAGCATCATGGCTTAGCTTCATTCTTTGTTCCTTCCCGGCTGGTTTTACTATCACAGAGTAATGGGATTCTACTTTGCTCCACGTGGGGAATGAATGCACGTTATTTAAAACTTCTTTCTGTGCATCTGCTCCTTGTCAACTCATGATCTTCTGATCCTTGAAGATTTGACAACCCTGTGATTTGCTGTAATGGAATTACTGAAAAGTTATCAACAAAGACGTTGCAATGTAAGAATGCAAAGTGAGTCCTTAGATGTTTAGAGGGAAATGAACTTCAAAAGGGGCGTAGTGGCCGCAAAGAAATACCTGAATCATACAATTTTTGGTGTGGTTCTGCATGTCTTTAATTTTGTCAACCGGGAGAGAGGATGTTTACTTAGCCTTCCCGTTTCCTCAGATGTGACTTACTTTTCCCTGTAGCTGATTCATCAACACTGCACACAGGATTAACATACCTCGGGCTGGGAAGTGAGATTCTAAGGAATGATACTCAGAGTCGGAAGAGCTGCACGTTAGTCCAGCCGCATCCCACCACCTTGGCCACTGACCGTGGCAGGAAGGTGGGGTCAATCTCTTAAGTGTTCTGAACATTTCTAGTTTATCTGTAATATATATATGTACATATATACACACACATATCTCAGACTACCCATGTAACGCACACATGTATGTAATATATACATGTGCACACATATACATATATATGCCTGTGTGTGTGTGTATTACAGACATGTGGGGTAGGCTCAAAGTGTGGTCCCGAGATGAACAATGGTAGCATTATCCGGGAACCCAGCACAGTTAACTTACCTGACTATCAACTGCAAGAGTGGGCATTTGAACCACCCAGAGGCAAGCTTGTCAGCCTACTTCGGCAAGGTCTCAGCCTTGGAAACTGTGCAGCCATCTACTCTACACATAGGGGGCTGGGGGAGTCATGAGTTTGACTCAACTCCATAGCAACCACCAACTGTCAGAGAAGGAAATTTGGGGGCCCCATACAACACTTGAGACGTGTTAAGTCTGAAACTCTGTGGGTGGACCCAGAAATGTGTATTTTCAGATACCCCCCCCCCCCAGGTGACTGCAGTGCGTGCTGAACGTCCAGAGTCACTGGGCTAGACCAGCTTTAGAAAACTGTCTGCTTACACTTCCACCAGCCTTTATGCATTTGAGTGTAATTTAGGCCCCAATTAGATGTGAAGCAGGCATGTTCTACTTGTAATTAAATTTAGAAATTTTAGATTTCAAACACAGATTTAGAAGCATATGTAAGGGGGAAAAAAGAAAAGGAATGTTGAAAGTGTTGTCCAATAAAAATGCAATTACTTAAACGTGCTGTGGAATCTAAGCATTTGTGGAATTTGCCTCTGTTTGACCCTGCAAAGTGAACCTGGCAGTTTTGTCATACGTGTCTCTTGAATGGATGTTTCCAATGAGCAATGGATCATCCCTGCTAGACTGTGATTTAAGAAAAGTAATGTCAAACTATTCAAATTTATTATAATGAATGTCTTATATTTATGGAGGAGAACAGTTAATAATCTGTTCTACATAAGTGCACATATGGCTGAAATTTTTGTTATTGACTATTTGAGGCTTTGGTCTCTTCTATAGGGAACTGGCCTTGTGTTTATCCACTTCTGTGCTTTGTTAGCATCTGCTTTACCTAACAGTCTGTCTGGCTCCATTTGTCATTAGTGTCGAAGATTTTCGGTACTGATTTTGATTTTCTGGGATTGGTGTAATTATATTAACCATAGCTTGATGCTTTCCAAGTTTTTGAAGGAGTGAATTGGAGAATTTTTTATTTTTAGACCACGTAAGTTAATAAATGCTTACATGCGACAGAGGATGTGGACCATCCACTTAACATAAGAAATACAATATTGTGATAAATTGGGAAGGCAAAATGTGAAGCGAGGAGGAAGGTGGGGGCGCTCCTTCTAAATTTTGTATTGGTGAAGAATGTTAAAAAAAAAGGAGTATGCATGAAGTTCCAGAAAAGTGAAGCACAATAAAGACAGGCACACCTGTCTGACAAACTTTCTCACAATAGAGTGAGGTGGCCTGTGGCAACCATTTATTTGAATTTCTCCTGGTTCCATGAGTTGGGCTCAGTTGGGTGATTCTAGCTTAACACCTGTCATGTTGGTGCAGCCAAGTAATAGCGGGTACTGGAGTCATCTAAATTCTCACTCGGGAACAAGATGCACCATGGAAGGATTGAAATTGGTGCAAGTGTGGTAGCTGACTGTGAATATACGCCCCAATGGTCTCTTCCATGCGTCATTCTAGCCTCATTCGATATCCTGCGTAACCAGTCAATCATTGTGGAAATGATCCCAGGAATCAATGGTAAAAGTATTTGAAGATTCCCCATGGCTTTCTCTTGGATCACTTCTGGGGAGAGTTCGTGACCACAGGAAAAGAGGACCCCAGGGAGAACTGACACCTCTTACCAGCAGCCAGTGATAACTTGCCAGCCCTGATCCTTTGCCACCTTGGGAGTGATCGTCCAGCTTCGATCAAGTCTTCAGATGATTGTCGTTGAAGTCACGAAGCTATTTTTACTGCAGTGTCCATAGGGATTCCAAGACTAAGCCCCACAACTAAGCTGCTGCTTCGTCCTGACTCACAGAAACTGTGTGGTGCAGGAAGAGTTTATTGTTGTTGGAGGTGCTAACATTCGGGTTCATACCCTCTACAGAATTAGATAAAACAGAGGTGATTTTTGGAGATAGCCCAAGGGTAAGGCTTGATAACTGTTTTACTAGGCAGTATAGTACCTGATAGCTATAGTTAGATTGCATATAGATATAGTTCAATAGCATTATGAATGACAGAGCATTCTCATAGTACTAAGATCACCTTCTCACTGCATAGCTTCTTAGAATGGAGGTAGGACAAACATACTGAGATCGCATATCTCAGTGATAGACAAGATGTGATGAGATAGACAAACATACTGAGAGAGCAATAGTTCAGTAAGACAGTGGGACCCCAAGATGCATTTATGGGAACCACATAGGAGATAAATGGCCGGTGATCTCCCTCTCTCCATAACTGAGGGAGGGGAGGAAAGTGGTGACTAAACGGAGTGCATTGGAGAGACGAGTAAAGAAGATCAAAGGGAGAAACCTGACTTGAAGAGTTAAAACTTTCATCTGTTGATCCCCCTCTGATGCACGCTGGGCCAGGTCTAGTTTTCAACATTTTCTGTGTTTTTGATTTGTTCATATTAGGGTTTATCTCAGAGGTGTTATGTCATTGAGGGTCAGCCTCTCGAAGTTGTGTTGCATATTTTTCTGGTTTTTGGTGTATGAAATCCAGGATTGGGGGTGGTGGTGGGTATAGTGGTGCCGGGGCATGGGGGTGGGGTGGTGGTAAAGGGAGATGGTGTCAAGGAGTCCAGGAAGGAAAATAATGTTTCTAAACTGATGGTGGTAGCAATTGCCCAACACTGCTTGATGTGGTTAACTCTGGAATGATACGGTGGATGTATTCACTTCCAATTAATAAAAAAAAAATAATGCCGTGAATTCTGGGTACAAGGGAAGTGCCTCTGTATGCAAAGATTGATGTTCAGGAGAATGTATTTCGCAACCTTTTAGCCGGCACGTAAAATTGTGTTAAACCATGTCCAATAGTGTGGAAATCAGAAATGAAAAGTTCGTATTAAAGAGCTCCTCTTGGTTCATCTGTCCTCTTCTTCCGTCATGGAAAAGGTCTGATGTGATCCACTGTCCTTCACTCTTCCCTCGTGCCTTCTCAGTGCCCACCCTGTCACCTCTAGTTTCCTCCCTATAATCGGAGTACCCGCACAGTCTGTTAGCTTAATCCAGGTTTCCCAGATTGAGGCCACGTACGGTGCTATCATTTCATAAATAAAATCTCTGGTATTGATGTTGGGAGTTTGGATCAGAAAAGGTAGATGTGAACTGAGAGGAGGTAACTCCCAATGGGATGATGAGAAACATACATTAGGACACAGGGCGGGACACGGGAAAGCAGTGGCTTAACAGTGCACGTGGTGACAGAAGAAAGACGGGGCCAGAATCAGTTCCCACATATGGTACATGTATTCTACATGAAAGCTGTCAAATCAAAGCGCAGCCTTGGAATAATTGAAGAGTTAGTCACACATTAATCCTGCTAGATGTCTATCTGGTTCAATACTCTCCAATAACTGAGCAACCTAGGCAGATGTGCATCGTGTTTTGAATTGCAAACATGTATGCTCTTGGAGGAAAATCTAGAACAGTACAAAACACAGCAAAGCAGGAGTGCCTGGGTGGGGCATGCTTGGCTGCTAACTAAAGATTGCAGGTTTGAGACCACTCCGGGGCTTCCCAGGAGTGATCACTAGCGGTCTGCACTTGAAGACCGAACTGCCGGAAGCCCAGAGGAGCAGGCCTCTGCTCTGGGACACTTGGCACCGCCATCGTCAGAAATGACGCAACGATACAGGAAAGTAAACGGCTACGTACCATCTCCTCACCTCCTGGAGGGCTTTCTTCTCGGGCTTCCTTTTCCGGTCCTGGTTTAGGACGGGTCTCCACTTCGGCAACTCTTCCCTCAAATGGCTCCTATTTAAATAATATACATTTTTTAAAGTTTCTATGATTATTCCCTGTTATTATCGGCATCTTTATAAATCCAGTAGTGTTTTGAACAGTGTATTAATCTGAGCATCTCCAAGGGAACAGCCGAGAATGATAACATCAGCAAAGTACATGCTGCGACACGTGACATGAGCACAAACATACGTGGTCACAAGGGTGATTCATTGTAGCTCAACTCTCGGGGCTTCAAAAAGTTCATGGAGAAATTCCCTTATCAGTCCGAAGATGTTTTCCTTGTATGTCATAAGTCAGAGACCTCCTGTAGTGCTTTGCATGCACCCACCCCCCATGCATGGATGCAACATGTATCACCTCACAGATTTTACATATATGTTTTTAAACTTAAAGAATATTTTCACTATTATATGATTTGGGGGGGGGGGTAAACACTACACCACACCAAATAACTGTTTTCTCTTACAGTGTGTGAAATGAAATCTTGGGTTTCTTAACCATCCTTCTCTTTTTGTACATTTAGAACCTTTTGATATTCACTGTTATAAATAATCCTGTGAAAGATTCTCTTTGCACAAGTTATTTCTGCACTTAGGCTTTATTTAAAGGACAGATTTCTTGAAATTGGATTACTTGGTCGAAGGAGAGGAATAGCACATTTGCATTTTACTCTTTATGAGTATATGAGCACTAATTTGAGTCTGTGATTAGGTAAGCTTCCTCTTTACAACTAATAAATCCTGATTAACATCTCAAGGAATCCAGAGGGTGTTGTGGGTGATGCCCCAGGTCATGGTTAGAAGCCCCCTGCCACTGCAGAGAATGATGGAGCTCCCGGCTCCGATGAGGATGGACAGCCTCCGAATCCCACAGCAGGTTGTACTCTGTTCCCAGGGACAGTGTGCATTGGAATGGACACAATGGCAGTGAGGTTTTTGTTTGAATCAACACCCCCAGGTGGTTTTGTGGATGTGTGGGACTGTTAATCTGCAAGCTCAGTGGTTCAAATCCACCAGCTGCTGCTAGAAGAAAGACGAGGCTGTCCGCTTTCATAAAGATCTAAAGTCTTCGAAACACTATATAAGGATGCCATGAGTCGGAATGGACTTGACCACAGTGGGTTTGCTTTTCCTTTGTTTGTTTAATCAACATCTAAAGGACCGATGGTGAGTTGAATTACGTATTGGGTTGCTTCCCAGAAGGTCGGTGGTTTAAACCCACATTTGGATTGTAGAGAAAGAGGAGAAGGCTCTTGTATAAATTTAAAATCTTACAACCATAGGGAGAAATTCTCTATCTTCCAGGCTCACTGTGAACCAGAATCGACTCAATAGCCGTGGGTTTGGTTTTTCAAGAATCATATACAAGAGGTAATCCTTTAAAACTCAGACTTTTCTCCCGATTTCTGAACTTGGTGTCACTGAACACCATTGTGAATTGTGTAGTGTTGCAACTCTTCACTTGTGGGTAGACAGCGACAAGTCTTCCCTGGATGATTTACCTTCAAGAGTGATGGAAGGGAGGGAAAAGCAACTTGTAGAACAACACTGGGATTATTGATCAAAATACCAAATGCCTTGAAAATAGGACACGACACAGTAGCATGGCACCAACTCCTCTTCCTACTACCATCACTGCTCTTCAAGGGACCACTTTTGGGAATATGTGCGTCTTTAGAAAGCCTTGATGAAGGGAGGCCTACACAGATTCTTTGAGATAAAGTTTGGAAACCTTTGTGAGCAGAAAAATGTTACCCAAATGAAATCAGTTACTTAGTTTTCTCCTTTAGAAACCCACCTTTTGTAAATACAGGTTAATATTTATTATACATGTTCAGACTGCTTTTTAATAAGCTTTTTTCTGTATAAATATTTTTCTATGTTGTTATGAGTGGATCCTCCTATTAGTTTCAAATTCTGTAGTGTCATAATCACACAAAGGCTGAAGTACGGATTATGCCTCAGATAATGTGGTTGTTAATGATCAACTGAATGTTAAAAGCCATTACTGCTCATTGACATAATTCCGAGAACATTATGCTGTAGAAGTGCACCTTTTGTGTGAAAACAGAATGACAAAATTGAAATGTTAAAAGTTGAGTGTCTGAATAATAGCCTGTGAAATCATTTAGACAAGACCATTGTTGCCTCCATTGTTCAAGGACTAGAGAGTGACAGAGAGAGAGAGAAAGAGAGAGAGAGAGAGAGAGAGAGAGAGAGAGAGAAGCCATGGGAGAAACACCCCAAAGGGCTCCCCTTGCAGGTTTGAAGGGAGATGGAAAACAAAGAGGATCCCTAGCTGTCTGTTTCCCTCCCTCTTCCTGGAGGGTCTTCCCCTAACAACAGAGCACCCTCCTCTGGCCGAATGCCAAAAGGGATGCTTGCTTCGATTTTGATTGACAAGAAACAAGGCAGACTAGGGGTGGCTGTCAGGGCCCTGATAGGCATTCTTCCACCCAACCTTTCTTGTATGGGTCGCTCATAGCTCTCCCAGGCTGCTGACTCGGGCTTTGGGACATGAAACATGTCACATTAGAAAGAGATTTCAGAAGGCAGCAAGTATGTGAGCACCTTCCCTAACAATTTGTCAGCCACCTTGGCCCTTGAGGATTGGGCATCTGTTTCTGCAACCGTCTTGGGCATTTGTTATGTGGAAGATGAGGACGAGTGGTAGAGCACAGAAGGCAGAAGGTGGTGTCTGTGGCGAAGTGGGATGCTGTGAGGCGTGGGAGCCCCTGCTGGGTTGGCTTAGACAATGGGACTAAAGGAGAAGCGTATTCTCCTGGTAGAGTAGTTAATTCTATTCTTCATGGACAAAGGCTCCATTCCTTACCATGGCTGACTATCGATTAATGTCCACATTTGGTCCCAACAGCAGCCAGATGAGTGAATGTGGCTGGATTACTAACCAACACTGTCCTTTCACTTTTATGAATATTGTTGGGATAAACTTCTCTCTGTACTAAGCTAATTCTGAATTTAGAATTTATTTGAAGGATAGGTTTCTAGAAATTAGATTACTTAATCCAAGGATAGGAATTGCATGCTTCTATTTTACTTCTTATGACTACATGAATATTATAAAAGCTGATGTCATAGCAAACATAGGATTTCCTTATAGTGTTGAGAGTATTCTTATGTAATAGCAATGTTCCCGTAATGTGTCTTGGGAACTGTTCTAAGTGCTTTACATGTATCCGAAAGAGGTTGCTAAAAGTTGACCATGGAGAAGAATACACACCAGCCGCAGACTGTCAGAGGGAAAGAATGAATGAATGTATTACCAAAATAAAAACAAAAGCAAAGCTCAAGCTCACTGTCATGTGACCAATGCGTAGCATTAACACATACACAAATAGGATGTTGCTGAATATAATGTAAGAGTGGTTATAGCAATACACCGACTGGAAACTTAGAAAAATCAAACCAATTCAGAATGAGTGGTATCATTGCTGATGTCCAACAGATTTTGGCTGGAAGCTGATACCAGAAAGATAGTTACCTGCCTTCTGTAAACTATATAATGACATTTGACTGTGTGGATCGTTAAAAAAAAAGAGAAATATATTTACATATAAGGATGGGGAAGTGGATCTATGTGTATATATTTATAGGTTTAGTATTAAGGTATCAGATGGACATTGGGCCTCCACTCAAGTACTTACTCAATGCAAGGATACTTTGTTCTATTAAACTGGCACTCCATGATGCTCACCTTCCTGGCAAAGCAGGTGCATAACAAATGCGGCGAAGAAAGCTGATGGTGCCCAGCTATCAAAAGATATAGTGTCTGGGGTCTTAAAGGCTTGAAGATAAACAAGCGACCATCTAGCTCAGAGGCAATGGAGCCCACATGGAAGAAACACATCAGCCTGTGTGATCATGAGATGTCGATGGGATCATGTATCAGGCATCAAAGAACACAAAAAAATCATAATATTGAGAATGAGGGGGAGTGTGGAGTGGAGACCCAAAGCCCATCTGTAGGCAACCGGACATCCCCTTACGGGAGGGTCCCGGGGAGGAGATGAGCCAGTCAGGGAGCCGTGTAGCAATGATGAAACATACAACTTTCCTCTAGCTCTTTAATGCTCCTACCCCACCACTATCATGATCCCAATTCTGCCTTACAAATCCAGCTAGACTAGAGGATGTGCATGGGTGCAGATAGGAACTGGAAACACAGGCAATTCAGGACCAGTGTTGAGAGTGGTGATACAGAGGGTAGAAGGAAGGTGGGGTAGAAAGGCGGAATCAATCACATGGATCTACATATAAACTCCTTGCTGGGGGATGGACAACAAAAAAGTAGGTGAAGGGAGATGTTGCACAGTGTAAGATATGACAAAATAATAATTATAAATTATCAAGGGTTCATGAGGGAGGGGACAGGTAGGGAGGGGGAAATGAGGAGCTGATACCAAGGGCTCAAGTAGAAAACAAAGGTTTTGAGGAGGATGATGGCAACAAATGTACACATGTGCTTGACACAATGGATGGATGTATGAATGGTGATGAGTTGTATGAGCCTCCTCCCATAAAATGATTAAAAAATATATATGGATGACAAAAGGGGAATTACAGAAGATGTAATTATTAAGTATATTTTCCCATAAACTTTTCAAAGCCCTCCTTGTAGGAGAGGGAGAAGAGGGCTGGAGGGGAGGAGAGGCGTGTGATAGTGGTGGCTGGAAGAAATCCCAAATTGTTCTCTAGCACAGGGCACTGCAGACGGGAAGGAAGAGGCTTGTGGAGGAGCACAAGGAGGTGCAAATGCAGCTCGCTCGCTCCTTCAGAGAGCTGCAAAGAAATAGTATCAGCTGACTTGTGTGCTTCGGAAGCTGGGTTCACCTACCACTGATTGGGAGTCGGTGGGAAATCCAGATGCCGTTGTTTGTTCTCCTGGAGCTGCATCAGGAAGCCGTCCAGCCTCTGCTCACATATCAGGAGGCTGCACTGGCAGCCAGCAGAGCCACTCCTAATGTCACTTGAGGGGAAAGCTTAATGCTTTAGCTTTGCCATCTGAATTTTTTGTATGAAAGATCATATCGATGATTTATAGCCACCACATAAACCCGAGAGTCTTTTAATAAACTCATACATTATGTTGCTCAAAGGAGTGTGATGCAAGCACATCTGAATTTGCCCTCGACAATGCCATGCCATAAGTTGATGGCGCTGTCCTATATAGAATAGGATTTCCCACCTTACCTCGGGGTATCAGAGTATCATTTCCACATTCTGAGGGAAGATGAAAGAGTGACTTTAGGTCACGAAACCAGTCTCTTTCATATTTTTTTCCCCTCTAAAACAAAAACAAAGGTCAAAGCAAGCAGAGAGCGACTGATAAAGTCGAAAGAGGCTAGCCAACTCCGTTGTAAATGTAAGCATTCCGAAGAATACTTTTTGGGGGACAGATGCAAGTTTTAGACTTTGTAGTCCAATTTGAAAGGCACCAGATCATTTGGGGGTGAGGATACTGGGGGTTTCGGGAGTATGGCTTGGTTCTGAGCCAGGACAGAGCAGCCAGGAAGTAAAAAGCCACGTGGCCTTGCTTCTGGCTTCATTGGTTTATTCTTGGATGGATTGGAAGCACTCAAGTTGTCTAGAAGGGAGGACTTACCATTCACACCAAGGTCATAGTTCAACCCAAACTCCCACGGTGGACTATTTTGCTATCTCTTTCAGAAATAGAATTGTTCCCCTATTTTAAAAACGAAACCACTCCATTTTTTTTTTTTTGCATGGCTGGAAGCCCAAGGTTTTTACACGTTTTCAAAGGTTGCCAGTGTTACCTTTATATTTTCTTCAATTAGTACCATGACCTCAGCTTCCCCTCATCTCTGTCACAGAGCCTTCTTGGCTCCAGCTGTCTCTTCAAATCTCACATCTCCCTTGAAATTTCATTTTAATTCTCTAGCCCCTCTCTGTATCCCTTACTCATTTCTCCCTCGACTGCCATTTATTTAACTTTATAGTGACATTTCTAACTCCATAAAACCTTCTGAGGTAACAATTTTTATGAAACCCACATGATTGTATTGTTTTGTTAGCGCCCCTCTCCCCTGCCCCCAAGGAGACCATAGCCAGAATAGAACAATGGAGAATTGTCTTTCCCAAAGAGGACAAATTAAATAACAAAACCATAGAAACCCTAGGGTGAGGAGGCATTTTAAAAAATCATCTTTATAACGAGGAAGCTAAGTTTTGGGAATTGCAGTTATTTGCCCAAAGCAATATGGTCTCTAGCTCGGGCTGAACTTGGGATCTCTTGTTACCCATCCCGAATTACTATCCACTCCACCACACTACTCTTGCTGAATGTTCGCTTGGAGCTGGAAGTGAAAAGCATACAAGCAGGTCGTTTGGAGCAAGGCTTCTGGAACGATTTAATTCACTCAATGAATGTTTTTGAGCACCCGCCATGACCACGAAGCCCACGGATGGTCCAAAGAACCAGCTTCTAACTCTAATCTGGAAGTCCGAGTTTCCTGGAGGACCTGGAGACTGATCCCGAGAACTCATTCATCGGAGGTCTGGAAGAGCCCAGGGCTACTCCTTCACAGATGGGTCACTGGAATTGGAGTCAACTTGCCCCCACAAACTTTTTTTTTTAATGATAAGCAATATATAGGCACTAAGAATGCTCAATGTGCCTCCTACCTGGAGCTTACAACGTGGTGAAGGAGATCAGCAATACGCAAACAAACAAACACAGGAGCATAGCCATCGAGCATACTGCATGAGGACCATGCAGCAAAGCAGCGCAGTACAGGAGCATAGCCATCGAGGGCGGTGGCGCTTTGGGTTTAGAGGCGAGTGGTCAGGAGAGTTCTGTCTGAGCAGTTGGCACTTGGGCAGAGCTCTGCACGCAGAGCAGCAATGACTTGGGACCGTGGGAGTGAATGGCCTGCAGTGGGCAAAGCCAAGGAGATCTTTATTACATATGCAAATGGGTTTCCTTTCCAGAAGAGAGGCATAACTTTCAGATTGAGCGGTAGGCTTATTATTAGGTATCAGCTGATTAAAATCAGGAAAACTTCATTCCAAAAGACAAAATGTTCAGGACTGAAGATTCGCTAGTTGGTTATACATCTCACTTGATACTATGTTTTACTCTTTCTAACTGTAAAAACTCAAGGGAATAGGGCCTGCCTTTCTGCTACAAAGACACTGGATGGAAAATAGTTTTTGGAGGTAGAAATCCTATTGAGTCTGACTCAGAGCAACCCTGTAGCACAGAGTAGAGCTGTCTCCAGTTGCATTTTTTAATGGAAGCAGACTGCCGCGTCTTTCTTTTGTGGAACAGCTGCTGGGCTCGAACCACCCACCTTGGGCTCAGGTTAACAGCCGAGCACGTTTACCACCATGTATTCCTCAGGAAACAGAACCATTCTAAAAACCTACATTTACCTTTAGCTTGAGAAACTCCTTCAAAGAGGCAGATTATATACCTGGCAGGATCAACCCTTTCCTTGCAACTGACATTGACTTTCCACATTGCAATTCAAAGTGAATGCTACAGGAGACTTTTATGGCACCAAGAATGTGTCTCAGAGTAAGAAAATGCCTGCTTGGGGCTGTGGGGGGTTACTTTTGGGCATGAGCTGTTGCTGTTTGTGCCCTAGGGTGCCTGATTTCCTAATAAGGAAAAGGCTAGCCCATTTTGACCTTTCAGCCCCCCCCCCCACCCCCCATTGCAAAGTCATTGCTATTATTTGAGTAGCTTGAGGTAGAATAATGTTCAACCAGCTTCCTGGAGCTGCATTTGAAATGCAATTAATTGACTGCTGTTAGTTGTCAATTAACATTTATTATCAATTAGTTCATCAAATTGATTAGTTGGCAGGACCTTAAAGTCTAAATGCACTCCTTTCCATTATAAATATGTCTATAAGAGTAAAAGCTACTCACTAATTGATGTCAAACTTATGTGGGACTTGAGTCTTGTCTACAATGCATTTTCAAATCCATAGCCAGTGAACTTGGATAACACATGTAAGGTTCACACTTTTCAAATGTGCGTGTTCGAGTGATTTTTGGAAGGGGGAGGGGTGAATATGCCAAGTCGAAGCTTTTGCTGTGTCACAGTAATATCCAGTAGGACGTGGTACTGCATCTTCACAGGGCTAGAATGATGTTATTTTGGAAAACTATTCGGTTTCTCAAGGTCACCGAAATGTATGTACACATTTAAACATTGCCTATGTGTCTCTTTAACATTTTGTGACTCAGTTTATACAAGGTTTGTCAAGTGTCCAGAGGGAGGCATCTAGAGAAAGGAAAAATGAAAGTGTGAGTAAATTGTAAGTTCTCCTCCGTGAAAGATAGGCAGGTATATATTTTTAAGTTCCCTTCCCGACACCCGGAATGCTCCTAGAATATTCCCAGCATTTAGAACACGCAGCACTCAGTCCATTTTCTAAAAACTACCAATCCAAACAGATCCTCAATTCTCTCTTCTGTCCTTCTTTCTATAGAACAGACACACAAAACCTAGACATACCACCATTTTAAAAGACCCACTTCTTCTCATTGGAAAAGCTAACTTGCAAACAAATGTCTCGCGTTTAGCATATGATATTGTGCCGTATCTTTTGTACAACTTGGAACGAAGCATGAACTGAAACTGTAAAATCTGTCCTCGCTCTATTTAGTAAAACACAAGATCTCTACAAGGGAATATTCATTTTTATTGCCTTTGTGCAAAAAGAAAATTCCTGCCTCCTCCCACCCCAAATTGTGACCTAAATATGGCTGAAAGACACAACATGTGACCCGCTTAGTGCTGCCTGCCATGGCCGCAAGCCACAGCAGGGACGCTATTAGAGGGAACAGCACAGATGCTACCAGATGGCCAACATATTGTCCAGAGATGACCCATGTATAATTGCAGAAAGTTCAATACATTCAGGTTTTGAATTTAATTGCATTGACCACCTTACCTACTGCTGCTGCTTGTTTTAATTCATTTAAGGTGGAAATGGAGTTTCAGGGAGATGAAGGGAGGGAACTCCTTGCGCTGTTATGTTTCTCTCCTCTGCCCAGACCACCAAATTGCCTAAAGGCGTTTCCAGGTGTCCCTCCGTGATCTGAACTACCAGTCATCTGCGACATATTTGCTTAGCTCATCAGTTGGCCAAAGAATGTACTTCTCAATCCATTTAGCTCCATATTATATTGCCCAAATGTGCCCAGTGCATTTTCGTGTTTCAGAGAGGCTAGTGTCTCTCTCTCATTTGAAGGGGAGGTAAGTGGAGTGGGATTGGCCGTACATTGCCACCCTAGCCATCCCTGAGTTACTTGTGTACACAGTTGGTTCGGTTCTATTTTCCCACGCCTCATTCCCATCGAAGCTTCAGCTCTCACCCCGGGAGCTACCACTGGGTGATCTAGTCCCTAGGAATGTATATTTCCAGTAACATAATGCCTTTGTTTGGAGGAGAACAGTACAAAGATTTTACCGCACGTGCAAGTATATACTGCAGTCACTCACAAATAAGAACCTGGGCTTTCGGTTCTATGGATTTTGACCCTTCCTTCTCTGAAGAAAAATGATAATTATATGTTACATCAGGATAGAGAACTATTATTGTTTCCGTTTCTTTTTGTGGGCTGTTATTTCTGAAACTGTTTCTGCTAAACAAATGTAATCATGATAGCATGCATTATTAATTCAAAATGGCGCCTCAAATGGCTGGAGCCCTGGAATGGCAGCGTGTGGGCTGTGGTGTCGTTGGTCATCATTCTTTGCTCTTCTTTGGAGTCCTTCCTCCAGGCCACACACATACAACACCCGCTTTGTGTCTGCATTCAAGACAAATGGTAAATCCTCGTTTGCTTAGACCTTTCCAATCTATTGCATCGTTTCATATTTATGCTACAGACCAGCTACAGATGGATCTGATTGCCTTTCCTGATATGTCCTCGAAGAGAATTCCCAAAAGAGTCAAGGAACATGACATTCCCCCGCCATAATCTGGTTGGAGAATGACTTTATGGTGGAAGCCATCTCCCAATATATTCAATGATGTGCTTCTGACAGTTGTCATCATTAATTACGCTTTATAACATCCTACTTCTTGTTTAAAATTGGAACCCGAATCATTTAGCCGGAACGAAGCACATATTAAGTAGTTCAAATAACCTGTATTATTATTTTTCTTCGAAGTGTATGTTCTCATGAAAATAGTTACGTGCAGGCTACTGTGTTAAGTGAACAAAAGGGTCATTGCAGAATTAGACTGATATCTGAAGTTATTGTTTTTGATTTGGCCTTGCTGGTCAACCTCTCAGGAGAGCACCACTCTGATTGGCTAGTGGCCCCTTTAAAAGCAGAATGGCAGCTGCTGCCAACATGGAACGCACCCCAAATCTTACTGTTTATTCAAACCCCAGTTAAAGCCGAAACAAACAACTGAAACTAATCACGCTTGAAGTTGGGTATCGCCTTTGTGAGCTTTATGAGCCTATTTTTCTGAAATTAGAAATTGCCCGAGTGAAATGTTTCTAGCTAAACTGCTTTCTCCTGAAGTCATGATTTTTACAGTCAGATAAATACCCCTTGAGCTCCACTTATGTAAGCGTCAGTGACATCCAGTGGCCAGCAGGCTGAACACAAGCGCGTCTCCCTGCGGTGCGAGGGGCCCGTGGCGGGGAGATGGCCCTGGAGCCCACCCTGCCTTTTGCCAATGTTGTGTCTGCTCACAAAAGTTGGTGTCACCAAGCTCAGCCTTCTGATGATGGCAGCGGCTCTCTATTCCACCGTCAACTTTGAAAACAGCGTGGCTAGAAATGAGACTTGGAAATTGCAGATCAGAAAGCACCCAGAGACTGCACAGGAGAACACCACTGCTTGCAAAACATAATTAGCATCCACACCGGAGCTGAAGTTTGAAGCTCGGCAGGTGTTACTTAGAAATGGTTAATCGGGGAGCTTACTACGCAGCTTTCGGGGATACAAAGAAGACTTGTAAATTCTAGCGAGATGGGCTCATTATGCAGAGTTACCTTTAAGGCTGCAAACGCACATGCTTCATCAAAATGGTCCACCTTAATGTGAAAAAGGTACTACTTGCAATTATGTCAGCTACATAAATTTATTTGCAGACAGTCAATTCATATTGATCATAACTCGACCTTACGCTGACCTTGAGCAAAGGTAGACTGTGAGGGGGATAGATATTGGGATCAATACCAGAGTGCAATCGACTACACCTAGTTACTGATAAATGAAGTAAGAGGTACACTATTTTCAGAAACAAAGATGATAACAGCTCATTTAGTCAACTGTTTGTAAAGGTTTAATATTGAAACATGTAGTTATAATGACCTCCTCAGGCATTTTCAAATGGCAGAAAACAATAGGGTGCAGAGTCACTGAGCACATTAAGTACCAAGAATCATTACTTTCCAACTTCAAGGAAAAAACCCCACAATAAGTATGTCAACATGGCTGCGAACCAGGGCATCCTCTCAGCGGTACACAGAGAGACTACAATTCCAACGGCACGGGGCTGTTTTGCTTCAGTTTTTAAATCTACGTGCCAGGTCTTGTGAAACGAAGCACCCTATTACATGGGAACAAAGCCTCCAGGAGCACGCATTGTACGTTAGTACTACCCTCTCTTGTACATTTGTGGCGGAATTAGCTTGCCTAGCCACAGGTATAACCAACTGTAATCATGAGGAAGAGAGCATTTGGTCTCAGCACATCTGCTCCACGTTGATGCATTCCCCTTGGCCGCGGAAAGGGAAAGGACGGGATGTTAACAAAAATGTTCCCCAATTGTTCCTGCCTCTTTGCTGGGAATCCCATCGAGTGAACACTTGGCAAGTTGTGCGGAACCTAAGTAAATAGAGTCCATTGGCAAAATGGTAACAGGTTGTGCAGCTTAATTGGAGGAGAGAAGTTCAGGAGCCAACCCGGTGTCTGCTGCACCCAGTTGGTAAATTGTGCCTGTGGTGAGATCAGAGTGCTTTTGCAGGAAGCTCATCTTGGGGAACGAGTGCGCCTGCTACTGTGAGCCAAGAAAGAGGAGGGCTTGGGGTCCGTGTGTTTTTCTTCTTTCTTTTCTATGCCGTGTAAAATGTATTTCTATAGCGCGAGCTTTGTTTTCCCTTTGCCAGCGTCATCTGCAGCCATGGGTGCCAGCCCTCTCACATTGTCTTCCGCGGGAGGGAGGCGCTCAGAGACATTTGTGGCTGCGAAAACCAGCAAGCTGAAGGAATAGGCTCCCACTTGAATGTTTTCCCCGAATGCTTAAATTTCTTAGCTGATCCCTGCATAACCTCCGGGTCACATTTCCCAAGCCACTTGCATTTTCACACGGTCTCCTTGGTTTCCCTGCCATTAGGTCATTCACCATCTTTTTGTTGTTGTTTTTTTTTTTTTGCCTCTTATACTCTCCTGCAGCTATTTATTAATAAACCTGTGTTTTCAATACAGCGCGGCATCAATAAACCTCCGAGTGGTTCCGTTAGTCAGCATTCTGGGAAATCCTATGCTGTATTGGAGAACTGTAAATCTCCATTATTGCTTCCCATAGCACAAATAAAGAATGCCCTCTTACCTCCATGACATCCTCCGTTAATTTTAAGGGTGCCTGCATGCGCTCACAAAGGCACGGCTAGGTGCTGAACTTGTGTTTATCCGCAAGTCAAGCATCGCTGTCACCGAAGACACCCCAAAACACCTATAATCAAAGGGGACATGCTAATTTAAGGTATTAAGGACCAAATTACTTCAGTTAGCTTCAGTCTTCCCGTTTCCGGAAACCGTTAACCAATCTGGTGGGACAAGCGAACTCTGGACTTCAGAATTTTCTGTTCTGCAGCTGTGCTATCTGATTTTCAGTGTGTTATTAACTGACAAGGAAAATCTCAGTAATTAGCGAGATAAGAATAGACTTTCGTGCACCTTTTTGGAATCAGACAGAAGGAGTAGGCCAGCCCTCATCTGTTTATACCAACTAAAGAGCTTCTGGCCCGTACTCTGCGAGACGAGGGCGGTCAGAGCGCTGCCATGCGGCTGCAAGAAAGGTGTGGCTTCTTTCTATTTCCGTGGTGACCCCAAGAGAAAGCAGAGGGGAAGAAGTCAGGGGAAAGGAAGGCCTGGGCTTGGAGTGGTGGAACTTGTAGGAGCCGTCTGACATGGGCTCTCACTCAGCCTGGGTGGCCTCGAGGGGACCATGTAAAAGCTGCTGGGAAAGATCCATCTTTAGCACAACTAAAGGGACTTGGGTAGGGCAACTAGTTTGTGTTAGACTACAAATAGGTAGTAGTTCAGACCTGCCAAGCGGTGCCACGAGAGAAAGGCCTGGCAAGCTGTTTTCATAAAGATCCCACTCAAGAAAACCTCATGGAACAGTTCCATTCCCTAACACGCGGGTTCGAATCCATTTGATGGCAACAGGTAAAGGTGTCTTTAGTAAAGCAGATTTAGGAATTCTAAGACACGTTTTGCATGATATCCCAGACACTTTCATCACTCTGGGTCTGGGTATCCTCTGCTCACTTTTTTAAAAGCAAGTTCTCGTCTACAAGCATCTGTGCCGTGAGTTTCTCGTTGTCCTACCTTTCCACATCTGCTGCTCTTGTTCTGGACTATGTCCAGAGACCTCCCCTGCTGCCGTGCTTTGCTGCTGTTGCTTAGGTGCCATTGAGGCAGCTCTGACTAACGGTGACCTGATGTACAGCGGAACAAAGTGTTGCTAGATTGGGTGCCGTCCTCACGATGGTTTCTTTATCCCATCCCTATCCCTCCAGATCAACTTTGTGGCAAATGGATTTCCACTTTGCATTCTACTTTCATTTTCTTTTTTTCTTGGGTGGGTTGGCTCAAACAACAAAAACATGGGTGAAGGGAGATGGTGGTGTTAGATATGAGAACAATAATAATTTATAAATTATCAAGGGTTCATGAGGGAGGGAGGGTGGGGGAGAGATGAGATAAAAATGAGCTACTACCAAGAGCTCAAGTGGAAGGACAATGTGTTGAAAAGGAAGGGCAACATATGTACACGTGTGCTTGACGCAGTGGATGCATGGATTGTTATACGGGCTGTAAGATCCTCCAATAAAATGATTTAAGCAAAAGATTGACCCTCTGCTTTCATTTTCAATAAGCGTCACCACTGAGACCAGCGGTGTTCAGCTGTTGCCGTGGCTCTGTCGATTATGCAGCTCCTGGCTGCTCTCCGCTGACTCCCTAATCTGGCCCAACCTAGTTAGTCTCTAGTCTGCTCCTGTGGCTGACCTTCTACTGTCCTTGGGTGCCCAAAGTGGGTCTTCAAGATTCCAGGCATGTTTATGCTCTTCTCCGCCCCTTTCTTATTCATTGCCATGGTTCCCGAGTACCTAGGGTTTGCCACACCACCTTTCCCCAGGAGTCTGTGCCCTAGATTGTTCCCCAGTACCCAGCTCTCCCTATAAAGATCAACATTCTGTTAGGTCCAAAGTATTCTATGTGTTGGATTGCCTGATGACGATTCTTTAGTGAACAAATGGATTGTCCCCTTAGATCTAAATGACACAGTGCATTTTAATTGGGATGATGAGAAGCCTCGGAGACTTTCTTGACACTGGGGGATAGAGGAAGGAGATTTTAAGACATTGGTGTGTTTCAGTAGCAGCCCTTGAATGACACCCTTGTTCAGATGTGTGGAAGGTGGGCCATCTACAACATGGATCCCTGGACAACTATGCATAGCATCTTCATTGTGTTTAGAACAGCAGTAGCAAAACCAATAGTGGGATGCAGAGCCACATCCAGGAACTCTGGGCATAACACCATTTAATTTAGATCTGGAGCCTCACAGGATCCCTACGAATGGCATGCTCAACAATTTCAACTCGCTGGAAGTATGTCCTGAATTGCACCTTCTGGTAATTGAATGTCATTATAATAAAAGTCCTTTGCTAGTCCCCCCCCCCCCCCAGTTAACAGGGACACACCATCCTTGGTTAGGGGGAGAAGATAGTGAAGAGACTTAAGCTCTGAATTTCACTGTTCACCTCACCTATGCTAAGCAGGTAGCAACACCGGAAAACGTGAGATGTCTACCCCATGATTTTATATTTTGAAAACCCCAAAGGCTAGGGTTGAACAAAAAGAAATTTTAACAACAGATTCTTCAGATATCATTAGATGAAATTACCCTCAAAGAAGAAGGATTCGAAAGATTTTCTGCTACCTCTTACCTGCTTAAAAGAAAAAAAACATGAAAAGAGATGGCAAAACTGCCAAAGCAATAATACTTTACCATATTAATTAATTTTGAATTATAGCTGAACTATTATATATGTGTACATGACATCCTTGGTAATGCCAAATTAATTCTTTATGATCAGTGCTATTGCAATCAATACTAAATGAATTCATAATGATCAGATGCTTAAAATAAAGTGTTACCACAGAAACAATAAAAAGGCCATCATCATCCAAACTATAGCACACGAATAAAGTATGAGCTCAAATAAGCTGGTGCTGGTCATGACAATCAATGACAAATAATTTGTTTGCCTCTCACTTTTCCTGTAAGGCTGTATGAAAGCATTCCTTTGGTTCTACTGTAAATGGTCACAAAGGAAGAAGTATATACCTTTATTATTAAATAATTTTACGGTAGCATTTATATCACATGCCACTTCTCTGCCCCCAAACTCAAGACGTATTATACACACCTGCTTATTTTCTAAATGGATCACTTTTTTGCCTCTTTTTTTCTCTTGAACATCATGTGAGCTTTTATTTTCTTTTTCAAAACCATTTTATTGGGATTTAATAAGATACCATATCATTCATAGTTCAATCACGTCAAGCAGTCTTGTATTAAAGCTACCACAAGCAGTTTCAAAACATTTGTTTCCTTCTTAAATTTGGCATCCGCTCCCCTTTGCCCACTGAAACCCTTATTCTACTTGCTGTCCCTAGAGGTTCACCAGTTCTGGGTTTCATATACTGAAAAACAGAAAAACATAACAAAATTTCAAGAGGGTGACCCCCAATGGCATAAAACATCTGAGATAAAAACCCCAATATGAACAAACAGAAAGCAAAAAATACACAGAAAATGTTGAAAACCAGATGAGGCCCAATGTGCATCAAGGGGGGATCAACTGGCAAAGTTTTAACCCTTCAAGTCAGGGTTATCATTTGGTCGGTTGTGGTCATCGCTCCAGTGCCCTCTATTTGGTAACCACTTTCCTCCCGCCCCTCTATTATAGACAGAGGGAGACCACTAGAGGCTTATTTCCTAGGTAGTTCCCCCAAATGTGTCTGGGGCTCCACTGTCATCCAGAACCTTCTGCAGACCAGATTCTCACAATTTAAACTCTGGTGGATCTTTCCTTTCTTTGCAGGATCTTTCTTTATTCCTTCCGCCTCCTCCTCCTCTTTCTCTCTCCCTTTCTCCTTCTTGGCATCAAGCACCATCGTCTCCTTTCATTACCATCTCATTTTCTTTCTTTCTGAGCTAAACGTGTTCAATATTTATTGACTTGAAACTTGAAGCTAGTTATTATAATCTCTACACCTTTACTTTGTAAGGCCGCCCAAAAGACATCGTAAGAGTAGAAATTAATTGCGATATGTCTGCCCTGTCCTTTACGATGCACCTAAGACTCAATCACAAAACCCAAGAAGCACATTTTCTTATTTCCCCTCTCTATTCTGTCTCCTTCCCTGCTTTCCATCCTTCCTTTGCCCTTCAGGTCTCCTGCCTTTTATCATGAAAACTGTTTGAGTATCTTCCATAAACCAAGTACATGCTGGGCCGTGAAAATACAAACATGGGAAAACTTGGTCCTCACCTTCTAGCACAGATTAAGTAATGGAAAGGATACTGGGCTTTGTACCATATTTGGGCCAAATGTTAGCTCTTTCACTTCTCTGTGTAATTTGACCAAGGGCACTGTGGCAGAGAGAAATTCCATGTTAAATTCCTCTTCCTTGGGAACATCCAAAGCTATACTTCCCAGCTCCCTTGCCGTGAAAAGAGTTCGTGACTAATTCTGGCTAATGAATTATGGAGTCTCTGAAACTCGAGGTTAGGTCTGGGTGTTCTACACTCCACCCTCCGAGTTGGGTTGTTTTCCTATCTTGACTTTCCTCTTTCTCTGAGAATCAAAATTCCTTCTAGGTCAGTAGGATCTAGTTTCGAGCTGAACCATTTGTGCCAGCCAGTTCTTCCAGAACTACCCAGGGCATACAAATTGATTCATAGGTGCAATCATTCATTCCTTCAGAAGGTGATGACTACCTACTATGTGCCAGGCACTATTCTGATCCGGGGGTGGTGGTGGGGGGAAGACGTTTATTGGCGCCTCTGATTTTATTGCACTTGAACTCTAGTAGCGGGAACCAGATGGGAAATAGTCAACACAGGATAACTTCAGATGATTGAAAATGCAATAAAAAAGACCAAGTATGATAGCATTTGTAACTGGAGGTGGTGGTGCTATTTTCATGGATAGTTAGTGAAGATGCTTTATGAACCAATAATAGCAGTTGGCCTGAACCGAACTTTAGGAACAAATGATGACATTGGTCTGAACCAATACACAGTTATGTGCAGGACTTGTGCGTCTCGCAGGGATTGCAAACAGGATGCCTGTTGCCTCGGAGTTTTTCAAGACCTCGTGAAAATGTTATTGGGATTAGTATAAGGGGAACCCCCCCCCAAATTGAAGTTAACAATGCTTAAAAAGCATCCAAAATGTCAATTGTAGATATGTCATCCCTGATGTATGATGGGATTTTGTTCCCATGACTGTATTGTAAGTTGGTTCTTGCATAAGTGGAATACTTAATTTTATTGGAATTTTTTTTACTCTTGCCTTTTTAATGAGTATCTTATAAATTCTGTCTTCATTTGTCTTTGAGGCTTAGCAGCATTACAAATGAATTATATATATACTTCAATGTTGTATATTATACATAATACTAATGATGAAATAGATACATGGACACACACACACAAAAACATAGACCAGATGGTCATGAGTGGGATTCAGTGGAATTTGATTAGGTCTTAAGTTGGGGACTACCTGTGTTTGGTGGCAATGCAATAGTTATTATCTAATATAAATTTTATTTAATGTGTAATACGAGTTTATCTTAGAATGTTTGAACTCATGTGTTGGTTTTTGTTGATCTTGTTGTAATTGCCAACATGCTGGCTCTGACTCAATGATCAGAAACAGATGAAAATGCCCACTCCAGTGCCATCTTCATGATCATTGGGTTTGTTCCGTTGATTGCTATGAATATTGTGTTAATTTGATCATTTTTTCAATATGTTTAGAACCCACAAAAATAACCTTAGATGAGACAAAACTTGTTGTGCGAGGATTTAGGAGAAGAACCTGATTGACAGAAAATCTATTGAAACAGGAATGATTTGGTATGATAGGAAGAGAAAGATTGAGGAGGGAAAAATGAGATTGCCATCAGACAGTGTCTACAATATGTAAAATTTTACACAGAGTAAAGAAACTAGAGGAAGAGCCTTGTCAACACCCCACCCCCTTTTTTCTGGTTTAGATTATTTGCATGCATGTTTCCTTCAAATGCATTGTCTTTAAATACTTGTCATAAGCCGGGAATAAAAGCTAGAGCAGGCAGAGACCAGGGACCCCATTACCACCAAGAAACCAGAACCTGAGAACAGAGTGCATCCTTCGGACCCAGAGTCCCTGTGCTGCGAAGTGCATAGACCCAGGGGAAGGCCAGGACTCATGAAGATATGCAGGGATGGCCAAAGCCGCAGGTGTTAGTGGTGTCTTCTTGAATTATGTGTCCATTTTGCAGGGCCAGGATTCTCAGTGGTTGGGCAGTTATGTAATAATGTGATCTTATGTGACCAGCCAACTTGATGTAAAAGGATTTAGGTGGTAAACAGCATCCTTAATTAGGCCATAGTCCATATCTGACATATGGTCTCTTTGGGTGTGACCTGCATCATCTTTCATCTTTCAAGAGGGTCTTTAGACACTGGTCACTGGGTTGAGACGCTCCTAGGCTAGGAGAGGCCGCCACCCCTAGAGATGTCCAGGGTGCTCGAGCCCCACACACACTGAAAGGAGAGGAGGACCTTCCCCCAAAGCTGCCACAGGGGACAGCCTTGCCCTAGAGGCAACACCCCGAACCTGGACTTCTAGCCTCTGAAAGTGTGAGAGAATCACTTTCTATTTATTAAAACCATTCACGTGTTGGTATTTTTGTTTGGGCCGCACTAAATCACCAAAGGTGCTCTTTTCTTAAAGCTTCTGGTTGTTTTTCTGTGCGGACTATTGATTGCCTCGCTACTTCTAATCACACTCTCACACCCAAACAGCACACACAATTTCAACAAATGTACCAAATAAGAGGCCCCCTATGTATTAACTGGCTTCCTGATGGTAGATTCTTTTTTTTTGATGGTAGATTCTTGACTTTCTATTTAGACACAATTATATTTGGCTTGCTTTATTTCAGCTCACTTAAACATGAATTCTCCCCCACCCCCTCCTCTCCTAGTCTTAGAGCAGAGTTTCAAAGTCATGGGCAAACATTAAGAATTTGGGCATCCATCTAAGGGAAGAGCCAGTCACTTTTTTTTTAATCATGGTGCCAACGGATCATTCTGGAGCTAGGCCCAATGCAGTTGTTTCAAGGGCAGTATTTACATTTGTTTTTGATCATGTCTAGTTACCACTGGGTGTAGCATAATGTCATAAAATAATTGCTTTATCAAAACTTTGCTTGGTGACATTTGGTGGAGGGTTGGGGTCAGGGGCAGTTTAAGGCTTTGCTTGCCAAACCACCGAACATCTTTGCTGCTTTATTTTTCCCTCCAATTGTCATTGAAAATAACTAGTCATAATGCCTTTGTAAGTCCCGCCTGGCCTCAGCTATGTGTAAATCACGCTCCCAGCCGAGGCCCCTTGTTTTAGAGGGCCCATTGTGGGAGTGATTTAGGTAGAGGCTGAATCATGAATAAAGAACACTCAGCCTCTTCTTTAGACGCTGGGGCGGGTATGCTGGAGAGAGCCCTTCGCAAACATCTCTTTTCAGCACCAGTATTTGGGTAAGAGCTTTAATTTCATTAGACAAATGGGGGCTGGGCTTGTCCATGCATTGCAGCCTCCTTTTAATGTGCAAATTACATAGGATTTGCCCCTCATTACAATAGTGATATGATTATTGGCCTCCGACAGGCCCCTGTGATAGGCTAGTTAAGAAGTAGCATGTGTGGGAAAAATTGGCGAGCACATGTTTTCTGATCGCCAGCTCTCAAGAGAATTGAATTCACAAAAGGAAGGCTTCCACTTGGTTTGGGCAGAGTACTCCATGCAAAGTTGGCTTCTGATCCATGCTGGATATGACATGACAGTACGTAATGGTATGGTTATAGTGTGAAAACGGTCTAAGAGTTAGAGGCATTGGGACCGGAAAACGTTCTTTGGTTTGGACTTGAAGTTCAAGCTTGGCTGTTCAATTGAAAACACATGATTCAATGCCTATGAAACTCAACTTTCTCAATCAGAAGAAAGTATAAAGATATCTCTTTTAAGACCTGTAGGTTATGAAAGTACGTCAGTTATTGAAGCCTTGCTATGTATGAATCTGCCAGGCAATGCCACCAAATAAATTATCAATCGTTGAAATAATGCAAGGTAATCATAAATGAATACACCAAGAAAAATTGAATGAGCTACTGCAGCATCTTAAGGAGACCTGGTAGTGTGGTGGTTACAAGTTGGGCTGTCAACTACCAGGTCATCTGTTCAAAACCTCAGGAGAAAGAGCTGTCTTTCTACTCCCATAAAGAGTTACAGGCTCAAAAACTCACAGGGGACAATTCTACCCTGTCCTATAGAGTCGCTACAAGTCAGCATCTATTTGATGGCACTTTAAGTTTTTGCGTTTGAGTACGGCATCTCAGAAAATGCTTGATTGATAAAGAGCTTGATGGGGGAAAACACATAGTTTAGGAAATGCTCTTAGTACATCTACTTCCCTTTATTCATTTTTAAGAAAATCGCAGTGCACATTAGCACATTAAAGCTTCTTGAGAGATCCCATATTAAAACAACTCTTCAATTCACTTTTTCACTCAGAATTTCATAAGAAACCACTCCCAAAATTATAGGAGCTATGCATTCCGCAGCGGCCATGGCAAGGGCAGACTACTGATAGGAGGAGGGAGAAGGTAGAAAACCCATAAGAACCCACAGACATTCGCAAATGGGACCAGGAGGGCAGAGAGACACAGTTTTGAGAATAACTAATGGAGAAGCTCAATGTCAGCAACCAGAAGGAGACAAAGGCTGACTGTGGAAAAGACCACCCATTACTCATTTAAAAATTCAGGGTGGAGTTAAAGAAGTCCCAAAGGGCCTTGCGTATATCCCACCTGGATTTTGAGAGCATATCAAGAACAGACTTCACACATTGTTCACTCATGATGGAACAACTGGTGAGTTGTGGGATGACGTCGAGAACATCATATGTTAAAAAAGCAAAAGGCCATTAAACAGACAAACGAAGGAAAGAGCAAAGGGAATGTAGGAAGAAGCTCAGAAACTTGCTCTTGAACATGAGTAGCAAAAGCAAATGGAAATGATGAACTAACAACATGAAACAAAATAAAGTATTCTAATGAAGTAGACAAAGTCCTCGAGTTAGAAAACCAAAAAGAAGGAGCATGCTCAGAAACAATCCTATCCTTGACCTGTGTTATCGAAGAATTCTGTGAACAAGGTATTGGTTGATGCAAGAAGCACCAGAAGATGGAACAAACAGTCACCACCAAAAAGCACTGGTTGATAGTTCACCCTTTCAAGAGGCAGCATATGATCACGAACCAGTGTTCCTGAAGGAAGAAGTCCAAGTTTCACTAAAGGCATTAGTCAAAAGCAAGGCTCCAGGAATTGATAAAATATCAACTGAAATTTTCAACAAGTTGATGTAGCACTGGAAGCAGTCATTTGTGCCCAGAAATTTAGAGAACAATTAATCCAGTGGAAGAGATACATATTTATGCCCATTCCAAAGAAAAGTACCCCAACACTGTGAAAAGTACTGAACAATCATTACTATCACACTCAAGTAAAATTTTGCTGAAGATCATTCAACAATGGCGGTAGCAATATATTCGCAGGGAGCTGCTGGAAATTCAAGCCTGATTCAGAAGAGGACATGGAACAAAGGATGTCATTGCTGATGTCAGATAAATCTTGGCTGAAAGCAGAGAATACCAGAAAGACATTCACTTGTGTTTCATTGACTGTATAAAGGTATTTGACTGTGTTGGTTAAAACAATTTTTGAGTAACATTGAGAAGAATGGGAATTCCAGAACACCTCCTTGTGAAAGCTGTACACGGACCAAGAGGCAGTCGTTTGAGTAGCACCAGGCCATGCTGCCTGGTTCAAAATCAGGAAGAGTGAGTGTCAGCATCGTAGCCTCTCCCACCCCATATCTTCTCCTCAAACTCTATCCTGAGCAAATTATATGAGAAATTTGAGTATACGAAAAAGAATACGGCATCAGGATGGGAGGAAGGTTTCATTAAAAACCTTCCATATTCAGACATAACCTTGCTTGCTGAACGTGAGAAAGACTTGAAGCACTTGCTGATGAAGAGCAAGGATGGCAGTCTTCAGTAGGGATTACAACTTGATGTAAAGAAAATAAAAACCCTCACAGCTGGACTAATGGAGAACAGCGTGATACATGGAGAAATCAAGCGATGCATTGCCTTGGGTTCATCTGCTGCACGAGACCTCTTTCGCAGGTTGAAGGGCAAGGCTATCACTGGAAACCCGAGGAAATATGAAAAACTGAAGCAACTATGATATAGGGCAAAGGGGAGAGCAAATGATGAGGTATTGCATTTTAACCCGATTACGTCTTCCATACTTGAATTTCCAATGCTCTCTGTCTGACAGCAAGGCTTCCCACGGCCTCTGACTCCGTCCAGAGGGGTCCCCAGATGCTTCATTCCTGGGAGGACTCGGGAAATGGATTTGGAGCCTCCTTCCTTATTCATAGCCATCTGGAAAGTAGGTGCTCACAGTTTAGGCTCTGGTAGCATCTCTCTTTGGACTTGATGGTTTGTAATCCTCGGCTCACACAGGCTGCTGGACTTCTTCCATGTGGACTTAGATGACACCTCAGGTAGATTGCTGCTCGTTTTAAGAGAAGTCTTTAAGACCCCGGACACAATTGGGTCTGACAGCCCTCTGGTAGCCAGGTGCCACCTAGTTTCTTCATTACCCTTTGCTGTGTCGCCCACATCTTCAGTGAGCTCTTCTTGGAAATTTCCATGATTGTTTTTATGCTCTCTAATACCAACCTGCTTACTCATTTGTAGCAGTCAGAATTAGCGCACAATTATTAATATTTTACATATATTTGGAGCCCAGGTGGTATAGTAATTATGTGTTGGGTGGACCGTGATCCCCATGGCCAGCAGTTTTGAAACCATCAGCCCTTCCATGGTAGAAAGATGGGGCTTTTTACTCAAATAGTTACAGTCTCGGAAACCCACGAGGGGGTCACTAAGAGTTGGCATTGACCTGATGGCAGTGAGTTTGGTTCTTTTGTAACATATTTAGTGCTCTGTGTTACAGTGCAAAGGCTTTTTGTAGGCACTTTCAGAATCCATGTCATAGAATCATGGGTCAGAAAGAAGCTTGTAAATATTCCTGAAAATATCAAAGGAGAACAAATATATGGCTATATTTTGGGAGTAGAAATTCATCGTGCCATGAATCAGAAACAAGTTGACAATCTAACAAAGCAACAGTGATCCCAATGAAGGAAACACGCCTGGGTCCACTACTGTTTCCACCATCAGTTGCACATTAAACTAGAGTGACTTAGAGGGTGTTCATTGGCTGATTTTCACAGCTGGGTTTCCGTGTCTTTCTTTCCATTCCATCTTAGTTTGGAAGCTCTCCTAAAACGGGCTCAGGTGAAAGCAGCATGGAAACGCGATGGGAGATGAGGGTGCATGAGGCGTCGTCTGGAAATGGAACCCTTCTATCCCACCTGGAAGGTAAGAATTCTACCACAGAGCCACCATAAACAAGTGGCATGATTTTTTAATGCAAATATTTCCAGAGCTTCTAATGTGTATTGTGATTTTTCTAAGAATGTAATGAGGGGAAGGGTTATAGTGATAGTGTACAAAATTCTCTAAGATAAATATTTAGCAATTAAATTCTTTGTCCCTGGAGTATTTTTTTTGAGAACTGGTGTACTGCCTCACTTTCTCCCTTAGAGAATAATACTACAATGGCTATGTGGGAGTTATTATGGGAAATTAACGAGAGCCTGTTGGTGAGTTTGCCTAGCACAGAGCGCACCTAGTGGGAATTCAGCACATTATGCTGTTTACTCCCTGTTACCCTCTCTGTGTGACTTCCGAGTCTGCTTGTGACCTGGTTTCATTTGTGGCTCGCCTTTAAGGCTAAAGTTCAACATGTTTCATACTTGCATTTACTAGACTCTGCTCTATTTCCCTTCCCTAGCCAGCCCATGGACTGGGACTGGACTGCATTTTGAGTTTTTTGTCCATCCCCTCTCTGAAGAGCAACTTAATCATTGCTTGATGTTGGAAAGTACTTCCCTTAAGAATGTGTGCTCCTGTGTCCCTTCTTTGATGAGAACTTTGGCCATTTAAGTCCCTCTTCAGACTTACACAGTCACATGCAATGAAGCAAAATGCTGGCATATCACGGGCTGGTGGGCGCAAAGTCATGTGGATCCAATGGCAGTGGGAACCTCACAGGGCTCTGGTAGCTCTCTGGGTGCCAGGAAGTAGGAGGGTGAAAGCAACAAGATGGAAAGAGAGAGGCCGGCTTCCAGCGATCTATATATCTCAATCGCACCTTCAAGTGAGCTCATCAGGTTATGACCTACCTGATCGACAAGCTAAACTCACCTCTATATTTTTTTTCACCTCTATATTTTTGTATATCTTCAAGTTGACATGAAATTATATAACTACCACACTTGAATTAACCTTGGCTTTATTATCTCATTGGACTGAGTATAGAATTCTCCAACTCCTAAGTAGCTTGTATCAATCCACCTATTTAGAGTTTCCATTGAGAACTCCTAGGTGGCTATGGCCTCATAGGCTTTGATTATCTTAGAAATGTCCTCAAACCATGTCTCATGTTAGATGTACAAATAGCAATATGAAGTGGCAGGACATGAGTTGACCTCTGGTTTCTAGATTTTCTGGGTGGTTTCTTGCAATCCTACTATTATTAGTTCTCAATTTAAAAATCCTCTGTTTATGGAGGGAGTGAAGTAATTCTGTCATCACTATGGGGCTATTTTTAGTAGCTATAGGCAGTGTTGTTGTCAGGTGCCATCAACTCAATTCCCGTGCATGGCGGCCCTTCGTACAACAGAACGAAATGGGGCCTGCGCCACTCTCACATTGCCGCTCGATCTGAGCCCGTTGTAGCTGCTGTGCCAATCGAGCTCATCGCGGGGCTTCATTAGTTTGTTGTCCTTTTACTTGACCTTGTTCTTGTCTATGGACTGGTCTCTCTGGCTAACACGCCCCGAATCTCCCCATCCTCACTTCCACGGAACATCCTGGCCATCCTTCTGTCAAGAGAGATAGTTTTACTGGTCTACCCAAGCAGCACAGTACTGACGTATATCATATAATACTAACTGACTTAGGTCGGAAATTATGGCCCCACCATAATAAAACTCAGATGTGTGTCATTACAGAGTCATGCCGGACTTACCCCCAGTAGCAACGTATTTTTGAGAAAAGAGGTTTCAGAAAGCAACAGGCCTTAACTGTTTCCACTGCCCTCCATGGGGAAGGCCATAGGGTGGATCCGCTTATAGGGTACTTAGAACTGGGAAAAGGGTTTCCAATGGTGAACTGTAGACTCGCTCATGGAGAGGACACTG
Source organism: Tenrec ecaudatus (assembly GCF_050624435.1). NCBI lineage: Eukaryota > Metazoa > Chordata > Mammalia > Afrosoricida > Tenrecidae > Tenrec > Tenrec ecaudatus. The sequence goes on from NC_134542.1 coordinate 98,120,258, forward strand.
CTGACCCAAGTTTTCCCAGATCTGTCTCATACTCGTTGGCCTAACCTATTTCTGCATAGACACTGAGCCAACCATGGTTCCCGAAAACTCCGCTTCCTCTTTGGGTACCAGAGACAGTGATCTGCTGACCTTTAAACAGCCCCACTTCTGTAATGAGAATAAATGGGGTTTGCTGATAAAAGGAGTAAGGGCTAGTGTTCAGGCTTTGTTGCTGTTGTTGTTAGGTGGCATCGAGTAGGCTTCGGCATGTAGCAACCCTCTGCATAACAGAAGGAAGCACAGCCCACTGCCCTGCCATCCTCACCCCGGTTCCGGCGCCTGAGCCCATTGCCGCAGCCACTCCTCTTGTTGAAGGCCTTCATCTCGTTGGCTGCTATTCTTTTTCAAGCAGTTCCTTATGTGTTTTGTCCAGGAGACCTTCAAATACCTTTTCTGTATGTACACACTAATGAGATCATTGTATTTACTTCATGTATAAAAATTATGGTGCTCATAACTGGAGGGAGGGGAAGAGGGTACCCCCTCCCCAGAACTGTAAAAATTTTAGTAACTTATTCATATACTCTTAAATGGTTTGTGACTTAAGATGAACATGTGAGAAATAGCTCAACTGTGGCTAAAGCCATGGGACATCTAAATAACCTGTCATTGAATAAGCCTGGGATCTCGATCATAACCTAAACAGAATAATGCTTACAGCAAAAACCAAGGACTCAGATTTTCCGATTTGAATGGTGGTCATTACACTGATTGACAGCTGTCAAGCAAATCCATTATCTTTGCTCTCCTTCAACGACCAATGCCGTCTTATGAATTTTTCATCAAAAGACTGCAGGAAATGATATTATATAATGTGAAATATTTTTATGATCCTTCCTGAAATCAATGAATTTAACTTTCAATCTTACTACACTCTGAGCTGCTGCAGATGGTGTGGGTGGCAAATATTACACATTTGGTAAGAAAACATCATGGATATAAATACCCTTGTCTTTTCCTGAGATCAGTGAATAGCTTAAAGAGCAGGGTAAATACCCATCTGCCTGGAGAATTGCCTGGGGGCAGGGCGATGGACTAGCCGTCTTACTGAGACCCTTCCAGCCCTCTGATTTAGGACTTCTCCTCTGTGGCCAGCACGCTTCCTTCTGGTGGGATGTGTCCAGGACCGTGGAGTCCTTTGCGCGGGGGCAGGATGCCCAAAGATTTTTCACCGAGTTTAGTTAAAAGCCAGCTCCTCCTTCTTCTCTATGGAAATATGAGGGGCCTCAAAAAAGTTCGGGGATGAATTCCATTCGTTTTTTATTTCATTTTCCCACGGCGTGTTTGAAAGCCCCTTTTAATGCTGCGTCTGGAGCACCATTTGCAGGCTTCTCTGGACAGTCTGGTGCGCTTGTAAGGAGTGGTGAACGTGACTGGATTTTGTGCAAAGGTCTCTGTTTGTGGCTGTGTGATGTCATGGGATGTGACAGTGAGCTCAAAGGCACTACCTCCGCTTGCCTGCCGGGCACTGACCTACGGAGACCTATGTACTCACACGCTTGGGCCGACAACTCTCCTGGTGATGGTCCTGTCTGTGGACCTGTGAGGCGGAGGAGTCATAGTGGAGGCAGAGTCGTGGTTGTGGTGAAAACATTCTTACAGTTCCCACAAGCAGAGACAGAGCATTTTCGCTCTCACTTATGTAGAACTATACCTGCGTTGTATTTAACTTTCAGAGTAATCGTACTCTGACGAGAACTTTTAAAGCAAACATAAATGGATGAAAGGCAAAACAAGTATCCTAAATTCCCCACCTTGGATGTTATCGCTGTTAACAGCAGGCCTATGGCAGATGCTTCGCATTCTTGAGGGAGACTTACTGAGGACTTGGAAATAACCGCCATATTAATTCATTCCACCAAAGCATATTACTTGACCCTAGAAACAGAGCAGATTGAGGCTAAACTTTTTAATTGCCTCCTTTAAACCTCAATGATTTCGTAATCTTTCATTTGATGAGTCATGTTTTAATTCTTTGAAGTTCCCATTGGGACAATTCCACGAAGTATGTTGTCACTTCCAGGACTGGGACCTGATGGACCCGTTCACCAAGCACGCACCTTCTCCAGGACTGTTTCTCCATGACCATTCTAGCTTGCTTTCTTTCCGCTTCTGTTATCCGCACCTGCACTTGGTCTCTATTTAAAACTTCTATCTTCTTGAAATTTTACCACTATTTTTCTTTAATTTTGGGGGGTAGCAAATAAGTAGTCTCTTTTAAATGACTGAAATTACTGTCCAGAATGTTTCTTGATTTGTAATAATAACATCATTTTGAAAGGTGCCCAGTTATATTTATACTCAATGTAAATTCATCGCTCCATCCCAGTGATGTACAGTTAGTATTTCAAATTCACATATCAGAAATGCAAAAAATTTTGTTTTGTGGAATTTTGGTTCTTCATAATTCAAAAATTGTATATCTATAAGATTTGCTTTTACTATTTTTTTCTTCCCGACATTTTTACTTCTGTTTGTGGGTGTGTACATTATGTGCATTTATGGTGCACACACAGTTCTCGCTTGTGAGATTTGTTACCTAAATATTGCCAATGAAGAAATTTTCTATTTATTGGAATCAATTTATTTATTGATATATTTCTTGTTTCACTCACAAAAAATATACACATAACAAAGGAGACATTTTTACATTGCTTATTGTTGTATTTATGACTTTGAAAATAATGCCTTGCATATAATGTATGCTTAGCAAAAAATTAGTTTATTGAATAAATAAATTACTAAAATAATCACTGAATAAGACACTTTAATGACTGCATATTTCATAATAAAGCATAGTAAAAATATAGCTCATGCTTGCTGTTGATGACATTAATACCACACAATATTTTTATTATCACAAAAATTATTTTAAAATTTTGGTGACAATATGCACAAACAACATGTCATTTCACAGTTTTTACATGTGCAACTCAATTACATGGATTACCTGTGTTGTTACAGTATCTTTAATTTTTAGTCTTTCCCCTTTAAAGCTCTTATCTGTCTGTAGATCAACTGTTGATAATTTTAAGGTATATAAATCATTACTATTAAGAGTGTAGTGTTCAAGATAAATAATCTTTATTGATTGAGTGATTATTATTTAGCTTAATGATGGTTTCGTAGAATGGTTTTTATATAAGGGTTAAATATTCTTCCTGAGCAATAGATCCAGGTTCCCTCTCAGCTCAATGGATCCAGTAAGTTTTATTTCCATATGCAATTGAAGATCTCTTCCTTAATTTTATTCCTTTGATCAAGACACATCTGCTAGCTACTTGAACTAAACTTTCACTGATGACTGCTGGGCACCATGCATTTCTTCTGGTTTCTGACAGAGGAAGCAATAGCCAATTAAATCTGCAGTCTGTTTCCTCTCTTCTTCCTTTGCTGGACCAAAACCTTGATTTTTCCTTAAGATACAGTCTAAAGGTGGAGTTACTAATTCAAAGTGTAAGAATCACGTAAAGGTTTGACATTATTTGATCATTTTTTTCCTCTCAGAATAAAGTTAAAATTTACACTCCCATAAGCAATGAATGGCAGTATAGGTCTTAATTTATGGAATGACTTTTGAACTTTTTCAACTCTAGAACTCAAAAGAATTCCATTTCTTTCGTGGATTTAAAATGAGAGGAGGTAAGTATTTTCTGTCGACTGCCACAAAACCTCACACACCATTAGCACAGCAAAAGATGTATTTACTCACGTATGTCAGAGACTCAGCATTGTGGACTCACTTTTCATACAATTCTCAAGTCTTTCACTTCTAAAGGGATCAATAATGAAGAGAACAAGAGAGAATGAGAGGAAATAAAATTGAGTATATACAAGGATAAGTCAGAAGAGTAATCTTTTTTTAAAAAAAAAGAGTTTTATTTCCATATACTTCACACATCATACAATTCCATCTTTCAATTAAATTTAGATTTGTGCAATCATCACCACAGTCAATTTCAGGGCTTTTTCTTCTCATATTCATTGTATTTTAAATTGTTTTATTAGGGGCTCCTACAACTCTTATCACAATTCGTACATACATCAACTGTGTAAAGCACATCTGTACATTCATTGCCCTCATCATTCTCAAAACATTTGCTCTCCACTGAACCCCCTGGCATCAGCTCCTCAGTTTTTTTCCCTCTCTCCCCGCTCCCCCATCCCTCATGAACCTTTGATAATTATAAATTATGTTGTCATATCTTGCTCTGTCCGACGTCTCCCTTCACCCCCTTTTCTGTTGTCCGTCCCCCAGGGAAGAGGTCCTTGTAATCATGTAGATCCTTGTAATCGGTTCCCTCTTTCCAACCCATTCTCCTTCTATCCTCCCAGTATCGCCACTGACACCGCTGGTCCTGAGGGGATCATCCACCCTGGATTCCTTGTGTTTCCAGTTCCTATCTGCACCAGTGTACATTCTCTGGTCTAGCCAGACTTACAAGGTAGAATTCGGATCGTGATAGTGAGGTGGGGGAGGAAGCATTTAGGAACCAGAACAAAAAATCTTACCATAGCGAATGAGGGGGTGTGTGCAGAGTGGAGACCCAAAGCCCATTTGTCAGCCACTGGAGATCCCCTTACAGAGGGGTCTAGGGGAGGAGACGAGCCAGTCAGGGTGCGATGTAGCACCGATGAAAAGTACAACTTTCCTTTGGTTCCAGTTACTATTTCTATAGCTCTACCCTGGATTTCACATAGGGAAGATCATGCAAAACACAGACAGGAAGCGAGCAAGCACACAAGCAAAAACTCAGCAATAACGGTTGCATGAAACATAGAAAAATATATCAAAAATAAAAACAAATCAAGCAAAAACGAAGCAGAAAATATTAAAAACTGAAAAAAACTTTAAAACGGGTCAACTCTAACTCTAGAACACTATCTCAGTGGTTCTCTATCTGTGGGTCTCGATTCCTTTGGGGTTGAACGACCCTCTCACAGGGGTTGCCTAAGACCATTGGAAAGCACATAAATATTTCACAATATATAGTTACATATTGTTTTGCGATTAAGCACTGTGCTTTTTAAAATTATGTTCAATTTGTAACAATGAAAATTCATCCTGCATATCAGATATTTACATTAGGATTCATAACAGTAGCAAAATTACAGTTATGAAATAGCAACGAAACTAACTTTATGGTTGGGGGTCACCGCACATGAGGAACTGTATTCAAGGGTCATGGCTTCAGGAAGGTTGAGAACCACTGCTGTATCTGATACCAGGACTCTTCACATCCCTCCACTATAAGGGAATTCACTGGAGGCTTGATCGATGGGGAGCGCCTGCAAACAGGTTTTGGGCTTCCCTAGTCATTCGTACCTTCTGCAAATGAGGTGTTCACAATTTAAGCTCTGATACCACTCCCTTCTTGGATGGGCTTTATGATTTGCAATCCTTGGATCACACAGGCTGGTGTGCTCCCTCCATATGGCTGTAGCTGACACCTCACTTAGATGGCTGCTTCTCTTAAGAAAAGTCTTTAAGACCCCAGACGCTATTCTGTCTGATGGTCAGGAGCCATCTAATTTCGTCACCACACTTTGCTCTCTTCATGAGGGAGCGTATCCAGCAGGACTGTGTCATAAGAAGGAACTATTTTTAGGTTGGGACTAGGATTAAGTGTGAGCCCCAAATGCATTCACATATCCATGATTTATATATATATCTGTGGTTCACTTTAGACACATAATCATTTTATTGTAGAGAACATTGTATGTCATCTCCTGAGGGCATAAAATAATTCTATTGATAGTGTTATGATAAGAGATCTGGATCAAGGTCCAAAGACCACCCGTTCCATAGCCTTGGAAAAGCAGTCATCCGCTTCTTTCCACACTTGCAGTCTGAAGTCCAAGAGAATATTTTGGTTCCTTAAATCTGCCACAGGTAAATTTGAGGCAAAGCCCAGTTCACTTAGTAGGGTTTCCACGTCTAATCCTTCTAGTGTGGCCTACGAAGGATATGTGCACCTCAAAAGGACAGAGTCTAACGTCCTAGTAGTCTATAGCACACAAACTGCGTCACCAGGGCTGGATAGAAACTAGGCAAACACTGTTCAATTAGGAACATAGTTCTGGGCGCATTCTCCCTTTGTGTCCTATCTAAGTATCACTAAGCATGTTTACCCACCAACAGCAATGCCATGGTCTTCTCCAAGCCATGCACACCCTTTTACTCCCGTCCTGACTTGGATTTCCGCTAAGGGTCGCTTATCACTCTTGCAGGAGGGTGTGCATTGATTTTGGGTGATCCTGGCAAATTGTTGCACGGTCTTCTCCCTCTTTCCTCATCTTGAAAAACTGACCCCAGTTGAGGTAAGGTCTCTCTTTTGGTCACCTGGCTTTTAAGGTGTTCAGATAAAGGTAGCCTTGGTTCATGGGTGCTGGACAGGCTCTGTACCTTGTTGGCTGGCAGACCAGAGTAGAAGGTTACATGACCTAAGAACAGAAACCTGTCTTGGTTTGAGTATTTATCCAATAGTGGGCTCCTGCAATATTTGCCCTTTTGTGATTGACTAACTACACTCAGCACAATGGTTCCCAGGTTCATCCATATCCTGAGGCATTTCATGGTTTTATCATTGGGTTTCAGGGATGCATAGCATCCCTTTGTGTGTGTGTACTATAGCTTTATTATCCACTCTGCTCCTGATGGGTATTTGGGCTGTTTCCACCTTCTTGCAATTGTGAACTGTGCTGCAGTGAACATGGGAGAGCCAGCTCTTATTTCTTTGGAGTATATGGCCAGCAAAGTTATTACTGGGTCTTATGGTTTTACTGGATCAAATTGTATGGCCAACTTACTAGACGAGGTCTAGCTTTGTCCCATTCCAAAAACAGGTGCCTCCATAAATGCTCAAATTATGAGGTAATAATATCATCAATAATTAATCACATGCAAGTAAAATTTTGCCGATGACCATCCAACAGCAGTTGTAGCAGTGCTTTGACAAGGAACTGTCAGATATTCAAGCTGGATTCAGAAGAGGGAGTGTAACAAGGAATATCATTGCAAATGTCAGATGAATATTGGCTAAAAGCAGAGAATACCAGCAAGATTCTTAGTTGTGTTTTATTGACTGTATAAAGGCATTTGCCTGTACAGAATTTGTTCTAGAATTTTTGCAATAGGCTATTCTGTGGGTGCATCTCCCAGAAGGCTAGTTATCTTGAACAATTTCTCATGTGTTTGTTAACCATTTGAGTGTTGTCCCTTCTGAATTATCCTTTGCAAACCTTTTAATTGGATTATATGTTGCTTTTTTTAACTGAGGTATTGCAGAATTGTATCAGTTTTAGTAGTTAGTCCTTTGTCCATTGTGTCATTGCTAAAGATTTTTCTGTCTGTGGGCTCTCGTTTTACTTTTTTGATGAAGTCTTTTGAGGTGTATAATGTTTTATTTTTCATATATCCCAGTCATCTCTTTTGTTTCCCACTGTGTGTGCTTCCTTTATTTTATTTGCTAGTTCAGGGATGACCATATTAGCTGTGATAGTTGTGTGTGTGTGTGTGTGTGTGTGTGCGTGTGTGTGTGTATACCAACATGGCACCTGTCAGAAGATATGGATGGAGTTTAGCCTGTCAATTAGGTAGCAGCGTAATGATCTCCCAACCAAAATATATAGCTCTCTGAAGGTCTCTCTCTCTCTTTCTCTCTCTCTCTCCCTCCCTCCCTCCCTCCCTCCTTCCCTCCCTCCCTCCCTTCACTGTCCTGCCTGCTGGCCACCCTGAGACTGCTAGAGCCCTGCCATGTATCCACCAACTTGACTTTGCACCCATTGACCTGTGATCTTGCTGTATTCTGCATCATTGCGTGTGACTGAGCGAGTCTGAAGAGGGATTTATGGACTAGTGTCAGACTTAGAACTTGAGTCGGACTAAGCTGGGATGTTTTCTTCATATGTAATGCCTTCTTGTCATAAGCTCTTTCTTAGACATGCGTGAGTGTCACTGTATTTGTTTCTCTGGTCAACCCGGTCTAACGGTAGCTCTGGGGTTTACAGTTATCCATTCTGAGCTTGTTTTGCGCATGGGGTGAGGTATAGGTCTTGTTTCATTTTTCTGCAGATGAGATCTAGTTTTTCCAGCTCCATTTTTTGAAGAGGGGATACTTTCCCCTTTAATATTTTTGGTCAGCTGTAAAGAAAACAGTTGCCTGTACTTGGATGTTTTTGTTTCTGGGTTTTCTGCTTTGTTCCAGTAGTCAGTACATCTATCCTTGTACCAAATGCTAGGCTGTGTTTATTATTGTGGCTTTGTAGTAGCATTTGAAAATAGTCAACACCCATTTCTTAAAAAAACAACATTCATTATGAATTTGTTAACTAGTGTTTCTGTTTCTTTAAAGATTGAAGTTGGGAATTGGATGGGAATTACATTGTGTTGCAGATTGCTTTAGATAGTATTGACATTTGCACAATATTAAGTCTTACTATCTGTGAGCATGAACATGGGATATTCTTCCATTTGTGCAGGTTTCTTGTAATAATTTTCTGTAGTTTTCTTTCTACAGGTCTTTTGTTTCTTTGGTTAGGTTTATTTCATCTTCTGTGTGGCTATTGTAAGTGGTATTGTAAATGGTATTGTTGTCCTGATTTTTTTTGGGGGGGGCCTCTCTTTGCTAGTATATAAAAATAGGACTGATTCCTGCTTGTTCATCTTGTATCCTGCCACTTTACCAGACCCTTCACTTGTTCCCCACAGTCTTTGTGTGGAGTCTTCACTTCTTCTTTGCCCAATCGCATTACCTTGATTTCATTGTGATGTTTAATGATTCTGGCTGGGACTCCTACCACAATGTTGAATACGAGTGGGGTAATCACAGAAGCTTATGTGGCCCAAGAATTGCAAATCCTAAAATCCAAATCCTAAGTATGGAATGGTATCGCACCTTGAATTCTGAACACCCAGTTTGCAGAAGACTCTGGGCAGTGGAAGCCCAAAATTCATTTGCAGGGTGCTCACATGGATTAAGCATCTGGGGAGTCTCCTCTGAACATAGATGAGAGATGTGAATAGCCTCACTAACAGAGTGCTGTGAAGACAATTGTGGCAGATGTAGTTAATATAATGCCTTATCATTTGATCACCCATTCGGCTCATTTTAAAGTTGTTTCAGTTTTCAATATTTTCTGCTTGGTTTTTGATTGTGGGTTTTCTATGTTTTGCCTAGTCACTATTGCCAGGCGGGTTTTTTTTTTTTGGCTTGTTTGCTTCCTGTCTGTGTTTTGTATAAATTTCTGTGTATGAAGTCCAGGATAGGTGGATCTACGGAGGCAGCAGGTCGATTTGTAATTGCACTGGGGCATGGCTGGGGATAATGAGGGGAAACGGGCAGCTAGCCACAATGAGCACACGAAGAAAATTGTTCTGAAATGCATTGTGATAATGATTGCACAAAGCTTCTCAATATAATTGAACGATAAAATTGTATGGTATGTGAGGCATTTCCAATAAAACTATTAATAAGAAGAATAGGAATAATGACAGGGGGACCTTTGTCTAGTTTCTGTTTCAGAGGAAGTAGTTTCAGATTTTCCCCACTGGATGTGATAGGCTGTTTTGTATATGGCCTTTTTATGTTGGTATTTTTCTATTATATTCTTATTTTGTCAGATGTTTTTAAGGAAATGGGTGTTGACTATTTTCAGTTGCCTCTTTGGCATCTATTGATATAATCATATGGTACTTGTTCTTTGTCGTGTTTATGTGGTAGATGACAGTGCTTGGTTTTGAATATTTTGCTATCCTTGGACCCATGGTATGAAACCCACTTGGTCTTGATGAATTATTGTTTGTTAGTTAGATTCTATTGGCCAGAATTTGGTTGAGATATTTTTGGATCTATGTTCATGAGGGGTATTGGTCTGTAGGTTTCTGTCTTGGTGGAGTCTTTTCCTGCTTGTGATATCAGACTTATGTTGGTTTCAAAGAATTATTTTGGGAGTTTGCTGTCCTTTCTATATTCTGAAACAGCCTGTGTAGAACTGGTAGCAGCTCTTTCTTGACTTCTTGGTAGAATCCCCCCATGAAACATTTGGTCCTGAGATTTTCTTGGCTGGAAGTTTCCTGATGAAACTTTTCAATTTCTTTTCTTGTTATGGGTCCGTTCAGGTTTTCTGCATTAATTTTCATCATTAATTTGTATAGATGGTGTATTTCTAGGCATTTGTCTATTTCTTCTAGGTGATCAAGCTTCTTATCAAACTTGCCTGTAGTAATGCTATGTTATTATTCTTTTTGTTTCATTTGGATCTCTTGTGATCCCACTCTTTTTATTTCTAATTCTACATATCTGCATCTTCTCTTTCGCTAAATTTGTCAATTTTGTTAACCTTTGCCAAAAAAATTCAAATTCTTGTCGATTTGGAGAACTGATGGCATTGTGGAAATAGAGTCTTGAAAAAACTCTTTGGGAATATTGCAAGGATGTCCCTGCTGGCTTCAAGTCAATAATGACTCATCATGACTCTACAGGACGGAGCAGAACAGCTCTTAACACGTTCAATCTTTACGGGAGTAGATAACCTAGTCTTATTCCCTTACAGGGGCTGATGAGCTTGAACTACCAACACTGTGTGATATGTAAATCGAACACCCATACTGCTGATCGAATGAACCATACTTTCATTTCTTATGACGGAGGCCAGCACTTAGCCGGAATTCACAAAGCAAAGACACATGAAGTGAATAAGCTCCAGTCTTGTCAGGGATGTAGCTGCTTGTCCTGGCATTGAGAAGAAATGCTATTTGATTTATCCACCTTTTGGGTTCGCTTTGGTGTCCTGGAACACTTCCCACTTGGATAATTACAGTCTGCTGATCTAAAATTCCCCTGTAGCTTCCTTTGGATGAGTTGGTCTTCATTTCCCCCTGTACGTATCATAGCATAGTGTTCCTGGCACCCACTGATTGCTCCATTCCACACAGAGCTGGTTCTGTTTTACCATGAGGAAAGAGATCCCCCTGGGAGACACACAGGCTGCAGGTCTCTGGTTTCTTCAGTGTAGAAAACATACATTTAATGGATTAGTAAAATTAGTGACTTGAAACTCTAGGTAGTGGAAGAATTTGGTAATTTTCTAAACGGTATGTTATGAATTTAACTCGATATTTTAACAAATAAATGATCTTTCCCAACGTGTGGTATCTCTAACCCCCCAAATAATAACATTTTTCTGTTGCTAAACACATAATAATATCTTGGAAGGCATATAAGAGCTATAGTATAGTATTTCTATGACAGTATTTTTGCCTTTATCCAAAATAATAAAACTTTTTTCTCATTGATTTCATAAATGAAATGAACATTTGTTGAATGTTAGTAGTTTATGACACTACTGGTTTTTCTTCTGGAAATACTCACTTTATTAAATAGTTTAACACCACTTTCATGTAAGTGCTTGTGTATTAAAATAGAAAAGGACGATATTGATGTTTACCCAGCAATTAAATACTGCTGTTGGTGGGCAATTCTGTTGAAAAACTCAAGGTCAGTTTGCAATAAAGTGATCTTTCCATCAGGTATCAGAATAATGGGTTGATGAAATAAGCTCATTGAAATAATGAATGCAAGGAAAATATGGATATTGAACAATGATTAAGGTCGGACTTGAAACTTGTAGAATAATTATTTTTGCCTAATTAAAAAAAACATCAAAAAATACAAAACTATAGGTTTATTCCTGATTTACAAATCTCAAAGGTGCCACAGCCAAAGGAGGGGGATTTTCTAGAAGTAGGGGGCTGTGTTCTTAAAATTCATCAGAATTCACCTTACTGGATGAAGCAAAAAAGAATTCATTTTCTTTAGTAAAGAAGTTGCCGAGATGCAGATTGATCCAGGGCAGACTCGATGAATCCATATAAAAACATTGCTAACTGATTCTAAATCCAAATCTATAACTTCCAAAGAACCCTATTCCTTTTCTTCTCCTTGGGTAGAAGGGAAGGGTGAGGGGAAGCCTGTTAGTGGGAAGAAAAGAGGCTGTTAGCGTCAGTTGGCCATTTTTAATTCTGCGGAGCCACTGACACATGGAAGAGGCCCAGGATGTTGTTGTCGTTCCACAATTGCTGTGGAATTTGTTGGGAATCAACCCTCGAGGACAGAGAAGCGCTGTCCTTGGAGATTCCCAAGGGTGTCAAGCTTCATTGGCACAAAGGGCCACATCTTCTGCTAGTGTAGTGACCAGTGAGGTAGCACTACTGACCTGTGGGTTAGCAGTGAGCATTTCAGTACTGCCATAGCAGGCCTCCAATTATCTGGCTGGAGAGATGTAATTATATCTATCAAGCGCAATAAAACCCTGCTAGATAACAGCCGAGATTGGATTGTTTTTGAGGGTCAGATGGAAATCGAGAATGACCTTCTGCCTCCATTCTCTCCTTAGTCTTTGACGGATACCCATTTTGCTAGCTGTGTGAAAACATACACAATAACACTATCTTTCTGCTTGATGCCAAGAGCTTCCCGAGAGACCCCACTTCTTTTCCCGAGGGCTGGGGGATTAAACAGGCGCAGGCCTCCTTTGTATTTGAAGTGTAAGATATTGATATCAGTGCTTTGGGAACCAGGCATGATCTGCAATGAGCAGCTCGTGCCTGGCTCCATGAAGTCTACCCGGCACAGAGATGCATAGGCTGAGTGGAGAGGGGCCAAGTGAGGCTTTTGCTCTGGGAAAGCAAGGATTAAGTAATGAATTTCAGCAAGTAATAGGCTCTCGGCCTACTCCTTCCTGGGTGGATATGTTTCTGTGCTTTGTAATAGATTTGAACTTTGAGTTCGTTTTACCCTTGGTGTAGTACCAGGTCATTGTCAGCTGCCAGGTGATAGCCTTGTTTCTCTACCATGCTGTCTTCGGCAAAACCAATATCCCCCGTCTCCCTCTCTCCTTTCGAAGCAGTTGGAATTCATTTTCATGGGGTTGCTTCAATCAGAAGCATGCCCAAACCATTTTGGTTTTTTTGAGTCTCTCTTAACATTGTGTTTCGCAAGAAGCCAGAATTCTCCTCATACTAAGGAGCGAAACCCATCATGGTTGAAATATTTTACGAGGCCTGCTGTATTTATGGAAAGAGACAAAACACTCAGAAGATGTTTGGTTATTAAGTGAGCTCCTTAATCTCCCTGATTCTCAAATGCATTTTTGTTCCTTCTTTGGTATTTTGCCGCCACTGAGCGATATACATTTCTCCTTGTTTGTAATTCCTGCTTCTTCGGATGGGAACAAAGCTCCACTGAAGCAGGTTTGCCTTGTGCCTTTTAGCATAAGAATGCATGACACTTCTGCATATGCTGTGTGTTAAGCTTAACCAGGTTAACGCCCCCTTTGCGAGGCTTTTGGAAAAGAGTCCCAAATTGTCACATGTAAAGGGACATTTCAGTGCTGATTTTTATTTCCATAAGATTAAAAGTGAAACATGTAACCACAAAGCTGGTTTATGTCATCCCCCTGTCGGAGCCAGTCGTCATGCCAAAAATTAGATATTTGATAGGTTTGTAAGAGAAACAGATGCAGAAGGATGCCATTCCCACAATTTAGACTCCTTCTTATCTTTAAGCTAGAAAGAACATTCCAGATGAAGAAAATCTATTTTATTGGCTTTAAAAAATAGCAAAGAAAATGCAGGGGGAAAAAAAAGCTAATTTAAAACTGATGTCATTCTTGGGGACTTATAAACTGATAATTGGTATTTCTAAGTTAAAAAAAAGGCGTTTGAGACATGCTTACTTGATGTTTTCATCTATGCTGCATTTACCTCAGTCATGGAGTTGTAATGGATGGAAAATACCCACCAGATAGAGTCACAGATAAGCACGATGTGAATATTGCAGGAATAAAAGTACCGAAAAAGTCATAAACCCCTAAAAGGCTAAAACATCCAAAAAGTATTCTCTCAGCTTTTTTTTTTTGGAAGCATTTTGTGTCCCATTCTTTTTATTTAATTCTGCCAGCTGTCTGCTAAACAAATCTAGCCAGGTGGGGCTTACAACCCATGACTGAAAAACCACCAGTGCAGCTGTCCAGCTTGCCCGGAGGAAGAACTCAGACAAATGGCAGGGACGGAAAGATTGCTTTGTTTTCAAGAAAGTAGCTACTGTACCTTCTCTGGGTTCCATTTCTGTTCTGTTTGCTTGAGTTAATCCATAACTTCCTGGGTTTTATGGGGAGAGATAAGAAAAAAAATGATCCTTTTAAAGAAATGAGTATCTTTTGGTTACAAACCAGTTTAATCGTTTATTCTATGCTCCCTTAAGTGAGTGCTTTATTCTCGATGCAGTCGGGCATAAAGTTTGTCTTTTTCTCCATGTTAAATATTGTTGTTTTTCTCCACTTACGCTGCTTCAGATTGTTAGTGAACTGCGACTAACCTTTGTTTCCGTGCATCACACAAGTAAGTAGGTGCAGGTTGGCACGGCTTCTCGGTGAGCAGAGGAACTGAACAGGCGTCTTTGCACTGCATCAGCAGTCGACCCCACATGCCGAGTTTCTAGTCAGCAAATGGGAGCTTCGCTGGGTGCGTTGGGAACGACAGAGTTGTGCTAACAACCAGCAGGTTGCCATCTGATCTCCAGCCCCACCGATGACAGAGCAGTGCAGAAACCAGTCACTTTCCTGTTTAGTTGACATTTGTCAATTCTACGGATCTCACACTTTGAGTCAAGCATGCCTAAAATTCTTATTTATGAGCTCATGAAAAAAGTTACTGTAACAGTTAGAATTGGTCTTGGTCTTTGGTCCCAGCACCTGTTGTAGAGATGTGATACTCATATTCAGGATTAGGACACTACATGGACTGTGGCTGGACTTCTGTCCCTCTCCACTGGGAGGGACCTGGGCTGCCAGTGGAATGAAATGAAACAAAACAACTCACGGCCATTCAGTTGATTCGGATGCATCCTGCTGTTCTTCAGAGATGCAACTGGAAATCCAGAAGTAGGTGACATGGGGATACAACCTAGACGATGTCCATCAGTCAGTAGGAATTTGTATACTCACCACTGACCTTTCAGTTACTGTATCCTGTTGGCTTGCAGATTGTGATGCTGTTGGAAGTGATGCCACCAGTATTTGAAATACAATCAGGGTTACTCATGGTGAACAGATTTCAGTGGAGCTTCTAGACGTACAAGTAGGAAGAAGCATGTGGTGATCTGCTCCCCCCCAAATGGCTATTGCAATCTTATAAACAGTAGCAGGACATTGGGATAGTGGTTCAAGATGCGGTCTCCGATTGGAACCTGCTCCGAAGATGACTGCTCCTCAGAGCAGAGTCAGACTCAATGATGTGGAGCGTGCTAAGCTTTGGGGATCTTCCTTGGCTGGTGTGGCAAAACTCAAAATGGGAAGAAACAGCTACAACAATGACTAACCATCAGATGATGGAAAGGGTGGATTTGGGAAAATCAAAAGTCGCCTACAGAGAAAGCACATTATGTGGTATGGCTGTCCTATCTGTATTCTGAACCTCCCACCAAATGTCTGAGTGGGGGTACACAGATATGGTGGAGAGGACCCGACTCAGAGATGGGTCAGTTTCCCCCTTCTGCTGGGAATCAAAGCGAGCCGTCTCCGAGGCAGGAACAGTGAGTGAATGCAATGACCGACTTGAAAGGCCCACCACCAGTGGAGTGCATGTGAGATCCCTGCGTGAAGGTGACGATGGCAGAGGCACCAGAGACTGCAGCGCCGATACCGCGAGACAGAGCAGTGCGGCGGCACTGAGACTGTGAGGCAGAGCAATGGGTGGGTGTCCGGGCACACGGAACAAAGCCAAAACCTAGGGACCATGTGACCGGCTGCTGACCAGAGAGAGACCTGCCTGCCAGCATGGCTGAGAAGAGGCACTGTCGACAAAAGAACTGTATCCTTAACATTTCATAAGCTGTTAGCTTCCCCAATATACCTTAGAATCATGAGTCTTGTTTATGGGTTCTGTGTGGTCATCACAGTGACGTACTGACCCCAGCAGAGACGTAGATTACTGTGTGAAGGATGGTTGGCGTCAGAATAAGGTGAGGAAGGATGGCTGGTGAAGGCTTGTCTGACCTCTACCTGATAGAAACAGCCTTGTGCTAGTGGGGACTTGCATATTCTTCTTTGTGTAGGCAGAGGAGGCCAGATACAGCTAGCACACCATTTCATTGTGGTCAAAGGGAGCATGGACTGCATAAGGACCAATGACCTAGGCGTTCGTGAGCAGAGATGGACTGGTCTGACCCATTTTGAGTCAGAACATCATAGGGTTTACTGTGCTAGAAATGACAAATTGAAGAGAACCCTCAAAGAAAGAATTTTGAAGACCAAAGCTCACCTGACCAGCGTCATAGCATTTTCAGTCACATCGTAATCGTGCGAAAGCTGGACAATGAATAAGGAAGATTGCAGAACAATCCATTGTTCTTCCACCTTTGAGCTATGGTAGTGGTGAAGGATGTTTTCTATTTAAATAATTTTATTGGGGGCTCGTACAACTCTTCTCGAAATCCATCCATCCACCCATTGGCAAAGAATATTCAAAATACCAGGGACTGCTGGGAGAGTGAGCACATGTGCCCATGGTAGGGTGGGTTGTCCAGAGAAACCAAGCTAATGACATTCATGTATGCACAAGGAAGAACTTTGCATCAAGAAATAGACATATCAAGAAGGCACCCAAGTCTAACTGAAGTGCATGGGTCCAGTCATAGCTGGAGCCCTCTTCAGCCTCACGTAGCTACAGACAAATGATGCATGATGCAGGCAAAGCAGGGTGCAAGACGAGCTCAAGCTGGTGGGTGCAGAGTTGCGTCAATCCAAGGGTAGTGGAAACATGGCAGAGCTCTGAGAGCTCTAGGGGCTCCTATACGGCTGCCCCTAGAGGTAGGCACAGAGTCCACCAAGTAGGAAGGTGAAGGGACAGAAAAACGGGAGTGAGCCCCAGTCTCTCTCATAAAATGGCCACACTTTCCAGAAGGCATCACCAGGCTGTGACCTGATTGACAGGTTGGACTCCACCCCTTCGTAACTGCAAGGTGACATAAAATCTAACTGCCTTGGAAGTAGCACAGTCAGAATGCTCCTTCATACCAAGGATGGTGTGCTAGGCAGGGTTCTCTAGAGAAACAAGACCAGGACACGTATGGTGATATATATATATATATATATATATATATATATACATACATACATATATATTGTCAAAAAGAATACAACAGCAAATCAGTCCACACAACAGGTAAGATAGCTCAGTCCACCTTACTTTCGCGGGACAGTCAATATACTGAAGGTCTTTCTAATAACAGGGCCACCAGCTCAAAGCCAAGGAGGCAGACCATGGGAAGCTGACTTGGTGAGGTGTGGCAGAGGTCAGTGGAACAGCATGGTGAAGCAGGTCTCAGCCAAGCCTCACGATGTACCGATGCAGAAGGGCAGGCTGGAGCAGACATGGAAGGGTGGACAGGGCTTGGCGTGGAGCCTTCCAGCCCGGTGACAGTATATCATGGTTCCCGGGTTGCCTTGGCCAGGTGGAGCAGAGCACTGCAAGGCCCACAGGTAGCATGGCACACAGGTGAGACAGAACAGCTAACTCAGGCAGCATGGTGGGCTGATCACCAGGATGGCTGCCTCAAAGGGCCATTTATCTCGGTCGTCCTCCAATCAAGCTGTGACCTGATTACACTCTGCCCACATGTTCCTACAGTAGCCTAGTTGGCACAGTAAACCTAACTCTCACAGATGGCAAGATTTCACCTCTTATGCTTTGGGCATAGGAGAAGGGACCAGGCCCTGGAGAAAGACACCCTGCTTGGTGCAACAGGATCAGGGAAAAAGAGGAAGACCCTCGAGGAGATGGATGGACATAGCAACTGCAGTAATTCACTCAAACCTAGCAATGGTTGTAACGGTGGCTCAGGGTTGGGCAATGTTCCTTTCTGTTGTGTGTGGGGTGACCTAAGTTGAAACTGGATGGCACCTAACAATAACAAGACACATTTGCACGCAGGGGTTTCTGGGGGGTGCAAATGGTTAACATGCTTAGCTGACAACCAAATATGTTGGAGGCCAACGCGAATCCTGTCCTGAACAAGAGGAGCCCAGAGACCACAGTTTGTCTCAGACATATACCAGGCTGCCATGAACTACCAGCGTTCTGCATAGCAGCTGGCTGCTAATTTGTCAAGTATGTAGGTTTAAAAGAGAATGAGGCTGAATGGGGTGGTAATATATTCTTAGCAAGGACACATCTCAACCTATAAGCTGATTAAATCTTAGAGCTGATTTGATGAAGAGCTTGAACGAGGAGATCAGTGCCTTCCGTTGCCGCCTTCTGCCATTTATAGGGGTCCCGGGAAGCAATGTGTGCCGTCTGAGTTGTATGGATCACAATGGCCTCCAGAAGAAGCAGGCAAAGCCAAAGCACCATTCCAGCTGCCCGGATTTCCTTTTGTTATATAACAAGGCAAAACCAAAAAGAAATAAGGGCCTTCCTCCCCCCTCCCTACCCAATCAGGAAATTGAAGTGCAGATGGAGAACTAACCCTCAAAGTTATTTGCTAAATAAATAAAGGGGGAAATTCAGGAATTTGGGGCAATACTGGTATATATGCTTACATGATCACAAAGCACAAAGGAATAGTGGCATCATTTAAGCCTTAGATGATTTATACATGAGTTTAAATGCTAGAAATGAATAAATTGATTGAAGATGTGTTAATAAACCAGGTTAGAAGAAGTAAAGCATCACTTCCCCTTCGCCCTCCCTGCTACCCCTGAAGTATATATCACATCCCTGTTATACAACGCCCTCCTTTCTCCTGATAGTCAGCTTCCTTTAGACTTAACGGTTTTTGTACAATCTGAGCAGCCAATATCCCACTGCAATCACAACTCTCTAGTTAGGTAGAAATAAACCTCAAGAGAAAAAGATCACAATACTGTACATATATAATTATTCTTTTTATACTATATTGATAGTAGAAAAGAAAAAAATTCAAAAAAGAGTATCTTAAGTGCTACAGATATAAGAAATGGTGTTCTTAGAAAAAAATTTCCCATAACGTTTTCTCCCTTTGAATTTTCTCCATCATGTGTGCACATTCATATGAATCTCTTTGTATATGAATTCTCTTTAAACAAATCTTTAAATGTGGATAATAGTGTGCAGGCAAGCAAAACCATAATATGTACATTTCTCTCTATTTCTCCATTTAGACATTGATGAATTGAGATCCAAAAGAATAAATAGCATGTACTTTTAGAAATAGGAATATGCATATGTTTAGGCTAAGATTTTAGAAATCTTGATTTCTAATCATGTGGTTGGAATAAGCGAACACGGAGGAGATAGGAAGTTCTTCTCCAAAGTTTCTCCTTCAGTGAAGACATGAACACAGAGTGTAAACCGAAGTTTCAATGAAGAGAAAAGGAAGCCTTGTAAATGTTAGAATGGCTTGCTGTTACAGACATTCAGATATTGCATGTCCTCCTGCAAGCAATAATTTCGTCGAATAATAAGCGTTTCTTAAATGACTGTGCAGCGCAGTTAATCTGGAACCTGCTTGTTCCCCTTCCGGTTTTGTAAAGGAAGAACAGATTATCTTCCTCAGTTTTCTGTCTTCCTCTTCAGAATCCTAACCTGTCATTCCAAGATCTGTGGACGAGCCTTTGTGAAAACGGCTTCCTTTTTCTAGTCCTGACTTCTCATTCAAAGAATCACGAACTACATTTAAATATTTAACTTTTAAACTATTTCTCCATGCAGAAAATTATCACTGAATTTTTATCATGCTTTAAAAATAACCATCTTATAAAAATAATGGCATATTCTTAAAATTACTGAAGTAAAACATGCAATACATGTACTGCATGCACAGCATATAAATATAAATGCACACCTTTTATGCTTCACTGTGAAAGGAACACAAAGCAGAAGAATCTCACAAGTCTTCCATCCTCACGTGTTTATTCTGGCATCCGCATGATTATAACCCTGTGCACTAACAGTGTGCTTCTGTATCATGCAGGTAGAAGAGGGAGTTTGAGGCTCATTTAACAGTGTGAATTCTCCCAATGTATCACAATTACAGAAACACCTGTGCTTTCTAACTTTTTGCTGATCGACTCTGAAAATTCACTGTGTTTCAGTAACTGCACTGTCGGTACCCTTAGCTTCCATATTTCATTCTATCCTTATCTCTTCCTTCATGCTTCCCTACCTCCTCCCCTTCTCTCCCCCCAATCCCTGAATTGTCCAGGTTTTCTTTTCTTTCACTGTTTAGCTTTATCCTCTCTCGTCATCTATTAGGGTAAGCCACAAAGCATGTCCACTGGGGTTTCAGATCATCCAGGCATTTGTTTGGCCCCAACACAATGTGTGGAAGTATTATCTCTGCAATCAGGAATGCCCTTGTCTCCCTGCAGTTGGTTTACCTTCAAGCAAAGATGCAAGGAAACCTCTCAGAAATGGGAGTAGTGATACCAGGAGGGCAGGGGGAAGGTGGGGCAAGAAACCGCGGTCCGTGTAAGATATGGAAATGAAAAAAAATTATAATTTATCAAGGGGTCATGAGGGTGGGAGGGAGGGAGGGAGGATAAAAAGAGGAGATGATCCCAAGGGCTCAAATAGAATGTAAATGTTTAGAAAACAACGATGGCAACATATGTACACATATGCTTGAGAGAATTGATGTGCGGATTGTTATAAGAGCTGTGAGAACCTCCAATAAAATGATCTTTAAAAAGAAAATAAGGGGGGAAAAAGAAAAGGTGTGATGGAAAACAAGAATTTTGAGGTGAATACCAATCATTTTACAAAACTCGTGGGTATATTTGCCAATCATTGAAGCTTTGCAACAAGTCGTGTGGGACAGGGACTGAATGTTGTCCCACATTGAACAATAGCTGTTAGATGGAGCCAGCAGCGTAAGGAAGATCAGGAAGGCTGTAAGATGAATCGAGGGGAGGACTGCCAGCCTCTATGTATTAAGAAACTGGTTGACATCCAGAAATGGATGAAAGTAGACCATCTGTTAATAATAACAATTATTATTGTGAATTAGGTGGGGTTCTACATTTTAGGTCATTGATGTGGCGTTCAACAGTTTAAACTACTTAATCCGCCTAGCTTTCCCGACCCTTCCTCCTTGATTTATCTTCCCTCCCTTGTGGGGTACTCTCTTCTCCTTCACCCAAGTTAATACTTGCCAAGGCTCCAACCTATTGCTTCATCTTCCCTTGCTTACCCTCCCCTCCTTGCTAATCTCCAGTCTCTTCCTTTTGGGATGGAAGCCTTTGTCTTGATGTTTTTGCTTTGTGACAGCAGTCTCCTGAAATAGCTGTCCTTTCTTGATGGACTCATTCCACTAAGAGTGATGTTCTCTCGGTCGGTCCATGTCAGTAGAAGCTTCTTGGTTTCTTCCTTGTCCTTTCAGCGATACATAGTGTCCCACATGTCTAAGTGCCGATGCACCTGTGTCCATTCTTCTTTTGGAGGGCGTTAAGGTTGCTTTTATTTTGCTATTGCGAACACTGCTGTGATGAGCACAGTTGTGCGGGTGCCTATTCATGCTCTAACTCTTCCTAGGGATCACGCCCAGCAGAGGGATTGCACGAAGATCTTACGGGATGGATAGCCCCACTTGTTTGAGGTAGCACCTTCTTGCTTTCCACAGTGGTTGCCCTTCTCTACAGTCCCACCAACAGTGTATGAGGGTTTCAACCTCTCAGAACTCTCTCCAGCGTTTGTTGTTTTATGTGTTCTTTAATTTGCCTATTGGTGTTAATATAATGCGGTGGTTCTCAGTCTTCCTAATGTCACGACCCTTTAATACAGTTCAGGGTGTGGTGACTCGTAACAATAAATTTATTTTCATCGCTATTTCATAAATGTTATTTTGCTAACTGTTATGAATTTGACAAACCCTGTGAAAAGGTCGTTTGACCCCCAAAAGGGTCATGCCCCACAGGTGGAGAACCATTGGTTGTAAGGTGACATTTCACTGTCACTTTGATTTGCATCACCTGGATGGCTAGTACTAGTGAGAATTTGGAACTCATC
The DNA here is from genome assembly GCF_050624435.1 of Tenrec ecaudatus. Lineage (NCBI taxonomy): Eukaryota > Metazoa > Chordata > Mammalia > Afrosoricida > Tenrecidae > Tenrec > Tenrec ecaudatus. Next base: position 98,142,342 of record NC_134542.1, read on the forward strand.
TTTAATGGACTGCCTGTTCATGTCCTTTGCCCACTTTAAAATTGGATATTTGTCTTTTTATTGGACCGAGATATTGCAGTTTTCTACAGATTTTAAACATTTGTCCTTGGTCTGTTGTGTCATTGGCTGAAATTTACCCCCACCGCCACTCTTTGGATGAAGTATTTTGTCATCTGCTGTGTGAGTTTTCTTTGTTATAGTTGATATTATGTCTATGTTCTACAATAGGGCCTTCTAGTTTGTTCCCATTTTTTCACTGATGATCTTTATAGCTTGGAATTTACATTTAAAAATTTGATCTATCTTAAGTTTGTTTTTGTATGTGGGAGGAGGGATAGGTCTTGTTTCATTCTTCTACAGATGGAAATAGGTTTTTGCTAGATCATTTGTTGAAGAGGCTCTATTTATCTCATTTATTTATGTATTTTGCCCTTTGTTGACTATCATCAGTTGTCTGCAGGTAGAAAGAATGAAGTTGGGACTGGTTCAGATTGTGTTATATTTAGAGATAGCTAGTGCATTAGACTGAGTTTTCTAGAGAAACAGGACACACATATACACATATGAAAGAACGTTATATCAAGAAAGAATTTTATATTGAGGAAATGGCCCAGCCCAGTGAAACTTAAGTCCATGGGTCAGTTGCTTGCTTGAGGCCCTTCAGACTCATGCTGCCAGTTGATGAAGCAGGAAGCCAAAGCAGGAAGCTGGGAGATCACAGGCTGGTGGGTGCAGAGTTGCGTGTTTCCAAGGTGTCCAGGAACATGGAAAGCCTTCAAAGCACCCAGGGTCATCCCCGGGCATGAGACACAGCGCCCAGTGAGGCAGGAAAGAGAAGGGGAAGAGCGAAATAAGTTCTCCCCAGCATCCCTCAAATTTTTTTTTGTTTGTTTAAAAAGCCACATCGCCAAGGCTGTGACCTGATTGATAGGTTGGACTCTACCCTTAGCATCACACAGGTGAAATTTATATAGAATCTAACCATTGCAGAGAGCATTATCATCTTCACTGTTTAAACCTTCCTATCTGTGAACATGGCATATTCTTCCCGTTTTGTAAGTCTCTTTGGTTTCCTGTAGTTTTCTTTGTACAAGTCTTTTGTCTCTCTGAATAAGTTACTCCTAACTATGTCACCTTTGGTGTAGTTAAGTATAGTATTAGTTTTTAAATTTCCGTTATTCAGACTCTTTGTTAGTGTACAGGAATTTGATTGATTTTCATATATTAATCCTATATACTACCATATTATGGGATTAAAAAATTTATTTTCAACATTTTTGTCAAGTCTTTGGGATTTCCTATGTCTAAAATCGTATCATCTGCAATTAATGAGAATTTTACTTTTTCTTTGTCTATTTGGATTCCTTTGATTTCTTTTTGTTCTTTAGTAGCTCTGATTAAGACTTTCAGCATGATGTTAAATACGAGTGGTGATAAGGGATATCCCTTTTCTGGGTCCTGTTCACAAGGTAGATGTTTTCAGTTTTTCTCAATTGAGTGAGACGTTGGCCATTGGTTTTCCATATATGACCTTAGATGTGTTGAGAACTTTCCCTTCTATTCCTATTTCTTAAAGCATTTTTATTAGGAATGAGTGTTGGGTGTTGTCATATGAATTTTCTGTGTTGATTGATATGATCACGTGGTTTTTAGCTCTTGTTTGTTTATGTGCTAGATTGCATTGATTGTTTTTCTACTGTTGAATCATCCTTGCATATCGAGTATGAATCCCGCTTGATCATGGTATATATGTATATATATTGCTAGATTCTTTTGGCTAAGGTTTTGTTTAAAATTTTTACATCGATGTTCATAAGGGATATTTCTCTGTAGTCCTCTGTCTTGGTAATATTTCTGACTGGTTTTGGTATGAGGGTTATGCTTCCTTCATAAAATGAGTCTGCTTTTCTTTTCTGTACTCAAGAATATTCCTGTAGACTTGGTGTTATTTCTTCTCTCCATGTTTGGAAGAATTCCTCAGGGAAGCCCTTTGCCTCAGAGCTTTCTGCTGTGAATTGGAAATTTCTTAATGACCAGGGCTCTTTCTTTTGTTATGGGTCTGTTGAGGGTTTCTAGGTCAGTCTGCTTTAATTTGGGTAGACAGTGCATTTTAAAATTTTATCCATTTCATCTATCTTTTAAAATTTGTTAGAGTCTTTCATACTTGTGCATTTTTAAAAAATTTCATGTGATGCTGTGAGGCCACCCTTTGCATCACTTCTGGATATTTGCATATTTACTTTTATTTTCCTTTGTGAAGTTTCTCAGTGATTTATCATTTCTATTAATTATTTTGTAGAAGTAATGTGTTGTTTTGGTGATTATTCTGTTTTCCAATTATTTTTTTCTGTTCTAATTTTTATGATTTCTTTTGGTAGTGGAAAGTTTATTGAGTTGCTCTTCTACTGGTTGAAGATGCTAGATTAAGGTGTTGGTTTTGGTTTGCTCATCTTTTACCATGTGCATTTGTGGCTAGATGTTTTCCTCTGAGTGTTGCTTTTGCTGTCTCAAAGATTTTTGTATGTTGTGTTTTGTTCTCATTTGTTTTAAGGAAGTAAACAATTTCATCCCTTATTTCACCATCTACTCAGTAATTTTTAAACAATGTGCTGTTCAATCTTTATGCATTTGGTGTTTTGTCCTTGTTCTTTCTATTGATTTCTAATTTAATAGCATCGTGGGCTGAGAAAATGGATTGTACCATCTCAATATTTTAAAATTTATTAAGGTTTGCTTTGTGTCCTAACATGTGATGTATTCTAGAGAATGTTCCATGTGTACTGAAAAAAATTTATACTATGTTGGTGTTATTGGTGTACTCTGTGTATGTTTAGGAGGTAAAGCTGGTTAACTGTGTTGTTTAGTTCTGTGTCTTTCCTGATGGTTTGTTCTTCCTCTTTGAATGGTGTATTGAAGTCTCCTAATATCCTTGTTGTCTATTTCTCTCTGCAGAGCTGTAAGTGTAATTTGGTGTATTTTGAGTGTCACTCATTGGATGTGTATACATTTATTATAGCTATGTTTTCTTGTTCTACTCTTCCTTTAATCATTACATAATACCCTTCTTTGTGTCTTATGGATTTTGCCTCAAAGTCTAATTTAACAGAATTTAATGTTGACAATCTTGATTCTTTTTTGGTTGCCAGTAACTTGATATAATGTTTACATCATTTGATTTTTAGTTTGTTTTTGTCTTTGTGTCTAAGGTGTGTTTCTTATAGGCAGCATATTGATGGGTCTAGCTTTCTGATCCAGTTTGCTACTCTCTTCCTCTTGACTGGTGCATTTAATCCATTAACATTCAGTGTGGCTATTGATATCTGTGGATATTTTGGTCTGGCCTCCTGCTGCACCACTGGCCACCTATCCTCTTGCTCTTGGGTGGACCCCAAACACAGCACCTGTCCCCACTGATGGGTTGTCTTATCGAATGCTGGCCATTGAGTCCCTCTGGGGCAGGCTGAGTCTTCTTGTATGGTTCAGACTCAACTAGAGTCGCCCCTTCAGGTACCTGTACACCCTCCAGGTTGAGGTGGATATTTTTTTATTTCTCCATATTATGCAAATTTTCATGCATATCTTCTTCAGTGGCTTCTTCATGCTCTCCAGTGACAAAGAGGACCCAGCCTCCAACAGAGCATTGAGGTCCAGGGTCATTGCTATCCTGCTCCACGCTGTCACAATCGTCACACATCCAAGCTCGAGAACCTTCTTCGTAAGCCACGGGCTTTCTGTGTTTTGCTTTTTCTTTCAATTTGTGGATGCTTTCATCCCCATTTTAATTTATGGTGAAATCTTTTCACCCATCCTCAGGAAGATCCCCAAATCTGTCATCCTTCCTTCGTGGTAGCTCTCATCTTTTTTTTTTTTAAACTACTCACCTGAGTTTATGAAGTCTATGAAGTTTTTATTTGCTGACGTACAGGAGAACACTACTTAATGATGCAGCTTCTCAAAAAGCACTCACAATATTCTATATAAATAGTAGTTAGTGGAATTGTTCTCTGTTGTATCCATTTCCTCTAAAATAATAATAATAATAATCTCCTACAGGCTACATGACTGTGTCTGAGATGGAAACAACTAGCCTCGTGTATCAATTTTACTTCCCATCGAAATTGCTTGTCAAGTTTCTTCGGAGAGGCAGACCTTCCCAAACCTCCCCATGTCATACTATTTACAGGCAGTCCTGTATTCTCGTGTACAGCTCTGCTTGAATCCTGTTACAATTATACTTAGATCTTTCTATTGGTATAACGGAATTGAATGAGAAGAAAAGTGTGCTTTCAGTTTGCATTTTTAGAAGGATTTATGGTTAAATTTGGGTATGCAAAACCACATTTGCTCCCAAATAAGCAAAGCGTTCATTCAGCAAAAGAACAAAATGTTTCCACCTCAATCAAGGAAAGAAGAAACCCTTTGACAAATTTTTTTGAAGTATTGCAACATCAACATATTTTTATGAACCCAACAAGCTTCTTGTACCTTTTGGTGCCCCCCACTCCCCACCCCCTTTAAGTTCTGTTATAACTTTGGTGCACTGATCATTTTCAATCCCATGCTGCAACCAAGGCAGGGTGGGGCTGCATCCTGAGACATCTGTGGACCAGAGGAGCTGGCAGGGACCACAGAGCTTTCCATTGAAGTGACTGCTCAAAGCCTGGCTGCAAGATCATTTGACCTGAGGTAACTACTTCCACATATCAACACCTTGTCAATGATAGTCTTAAAGATGTAGGAATGGAAGGAAAAGGGATACCTGCTTAAGGGAGGCCCAAATCCCCTCTCCACCCCACCCCCCTTCATGTTCTACCACCAAATCTTGAATATGAAAGCGAGAAAGAAAGCCAAGTAGGAAAATAATATAGTAATAAAGCAAACAGGGTTTAAATTAAGGCACTGGTTGGCTTGGGTTACTGGTATTTAACTACATGACAAATTTCTAAAAATTCAAAGCACATGATTACCTAAGTTTATAAGACTGAGTCTATCTGGGTCAGTTCTTCTAACTGCACTGTATGGCACACACATTTGTTAGGATTTGTTGCGAGATGGCTTGCAAGTAATTTGTGATTCATAATCATTTTCAACTGATTTACTTAAAAATAAATTAGAGCAGAGGATTCAAGGTTATCCCTATAATAATTTTGTCCTCACTTGCTGATATTCCCATTTGCATTCTTGAGTGAATGAGAAGAGGGTGGAGGTGTAGCTAATACCCTGGGGATTGCATGAATCCTAAAACATCCCTGGGACCATATCCCACATGGAAGCATCATCTGCCATGTGTTTCCAGTGGGAAGAAAAGCTAAATGCTGAGTTCTATTGCTGAAGGATTTGGATTTCTAATATACTCTACTTACACATAAGTATTCTCATTGTACTCATTGGTAGTGGAGAAAAAAGTATGATTTTTTGCTAATAATCTAACAATCTCTAAAGACTGTCCAGGAACTCGATCACAGCCAGAGTGGACCAGAATAGTCCCTAATGCTATGGTAACTTTAATATAGATTTCACAATGTTAGTTATTAGTAAGTGCAACAATGATCAGACTAAATGATAATTAGATTAAATTGAATCTAAAATCTGGAAATGATACATGGGTTCCCAAGATATAATTGTTGCTTTAAAGATATTTAAAGAAATAAACTCTTTCTTTTAAAAATAGCCTCAGAGTTTATTAGAGATAAGTAAAACTTCATTTACTTTCTTTTGCTGCAGTTTGAACAAAAATATATGTATATTCTTTTTTTCTCCCCAAAATATATATACTCTAAAGGGTGCATCTAGCACTCACAGGGAGCCCTGGCCATGTAGTGGTTTACACGTTGGGTTACTCAATGCAAGGTTAGCAGTTCAAAATAAATAAATACTGAAATAAAACCAAACAAACAAACTTTAAGTCTTAAAGGTCTACAGACTTGAAAATCCACAGAGACAGTTCTACCCTACGATTAGGTGAAATGGATTCTTTGTTAGGGCTTTGATTATTTTTTTTTTATTTTTGTGTTTAGATCTTGCTCTTACAAAAATTATGACCAGACAGCTAAGGCAAGAATTGCTTTTCCACCCTTATTGCTGTAGCACCTGCAACAACAGAACAGTGCCTGGTGTGTAATGAATGAATATTTAATGCCTATTTGCTGGGAAAAGGGGAGGGTGTTGACTATGGATCTAAAGACGGGTGGTTGGATCCAACCCATCTCTATGAGGAAGGAAGATTTGACAAGCTGCCTCTGTAAAAATTATGGCCAGGAAAACATATGGATAGTTCTACTCTGTAACAAATGGAGTCATTACTTATGGTAGGAACAGGGAGAAGTGGGAGACCTGGGGGCAGGAGGACAAACATGACCAGAAAAGGTCGGGGGGAGGGGGGAGGGGGAAGCTTCATGGAAAAAAAATCTCAAACTCTCCAGATTCTTTATTCCTCAGCTCTAGATTTTTGTTAGACTGGCCAAGAAAGGAGAAAAAAAGCAAAACTGAAGTGGATTTTGAATCTGTAAAGACATATAACTTCATTTCAAACCTTAAAAAATAACAAATAATAAAAATTGGGATCACTGTGAGTTGAAATTAACTTGACCCCCAATTTTTTGGGGTTGTTTTTCCTTTTAATTACAACATGGATAACATACTCTGAGTCTCCGAGAAATAGTATGTTTTCTAAATTTCATAGCTTCCACCATTGCCCCAATCATTCGTTTTAATTAGTTGGTGAGCGTTACTTCTGACGATGTGTATCAGAGTAGACTGGAGTAGGGTTTTCAACGACTGATTTTTCTGAAGTCGATCCCTAATCCTATCTTCTGAGATGCCCCTGGGTGAACTTGAACCTCCAACCTCTTGATTAGCAGTTCAGTGTGTTAAACATTTGCACTACCCAGGAGCAGGATAGTTAGTTGTTTGTAGATGTTACCTTTTCCAGAGCCATTCATCGGGTGTAAGGCACTGGCTCTTATTTTCTTTAGCAAAACAGGATGACCAGATACCCTGATCTCAGCACGATCTTTCTGATTTCTTGACTTAGTTGGCAAAGGGAAAGTACAGGTTGAACTGTTTAGAAAAGATAAAGGCTTATATTTCAAATTTGGAAGGCTCTGGCTCTTACACATGGTTTCAGAGTTGATTGAATGCATAAACCCAATGAAGACAGATTCTACAAAAGCAGAGAAGCCCGATCTGATGAGTGCCTAAGTGTGAACACACCACACCACGACCATGTGGAAATCATAGGCTGCATCGGCCCCAAACTTCTATTTAATGAGAGAAGTGCCATTGTGCTTGTATGTCTGATTGGGTAAACATCTTATAATGCTGACTCATCAGTACTGAAAATCCAATCATAAATCACCACTGTGATTTCGCACAAATGCTGGAATTCACATCACCAAATGTGCTATCGCAGCAGCTGAAACTCAAATGCGTCGCTGAAAGGTACATTTCATCAGCAAGCAATTTAACTCCTATCAAAGGAATTTTTACCCTGAGTGAGTGGCAACTGGCTACTTTTGGAAGTGGTTAGGGATTGGGGGAAATGAGTCATGGTAGTCTCACATAAAAAGGTAATAATCCATAATCCTGCATGTTTTTAAAGTCATTTCCTCAAATTCCACAACAAACAATGTAAAAGAACCTACTACTATCTTTGTATCTTAATGTGTGCAGTAACGAAGCCCTTTTGATAATTGGCACTGCTTCTGCAGTAGGGCCAAACTTTCAAGTTACAAACACTCACAAAAGGTTTACGTTATAAGAGGCTGCTTCGGAGATGTGCAGATTTAGTTTGTAAGTACAAAGTGAACATGCAAATTGCCTTATTTTGTGAGATTCACAAACAACCATCATTCAGATTGATTTAATACGTAGCGTTTTATCTTTAAAAGTGTTAATTAGAAAATAGGGACAGTTCTCTGAACACTTAAGGGTAATAAATAGATCAAACACAGCACCCATGCTTCTGTGATGGGGCTTCTGAAGGCTTTCGAAAGGGATTAATACAATTGTCAAAAAGACCACGGTATGCATATTTAATAGTGCTACCCAGCTACAGTTACCTTTTTAGGACTTTATTGCTAAGTTTTCTAATATTCACTGTACAAAAATACACTGTGATTTCATAAAACTTTTATTTGCTAGTTTGAAGTCATCATCTAAGGTATTTTTTTTTAAATCTCAGATCCTCCTGCTTCCCAACCCCTAAACTCTCTTCCAGGAAAGATCATCAAATTGCCATCTAATAACATAAGCTATTCAGTGAAGACTGGGCTGTAGAATTACACAAGTGAAAATGTTGAGAAGAAGAATTATGATTCTGGTATTTTCTTGGGAAAAATGTGCCTCTATTTTGAAGTTGTATCTTTAGCTTGTTAAGATTTGACATGCGGGCATTATGAATCACGTGGTCTAGGTTGTAATCCAGACTCGGGCATTGCCCAGACAGTTAATGTCAGGCAGGTGACCTTGCCTTTCTGGGTCACATGTGTAAAATCACAGTCCCTTTATAAAGTGCCACAAATAAACAAATAAAACCTAATGCCAAAGAAAGAAAGAAAGAGAAAGAAAGACACTAGCCCTTCAATTGAGTGGATCTCGACTCATGCTGGGTCTGCAGGACAGAATAGAATGGCCCTAGTAAGTTCCTAAGGCTACAGTCCTTACAGAAACTAACTGCCACACCATTCTTTCACCAAGCAGCAGGTAACCACAAACTGCTGACCTTTCAGTCGACACCGTGGCATTTAACCATTGTACAACCAGGCTTCTTATAAAGGGTTATAGTAAAGATAAAATAGAAGTATTGCATGGTGGCTGGAACTTGAGTAAGGGCTCTGTAAATTTTTTAAAATCGTTCTATTGGGGGCTCATACAACTCTTATCACAATCCATGCATCCATCCATTGTGTCAAGCACATTTGTACATATGTTGCCATCATCATTCTCAAAACATTTGCTTTCTACTTGGGTTCTTGGACTCAACTTCTCTTTTTTCCCCTCCCTCACAAACCCTTGATGTTTTATAAATTATTATTTTGTCATGTGTTACACTGTCTGATGTCTCCTTTTACCCACTTTTCTGTTGTCTGTCCCCCAGGGAAGGGGTTATATGTAGATCTTTGTAATCAGTTCCCCCTTTCTATCCCACCTTCCCCTTACCCTTCTGGTATCGTCACTCGCACCACTGGTCCTGAAGGGATCATCAGCCCTGGATTCCCTGTGTTTCCAGTTGCTATCTGTACCCGTGTACATGCTCTGGTCTAGCCAGATTTGTGAGGTAGAATTGGGATCATGATAGTGGGGGGAAGGAAGCGTTAGAGAACTAGAGGAAAGTTGTATGTTTCATCGGTGCTAGAGGGCTCTGTAAATTATGATGATTGGCACAATTGTTCTGGAATCAGATTTTCAGTACACTTAGTTAGATGGTTATTCTAATATCAGAAATAAAAATCCTTAGGCAAAGCCTTTTCACATTTATGTGTCAAGCAGACACACTCAGTATAGGATTAGGACTCTTGACCTCTTGAGTTTCCAAGGACCGTGCTGTGCTCCTCTTTAGGCCCACACAAGCAGGAGTGTAAACCACAAAAACAAACGGGGTTCACTTGACTTGATTGGACTCATGGGGGCCACAGCGAACTGTCTTCCACAGGGTTTTCATGGCCATGTCCTGTCGAGAGCAGCTCCCTCGATCTTTTTTCCAAGCCATCTCTGAATGGGTTTAAACACCCAGCATTTGGGTAAATGGCCTACCACTTAGCTGTTCATACCACCCAGGCTTTCTGCAGCAGGAGTATTCAGAGGCTCACTTATTCAGTGAATCGCCTCCATTCTAGCACCTCTGTTGATGCTTTATTACTACATCTACTCCTCATTTGTCAGCCATCTTGTTATCCAACACGGTGTGTTTCCCACGACGGCAAAAACTCCACTATCTGACTGTTTTGCGGATTAAGTATGTATGTGTGGAAGTAAAGAATGTGATGAGAGTAACGCTCCTTATTAAGAGAAGGTTAAACCCATGTTATCTGGGCCATAATTCTCAGTATTTTGACAGTGATGTAATGAGATAATACGGCAACTATTTAATGATGCAGCCATCCTGAATTTTGTGATGTGATATGGTCATCCTCCATTTTTGCATCATGTGAATTTTCACATAATGACCTAGTCTTTGTAATGTTAACCATATTGATAAGTGTACTTTATCTTTATTCACTATTTTCGCTTACATACTGAGACATAGAGATTGCAAACAGTATAAAATGTTATTATAGATTGAATTGTGTCTCCCCAAAATAGATATTAACTTGATTAGGCCATGATTCTTAGTATTCTGCAATTATCTTCCATTTGGTGATCTGATGTAATCACGTCTATGTTGTTAAGGAGGCAGGCAGGATTTCTGCTAGTATGTTAATGAGGTAGGATACAATGTATCAGATTAGATTGTATTTTGAGTCCATTTCTTTTGAGATATAAGAAATTGAACAAGTAAGCAGAGAACGGAGGGACTTTCCTGCCATGAGATAGCAGAGCCAGGAGTGGATAATGTCCTTTGGACCCGGAGCCCCCTCGCTGAGAAACTCCTAGACTCAAGACCAAGAACTTCCTCCCACAGCCAATAGAAATTTGTCCTAGAACTGGTGCCCTGCATTTGCGATTCTGACCTCCTAAACTGGGAGGGAATAAATTTTTGTTTGTTGAAGCCATCCACGTATGGTACTTTTGGTATAATAGCACTGGATAAGATAGTTGTCCAAGGAAATTAAGTTCTTTCCATTGTCTACTTTTTGCCATCCCGTTTTAATGTTTGCATTAGAATATATGTTCTGGAATCTGCTTGGACTCCCATTTCTTCTAGTATCTGGACTTTGCCAAGGTATTACCGCTGTCCACTCTCGGGTATAGAATTGTACTGTTCCCCTGTTCCCCAGGTTTATACCTGGGTTTCTCCTAATCTCTAACAGACAGACAAACCTGGACCATGCCTCCATGATCTCTGCCTTCTTGAATCTCAGGGTAACCTTTTGTTGGTTCCTTCAGCAGGAGCCTTAATTCTAAGTAGTACTAACGGCCTCTCTGAATCATATCTGCATTTTGTTGTCCAGTGAGCTTCCTCCCAGTAACAGTAAACAGAGCTGTCCTTGTAGTGCCCGGAGGAATGGCAGGTTCCAGCTTCTTCCAGAGGACGGCGCCACTATGGTTAGCTGGACCATGCCTGTGCTTATCACTAACACGCACTCATTCTCAGCCTCTGTAGCATCGGCTCTTCTCGCCTGCTCACACTTTCGACACCTGCCTTCTTCTCCTCGTTGCTTTTGATGACCCCTCAATTTGAGTTCGCATTCTCTTTTGCTCATGGCGCTTGTTTCTTTTAATAATTTTTCTGAATACGCTCCATTCTCATTTGACCACCTCTATTTTGACATTGCAATTTCATTCTAGAATTTAGCAATGCAGTGTGAGAGAAATATCAAGAGAATTCATTTTTCAGCCATCTGCCAAATATGATCATTTAATTTTAAGGTTGCTAGTGTCATGACCATGAAAAAAAGCACCTGGTCCTAAAGGAGTGGATGGAATCACCGGATTAAAAGATTGTCTTGGGGCACACGGCGGTTCACCTGGAAATAAATGAATTGAAATGTGATATCTGTCACTATGGGAGAATGTTATTTTCTTGCTGAGAACTGTGGAGACCTCTCTGTATTTCCAGAAAATCAGTTCTTGAGCACCTCCTGCAGGTAGCACCTCATACCACGATAATGCCTTGGAGGTTACCTGAAGAACTCGGTATTCCAGATTCCTCTTTCCCCGTGTGTCAGTTGCCTTTCCCATCTGCATCCTATTTTCCTCGCACAAGGCTCCGCCTAAACTTGTGGGTACCACGCTTTCCCAACCAACTGTCTGTCTCTCTCTGCTTGGCCCTCCACTTGTCTTCAGGTTGTCAGTTTCAATTTTGGTCACAGTTGAATTTTATTCGGCACAGCTGTACTTCCAGTGGCATGAACTGGTTTTCAGTGGTGCTCTCTACCCCACCCCCACTTGTTTCTCTGTCTAACATCTTAGCTGCCACATTCTCTCACCACCTGCTCTGGCTTCCATTCTTACTCTAAGTTGTTTTATTCCGAACTGACATGTATGGCCTTGATAAAGCTTTTCTGCTATCAATGAAAAGAACAAAAGATTACCAATAACCTTCTAATAACTCATAGAGAATGTACAAAAAGCACGAGCGATGTAATTTGTCACCCTGAGCAAGTGGGCATGTAATCACTTGCAAGGCTGCTTTTAGTTTATAACATAGTTTTGTATTTCTTTCCTTAAACATTTTCTCTGAGTAGAAGTTTTGGAGAATTTGGCACATTTGCAAATGCCTGGTGCTGTTGCTACTTTTGGAAAATCATATGCACATTATTTCAGTGGTGTTACAACTATCTCCAATTTAGCCAGAGGGGTCCACTGGAACTTCTACCCCAAATCCTCTCAGCTCGCGTCTTGGCACTGAACTTGAAGTTACTCAAGGAACTCTAGCCACGCTAGATGAAATGTACTAACAGATAGTGTTTGCACAAATTACAAACCCAAATCACTCCTACAAAATTAGATGTTAATTCTCTTTGGAGTAATCAGCTCTCTCTGGAGTACATGCACTGTGTTCCTAACTGCATTCATTCATGTATTTATTCAAAGGACAATTTATATAAATCTACTTTTAAAAAAAAATCACGATTTCCACATTTAGTTGGCTTCTAGACCTTCAACTTCAACTTACCACTTATCGTATATACTTATGAGTAAGCCAAGACTTTCAGCACATTTTTAATGCAGTTCTTGTGGTAAAATTAGGTGCCTCAGCTGACAGTCGGGTCACCTTATACTCGAGTATATACGGTAAACTTTATCTTTCCATATGTATGACATTTAATTATTTCATTAGTCTGTGTGGCAGTTATATAACCATTTGTCAGTTTGAGAGGATTAAGAGTGAAGGGGTGGAAGTCTAGCCTGTCAATCAGGTCATAGCCAATGAGGCCTCTGTGTGGGCATGGCCTTCTCCTGAGGATTCTGGGGACTCCTGTATTCCTCCTTGGAGGTGGGAGACACTCTCACTCTTGGCTCACTCCCTGGGAGACACTGCAGCTGACAAGACACATGGAACTATGCTAGTGCTTGGAGCTGGAGAAGCCACGTGGAGACCCTTGCCAGCGCTGAGATGTTTACACATCCACTGGATCCACAAGACTTTCCACCCACTGGCCTGTGATTATCCTGCATTTGGCTTCATTGCATGTGTTTCGTGAGTCAGAATAGGAATTTATAGATTGATATCAGACTTAAGGGCTAAGCCCGGATTTCATGGACTTGATCTGGACTGGGCTGGGATGTTTTTTCAATATTCAATTGCTCTTGTATATAAAGCTCTTTCTTTTACACATATGAGTGTCTGTGCATTTTGCGTCTCTAGTTGACCCGGACTAACACAGCCTGAATGATCTTTTTTAAAAGTTAGAGCATTTCTAGGGTCGAACACTAAAAGCTATGAAGCATGATTCTCAGGAAAGTTTTTTAATTTCGATGACAGTAGCCTCTTAATGTTGAGCAGCAGCTTTCATGAGTGAATTGCTTATGTTAACCTTCTGGGCATGACCCAACATGGCTATTGGTCCTGATCCCAGTGCTAGCAGCCACCATGATTTGAATGCATCCGTAGGAAAAATTAGGAGAAAGAATCTTATTGGTCCCTGGTTAACAAATGGTCCTCCTTGATGGCTGAATTAGTGGACATCTTCTGGATAAATAGATTAGAACGATTTACCATGCAGGGAACTATGGGTAGGAAAATTTCAGCAATAATTAGGCACAGCAAATGAATTAAGCCACATATGTTGCGTAGAAGCTGAATTTTATTTGTTTGAATTACTGGGTGTTAACTTTGTTCAGGAGAGCCCTGGGGGTGTAGTAGTTACTCATTGGCCTGAGATCTGCAAGGTCAGCAGATGGAAACCAATAGCTACTCCGCAGGAGAAACAAGAAGCTTTCGGATCTTGTAAAGAGTTGCAGTCTTAGCAGCCCATAGGCCACGATGAGTCAGAATTGACTCCATGATAGAAAACTTTGTTCTGTTTCTTCCATATATCATACTTTTCAAATTCAGAGAGTAAATTCTATCAAATAGTGTGTTAGTCTGGGTAGACTAGAGAAACGAATTCATGGATATACTCATCTGTGTATTAGAGAGTTTTATATTAAAGAGTAATTTTACATTAAGAAAACATACCAACCCATTCCAGATCAAGTCCATCAGTCTGATATTAGCCAATATGTCTGATACCAATCTAGAAAGGCCTCTTCAGTCTCACGAAACACATACAATGACACCGAATGCAGGAAGATCACAGGCCACTGGGTGCAAAGTCTTGTGGATCCAGTGGCGGTAGAAGCATTTCAGTCCTAGCAAGGGTCTCCACGTGGCTCCTCCAGTTCCCAGGACACGGGGTCTATCAATGTAGTGCCATGTGTCTTGTCAGTAAAGCATCTCTCAGGGAGTGAGCAGAGAGAGAGAGAATGTCTCCCACCTCCAAGGTGGAATTCCGGAGAGTTCCCAGAATCCTTAGAGAAGACCATGCCCACACAGAGGCCTCATTGCCTATCACCTGATTGACAAGATAAACCCCACCCTTACACTCTTAATCCTTAACTTGGTATCAGATTATGTAACTACCACAAATCGTTTGAAATGATTGAACCATTATGGAAAAAATGAATTCAAGACATATGAAAAGCTAGGTTTCTTTGGCCCACCTTTTCCATCTCTACTCAACTTGTCTTACCTAACTCATAGAGAGGATGGATCAAATAAACTATTAACTAGTTTTAGTGGACCCACCCAAATAGAGCTGCCTTCTCTTTCTAAGCATGCATACTACATGACTCATTCTATTTCTAGACACTGGGAATTAATTAATCATTTCATTTTATAAGTGTTCCCTTCTCCTCCAGCTCCTGCTAGGTTCTTGGCTGCATTTGGAAGAAAAGTGAATGAAGATGGTGATAATGTCAACCATGTTGTTACTTATGTAATAATATTACATAGATAATCAAGCACCTATTACATATTACATAGATATCAAGCACCTATAACATGGAGGCTTTAGACCCTCTAGTGACATGCCAACCTATATCATGATCTATGTTGTCACTCATGATGTAGGGTAGAGTAGATTTGAATAGAACACAAGGATTATACTTCAGAGTGCTTAGTTGGCTTGGGATTCCCTCTGCAATGATATACTGTACCAGAGATCTGGTTCACTTTTCTGTGGCTTTGAGGTTTACTGAAGGACTTAATAAGACTAATCTTAGCCTCCCCCCCCCCCCAAATGACACACTGTCCAGCTCATGGATACTTAACATCAAACCTCATGGGATGACTGTGGGTTTCTGAACTTCTGGTAAACCACTAGCAGTTTCCTTCTGTGTTCTGTGCTATATTGCTTAATGCATTCTTCTCAGGCAAATGAATTGTAATTGAAAACAGTGAAACTCTCTTTAAGTCACATTATTCAAAATAGTCAAATCCACAGTAATGTTCAAAGAGCTATTTCATTTGGACATCTTCTATTCTCGGTATTGGTTGAACTTCTGCTGGAAGATTACATCCAGACCTGTCCTCCATAACTACTGGGAAACACAGAGGTACAGAGGTAATACACGAATATTAAACAATTATATGTTTCTAAAGATTCACATGACTGAAGTTGTTTGGATCGGTGTAAAGACAAAGTGTTTCTAAAAACTGGTATTTGTGTGTGTATGTGTTCAAAACTAAATATAATCCTATTAAGTATAGGCATTAAGAGGAAAAATACATAGTTATATTGCTGTTCTTTAAAATTGATTTCCATTAGTAGGAGTTTTTCCTCAATGGCTCGAATATATTAAAAGCATTGTGCAATCATCACTACAATCAATTTTAGAATATTTTATTCAGTTTTGTACTCACTGTTATTAGCTCCCCATTTCCTCACAACCTGTCTTGTCATAACCATAAGAAACTATTAATCTAGTTACTGTCTCTGTAGACTTCCCTATCCTGAATTTTATGTAAAGAAAATCATACAACCCACCTGAACAAGAGTAACCAAAAAAACCCATAAAAAATCAATCCAAAATAAAGCAAAATATAATAAAAGTAAAACATGATGAGGGAAAACAAATAGTAGCTGTTAAAATGACACCGATTTGGCTTTACATTAACTCGCCTTCTGATGCATTGTAGCAGGGGGTAAGGCTATTCACGCCCCTGGTCAACAGTCCGAGACAGTCAGTGGAGGCTTAATCCCAGGAGGGACTCTGCAAAGTCAATGTATTTTGGGCCCTCTGTCATCTAAGGACCCATGGGGGTGTGCTGGTTCTACGAGGTTAGCAGTTTGAAGCCACCAGTACCTTCTGTGGATTGAGATGAGCCCTTCTACTCCCATAAGAGTTGTGGTCTTGGACACCCACAGGGGCAGTTCTGTCCTGTCCTACAGATCTGCCATGACTCAGAACTGACTAGCTGGAAGTGAGTTTGTTTTTGTTTGTCCTCCATAGCCCCCTGCAAACAGGTTGCTCAAAATGTAAGCTTAAATTTGAAGCAGTATTTAGCTCCAATGGTGCTGGATTGTATTATTTACAATACTTGGACCACACAGGCTGGTGTGCTTCTCTGTGTGGGCTTAGCTGACACCTCACTTAGATGGATGATTGTTTTAAGACTCCAGGGGCTATTCTTTTTGATAGCCAGGCACCATCTGCTTTCTTTACAACACTTTTCTATAGCACCGATATCTTTAGTGATCCCTTCATGAGGGTAAATATTGAGCAGGGCTGCATCATAAGAACTGAATGTCTTAGGTTAAGGCAAGTGCTACAAGAGGTCCAGTGATCAACTGGACTTCATTTCTACAGCAGGACAGAATTTGAACTCCCCAGCTGCCCCATGGAAAAAAGATGGAGCAGCCTGTTTTCATGAATATTTACTGTCTTGGGAATAGTCTGGGGCAGTTCTCTGCTTTTAAGTCACTGAGTGGCAACAGTTTATGGAGCAGTGAAGCTGAGAAAGCACTTCTATTGTTCTCAACAGTTCCAAAGGAGTAAAAGTAGTTATTGCTGTTGTTGTGAGGTGCCATCAAGTAGACCCCAGCCTATAGCGACCCTGTGCACAACCGAACGAAACACTGCCCAGTCCTGCGCCATCCTCACAATTGTTCCTATACCTCAGTCCATTGACGCAGCCACTGTCAATAAATCTCTCTGACGGTCTTCCTCTTATTCACCACCCTCCGCTTTAGTAAACACAATGTCCTTTTCTAGGGACTAGTCTCTCCCGACAACTGTGTCTAATGTATGTAACACCAAATCTTGCCATCCTTGTCTCTAAAGAGCAATCTGGCCTTACTTCTTCCAGTACAGATCTGTTTGTTCTTTGGATAGTCCATGGTGCTTTCAATTTTCTTCTCCAGCACCTTAATTCAAATGCATCTATTCTTCTGTGGTCTTCTGTATTCAATGTGCGACTTTCATATGTGCATGTTGCAATGGTAAATACCATGGTTTGGATTAAGTGCAATTTACCATATATACTAGTATATAAGCTGAGGTTTCATGGTACCCCAGCGAGGTATAACATCTCGCTGGGCCCCCTGCCCGCCCCTGCCCCATGTAACTGGATGAGCACCAGTGATTGCCGTTTCTCCGCTGTTCATTCAAAGCCCGGCTGATACTGCAGGGCTTTGAATGTTTGTTTACTCACATCTAACCAATCAGAGCTGTCCTATAATGTGGACGGCTCCAATTTGCAGAAGCACCCATAGTGATTCACTTATGCCAGCAGCTGAACTGGTAAGGATGTGTCTGTGGCTGCGCTCCGTCTCTCCCCTCTGGTCTCTGTGTTAATTCAAATCCTGCATCCCCTGCCTGCACGGACTCCCCCTCCCTCCCCCCTCCAGCCTCCCGGCTAACACGTCACGGGGGGGGGGGGCGGGGGGCGGGGGCGGGGGTATTACCATGAAAGTTATTTTTCAGTCTTGTTTTTTTATCCTATTAAAAATGGATACTCTTGAACCAAAACAAAAATGCCAGTCATATGAGGCTGGTTTCAAAATGAAGGTTGTGTCAAGAGCAGGAGAGAGCAATAACAGCATTGCAAGTAGGGAATTCTGTGTTGACGAAAAGCAAGTGAGGGAGTGGCAGAAAGCTAAAAAAGCTCGTCATGGTTTAACGTCTTTTTATGGGTCTCTAGAGAGTGAATTGCGTAAATGGGTTATGGAGTGTCGTGAAAATGGTCACTGCGTAACACGCATGGGAACCCGCATGCATGCTTTAAAAATGGCTAAGGATGACAAATATAAAGCACCAGGTATTAAAAAATTTGCTGCATCAGAAGGATGGTATGCCTTCTTCATGAATAGGTTTGGCCTACTATGTTTGAGACAAAGAACAAAGATTTCCCAGAAATTGCCACAAGACCTTGAAGAAAAAATTATGTCATTTCAGTCATTTATTATAAAACAAAGAAGGATTTATAATTATGACCTGGCAGATATTGGGAGTATGGATGAAGCTGCCATGACTTTTGATCTTCCAAGCAACAGAACTGTGGCAAGTTTAGGAGAAAAAAACATTTTTCTCAAAACCACAGGAAATGAAAAAAAATTACAGTTGTTCTATCATGTTTGGCTAATGGAACTAAGCTGCGTCCTGTCATTATTTTTAAAAGAAAGACCTTGCCTAAAAAGATAAATTTCCCACCAAGAATTACTGTGCGTGCACATGTTAAAGGCTGGATGGATGACGACGGAACCAAAAAAATGGCTGGAAGAAATTTGGAACCGATAACCAGGAGCAGCCTTAAAAAAAAAAAAAGCCATGGTTACTTGTTTGGGATATGTTCCGAACCCACCTATCAGATGACATAAAAAAATTGGCAAAATCTAGTAAAGTTACTTTAGCCGTTTTTCCATGTGGGCTTACATCTGTACTGCAGTCTCTGGATGTATCTTTGAATAAGCCTTTTTTTTTTTTTTTGGGTATAAGAAAGAGGTTTATATCAAGGAGTGTGCTAGTCTGGGTAGACTAGAGAAACAAATTTATGGACACTCACATGTGTATAGGAAAGAGCTTTATATAAAAGAGCAATTGAATATTGAGAATACATCCCAGCCCAGGCAGGATCAGGTCCATAAGTCCGATTTTAGCCCAAATGTCCGATACCAATCTATAAAGTCCTCTTTAGACTCACGGAACACATGCAGTGACACCAAATGCAGGAAGATCACAGGCCAGTGGGTGGGAAATATTGTGGATCCAGTGGCATTGTACGCATCTCAGTGCTGGCAGTGGTCTACACATGGCTTCTCCAGGTCCAGGGCTCTCATCACCATCAGGATAGCTCCATGTGTCTTGTCAGTAGAGAGTCTCTTAGGAAGTGAGCAGAGAGAGAGTGTGTCTCCCACCTCCAAAGAGGAATACCGGAGTTCCCAGAAACAGCAGGAGAAGGCCATGCCCACACAGAGGACTAATTGGCTATGACCTGATTGACAGCCTAGATTCCAGCCTTTCACTCTGAATCCTCAAATTGACACCAGATTATGTAACTACCACAAAAATAAAATTGTACATTAAGATCAAGGACATAAGTCCGATATTAGCCCATATGTCCAATACTAGTCCATAAATTCCTCTTTGAATGATGCAGGACATGCAGTAGTGCCAAATGCTGGAAGATCACAGGCTGGAAAGTCCCGTGGATCCAATGGTGGTAAATGCATCTCCAGGGCTTTGGCTGCCATCAGATGGCTCCATATGGTTTGCCAACAGGAAGGTGAAGCAGAGAGTGCGTCCAGCCTCCAGGGAGGAAGAAAGGAAGGGACCTGATTGACAGGCTAGACTCCCCCCCCCACCCCCTTCATTCATTTATCAAGTTGACATGAAATTGTGAAACTACCACAGAGGCTAAAGAAATGAATTTTTAATTGAAAAAAAGTAGTCAAGTTTGGCTCCAATTCTACCAAGGGCCGCTCATGCTGCCTGTGTTTCTGCTCTGTGGCGTACGTAGATGGAATTTCACAGTCAGTGGATCCATTCTCAGAGGCTAGAAAACTGAGATGAGCCTTTGAACACTCTGTTCCCCTTGTCTAGAAGTACTGTTCTTTCTTCATTTGGCAAATTTATGGTCTGCCAAGATGGAACTCAAAATTCACTTCTCTGTGGAAACTTTCCAAGAATCATTTTGCTGCTTCTTTAGCATTTAGTATTAACTTTCCTTTTTTTTTAATTTTAACAATTTATTAGGGGCTCATACAATTCTTATCACAGTTCATACATATACATACATCAATTGTATAAAGCACTGGGGTCTTAAAGGCTTGAAGATAAACAAGCGGCCATCTAGCTCAGAAGCAACAAAGTCCACATGGAAGAACACACCAGCCTGTGTGATCGAGTGGTCACGAAGGGATCAGTTACCAGGCATCAAAGAACAAAAAATCATATCATTGACTGCACACCTCCATGATAGGATCGCTGAAGACAAATGGGTGCATAAGCAAATGTGGTGAAGAAAGCTGATGGTGCCCGGCTATCAAAAGATATAGTGTCTGGGGTCTTAAAGGCTTGAAGGTGAACAAGCGGCCATCTAGCTCAGAAGCAAAAAAGCCCACATGGAAGAAGCACACCGGCCAGTGCGATCACGAGGTGCCAAGGGACCAGGTATAAGGCATCATGCAAAAAAAATAAAAAAACAACAACGATATAAGTGTGTGTATGTATGTGTATATGTATATATATATATATATATACCATATTAAATGAAGGGGGAAGTGCAGAGTGGAGACCCAAGGCCCAAGTGTTGGCCAATGGAGATCCCCTCATAGAGGCGTTTAGGAGAGGAGATGGGTTAATTAGGGTGCGAGGTAGTACCGATGAAGAACACAGCTTTCCCCCAGATCCTGGATGCTTCCTCCCCCCAACTACCATGATCCGAATTCTACCTTGCAGGCCTGGATAGGACAGAGGCTGTACACTGGTACATATGAGGGCTGGAGGTACAGGGAATCCAGGGTGGATGATACCTTCAGGACCAAGGGTGTGAGGGACGATGCTGGGAGAGTGGAGGGTGAGTGGGTTGGAAAGGGGGAACTGATTACAAGGATCCACATGTGACCTCTTCCCTGGGAGAGGGACAGCAGAGAAGGGAGGAAGGGAGACTCCGGATAGGGCAAGATATGACAAAATAACGAGGTATAAATTACCAAGGGCACATGAGGGAGTGGGGAAAGGGGAGGGAGGGGAAAAAAAAAAAGAGGACCTGATGCAAGGGGCTTAAGTGGAGAGCAAATGCCTTGAGAATGATTGGGGCAGGGAATGTATGGATGTGCTTTATACAATTGATGTATGTATATGTATGGATTGTGATAAGAGTTGTATGAGTCCCTAATAAATGTAAAAAAAGAAAAGAGGAGAAAAAAATGATTAGGGCAAAGACTGTACAGATGTGCTTTATACAATTGAATAAGCCTTTTAAAGACAGTGTGCGAAAGATGTGGCATGAATGGATGTCATCTGGTCAAGTCCAACTAACAAAAGGAGGAAATCTCATGAAGCCTGACATAGAGTTAATAGCAAAGTGGGTTCGAGATGCATGGGAAGACATTCCAGAAGACATGGTGTGACGTGCCTTCCAGAAATGTAGTATTAGTAATGCTGTGGATGGCAGTGAAGACTGCGCTTTGTATGAAAATGACACAGTGATGGTGATGACCACGATCTCAGTGAGGACAGCGTCTATGATGACCTCACACCAGCTGAAGTTCTGCGTTGGGATACGGATGATGATGATGATGATGAGGAATCCAGCTTTGAAGGATTTTAACTCTTTACATTTTAGCTTGGTTGCTGATGGAGCTCAGAGAATAGTACTCTTAAGGTATCATTGTTGATACCTTATTGTTTTTGTTGAACCTATTTTTCACTTATTGTGCTGGTTTACTAATGTTAAATGATTTGTTCTTTTATGTTTTTTATCTAAAATAAATATTTAAATACATTACCCCACGGACGTTTCAATTTTTAAGTAATTTTATTTTCATTTGTTTTGATGATTGATACTTGCCAATAGCTTCTGCATTTTCTACCCTAGGCTTATACTTGAGTCAATCAGTTTTTCTGGTTTCCCAGGTAATAATTAGGTACCTTGGCTTATACTCGGGTCGGCTTATATTTGAGTACATACGGTAGTCCTCCAAGTAACATCCTTGTTCTTCAATACTTGTGTGGCAGGTTTACCTAATGCAATATGTCTTTTGATTTCTGGATTGCTGCTTCTATGAGAATTATTTGTGGACCTGCGTAAGATGAATCCTTGACAACTTTAACCTTTCCTCCATTTATCATGATGTCACCTATTGGTCCACTTGTGAGGATTGTGGTCTTCCTTACATTGAGTTGTAATCCACCCTGAAGGTTACACTCTGTGATCTTCATCAGCAAATGCTTCAGTTCCTCCTCACTTTCTGCAGGCAAGTTTTTGTCCTCTGTGTATCACAGATTGTCAGTACCCCTTCCTCCAGTCTTAATGCTGTACTCTCCTTCATATAATCCAGCTTCTCTGATAATTTGTCCAGCATATAAACAGAGGTGAGAGGACACACACCTTTCCTGGCTGTAAAGAGTGCAGGACTTTCCCTTGTTTTGTTCTCACACCTGCCTCTGGTCTATGTGCAAGTTCCGAATGAGCACAGTGAAGTGTTCCAGAGTTTCCATGCTTCTCAAGGTCATCTACAGTCCATTATGGTCCTCACAGCCGAATACCATTGCACAGTCAATGGAACACAAGTAGATTTCTTTCTAGTGTCCTCTGCTTAGAGCCAAGATCAAGCTGACATCAGCTAGGTTACCCTTGTTCCCCCTCCTCTTCTGAATCCTGCCTGAACTGGGAACTCCCTATTTATGTGCTGCTGGAATCGCTGTTGGATGATCTTAAGCAAACTTTTACTTGTGTGAGATATCAATTACATTGCTCTATAGTTTGAGCGTTCTATTGGCTCAGCTTTCTTTGGAATGGGCACAAATATGGATCTCTTCCAGTCAGTTGGCCAGTTTCCTGGCATAGATGAATGAGTGCTTCCAGTGCTTTGCCTGCTTTCTGAAATATTTCACTGGGTGTTTCATCAATTCCTGGAGCTTTTTTGGGGGGCTAATTCTGTGCAGCTTGAACTCCTTCCTCCCCAGCACTGATCCTTACTATATGCTACCTCCTGAAATGGTGGAATGTCGCCTAGTTCTTTCTGGTACAGTGACTCTGTATTCTTTCCATCTTCTCTTGATGCTTCCTGCATGTAACAGTTTGTCTATAGAATCTTGCAATATTGTAATTTGAGGTTTGAATATTTTCTTGAGTTCTATCAGTTTCAGATACACCGAGGATGCTCTTCCCACTTGGTTTTCAAATTCTAGGTCATTGCAATTCTAGGTCCCATGCAATCAAGTTGCATTGATAATTATTGGTGGTTAGAATGCAAAAGGTGGAAACAAA
Organism: Tenrec ecaudatus; assembly: GCF_050624435.1. Taxonomy (NCBI): domain Eukaryota; kingdom Metazoa; phylum Chordata; class Mammalia; order Afrosoricida; family Tenrecidae; genus Tenrec; species Tenrec ecaudatus. The sequence continues at coordinate 98,165,923 of NC_134542.1, forward strand.
TAAAGAATAGTAACTGAAAACTATGAATTTGATGATAGAAATGAAGCTAGAGATCGCATGCAAAATCAACAACTTGCTCATAGGAAATACAGTTTTTCAACAACACTAAAGGACTTCTCCAGATGGAGTGCAAGAAATAAAATTGACTACATCTGTGGGAAGACACGATGGAGAAGCTCAGTATCAGCACCTAAAACCAGAACAGGTCTTCTGATGGTAGCAGAAGACCCCAAACAAATCATATCGATGGGAATAAGGTGGGGTGGGGTGGAGCCCCAAAGTAATCTGTAGACAATTAGATATCCCCTCACAGAAGGGTCACAGGAAGGGACGAGCCAGTCGGGGTGCACTATAGCATCGACTAATGTACAGCATTCCTCTTGTTCTCTAATGCTCCCCCCCCCCGACTCTACCTTACAAATCCAGCTAGACCAGAGCATGTACACTGGTACAGATAAGAGCTCTGGACACATGGAATCCAGGACAGACAAACCCCTCTGGAATAATAGTGGGTGTAGCTATAGCGTGAAGGTAGGGGGAAGTGGGGAGAGTAAGTGGGGTGGGAACTGGTAGCAATGATCGACATATAACCCCCCTCACCCAGGGTGACAAACAACAGAAACATGGGTGAAGAGAGACAGTGGATGGCATAAGATATGAAAATAATCATGATTTACCAAGGGTTCATGAGGGGAGGGTGGGTGCGGGAAGCAGGGGAAAGAAGAGCAGATCCCAAGGTCTCAAGTAGAAAGAAAATGTTTTGAAAAGGATGATGGCAAAGGATATGTACAAATGTGCTTGACACAATGGATGTATGGATTGTTGTAAGAGCTGTAAGAACCCCCAGTAAAATGATTCCAAGAACAGAAAAAGAGCAAAGAAAGCCAGTACAGGTCAATCTATAGAGACAGTAACTGGATTACTAGCTTCTTAGGGTTATGGAAGGGAAGGTTGGGAGGAAATGCACAACACTTTTGACATGCTTAATTTATTGAACTGCATGATATGTGAATGTTATGTCGATATTATAACTGTTAAGATAAATAAGGAAATAAATAAACTAGAAAGGGGGCCAACTGTGCAAGAGACCATCAATTGCTCATATGTAAGCTCAGGGTAAAGATGAAGAAAATTAAAACAAAGAGCCACAATATGACCTTGTGTCTATCCCACCTGAATTTTGAGAACATCTGAAAAACAGATTTGATGCATTGAACACTAATGACAGAGACCGGGTGAGCTGTAGGAAGACATTAAGACCGACATTCATGAGGAAGACAAAAGGACGTTAAAAAGGCCAGAAAGAAAGTTAGCTTAAAGTGGATTTGAGAAAATCTCTGAAACTTGCTGTCCATCACAGACTACCTAAAGCAAATTGAAGAAAGGATAAAGCCAAGGAGCGGAATAGAACATTCCCAAGGGCAACTCAGGAAGGCAAAGTCAAATACTATAATGAAATGTCCAAGCACTTAGAATTAGGAAACCGAAAGGGAAAGACTTACTTTAAAGAAATGTTGTGAATGTTAAATGAGAAAAATACATGTTGTAGTGGCTATGCCATAGTAAGTCCTCATTAAATGTTATTTAAATCATGTGACTAATATTGAACTGTAGGTAACATTGTAACAACTGTGAATTCTGGAATCCTTAATTGTTCTCATGAGCAATGTGCACAGACCAAGAAGCAGGGCTTCAAATATAACCTGTGATGTAACATCACACAATCTAGCTTGCTGAAAGGCAATAATATAATTTGAATATTTGTAAGGACAAAGATCAATGTATATAGCCTTCAGAACTGATTGCAAATCATAGTAAAACAAAAAGTCTTACAGTTCGACCAGGAGAAAACCCTATGACAAAGGGAGAAAAGATTGACGTTGTCAAGAATTTCATTTAACTTAATCTACAATCGATGCTCCTGGAAGTAGCAGTTAAGAAATCAAAGGAATTATTGTATCGGGAAAATGTGCCGCACAAGACTTGTTTAAAATGTTATAGAGATTTTGAAGATTTTGACTCAAGCCATGCTATTTTTAATCTCATCATATGCATGTGAAACTAGATAATTAAGGGGGACTGAAGAATGACACATTATAATCATAGTGTTGTGTTAGTCCAGGTAGACAAGAGAAGCAAATTCAGATGCATTCATATGTGTATAAGAGAGTATATAAAAGAGCAATTGTATATTGAGAAAAATCCCAGCCCAGTCCAGATCAAGTCCATAAGTCCAATATTAGCCCATGCGTTCAATTTATCAATCTCTAAAGTCCTCTTCAGACTCACAAAAACACGTGCAATGATGCTGAATGCAGGAAGATCACAGGCCAGTGGGTGGGAAGTCTTGTGGATCCAGTGGCAGTGTAAGCGTATCAGTGCTGGCATGGGTCTCCATGAGTGTGTGTGTGGCGTGTGTGTCCCACCTCCCGCGAGCTATTTATCTCCTTAGCTCCTCCAAATGAGGTCATCAAGCTGCAACCTGATGGACAGGCTAAACTCTACCCCTTCACTCTTAAGTCTCAAATTGCCAACAGATTGTATAACTACCACAAGAGTTCAGGACAGATATTGAAAATGCCATGTGGTGGCAGAAGAACAAATACATCTTGGAGGATGTACACCAGAATGCTCCTTAGAATTGGGCTGGTGAGGCTTCTCTCACATGCTTTTGATAAGGTCTTAATTATGAGAGACCAGTCCCTGGAAATGGACACCATGCTTGATAAAGTAAAGGGTTATTTATAAATGAGACCCTCATAAGGTGGCTTGACGCAGGGGGAGCAACAGTGCGCTCAAGAAGAGCAGCATTTGTGAGGAAGGACCACTGCCAGGCGGCGTCAGTCTGCTGTAAATAGGGGGACTCTGAACTGGGGTACTGAAGGGCATCGACCAGTAACAACAACAAAACTGCCTGCTGCGGTGTTTCTTAAACTTCCAGTAAGTAGAACATTCAATATCCTTGGCAATTATTATACCTCTTGTACTATTATTTTTCTTCATTATTTTATTTGGCTCACCTTTTTAATGTATGAAGTCTCATCCGAAGCTAGCATCTATGAAATTAGGAGTCTGACGTGCCACTTATACCTTCCAATGCATTTTAAAAACTAATTCATAATTATCAAAATCACAGCGTGGTTAGTTGTTTTCAAGGGGGGGGTGATCTAGTTGTTTTCAAGGGGGGTGATCTAGTTCGGATTTCACAGTTTGGGAAAACCTGATTTTCACTTTTGGAAAAATAAATAAAGAAGTAAATAAGTATATATATATGACATGTTCCTTTTCCTGTAGTAGCTTTATTAGTTAGTTGATATAACTTATGATAAATGATTAGAGAACCATTCAAACCATTATCTCCCATTAATACACTTTAGAGGGCTGCCTATCTGTGCAAATGCATCCTACAGGACATCTTGGAAGACTTGGAAACTAAACCTCAATAGTTAGAAACTAAATTGGAATAGCAGGCACTCAATTAATATTGTTGGCTATCATGATGACCACCACAGTGACAGCAATAACAAGCTTGGGGCATCCTCACATCCTCCCTAACAAGGTAGTGTTCGTCTCTAATAGAGGTGATCATACATCTACCCTCTAGAGACCCATTCTTATCAAACACATGCTATTTACAGATAGACTTTAAACTCTTGAAAAGCCAGATTGTTTTAATTTTATTTTCTGAATTTCTTCATTCTAAACCCTAAACAATATCGTCTTTGTTACATAGTCCTACAATTGTAGTCTGTTTTTCAAAGTGGGATAAATTCTTTTCCATCATCGAAAAGGGGAACGTGGCAATCTGGATTCTCTCTTTGCCTCTTATTATAGAATACAGGAGTCTAGTAAAATGCTAATAATATTTTAGTAGGAGAACATGGCACCTTTTATGATTTAACTGCATTTGGGTGACATCATGGCTGCACATGACAACACGAGTTAAGATGAAATACACTCATTAAAAAGCAAATTCCATCATGTCATGGGTAACTTGTAATCTTTAACTTTGGAGTGTTAAGCCTTGTAGATCATGCCAGGGCCTATGTGAGGTCTGTTATTAATAATCAGAATCAATTCCACCCCTCTTCTTAGGTCGTTCATTCACATCACCAGTCAACAACTCAACACAATCTTTAGTCAGAGAATGAGAGAGGCCTCGGACAGTCTAATGACTTGAATAATTGCTTGGAAACATGATAATGCGTTAGCATTCATTTGCTGAAAAGGTTGCCAATACGGGATACGAGACTTCTTCTAAAAATGGATGCGTCCCTATTTGTACGCCTGTGGCTGGTGGGCGCCCTGGTTAGAGCACTGCGCTGAGGAAGTTCAGGAGCGTTTCCCCGTGAGCTCCTGTCAGTCTTTCCTTCCATGGGTCACAGGTTTCAGCCCCACTCCAGCTTTCTGTTGTGCCCTTTTCTACTAATGGCCAATATGGAGACACAGCTAGATGTCAAGCACTGGTTAGAGCACGCCCACGACAGTGACTGAGGACAACAGCTCGTGCACGCTGTACGGAGGGCGATGCCGCAGCATTCCCTCAACGACGATCTCAATGCCGTGGTGCTGAGGAGGAACCTCTATATAAAAAGTCTCGCACCACAGACAGTAACAGATCATGGGGAGTCATCTGGGAGAAAAGCCATTGTGGAACCAGGGGTGGTTTGTAGCAAAGATTAATTTAAAGACAGCTATAGATTTATGGTTTTAAAATCTCTGGAAGGAGAGGATTGGATTGGATAAACTTTAAAGTCCTTCCAGCTCCCTACAATCTCCAAGTGCACTTATTAACATATATAATGTAAAACAATGTGGTTTTGTAAGGCACAGTTGGCAGGGAGAGAATATTCTCTCAAGAAAACCTACTTTCTTGAATCTTCCCTTTAAGCTACCAAAGGGGGGGAAAAAGGTGCTCAAGTAAAGCTCAAAAATAATTTCTGGGCTTAAACTTAAAATTCTTTTATCTGGAACAGATTATTACATTCCACAATTAGAAATAAGATCCAAAATGCAAATATTACTAAAAGAGATAGCACATTGCATTATATTCACACTATGGTGTTAACAACTGCTAGAAAAGCCATTATACAGAATCCGTTTTGAGAGGGGGATGCATACCTTATTCAAATATATGAAGATGATTTTACAAATCATATCCTATTTTATTCCACTCCCCATGCTGCCAACCCTTCTGGGTATGTAGCAGTTTTAAAGACAGTGCTTCAAAATTTGAAGAGGGAGGAAAAAGTGGAAAGAGCTTAAATGAGAATATAACTCGTAGGCTTTCACGAAGTACATTTTCATAGGTTCCCAGTTTGTTACATTTTCTTGACAACGGGTGAAAATTCTTGGAATTAAATGTACAATAACATAAAGAGCACACTATTTCCTAGTGTTTTTCATCTTTATTTTCCTGAGCTATATTAATTTAGAATAAGTCCCTCATACATGAATTTGTTGTCTCGTTGGCTGAAGGAAATAAGTTCAGGATCTGGAGACCTATTCCATTGGAAGGAGCCCTCGTGTCATAACGTCACCAGTTTCAACCCACTAGAGGATCCAAGGAAGAAAGACGAGGCTTTCTGCTCCCTCAGTGATTGATAGTCTTGGAAACCCCACATGGGGATGTCTGCTCTGTCTGGTAATAGCTGTGTGCCTTGCTCGCAGTGAGGTGGTTGGTTGATGCCACTTGGAGCTCCACTCACAGTTCTGTGAGATGGTATCTGGATGGTCACAGAAGACAAATTAACGAGGGGGAAGAACTTGTCAATGAGCTGAACCCTGGCATGCCAGAAATCCGTTGCTCATTCATTGCCCCTGAAAACCAAACAAGGGAATGTGGACTTCATTGTTCAGAACGATGTAGGTTTGATGTCATAGTTTTGTGTTGTTCTTTGGAAGGGTTTAAGAGCGGGTTCCAATGTGTCACATTTTTGTCCTGAAGGAGTTCTTCTAATGGTTGGTGACCTCTTTATCCTTGTGAGACAGTGCAAATGCCGGCCTGACCTGGATGAGCTGACAAGCTATCCTAGCGTCTGGAAACTATTTGAACATAGATTGCAATCCGAGCATCAGCTCATTGTTTTGCAAAGACTTCCTATGCCTCAGATGCAGAAAAGCTGTCAACTGTCCACAGTGCCCAGAGATATCAGGGCACTTGAACTGTCCCAAGACCAAGAACCCATCTATCAGACTGCTACCCACTTCCCATTGCTGTGCTATGGGGACCGTTGAGTCCTTTACCATATACATATATTTGTTTTAATTTATTATTGATCGGGAGTTAATACATATACCATTTCATAGTTCAATCACATCCAGAAGCCTTGTACGATTGTTACCACAATCCGTTTCCAAGCATTCTTTTTCTTCCTGGACTTCTAATTCTGTCTCCCTTTTACCTCAGCACCACCACTGCACCTGCCCCTCCCTCTCCCCGGAACCCCTTATTCTCCTCCATGTCCCTTTCGGTTCATTTTCATCAGCGAAGTCCTCCTTTCCTACCTTCATGTGGTGCCAGTGTTTCTGGTTCTATAAAGTATCTCTTGACCTTGAGACTAAATGACTGCCAGACCCCTTCTCTGGCAAGATCAGCTGTCATGCTTGTCTAACTTAAAGGCCTTTTAGACATTCCTCAGTGAAACGATTTTATTTTTTGAGTGTTAGGTGACTACACATTTGAAAATTTGGTGTTCTTTTCCCTTTATAAGTATAAACTGGAAACGTCACTCATGTGGGCGCGGTGTGCTGTAAGACCAGGCTTTATTCTCCTTAGCTTGCCATGTAATCAAAAGAACCTAATGAATTCAAGTTGCCTGTAACATTTTGTGTGAGTTTGAGTTGAAACCGAATTCCCAAACAACCATGTGAGCAATAATGAAATTCAGGCACACAGGCTCTATTTTCCTGTTGTTAGAAAAGAGATTCTTATGGTGAACTCTGGGGTTCTACTCCCTGTGACTACATAACATTTGGCACTTATTGACTGCATTTTAGCATACAAATTATTTCAAACACTCTGAAGAAATGCAATGGCTCAACTGAGTTTGATAGGGAATACAATTCTTAGAATTACATGACACTTCCATTTCTCCCTATTAAAACAATCACACAACACCATCCATGGATTATAGTTTAATTGTGGAGATGATACCATAAAAGAGCTCTTCATACCTACTTTAAAAAAATTAGGTACAGTAAGCAGAACATAATTATTTCAGCTGGAATTTGGCCAGAATCTGAGGATTAAAAACTCTTAGTGTTATGCAAAGTTCCATGGGATGTTTAATGACTAGAAATAGCCAGAAGCTTAGATTTATAACATCCCCAAATAGTCCTCCTAGCGGGATTAGTCCGATAGGGTCATGCTGGGGCACAGTTTGGGTACTAGTCAAAAAACCCCATTTATTGAATCATAAACATAATTTCTGGCAGCGCTGGGTTGGAGATTTGTATTCAAGTAGTACTTACCAACTTTTAGCAGCTTTTTTGGATATTGTATCCCACAGACACTCAATAAATGCACGACAGTAAGGACAATGCCAGGTAGGCTTGAAGGATAATGTTGACAAGTCAGGAGGAAAGACCCAAGACTGGCTTTCAAATAGGTGACAGAGATGGATCTCCCTGAGGTGTAATTTCAAAGGCCAAGGGAAAACACAAAATACACTTTGGCTTGGCTTGCTGGTGCCTGAAATTTCACAAATGCAATGATCCTATTTTTAATTAGTGCTAAACCACCTATTTTAAAGCAAATATAGTTGAAAATAATTATATGTAGTATTGAGTTGTGATATAAATTCATAGCACAGTATAGATTTTCATGTCTTTTTCATTAAAGTTTTATTCGTTTTGGTTTTGGTAAAACTGAAGGATACAGAAAGTTAAATAAAGATTGAAGCAGTAATGAGCTAGCACCTCACACGGTACTCTTAGCAAACATTTAAAAATACAAAAACAAACAGAAAATAATGAGAGGATATGGAGAGATTGGAAAACTCATATATTGCAGAGGACTGTAGAATTGTGCAGCCACTATGGAAATTCGTATGGCAGTTCCTTAAGGAAATGCAGACACTAATACCCTAGGATCTGGCAATCCCTGTACTGCGTATAGACCCTAAAGGACCAAAGAGCACAACACACACAGACACACGCACACCTATGTTTACTGCAGCAACTTCCACCATAGCAAGAAGAGAAACAACTCCAAACTCTGATTGTAGAGGAATGGATAACCAGACTCTGGTACGTTCATACAATGGAATATTATGGATCAATAAAGCACACTGATGACTCGAACACGGAAGGACATGGCCCCAACTAGAGATTATTATGCTATCAAAGTTACCCAATCTTTTTATATAGATACATATTCAATGACACCATTACTATAAGGAAAAACAAAGAAAAGGGACTGGGGCAAGCGCAGGGCGAGGAGATGGACAGGCAATTATGAAGGGAGGGAAGAAGGCCGCGTAGAAGGATGTGCAGGAAAAAAGGAATGTTAAAGAACGAAGCTATTGGGTAAAGGAACCACTAAGCAGGAGGGGTTTGCATGAAGGAACAAAGAGGCTCAGCAAGCATGCATTTCTCCGTTCTGCTAAATGAATCCCAGTCCCGACCCATTGGAGACTGAGGCTGCTTTCAATTGCAGAGATTTTTCGCCTTTCTTGACTCTTTTCAGCGGACGAGGGGAAATACTATGGATCAGGTCAATCATCCCAGGCTGATTTTATCATCCCAGGTCTGGTTGACATTCCAAATATTATTTGGGCATCTATAGCATGCTATAGTGAAGACGTAATGAACAAGATTTTAGGTGTGAAACACTTATTTTGATGCTTACTGGGCTTATTATCGACATGGAGCTAGGTAATTCATGGTTTGCTGGAAGCCATGGTTGGTTGGCCAACACAGCACATTAAAACAAGAGGGTTCTATATCATTGCTTCTCAAAAGTCATGGGCAGCTAGCCACAATGTCCTCGTTGGGCACTTCTGTGGTATTAAATGAATTTTGGTAAGAGGGATTAAAAATAGTCTTTGGGGGCTATGATAACTTTGGCACCGGTAAGCCAGAGAGAATCTCCGGTATTAATACTATTTAGTGTAGATATAAAGTAACTGTAGTGACAGCAAACGAGGGTATTCATGTTTAAAGCCAGCACTCATGATTAATAATGGAACTGCAGGCTTCGCTGCGTGTGGAACCCATGAGTTTTGAGGGCAAGGATAATTTATACTTGCCAAATCACCGAGAGAAAAATCTCAACTATGTGGAAGTGTAAATATTTAGTGTTAGACAGGATAATTAGGGATAGGCTAAATATTTACCCAATCCTCTTCTTTTAAATCACAAACAAGGTTTCTTTCATTAGTTCAAGTTGTTATAACAGGAAACATGCAAGAAAAAGATAGGAGAGGAGGAGATGGTTAATGTCTTTCTTTTCCTTATCAGAATTCATATTTTAATATCTATTCATAAAAGGTAGTTCTTTTTTAAGGTTGATCTTGTGATTAACGCCAATATTATTTGACTTTACTGATACTGCTAACATTTAATATGTCAGATCAAAAATAATATATATAATTTTTGAGTGTGAATATTTATAAACATAAGCTTAAGAGCAAGGTAAAGGGTAGTTAAATAAAATGTAAACAACTTATTTAAAGAAAATCTGCAGGTTAGAAATGTACAGAGATGACTGTAGTAGATTAAAACAATAAACCTGACTTTCTCCTATGTCGTTGCCAGTGTGTTTGCTCCAGTCACTTGATTTCCCTTCTGTCTCCCTTTGGGTTTGATCTCGTTTTTTAATATTTGGGGCATTTATTTTTCATATTGTGGTTAATTTCTGTTGTATTTTGTCATTGTTAGTAGCCTTCTTGACTCTGTCATGTGTGTTTTTTTATGTATTTCAGTATATGAAACCCAGGATAGGTGAATCTATGGGGATAACTGAATCTATGGGGATAACTCGAATGCAGATTCCTGGGGTGAGGGCGTGTGTGTCTGGCAGGGGAAAGGGGGGTAGATTCCGGGGGAGCTGATATCAAAGAGTTCAAGAAGGAAGAAAATGTTCTGAAACTGATTGTGGTAGCTTGATATGATTGACCTATGGAATGATATGATATCTGAATTAGCTCCTAATAAAACGTTTGGAAAAAAAGAAACAGAAATGTGCAGACATTGAAATGCTTAAGGGTTCCTAACAGTCAGCATCTTAAAAGACCTTTATAACATACTCACAAAAAATAATTGATTTGTAGAACTATCATATAAGGAATTTCATGTAAAATGTGTTTAAGGAAAAGTTTTAGTCGTTCTTTTATTTTTGCTTTATTGTTCCCTTGCTGATTTTCTCATAGGGCTGCTTTTAAAGGGAATGCTATTCCTGAGAAACACATTTCTGAATAACATTCTATCAGTCATGGTCCAGGCAGCGAAACAGAAACCTCTCCAGGTATTTCAAATGGGCAATTCAATACAAGGAGCTGGTGACGTAGATGACGCTCGTTGCCATGGGTCCATTCTGACTCAGTTCTACCCTGTAGGAACTCGTTAAGTTCCCAGAATTCTCATGGGTGCTGCTGGCTTCATCTTTCTCCTATGTAATAGCTGGTGTGTTTGATCCACCACTACCTTGTAGTAGTATCCCAACACGCAACCCACTGAACGACCAGGGTTCCTACGTACCTAATGCAAACACTGGAAAACATCCATAGATTAAAAACTATCAAAAGTCCCTAAGGGAGTCTAGGGACAAAGGGAAGAGGTATTTTTTCACACCTCAGACGTGAAAACCGCCCCATGCAGAACAAGAACCAGGGTCCACACTCTCCTGTGGGAGCTGAGACCAACAAATGAGGGGCTCTCCAATCAGAGCCAGACATTTTCAGGGGTGCAGGCTAAGGCGCACCCCCCCCAAAGGTGGAAATAGTACTCAGATTTGTTCAGTTTCCCCTTCCCATACTTTCTCAGTGCCTCCCATTGAGCAGTTCTGTCAAAATCTAGATCTTGGGAAATGTGATGCCCACTGATACAGAGCAGAGTCTGGAGCAGGAGTCATCTGACAAATGACCAGCTCACAAAAAGAGAATTTGTTTTTGATAGTTTGTTTCCTTCTTTTTTTAGTTTTGGCTGATCTACTTTGGGACCTATGGTAATCGTAGGTTGTGTGTGTGTGTGTGTGTGTGTGTGTGTGTTGTGTGTGTTACAGGCCATTTAATGACGTAACTGAACCCCTCCTCTGAATTGGAAATTCACTGGATAATAACGTGGTAACCGAGATGTGAGAGGCCGAAACCGAGGAATTCAAAATGTTACCTGTTGCTCACATTGGAATTTCAGACCTGTACTCTGACTATTCCAGAGTATCCGCTTCAAACTTGTGACATGGCATGTCAACTTTAGCAATTGCGCACTAATGAGCTCCTTTATTTCTGTCTATCTCATTAGGACACTCCATGCTTTCCAGAAATGCAAGTGAAGTTTCATAGAGATAAAGCCATTCCACTGGCGTATGATCGGGAAGCCACAATCAATCTGGTTTTCTTCAAGCATGTCATAAAAAGCCCCTTTCCTTCTGATTAGCATTCTTGAACACAGTACGAGCTGATGACTTGCTTGAAGTCATTCTCTGTAGGGAGACAGCACCTACGACACGTGATAAAACGACATAAGGCAGATGAACTGCTCATTACAATCTAATTAGTTTGGGCTTTTCATTTCATTTTATGCCCTGAATTGAACCTGATTCAATATGATTCTGAGCTGGAGTTCATCATGTCTTCTTCCTGGCATGCAAGTTCATGGCATTTGCTTGCTCGATTCCATGGTGATAGAAATGGTTCTTCTCTTTAATGTCAGGAACCAGTTTGATAAAAGGCCATTAATATAAAAGAAATAAGGCCCACACTATTGTATTTCACTCTGTGAGAGATTTCTGTTGGACCTAACTCACACCAGAGCTGTTGAGGTATTTCAAGAAGGTCTGGCTACTGTCATAAAGTGCCTCGCCTGGTTCACAAGTTAACTTCTCTGTAACGTAGTGAGAACCAATAGTGCTTGCCCCATGGGCTCCGGGTTAAGAAGGACTAAGCAGATGTCAAAAGTCCGGGTTAGTGCTGCGAACAAGCTCAATTATTTTGGAGCCTTCGTGGAAACAAGATGTCCTACACATTAGGAGGTAGACTATGTAGGAAGACTAAGGAGACATTGCTTTGTCTGATTTTCCATACTGTAGGGCTTTCCGGGAAAGCTCCATGCCCCATTTTTCACACAACAGAGTTCCCCTTTGACTTCTCCCCCCTTTGACTTCTCCCCCTTTGACGTCTCCCCCCTTTGACATCTCCCCCCTTTGACATCTCCCCCCTTTGACATCTCCCCCCTTTGACATCTCCCCCCTTTGACTTCTCCCCCTTTGACGTCTCCCCCCTTTGACGTCTCCCCCCTTTGACTTCTCCCCCCCTTTGACTTCTCCCCCCTTTGACTTCCTCCCCCTTTGACTTCCTCATCGCATTGACCAGATTCCATTACTGCTACGTTTTAAAATTGGAAGCCATTTAAAAGGGGTATGTAAATATGAAATAGTCCCGGGCATAGTTTGCTTGCTACTCTAGTTTTCAAAAGTTGTCATACTATTTGGAAGTCAGAGATTGGATGTTGTGTTCACCTTATAACGGCATAGTGGACACCTGGCCCCTTCTATGGGATTGCCTTGTAAATGAAACCATCTCACAATGGGGCCTCCTAGACCGTAGTAACCAAACGATTTGGTTAGTGCTCCCCCATTACTGAGTTCACCCTGCAAGGCATAATCTTCGTTGCCGTCAAGTTTGTTTTGACTCATGGCAGCCAATCCTTTTAGGAAAGAATAATCATAGATACCCCATATTTAGGCAGTCAATTTAAATGATGTTTGTAAAATGCCCAACATGGTATATTTCGCAAAATACATGTACACCCATTCCCTTACCATGTCTCTGCCCTGGAGCAATCTAATTTAATCAGATTTCCATCTAAAATAGCAGCATGAAACTCCATACACTTCGACCAAACGGGTTTCTTCCGTAAGAGAGAGGAATTTGCTCAATTTTTATTTAAATACTGGTGATAATCAAGTACATTATGAATACATGAACTTTCTTACCAATTAGGCATTGTGAATATATTGCATTTGGTATTTTTCTATAAAACCCAAAGAAATAGTACTATTTTTATAATATTCATTGATCCACTGGCTTGAAAAAAATTAGTGACTATCTGCTTTGCTTATTTAGCTTTTATGTCCCAACTGTTAGTACTTTACTTGTGCAATAATTTGTTGAAATCTTGAGGTTAGGTGGTGTGTAACCTTTAATTCAGCTATAGTTAGCACTTACGTATGCCAGAGCAAGGCTCTCAAAGTTTCAGTAGGCCATGGGCTCCTAATAGAGATTCTTAATTGTTCCCTTAGTACTCAGGAGCCGTCATGACATCTGAGTTATATACATTTCTTATGTATAACCTTCAGCTCAACATTGAAGTAAGGCATTTGCCTCACACTTCACACAAGAAAAGGAAGCAAGATAGTTTTTCTTTTTCTTCTTTTTTTTTTTTTACTTACATTGTCAAGGATTCTTAAGGGAATGGTCTTGGTTAATTAGCAATTAGTAAAATGAGTATCAAGCTCCTGATAAAATATTGTTAGGGAAATTGGGAAACAGAAGGTTACCCAAGCCACTAGCCCATTCTTTGGGGAAGAAGGGGAGGGAGGAAGAGAGCGACTCAGGAGCAGGGGTGCGCTGCGTGGTGTTTGCTGCCCGTGTCCTCTAGTAAATCATCCCAGCCATTCCCGCTCTGCCCCGAAGCACAGTTCTGGGACCCACGAGACTGGAATGAATGCAGAAATTATGACTTGATTAAAGACTACTGAGATGTTCATATTGGAAATAGAAAATGATATTATAAAAATTGATGTGGTCTTCTTTGTTTATCAAGACAGCAGGATTAACTCACCATCATTTGCATTTGGGCTGATGGCAGGTTTGGGCTAAACTGTCTGTGCTCTGGTGCAAAGACTTGCACTTGCCCGAACGTTCTGTCAGAGGAGCACTGTCTGTACAGGGACTGCAACTGAGCCATCTGGCTCACCTGGGGTCAGAGCTGGTGACCCTGGCACACGGATGGAATGACTATTACCAATGTGGTGCATTAAGTAATGAGAGTCTTCATCTAAGTGTTCAGGCATATTGGAAAACAAAGCAAAGTTAAAGATGAATCTTGGGGTCAGCCAGTTCCAGTTAATGAACTGTGGTTTTAGGTCAGAGAGAAGATTTTATTTTTGACTATCACCTGTTTTCCTTGATTGTTTATGTTAAGTGTCTAACATACTCTTTTATGAGACTGAATTTGGGGAGACATTGAGAAATGACATGAATTAATAAGCAACCATATAGTTTAACAACTAATAAATGAGATATGTGTTGACTTTAATTATTAAAAATATATGCCCCACTCTTCTTAACTTCATTAATATAGCTGTATATATAATTGGAACGTTATAACAAATTATACAGATTTTCAATGGTAAAGAGTCTCAAAACCAACCTTTTCTCATAATTTTAATTCTAATTATGCATTAGGAGGGTATACTAGCAAGAATGTAGGTTTTGGTGTTCAGAACATAGCTTTTTTTGGAGGAAGACAGATTTTTGCATCTGGATTTTGTCAGTCACTCATGGCTTTTGTGATTTTGGTTACTTAACCTTCATGGGCCTCAACTATTGTTCTCCATAGAGTGGGAATAATGTTACTACGCAAAGGCTGTAATATGTCCTGTGTGTAGACTTAATGAATCCGTGCACACAGAGTGCCTCCTATGATCATCTTTCCTTTCCATGTCTATGTTTTACACAACTGGGCTTGTTGCTCTCTGTGGACAGATGCTCCTGTTTCGCTTTATCACAGTGTCTTTTAAAAGGGGAGAGCTACTTAAAATTTTCTTTCTGATTTCCCACCTCCCATTCTTTTCTTACTTAGAAGATGCCAGTGTTCAGTTCTACAGAGCTAACCAAGTCTATAAAATCTACCGAAATCAGATTTCTATATTGAAAGTGGAGCCTCGATGATTGCACTGGGTAACAGACATTTTGGTGCCTCAAATGTTACACTTATTTCTGGGTGTATTTTACCTGCTGACTTAAAAAAATGACCATTTTCCCCTGATCAGTTCTGTTTTTTCAGATATAGGACATATGTCATATATCACTCTTCACTCTGGCTTCCATAAAAAGTAGAATATTTAATTGTATTGTTAGCTAGCTTGAGATATAGGAAGTGCACAATGGCTCTATTTAAAGTAGTTTGTATTTGACTAAATATTTAGGTTAAGTTATACTTCACGTGATGTCCTTTGAACCAAAGATATATTTGAACCCTTCAAATCACATGAATTTGCAATTTTTCTGAAATGCCCCTTCACCTTAAGTAGGAACTGAATATCAGGCTGTTCAAATTTGTTATCTTAAAAAGGATCTGAAATAAGAGCTACTGTACAATAAATTAGGAGACCAGGC
The DNA here is from genome assembly GCF_050624435.1 of Tenrec ecaudatus. Lineage (NCBI taxonomy): Eukaryota > Metazoa > Chordata > Mammalia > Afrosoricida > Tenrecidae > Tenrec > Tenrec ecaudatus. The sequence continues at coordinate 98,181,486 of NC_134542.1, forward strand.
GGTGTGTTTGACTGTTAACCACACCCAGGTCAGCTATGCAAGCCCAGCAGTCCCTCTGCAAGAAAGAGATGGGACTTTTTGCTTCCATGAAGATTTACAGCCTCAAACCCACAAGAGAAGTGCCACTCTATCCTACAGGGTCACTATGATAATTGACTAACTTGTAGTGAATTTTGTAAAATAAATAGAGATTCAAATGTTCTGAAACCCAAAAATTGGCCTTCAGACTGCACCTGTGCACAGAAACTCTTCAAAGAAGTTAGAATTTTGCTTATGTAGAAACTTGGGGTCAACCTCTCCTTTGAGACATTTAACATGAATTATCCATTGACTGTTATATATTAAAATGTGTTTGAAATGTGTACTGCCTCTGTGGAGAAGAAAAATTTAGATCTCCAATGCTACAAAGACCAAAAATTTCTCCACTCTACGTTGCCATCACACCTGCCACTCTTCTCAAGGTGTGCTCTGGCTTTGCAATATCCAACTTGTTGTCTCTGTGTGTATTACAAGCCTCCTAGACCCAAAAGAAAGACCCATTGCCATCTAACTGATCTGACTCCCGGTGGCCTGACAGGGCAGAGAAGAACTAGCCCTCTGGGTCTCCAACCTTTGCGTCTTTCAAAGGCTGCAGCGTGACCGGCGGGCTAAGGCATCACACAGCCAGCACAGGTCCACAGACAGCTTCCCCTGGAAGTCCCTTAATACCAAAATATGTCTAAACTCTTTCTTATATTTTCATCTTATCCTGCAATTTGTGTTTCTGAATTCCTCTCATATTTAAAACTAGGATGATGATAAATTAACAAATCAATATAACAACATCTGCAAATAGAGTGGAATGCCATATCTCAGAAACTAGACCTGCTGCAGTCCATTCAATGCAATGTTCTGAATCAGTGCCCCAAATAACCCCAGGAACAGGCCTAAAAATCAACACACCAAGAAAACATTTTTTTGTTTGGGATGTATTGTCAAAAAATAGGGACATCTTATGTACTAGATTTAAGAAATCTATTTTATATGATTTTTATGTAGATGTACCTATAAAAAAAACCAAAAATAGAATGAGAAGAAAATGAACTACCCTGCTCTGACTTAAAGGACAAACTCTCACATTTGTCTTTTAAGATCTTTAATCTGTAAAATGAATGAGACATTGTCCACACCGACAAATTACCTGGTAGCTGTAAAAATAGAATTAGTAAATGGAGATGACCATCAACCAAAAGTCAACAGTGGTTTCTCTAAGGACATTCCTATTTATCCATCTATTCTGTGCTTGCAAGGTGGTCTCTATAGAATCCAGTTAAAAACACTTTCCACATTATTGAGAAGTAGAGCTGTAGCTTCAGTTTTCTCCAGGGAACATTGATAAGCTCTCTCACGAGATGTTTCCTAGGACACTGTCAGCAACTCAGCTATAATTCCCGCAGTGTTGGATAGAGTCAAACTGCCAAGCCCAAAGCTGAGGATGCCCAATTAGGCATTTTACACCTGGCAAAGGTGGGTGATTTCCCCTCAAGAATTGTGCGTTGGTTCTGCAGCTGGAAAGCTTAAGTGGTCCATGGAGCCAACAGCTGTAAAAGTCCCAGGCAGCTGGATCAAGTCCTTCGGTAGTATTAGTGATTATTAGCAGCAGCTTCATAGATGAATCACTTTCATCTGATGCACTCACTGAACACCTTTTATTGCATTTACTTTTTGAGGGAGTGGTTGCTTTGAACATATTAACAAATGCAATGATATCCTCATGGTAGTATTTAGCGCGTAAAAGAAAAAAACCAGCAACAACAACTACATAACATTAAATACCGAATCCTTGCTCATTAGCTATCTTGCTATCTAACATTTCCCATTTACAATAGTCAAGTAACTAATAAGCGGTTATTTTGACCATTCGCGATGCATGCCGGCAGCAAAACCACCAAGGGGCAGGTGATTGTAGTGTTGGCTATGACGGTTAAAGTTGTGTGTCAATTTGGCTGGGCCAGGCCTCTCAGTGGTTTGACAGTTACGTAAGGAATATATTTCCTGGGGATGTAGTGATGCAGTCATCCTCCATCGGGGGATCTGATGTGCTCTTCCTCCACTCTTCCGTAATGCTGGTTTTCACATAATCACCTGGTCTTTACAACCAAACCATGTGGATAACTGAGAAGTGGGTCTATTTCATAACACGGAATTAAGGCTGGATGGAGGTTGGTGTTTATTAATGTCTCGTTCAATGGGCGCGTTCTGAAGTTTCTCTGTTTCAGTAACGAGCTGTGTTACCTTATTGAAGAAAGCAATTCTTTGAGCTTTTTTTTTTAAACAGAAAAATGCATGCACGTCAACAAGGGCACGCGTGCGTGTACCTGAATGTGGTGATCAAAATGGACTTGAGTGGAGCGTAATTTATTTGGAATTTTACAATTTAACCATTTTCTGGTCTAACTTGTTTCCAGAACATTAAATAACTGGGGTTCAGATTTGCTTCTTTAACCGTGTCTCACAGGTAGTTTCTGAAATCCATAGTAGTGGCAAAACCTAGATTTTCCCCTCAACTTTGCAAACTGCAGAATTTCTGGAGTAACAGGATCCCACCGATCTTGATGAAACCTTTTCCACTGTTTGGAAGAATATGGTTACTTGGTATTTTCCCTTTTACAGAAAACGGGGAAACAAAATACACATCTACGTCACCTTACTCGCATCTCCGCGGCCAGGAATGAAAACCAACCTCTCATTAGCTCACATTTCCACCCCAGAAGTGCCTAGATGCTACAGAGAAGGCATATGCTCTGAAGAGCGAGCTCACTCTGGAGGCTGCTCTGCGCTGAGCTCATGGAGGCCCTAACCTGCCAGCGGGAGACTCACAGGCCCCACTCCACAGGACCGCTGACACCCCAGAGACACAAGGAAGAGAAAGTGCACCAAGTTAGAAGCTGCGTGTTGCAAGGTAACCATGGTGGCGAAGAAGTCGTGCCAGGATCTTCTCACGGATTTGGCTCTTTCTTAGCTCTCAACAGAGAAAGACGCCCAGCATGAGCTTTCATTGGCTGAAAACTTCTCTGTGTCCATCGGTCTTAAATAATTTCGCCATGGGATTCCTGAACACAAAAAGGCTTAACTATATAAATATTGTGATATGGGAAGTGAAGATGAGGATTTTTTCTTCTTTTCTCTTTTCTTTTTAGTAACATTAAAAAAAAAGAACTGGGGGAGGGAAGTGCAGTGTTTTGGTACCTCTGGAAACAGTTGATCTTAGTAGTTTCTAAAACAAATCCACAGGCAAGTATCCAATTGGGTAAATTTGTGCCTTTCTTTGGTTTCATATCCAAAGGAGCTAGGATCTGAATAATATGCACGGGGATATGATCTTTTTTTAAAGGATTCAGATTTTTAAGTAAGCTATATTTTTAAAAAAATGGTTTGAAAGTTCTGCAAGTTTAATAAAAAGTAATATTCTAAGAAGTAAAGTTTCCAGTGATAATGATACAATTTTGAGTCCTTTTAATCTTCAAGTATATAAAAATGGAGGCTTTCAAACCGAGGTGCGCCTGACTGTATGAAAATCCAATGCAAATAAGCCTTCACCCCTGTAGTACTTGAACTGTTTTCTCTTTGATAACCCAATTATTGTCTCAAGCGCTGTGTCAATTGCTCTAGCGATCTCTTCTTGAACAAATCACTCCCGTAACCTCAAGCACTTTCGATTTGATTCTGCCATTTTTTGACAGTTCAAAGCAATCAGAGGCGGCCTCACAAGGATTGGGATTGATTTTGTGTTCTTGCTTATCATGCTAATTCCCTGAAAATCAGTCTTTTCATCCTTCTGGCTGATTATTGCTGTTAGAAAGACTGAGAACTGCAAAAGATCAAACAGGGCAGTTATTGGTACTTTCTATTGTCCGGTGCCAATACTACACGGTGGTGACGCAGCAGTGCCAACCGGACAAGCAGTCATGGAATTGGGATCAATCAAAATCATGCTAATTTTACAAGCATATAACTGCAACTCTCTAGAAAGGGAAGTAGATGAAGATTCCCCCCAAAGGCTTGCAAAAGGGTTTTCTAGTTTTAAATATTAGTTTACACCATTTAGTCCTCCCGTGGAACTGTAAGTTAGTAGAGAAGACAGGAAAAGTAGGGATGTGGGAAATTGGCTTTAAGAATTTTTATTCTCTGAGGTGTCCTTTTGGGGGAGGCCAGTTTTCTCATCTGTAAAATGGAGGGATTAAATCTGTGATCCTCCTTCCAAATCGCACATCTTTTAAGATGAGTTTTAGGATTCTCTGATTGGACAGTCATTATTTTACCACCAGTATTCCCACATATGCATTGATTATTAATTGGCCCTCAGCAATTGGGGGAGACATTGAGTGAACAGTTTCAAACTTAAGGGCCCTTAGAATTCTTCAGGATGACTTCTTAAAACACAGATGGCTATGCCCACCTGATTTCCTTGGGGCTTTGGTCTCAGAATGAGCATTTCCTGTTAGCTAATGGTGACATTCTTGGATAAGCTTTGGACTGCTGCTCACCACAAGGTTGGTGGTTCAAAATCACAAGCGACTCTGTGGGAGAGAGACGAGGCTATCTGTTTTTGTAAAGATGTATAGCCTTGGAAATCCTGTCCAGGGTCACCATGAATAGGAGTTGACTCAATGCAAGTGGGTTTGGGGGTATGTGATAGAGATGCTGCTTGTTTGAGAACCAAATTTGGAGAACAACTAGCTTAGATAATGCGTGTTGGTCCTTGATTATTTGTTCACAATTCTAAATGAAAAATTTTAGGAGAGAGATCTGCTCATGGGCATGCCACGGAGGACAGAACAAATAAAAAACCTCCTCATAACTGTAGCAATAAGTAGCATCCTGTTGAGCAGAGAGAACATGCCATTGTTAAGGGTTTCATTTGATTTGGATGCCAATCAATGCTCATTGAAGGAGTGGTCAAGAATTCAAATGACATATTCCATTGGCGAAGCCACCTGTCAAAGACCCCTTCAAAATGTTACAAATCAACAATGTCACTTTAGGACAAGGTGCTTCTGACTCAGGCCATCATATTTTGATTGCCCCGTGTACATGCAGGAGCCCTGGTGGCATCGTGGATACCAGGAGAGTTGCTAAACTTAAAACCAGTGCTTTGAAACCCAGGAGACAGATGAGCTTTCTGTGCCCAGACAGAGTTACAGTCTAAGAAACTCTCAGGGGGCAGTTCAAGTCTCAATAGGGTCACTGTGAGTCGACATTGGCTGGATGGCCGTGAGTTTGCTTTTTAGTTTATATGCATGCAAAAGCTAGAAAAATGAATAAGGAAGACCAGAGAACAACATATGCCTTTACATTACGGCGTCGTGGAATAATATTGAATTGACCATGGGCTTCCAGAAGAACAAACAAATTAGTCTTGGAATTAGTACCACCAGAGTACCCCTTCGAATAAGAAATGGCAAGACTGTATGCTATCAGGAGAGACCAGTCTCGGTGAGAGACACTGTCCTATGGGAACTGGAAGGTCAGTGAAAGAGAGCCGAACACTCACCAGAGCAATGCTGGCGAGGCTGGCACAGGACTTGGCAAGATTGCCTTCTGTTATGCTTCTTATGAATCAGAACCAGCACAAGAACACTTAGCAGTCAAAGCAACAGATTGATATTTTTGTAATGGTGTGCATGCAACAGACATTCTTTGGCTACTCACTGTGCTCCCTTATCTATGGAGTAGAAGACAACTCTAAAACAAAAGACAGCACAAAAACACTAAAAAAACCTCACTGCCATTGAGTTGGTTCTGACTTGAACGACAGAGCAGAGCTGTCCCTGTGGGTTTCCAAGACTGTAATTCTTTATAAGAGTCCTCTTTCTCTTGTGGCTTCAAACTCCTGATCTTGTAGTTAGCAGTCCAATGCAGAACCACGGCACCACCATGGTTTCTCAGTAGAGAGGTATCTTAAAAGCAACGTGCTTAGCAAAGAAGGATTGAGTTTCCCATTGACTACACCCTCTTCTCTCCCTATCTTCCCGTTTCAATAAATGGCATTCCCATCCCAAATCTTAGACCCAAATCCTGGGAGGATTACTTGATTCATCTTCTGAAATCAAAGAATCGCGGTTTTCTTTTGACACCTGCAAGAGGCATCTCAAGTTCTTCGCCTCGTTTTCCAGTGCCACCACCCTTGCTCACACCATTGTCCCCTCTTGCTTGGGCTAGTGTCCTTATTGGTCTCCCTGCTTCCATATTTGCACCACTATAATCCATGATGTACCCTGAAGCTAAAGCAATCCGTTCAGCCTCTACATGAAATCATGTGGTGCCCTGGATGACGCTGATTCAAGGCCGCCAGCATCACCTATTCAGGGTAAAACATGAACTCTTGCTCATTCCCCTCCGGAAATGATTTTCCGGGTCATCCCTGGCCACTCGCTCACTAAGGGTGCTTTGTCCTGCTCTCTCTTCTCTGTCATACGCACGGTGTGTAAATTCGTTCTTGTCACATATTGCCCCTCTCTGGTTCTTAAAGTTTCCATTAAAATGCAGCCACCCTTCAGAGAAGCCTTCTCTAACCCCCTCTTATGGATTAAACTATATTCCCTCCCCGTCCCCCAAATATATGTTGTAAATCCTTACCTCTTAGGCTGTCCATATTATCCCATCTGGGAATGGGGTGTCTTTGTGATGTTAATTGAGATAGGATTAGCATACGGTGGATCTTGAGTCGATCTCTTGGAGATAGAAAAAAAGATTCAATAAGCCAGCAGAGAGACCAGGTAATAGACTCATAGAAGCCAACACACCTGGAGAGCTGCAGTGAGACAGGAAGGAGAGGCTGAAGTGGCAATGACTTTCCTCAGAGCCAATGGAGCGAGAGGACCTTCTCTTGGGGCTGACTCCCTATTTCAGACTTTGAGCCTCCTGAACGGTGAGAAGATCCATTTCTGTTTGTTGAAGCCGTCCATGTACAGTATTTCTGTTACAGCAAGATGAGATAATTAGCATGTTTACTAAGAAATCACTCGTCCTCAAGTATAAATGCCACCGCCACACCTATTACCTTCAGAGTACAGTCGTCATTCTCTGAGGACACGTATCACCAACTGGGCCCATCTTTTCTGGTGGAACATCAGCTACTTGAAGATGGGGATCTTGTATGTCTTCATCTTTCCTGTGTCCCATCACTGAAAACAATGTCTATTCTAGGCCGGGTCTCAATAAATATTGGTTGAATGAGTAAATTTATTATAATTATTAATAACCTTTAGAAACTGGAAGGTAAAAGGAAACATGTGATAAGAGGGTAAGGAACAGAAAGAACCCTGAAATCATAATAAATGTCCTGAAAAGTCTAATTAAATATATTGGATTAAATTTCCCCCCCTTCTTTAGGTAGAATTCCTTTGGGGAAAAATTTAATTACTATATTGCATTTACAAAGAATGAACTAGAGCGATACCAGCATGTCCAGATCTGAAAAACAAAAGTGAACAAATAAGTTTAAAAATGATAAAAAATATTGACACATAAAAATTCAAAGTGACATATTCCCTACGTGGTGAAAGTAGACAAAGGATCTATGCGATATCTTTTTGTGTGTGCCATATTCTTGATAAAGGTTGTTTCCTATATGGGAAGGCAATGGGATTCAGACACGGAACAAAGAAAACTTCGATTTCATCTGCAAAGTTTATTTGTGATTTAAAATGCCTGAAGTAAATTTGCCAAAATGTTAACATTCTGCAGTTGTGTGGGTTGATGCCTGTTTATTATATTTTTCTTTATAATTACTGAAGTTTAAACATTAAGAAAAAATTTAAAAACCTTAGTTAAGGGCTATTATATACCTGTGGTCTGCTGGGAACTTAAAGAATTGATTCATAAAGTTCAATGTCTTTATATTTAAATCAGGGACTAACTAATTCAATTTGGCATCTATCTTTATGATTCTTGGGTGGGCTCCCTTCTGGCTGGCGCCTGTGTTTTGGGGTCAGACTGAAGTGGTGTGGAATGTGGAAATAGGAGGGAAAACATTTGGGCACTAACCCAACTCTCCCTCCCCTATTCCTCTGTAGTTCCCGCCCCCCACCCCTACAGTGGCAAAAGCAAACGTCATTTATTGAGGATGTACTACATGTTAGGGACTCTCCATTCATTATCTTATTAAATCTTCACGACAATGAGGAAGAATCATCATGCTATTTTACAAGAGAGAAAATTGAGGCTTTGAGCCTGCGCAGTGACTGGATGGTAGGGCAAGAGTCAATGCTAACTTTATTCACTCTGGAGACGTACGGTTGTTCTATTACACAGCTTTTTCAACTTCTTTTTGACCAGAAAGTACCTCTTTCACTTTCAGAGTTTTCATTTCTGGCTCTCTTTGGGATGTAGAGGCGAGTTGCCTTTCAGGTACACATTTGGTCAATGATGTTAGATTTACGGAAGATCACACTTAACCAGAGCTGAGTTTCCACTCTAAACCTGAAAGTCGTATTATTTAGGATCCAGTATTCTGGCTATAGACTGGAATTTTATTGGTGAGGAAAAAACAATAAAAATGTGCATCTATATTTTATGTTTAAGTATAGTATGTTTCACTGCTGTGCTAAAGATTTTCACTGGCTAATTCCTCTGGCGTGGACAGCCAATTCTTTCTTCATTGTCTGCGCTTAGTCTGGAAGCTTCACTGAAATCAGCTCACTTTGGGTGACCCCACTGGTATTGGAAACACCAGCGACATAGCTTCCAGCATCGTAGTGACATATCAGCCACGATAATATGACAAATGGACAGACAAGTACAGCCAGAGTGATCTTTAGCAGCAAAGGTGTGTGCATGCATGTGTGGTGTGTGTGGTATGTGCGTGTGCATGCATGTGTGGTGTGTGCATGCGTGCTTGCGGTGTGTGTATGGTGTGTGTGTGTGTGTGTGGTGTGTGTGTGTGTGTGTGTGTGTTAGATGCCTTGGAGTTGTTCTGACTGGTAGCAGTTCTACATACAACAGAACAATACAGCTCCAATCAGGTGCCATCCCCTCACAAGCTTTGGATGTGTTAATAAGGAGAGGCCAGTTTCTGGTAAAGAACATCATTCTGAGTAAAGTCTTGCTTGTTGTTCGGTGCCATCCTGTCGGCTCCAACCTATAACAACCCTAAGCACAATAGAACGAAACACTGTGTGGTCCTCTGCCATCCTCGTAACAACCTTAAGCACAATAGAACGAAACACTGCGGTCCTCTGCCATCCTCGTAACAACCTTAAGCACAATAGAACGAAACACTGTGTGGTCCTCTGCCATCCTCGTAACAACCTTAAGCACAATAGAACGAAACACTGTGTGGTCCTCTGCCATCCTCGTAACAACCTTAAGCACAATAGAACGAAACACTGTGCGGTCCTCTGCCATCCTCGTAACAACCTTAAGCACAATAGAACGAAACACTGTGGTCCTCTGCCATCCTCGCAGCTGTTCCCGGCCTGAGCCCCTTGTTGCCATCACTGGGTGCAGCTGTGGCACAGCGGTAAACCAGAGGGGTAGTGTAAAGATCCTCGACAAGACAGATGGACACAGTGTCTGGAACAATGGGCTCAAAAGTAAGAACAACTGTAAGGCTGGCAGAGGCTCCGGCAGGTTTGGTTTTGTTGTATATAGGATCACCATGAGTCAGAATCAAGTCCAGGGTATCTAACACACACACACACACACACACACACACACACACACACACACACACACACTCGTGTATTACCCATTGAGGTGCTAACCTCAAGGTCAGCAGTTTGAGCCCAATGGCTGCTCCACAGGAGAACAACGAGGCTGTGTACTCCTATACATTTTTTTAAATCTTGGAAAACCAAAAGGGTAGTTCTACTCTGTCCTATGGGATCACACTATTAGTCACAACTGACTTGATGGTAGTGAATTTGGTTTTTATACATAATTTGTAAAGCATAGCTATATCATATTTCTTAAAATAATATCATATAAAGGTTATCAGGTAACCATGAAGGAAAATGTGAAGCTATTGAAATTGATGATAGAATGAATAATTAATATTAAAGTAAGTGTATTGATAACATTAATAAAAACAGTAACATTAAAAAATGTAGTCACAGCATTTTGTATTTCAACCAGCAATAGCATGACGTCTGTGAAATAGTCAATAATTATTTTTCTTGGAGTTTGTTTTATTTTTTTAATATTCCCCAAAGCACGTGGAGCAGCTTCTCTGGATTGGACTTGACATGTGAGGCAGATGCGTACATCCATCTCAATTCGGACCTCCTCCCTTACCTTACTCATCCATCTTAGCACCGAGCTTGCTCCTGTTACCCGTGGGCCGGACCATCACCTAGTCTAGTTCTGCTCTCACCGTTCCCCCTGCACTGACAGCCGTGGTGGTCGCAGAGTGTTTGGGTGGTGTAGATGGTTAAGATGTTTGGCTCCTAACCAAAGGGTTAAAGGTTCGAGTCCACCCAGGTTCACTTAAGAGATACATCTTTAGATCTACTCTAGAAAGAAAGAGCAGCACTGAAAGCCATACGAGTTCGGTACCCTTTACAAGCGCCGTCTGTTCATTTTAAAAGGCCTTGCTAACTCCCAAATGGCGACTCTGTGAATTTTGGACATCACGGCATAAATATAGGGAAGATATTTTGTGGGGAATGACCTTTCTAGGAATGCCAAAACAGATACGTTTCTGCTTTTTCTTCTTTCTGTGCTATAATTATGCTCTCCATACCACCAGGTAGAAAATTACAGAGAAGTGTGTGCAGTTGCTTTTCCTACAAGTGTGTGGAGAGCAGATCGTCTTGTCCTGCTGCTTGGGAATAGAAGTTTCTGTAATGAAGGCAGTTAAGAAACTTAATTTAGAGATAAATAAGAGTAGGCAACAAAGGTCTTATTTTGAAGGGTGACCATGGTATGGAATGTATTAAAAAAGGTAAGAATAAAATAAGTGAAATGAGAGCTTGCGGAGTCCATGGAAAAATTAAATTTCAACATTAACGCATCTGGATGCATAATTACTCTGTGTATTTCCCTTGCGTGTTGTTTTGTTAAATTCATTGCCATGTCAGCCTGCTGGCTTTAAAACATCCACACCTTGGCTAGAATAACAGTGAGAACAGCAACTGCAGTGCCCTGGGCTTCTTCACAGCCGTCCTCTGGATTTTGAGGAGTTTAAAAGCTAACAAAAAATCAATTTCCTGGATGTAGACGGTAGTTACCTAAGTCATTTACATTCCCCTGGGAGAGTGGATTTACTCCTATAAGTTTAAATAACTCGTAGAAAGGAAGGGAAAGGTTAGATAACATGCAGGAAAAATTCTGAGATTTAATAGGTATCCTTTGTGGCCCCCTTTAAACTTTTTTTACAGATGTTTTTGAGGGTCAACTGGTGGTAGGGAGGGTAGAAATATTCTCAGACCCTAGATTTACTTAGAGAAATAAAACTCTTGATTGCCAGGCATGTTAAAATGTACTGCATGATGCATCTGACTTGTTAACTCTAACTTCATTAGAATCATTGATGTCGGTCTTCATGGTTTGTTTGTTTGTTTTTTTTTCATTCTAAGTTTGAGAGCGGTTGTCTGTTATTGTTTCTTCCATTCATCTTTCTCAAAAAAACAAAACAAAAACTGTCTTGGAAAATTGTGGTTGATTGGCTGTTTTGTGGACCGGCATCATCGAGTCTTTGTTAGTCTGGAAGCTCTGCTTGGCACCTGTTCCGCATCATGGCCCTGGCTGACAGATGGGTGGCGGATGCCGACGAAACACGTGGCCTATTTATGGAATCCAGGTTTTTGCATGGAAGATGAGAATTCTGTCATTCGACCAGGTGGTCGGAATAATGACTGATTTCCCCCCTGCATGTACTTATTTTTCAGAGTACTGTATCTTCGACCTCTTTTTCAGAGCCAATAAACTGGTATTTTCTTTCTCTTTTTGCTATCACCTGGGTTTCTCGTTTAGTTGATGGTTTGAATCCACTGTAGTCACCATATTTTGTGGTCCTCTAGTTAATCTCATTTTGGATTAGCGCGTCGTCTTCACATTTGCCAGTGTGTCTGTTTGACATGAGCATGTTAGACACGAGGGCATCCTTTTTGGCATGGTAAGCCATTCCAGTCATCAGGACATTGGATTCAAAATTGGAAAACTGTTATTTCTTCAAGAACTCAAGGCAATTAAATAGAAGCCATGGAGATATTTACATGTTCATATGACATTAGAGGAAAGAATGTTATATTGAGATAATATTGGTTCACAGAAATGGGAAGATTTCATTGGGAGAGCTACTGACAGATATTGTTCATGTTAGTGGAGAGAGAATTCTTACAGGGATATCATGTATAATTAAACCAAGCCCGTCCCATTCTGGTACCTTTTGTTACAATTGGTTAGGTTAATTTTGCTCAGCATTGGATTTTTAAATCTTTCTAGTGCCCAACCTTGCCCATAAAATAATTGGTTTTAAAATTATGTTTGGTTCATGGTTTTTTATCGTGTCTCTAAGTTAGACAGCCAGATCAAGCATCAACATCTTTATTTTCACCAACAACCTTGTCTTGATAACTTTTTTTAAAGATATAGTTATTGCTAGAACAATTAGTATACACATTGTGTTATGGGTTAAATTGGGCCCAATAAAATTATGCATTGAAATCCTAAATCCTATCAGCTGGGATTAGGACATTTTTGCTATGTTAATAGGACAATGCTAATGTCCCGTCAGAATTCAATGCCATATAGTTGATTATGACTCTTAATGACCACATAGGATAGGATAAAACCTCCCATGTGAGTTTCTGAACTATAATTATTTATAGACGTAGAAAACCTTGTTTTTTTCCCGCGGAGAAGCTAATGGATTTGAACTACTGACCTTGCAAGTAAGCAGCCCAACGCACAACCACTATAATGCCAATATCCAGTGGGTCCGAAACCCAATCACTTCGGGGCTGTAATGAGAGCAGAATAGACACAGGAGCAAACACACAGAAAGACAGACAGCATGTGAAGATCACTAAGCAATAGAGTAGCGTCGGTGCTACCTGTGCCGAGGAAGACAAATATCCCCCAAAACTGACAGGAAGGAGATTTGTCTCTTGAACTGGACCTCGAATCTGCACATGAGCCCTTTGAAAAATGAGAAAATAAATTTCAACTTAAAAAATCCTCCACTTGTAGTATTTCTCTTATAGAAACACTAAGAAACCAAGGCACGTGGGTGCACGTGGAGAATGGCGGAAGACTGACTAATTAGCACATACTTTTGCTCGAAGTGCTTTATTAGCAGGATCTCACCTAATCCTCCCAATGACCTTGAGGAGCGGGAGTTACGGTGCCTGTTTTCAAGGTGAGCACCGTGTGACTTAGATTTGTCAGGTGATTCCTTTAAAGAGGTGGGACCCCCACAAAGGGCCCTCTGAATCCAAAGCGGGCACTTTCAACGACTGTTGGAAGCGCCCCCTGTTTGTCAGAAGTGCCAGAGTGTGAAAAGGAATTTGAGCCGTGCCTTTTCTTCTCAGGGGGTTTATATCCCTAACTGAGGAAGACAGGATCCTCACGGGAAAACAAAAAAGACACGCCATTCCAGTCCACAGTCCCCATTGCTACCAGATTAATTTTACTGGAGACATTTTTGTTCTGGTTGCCTCCCTCCCTTACCCCCTGCTGAAGCCTTCTGAGATTCCCTCCTGCTCCAGGATAAAGTCCACCTCTGTCGTTTGGCATTTCAGGCCTTATATTTGGCCCTTACCTGTCTTCTCGTGTGAGATTCCGCTGTGAAGTTGGCTTGCAGACTGGCTGTCTAAGCCAAAGGACACGACTGATACTCAATATTTTTGTGTCCTAGAAATTCTGTCACATAGGGCCATCCTAGCTTTTCTTAGTTGTTTCTTTTATACGATGAACTCACACAAGAAATACAGTTACTTGTCTCTCTGATTCTCTCTCTGCAGGAATCCACCCCTGTGGTCAAACTGGTCTCTTTCCCGGAAGCATCTTTCCCAACACCTGGCCCCGGGTCTCTACTAACGTCCCAACCCTCTCAGTGCTTTCCTGACTTGCCTTGCCTTTTAGACCTGTGCCCATCCTGGCCCCTTGCTGATTTTTCGAGGTTGCTGCTCGACATGCTCTTGTTTTAAACTTTACAGAATTTATTGCTTCTCTTAATGACCACACATAGTCTCTTTATCAACTAACCAGTCGCTGCTGAGGCAATCCCCGTGTGGCAGAGTACAACTGTGATACATATTGATTTCCAAGGCTGAGCCTTGTAGACAGCCAGGCTTATCTCGATGGCATGCTTGGGGGGACTCACATTGTCACCCCTCTTGTTATAAGCTGAGCATGTTAACCGTATGTACCCATTTTATCTACAGAATATAATGTAAGACTGGAGACTCCGGTGTTATGTTTTATTCTACAGATAACATGGAGACCGTGGGCTAGTCGTTTAGGAGTTGGACTGCTAGCCGCAAGGTCAGCAGTTTGAAATCACCAGCTGCTCCCCGGGAGAAGGACACCTGTCCTCAAAGACTTACAGTCTGGGAAACCCTCAGAGACAGTTCGACCCTGCCCTGTAGGGCCACTGCGAGTCAGAATGAACTAGATGGCAGACAGCAAGAGACACAAAGGAGCCCCTGGTGAGTGCTGGACTGCGGGACACAAGCCAGCAGTTGGGACCCAGCAGTCACTCTTCCTGGGAAAAAATGAAGCTTTTATACTCTGTCCTCTGGGGTTGCTGCGAGTCACAGTGGACTCAAAGGCCATGTGTGTATGTTACGTTCACTATGAATAGACACATGGCGGACATTCCAGGGACAATGGGGGGAAAACAGTTCCTTGTAGTCTCACAACCACAGCCCAAGGAGAGACAGGGATAATATCTTGTGCTTTCACATGTAATAGAGTATATATAACAACATGACATCATGTTGTAACCATGATTTTTTGAATCATTTTCCTCTTAGCAAAATGTGTTTTGTCAAGGACACTCATGCACAAGTGTCTTCATAGTATTTCAACATATAAGTGCTCTTTTAATGAATTGATTTCATAGTACCAGATATTTATGTTTTTATTATAACATTGCAATAGATAGACTTCTGTTAACTTTATAATGTTTCTCATCATTGAAATATGGAGGAGTTAAGAATATGCCGGTGGAGGTAGATAACTGGTTCAAAGCCACTTTCTAGCTCTGTTTCCTTGAGAAGTTATAGAATCCTTGAGGACTACATTTCTTCATCTTGGAATTAGGAATTATATCACTGTTTATGTCGTAGCCTTACTACAAAGTATCCCACACATTTTAAGCCATTAATATATGTGGTTCTGAATTTTTAGTTTTTGACATATGCCTTCTCTCAAGCTACAAATAGCTCATCAATGCCCTATGATTGTGTTTCATGGGGTCCTCATGTTGCCCCTCTGGATTTGATGTAACCGGTAATACAACCACAATAATGATGCCAACGATGCCCCAGTGTTCACTTAATAGGCTCTGTGTAAGAAATCACTGTATTTTGATCAGGTAAATAGCAGGCGCCTTCTACAGTTGTTTGCTAAGTGTTCCCTCTCTCCAGAAGGTATTTTCATAAGTGCTATACCACTCTTCTCCTAAAAAAAAATTGTGTGTGCTTGACACAAGTGATGCATGTATAGATTATGATAAGAGCTGTAGGAGTTTCCAATAAAAGAATTCAAAACAAAACAAAACATTGTGCTGTAAAAATAAACATCAATCAAACAAAAATCAAGCATAGTTTGTTGACTGTCTCCCGGGAAGGGTCAGTTGGCTTACAAATAGAGGTGTGGGTTATTTGCATAGCATTGTGGGTAATCCCACCTGACCCCCTAACTTTTCTTCAGACCAGAAGACTTAACACTTCTGTGGCCTCACGCAACTGCTTTTTTTGTTGTTGTTTCATTCTTGGTTTGCTAATGCTCCGTATGCTTTCCCCTGCATTCTTCACCGTGCAGAGCTTACCATCTCTGTGGGCTGCCCCTCCCCCACCGACAGGTTGTGTGGGAAGAAGTGTTGGAAAGATCTGTGCTACCCTCATGTGACGGTATTTCTAGAGCACTCATGCACGGCACTGAGGAACATCTTTTGGCTGAGCCAGCCAGTTCAAAAGCCAGCATCACAGCAGAATTTCACACATGCAAATGGACCATTGTGATCCTAGTCATGAAAATTCATGGAATAATGGCTAGTTCAGCGTGGATGACCTGTCAATTTGGCAGCCAATCATTTAGCTAAACATCCAAATTACTGGCCAGTTACTCAGTCTACAGCTAGTCTTCCTGCTTGTTACTGAGTTCTGTGTAATCCTATTAAAAGCAATGACATTCCCTTTGATTTGTGGCAGCTAATGGGGTAGAAGCACCATGCAGGCATAGGACATGTGTCTGGCACAGTTTAAATGTGGGCCTTGTGAGAATGGACCATTTGTGTTACTATTGGATTTATTCTTAAAATACTGAGTTGCTCTGTCTGAATAGCAGGCAAAGTATCTTAATTTCATGGGTGCCCTTATTTACTATTTCCATTAGTCTTCAATGAGAGCTCCTTGAAAGATTGAATGTGCATTTCTGGATATGCATGAGTGGGTTGTGTTGGGTCTGTATTAGCCTCAGTGAACCAGCTTGTACTGTCAAGCAGGCAGACAGAAAGCCATAGAGATGCCCCCAGACTGGGTAGAACTTGAGTGTTGGTAGAAATGAACCTGTCTGAGGCTAGCTTCAGACACAGAGCTGTAGTTGTTGATACTGTGTGGTGCGAACGGATTAGCTCATCATTGCACTAAGGAAAGAATAGAACTGACCCCCATGGGTTGGGCAGGATGGAATCTTCATGGAAGTAGATCTCCAGGCCTCTCCCACGTGGAGTCCCACGGGGGCTTAAATTATTAACCATTTGGTTAGTAGCTGAATGCTTAACCATTGTCCTGTCAGACTCTTTAGATAAAAGAAATAATATGAATAAGCTGAGAAAACAATCAAAGTATGTAATTCCTAATCTCAGACGTCTATAGGAATATGGTTAAACAATAACAACAAAAAGTTCCAGATTTTGACCCCAGAAAAATGCACAAATAATCTAGCACACAATTCCCAAGGGTCTACGAAACCATGAATCCTAAGATATGGTTCTTGATTTGAACAAGGCTGAGGGGCCGGTAATAGATAGAAAGAGAGAGAGAGCACACTGACAGAAAAAGATAAAGGCAGAGAGGCCCTGAGAGACAGAGGGGTAAAGGGATGGAGAGACACAAAGTAGACATGACTCACATTCTCTTCACATGATATACTCTCCCAGTGCTGGGTACAAGTGCTTACTGATGTTAGGTTACAGTTCAGAAAGCGGGCTTCTTTCAGCTCATAAGATCTCTCAATTGAGAGATATGGCATATCCCCCACCAAGGATTTTTGAAACAATATTGAGAAGATATATAAGGACAACCACTTCATTTTAAAACCAAGAGTGTAAGTTTTCTGAAGTTATAGGTCATAGGATCATTTGACTTGTAAATAAAAAAAGCTTTTGTATATAATATAATAAAGACCAATAGTGGAATTCTTGTAATAAGAATAATAGTGATTAGAAAGCATTTTCTCTCCTATGTTTCCAAATATATATATTCACAATGACCCTTTTTGTTAGGTAGGGAAAAAATTGTCATGTTTTAAAATCGAAGAAATCAGGTATAGGTGTATATGGTGTTCTCCTGCAATCTCAGATATTTAATGAGGAAATTAACTCTAGACACAGCTTCTCAACTCTGATCTTAGAATGGCCAATATATCCTTGTTGAATTGTAACACCCACATCACCAATGTGTAATATAACTGGTGTCTTTGGTTTTAAAAAAATGAAATATATGAACTGAACTAGTGTTCTCAAAATGTGGCAAAGTCAGCACATTCATAGAAACACAGACAGAGAGAGATCATGGATGAGCCAACTCACTCCTTTTAAGACAAGAACCTGTCCCAAGGGATTAAGAAACTGAAGCAATCCCCTTGGGTCAGTGGGAATGCCAGAAAGGACAATTGAGAGTATGATAAAATAAGGACTTGTCTCACAACCCTTTGTTTTCATTTTTGTTATTTAGCAAGTGAGAATTGGTATTTGCAAGCATCTGCAGTATGGCGTCTGCAGAGTGATGCAATAACAACTTACAGAAAAAATTCAAACCCCAAACCCCCCAAACTCCTTGGGCTGCTAACCCCAAAGATCAGCACAAGGAAAGCACAGCTGCTTCTCCGGAGAAAGCCCAGGCTCCACCCTGTCCAGAGGACAGTCTCAGAAACCCGCAGGGGGGCTGCACACTGCCCCGTAGCCCTGTAGGAGGGTCAGGCGTATGAAAAACCCCGATGTGAGTAAAAGTCTATTTCTCTTCAAAATTCGAAGCCGTGTTTCTCAGAAATAGTTTGATGAGGATAAAGTATCCTGCTGGTTAGGGAAATTTTACCTGGCTGTTAGAAAAGACGCCAGGTTAATTGCCCTGCTTCTTAGTCCATGATAGAGATTAGAGATTCCTGGTTAATACAGGTATCAAAGACAATACGCCTGCACGCACGTGTGCGTGCGCGCGCGCGCACGAAAGTTGTGACCATTGAAAGAAGTATCCGGATTTAGGTTATTTAAATATTCCTCATTTATAACTTGCTTTTTGGAATTATTTAGCTATGCAAGATATCACCATATTCCGTATTTAAAAAAAATCATAAACATGTCTAGTCAAAGAAGACATTAATGAAGCAATTCCCCAAATAAAACAGCTCATGATATCTGAGTTGCCGCAGAGAGAGAGTGTGGACTTTGTAGTTTAATCAAGATCACAAGACTTGTTTTGAGCGTCTGTCATCTTTAATTTTACGGCACTTCATTTCAGAGTAGGACTGCCAGGGTCACATGCAATTAAAACACAGGCAAGATTTGTCTTGTGAAATCTTAACATAAAAAGTAATGTGTTACTCCATTTTAACTTTTCTACTGAACTCTGTGAACTCACTAATTACTTTTCCCCCCTCTTGTCACCTTTTTGATATGACATGTATTTTATAGAGGAGATAGAAGTTTGGAATTTTTTTATATCATGCATATGATTGAGGATAACAAAATTAAACCAGAGAAGAAAGGAATGCGTTTTCAGAATTACATTTTTAAGAAATATCTGAACACTCCAGCTTCAATTACAAAGAACCTCATAGATCAAATTCTAGGAAATAACTGTTAATCTCCTTAACCAGGGCAGGTAGGAGTGTAATAATGCGCCAGAGATTTTAAAGAGGCCAGGAGCGCGACCCTGAGTTTATTCTCTGGGCGGCTCCGTGCGATTGGCGCGCGAAGCATTAAAAGCCTCGCCACCGTGGAGATTTGGAGCGCATTGAGGCCTGTTGCATCATAGTGATCAGTAAATTGCATAGACCCTTATTAACCTTATTGATAAGGAGCTTAGGAAAGTCCCATCCAGGCCGCAATATATTCTTTTTGTTCTCTGTCTTGGTTTGCAGCCCCAGCCGCCTTGAGCGGATAGCCGTTTCGCACCACCTTAGAATTCAGCAGGAGAGGCTGTGCTTTCAGTTACAGCAAGGACATGTACCCCCGAGCAGGCCCTGGTACACTGGGGGCTCCGGGCCTCTTTCACTGGTGCCACGGACACCTGGAGAATGTTTGAAAAGTTTGTGCCTAAAGAATCTTACAGTGCTCCTCTTTCAATTCAGCTGGGCTCTATAGGGATCAGGGGATTATTTTTGATACCTGTCGAAGAGAGTTATGCCTACACTGATTTTCCATCCCTCACTACTAATTCACCTTATTGTATACAGGAGACAGTCTATTTAATACCTGCATTCTTTCTGTAATGCCAAGCCAAATGAAATCCAGTGTGAAATCTCGTTCACATTTGCCTTTTGGAAGTCATTTTTCGGTTTCCAGTTTCAGAAACTGTGACCTCAGAATTGATAGCTAGAAAAATGGTGAGCGCAAACAGATTTGGGTTTCCATTGTGTTCTGTACCCCCTCCAACTTCAAAGCTGCCTTTCACCTGGGCTTGTGGGGGGACTGAAGGAGAGCGACACCCTGAGTCTGACAATGTTTCCCCAGTGCTCCCTTACCAAGCTCGCCCAGTGGGAGGCAGTTCTGAGGCCGTCCTACATACCACTCGTAGCCTGGCTGCTTCTCCACTCACCCTAGTGTCTCTCTGCGCACCAGTGAAATGTCTCCTAATGTACCCCTGTTTTCAATCAGTGAGGTTTAACTAGGAAACAGGCAGACACATTCAAGCAAGCCCACACAGCAACAATGAATGAATGAATGAATTAATGAATGAATAAAATGAAGATGCTGAAAGAAAGGAAGGAATCAGAGAGTTAGATAAGATTCGGAAGGAAATCCCACGGCTTGGATGTCTGGGAGGGGTAAAAAGTAAGGTCTAACCATGAAGAACAGAAATTAAATGGTATAAAATGTCACCAAATGATGTGGAAAAATCCACATCTTCAAGTATGCCTCACAACATGGATTTAGAATAACATTTGCCAGTGATGTGAACGTGTGTTTGTGTGTATGTGTGTGTGTGAGAGAGAGAGTTTAAATTGTTCCAGATAAATGTATTTTCAGGCCAACACTGTATTTGCCAAATTTCTCAGCTTTTGAACATTGAGCGGTTAGTCAGAAAGCCTCTGGTCAAAGGGGTGGATTGGTGTGCGGTGTCACAGACGGCTGGACCTGCCGGCTCTGAATAGGAACGTCAGTGTTTGCTGGTAGTCTTGCATGAGTTGATCAGGCGGCCTCTCTCTTTGCAGAGCTTAAAGAAAGCATTTCTTGGGGACGTTAAGAGAGGTAGCTGAAGGAGGATATGCGTGATGCTCTTTTTTGATGTGGCTCTAGGAGTTGTACAGAGGCCAGTGATTTGGCTGTGCATAGTAAATACTACATTTAACTTGCTACAACTTGTTCGTAGGGAGCCCAATGACAGATTATGTTTGTTGTCAACATTGTCCTTCTCTACGGTTTGCCTTGGTTCCCTCATTAAAGCTGCCATTGAGCATAGTGTGGGACTTGCTATCGCCCCTATTCCTCACTGTTTCGCTCAGCACTCTTTTAATTAATCAAGGAGTGTTTTCAATAGAATCCAGTTGGAAGCTTAAGAAGTTCTTGGGCCCTCCTCACTCCCAGCATAAGACATGAAAAACCAACCGGATAAATGTGTAAGGTTTAAGTGCGCTCTCACCTGTGTGCAGCATTTTGCCAGTCTCTTCCCAGGACAACTAGATATTTCATTTTAATAAAACCACATAAGAAAACGGTCATCTTTTTGTACAAGACATTCACAGTATTCTCATGATTTAAATGATCCAGGCTCATTCTACAGCAGTGTGAGAACAGTGCTGCTGCTTCTTTTTAAAAAAAAAAAATCATTTCATTGGGGGCTCGCTCGTACAACTCTTATCACAATCCATATATCCATCCATTGTGTCAAGCACATTTGTACATTTGTTGCCATCATCATTCTCAAAACATTTGCTTTCTACTTGAGCCCTTGATCTCAGCTCCACATTTTCCCCCATCCCTCCCCCACGAAAACTTGATAACTTATAAATTATTATTATTTTGTCATATCTTACACTGTCTGACCTCTCCCTTCACATACTTCTCCACTGCCCGTCCCCCAGGGAGGAAGTTATATGTAGATCCTTGCAATCTGTTTTCCCTTTCTCCCTCACCCTCCCTCCACCCGCCCGGTATCGCTTCTCTCGCCACTGGTCCTGAGGGGTTTATCTGTCCTAGATTCCCTGTGTTTCCAGTTCCTATCTGTACCAATGTACATCCTCCGGTCCAGCCAAATTTGTAAGATAGAATTGGGATCATAATAGTGGGGGAGACGAAGTATTCAAGAACCAGAGGAAAATTGTATGTTTCGTCATTGCTACACTGCACCCTGGCTGGCTCATCTTTTCCCCGCAGTCCTTATGCAAGGGATGTCCAATTTCCCACAGTTGGGCCCTGGTCCCCACTCTGCACTCCCCCTCAATCACAATGCCCAGGTATCAGGCATCAAAGACAAAAAGAAAAAAAAAGAACCAGTGTTTCTTGATGCATGCCTCTTTGTTCAATTATATTTAAAAGGAAGACCATTGGGGATACCTTCCCCCCCCCCCATCTTGCATAGGGCCCTTAAAGGTCCAGATTTTACTTGAATACAATATCAGGCAGTATGGTATGCTGGGTGATAACAATACACTGATAAATATGATCCAGTGTAGGACAATATAACATTGGGTAGGAGCCATTGAAACAGGTGTTTTTGAAGATGTGGCCAAAGGGGCTTCTACTCTGTCTATTCCATGGTTCTCAACCTGTGGGTTGTGACCCCTTTGGGGGGGGGAGTCAAACGATCCTTTTATAGGGGTCCCCTGATTCATAACACTAGCAAAATTACAGTGATGAAGTAGCAACGAAAATAATTCTATGGTTGGGAGGTCACCACAACATGAGGAAGTGTATTAAAGGGTCACGGCATGAGGAAGGTTGAGAGCCACTGGTCGATTCCATAATGCACTACAAGGGTGACAGCATTATTTGTAAAGCATGTGGGCACACAAAATACGACATGAATACTGAAATTACATAAGCAATAACATGAATGAGATTTAGCCATCTTCTTACAACAGCCAGGGGAAATTGGGTGGTTTTAATTTTTTCTTCCTTTCCTGAATTAGTATCTAATTGAACACTTTCATCAGCTATCTCAGCAGAAGAATGACCAGGTGCCCACAGATGGAGCATGGTTTGGAATGTTTGCATGCTTCTATTCCTTCATTTACATTCCTGGACTCACCA
The DNA here is from genome assembly GCF_050624435.1 of Tenrec ecaudatus. NCBI lineage: Eukaryota > Metazoa > Chordata > Mammalia > Afrosoricida > Tenrecidae > Tenrec > Tenrec ecaudatus. The sequence continues at coordinate 98,204,329 of NC_134542.1, forward strand.
TATGGTATAGTAGTTAAGGCAAGGCTGTCTTGAGTCTTAATATTTAGATTCAAATATTTGCTTAATATTTAGTAACTGCATGAACTTGAGCAACTTCATTATTTTTCCCTTTCAATTTCTTCAAGTATAATCAGGGATAAAAATATTTCACTCCATAGATGTGTGAAGATTATATAAAACAACCCATATATATCTTGACATATAACATTCGGTGAATGGTAATCAAATTTTCTAAGTATGAATAACAGTGTGGCATCAGAATTAGAGGAAGAGTCCTTGAAAACCTGTGCTATGCAGGTGAAACAACCTTCCGTGCTGAAAGTGAAAAGATCTAGAAGCCCTTAATGACGAAGATCAAAGCCCACACCCTTCAGCATGGATGATACCTCCACATAAAGAGAACACATACTCCCAACGGGGCCAACAACCAACACCATGATAAACGGAGGAAACAATTGTCAAGGATTTCATTTTATTGGATCTGCAGTCCACACGAATGAAAATCAAGAAATCAAATGACATAATGATATTCAGCAAACCTACTGCAAAAGTCCTCTTTAAAATGTTAGCAAGCAAAGATGTCATCACTTTGAAGACTAAGGTATGCCTCACTCAAGCCATGCTATTTTCAGTTTCCTTATGTGCATGTGAAAGTGGGAAAAAACCTATAGAAGACCAGGGAAGAACCCACACCTTGGAATAATGGGGTTGGCAAGCAGTATTTAATATGCGGTGGGCTCCCAGAAGAAAGAGCACATCTGTCTGAAGAAGTATGGCCAGAATGCTCCATAGAAATGAGGATGGGGAGAATTCCTCTCATGTACTTGGGCGTATGATCAAGAGTCCAGTCTCAAGAGAAGGACATCATGTTTGCTAAAGTTAAAGGCGAAAAAAAGGTTCTCAATGACATGGATTGACACAGAGGCTGCCACAACGGGCTCACACATCCGCAGGATTGTGAAGATGGCATGGGAGTGAGCGGCGCTCCATTCTCTTGTAAATGGGCTCAAGTTGAGTCAGATCTCACTCCACAGAACCCAACAACAATAGCAACAATCATAAAAATTTCTATGACTCATCACAGGACTTCTTTTTCTCCCTGGTCCTCTCAGTGGCCACAGAAACAAAATTGCTCAGAAAAATACTGTTGTTGGGTAGACTCTGATTAATGGCCGTTCCATATATGTTAGTGTATAGCTGTGTTCCATGGGTTTTCCTTCTTCCTTTTATTTTAAAACGCATGTTAACAAATGTGATTGAAGTAGACGTCTCAAGAGCAAATTTGTTTTCCAGGCAATGATGGTTACATACTTTGTTTTGTAACACTGGTTACAATCCCCACGGTGTAAAAATACTCTCCTTTTTTTTTGCTTCCTGTGTTTATCATTGACTTCATCCTCTCTTCTACCCCTCTGCCTTGGTCCCTGGGTAAATACTGCCCTTTTGATCACTTATGCATGCAGAAGCCCGGTGGCATAGTGTCTTAAATTCTACTTTATCAAGATAATATTACCACTCCTGTTTTGTGGTTGCCATTTACTTGATTTATTTTTTTTCCACCCCTTGATATTTGTCTGTGTCTAAGCTGTGTTTCTTGTAGCTGGTACATTGGTGAGTCATGTTATCTCACTCATTCTGGTCCTCTTTGTCTCTTGACTGGTGTCTTCAATTTGTTTATTTTTACTTTCAGTACAATTATTGATAGGCATGCCATCACCGCTGTTACTTTACTGTGCGTGGTTTTGTGTATGTGTGTGTGTATTTGTGGTACCTATAGTTTCTTTGTTCCATATATCTTTCTGTGATCAATTAGTTTTGTTTATACGTTTCCTTAGCATTTCCTTTGTTGCTGCTATTTTAGTGTTTATAGAGTCTTAATGTTTTTCTTCTTTTTTATTTTGGTCAGATGGTTTGTTAAATTTCTTTGAAGTTACTTGTAATTTGCAATAATCCTCCCAAGTTTAAAAGAGTCTGTTTCTTGATATTGTCTTGACTCCCTCTCCATCTGGAAATTCTATAACTGTATCACTGATTCCCTCTTTTTTCTTTGTAGTTGTCATTATTTACAAATAGTTTAACTGATTGCCTATTTTAAGTCTTGTAGGCTATATGTTGTAAGGTATTTTTGTTACATCTATACCTGACATAATTTCTGGATTTTGTGTGTGTCTTCATGTCAGATTGTTTGCTGCCATCACTGGCCCTTTGTGTAAAAGTCTGCCTTTAGCATTTCTTTTTGTTTTTTAAACCAAATCTCTTAAACGCTGTTTCATCAGGATTGTCCTAATTTTGCCGTTTTACACGAGCAACAATTTTGTTTGATGCCATCCTTGGTTGATTTCTTTTATCTTTCCAAGTATTATTTATGCATGTCCTTGCCTTCCTGTCTCATGGTTTCTACTAAGAAATTAAGGTTTAATACTCTTGGTTCTCTTTTAGAAGTGTCTTTTTATTTTTCCTGAGTTAATTTTAGGATTCTTTATTTGCCTTGGATTTTGCAAAATTTGATCATGATATTCTTGATGATTTTCTTTTGAAATGTATCTTTTTTTTGGTTGAGGTTCTTGAATGCAGAATGCACGTCTTCTTATTTTTCATAATATTAGTGATATTTCTTTCCATTTTTCAAAATTTTTTTCAATTCAATATTTCTTTCAATTTTTCCTTGATATTATTTTCTTGTAAATTCCACCTGGTGTTCAATGACTGATTTTTAAAAGTAGATCATGAGGTGTGGAGTAGTGAATGACTTAGTATGACCTTTGGCGCATAGTCTTTGTGACGGTTACACAATGATTGGATGGGATTATGTAAGGACAATGCGTAGACCCCGAATGAGCAGTTTTAAAGACATTATTGCTATCACACAATGCTTAGAAGGAGACATCCCAGAAGCAAACAGGGGTCTCGCTGCAAGAATAAGAGCCAGGAGTGCACATGCTCTTTGGAACCAGGGTCCTTTTGCCGAGGACCTCCTATGCCCCCCCCAAACCCCCAACCCCCACCCCCCGAGAGCCGGGTATCAGAGAGAGTTGTAGCTTTGGATAGGGTTTGCAGTAGTTGGAAGCAGTGGCAGAGAAATGGCGTGGTCACGGTTTCTTAGAATGGATCTTGTTGAATGCAAAATTATTACCAGAATACCAGAATCCACACGCACCCTGACCCACAGTTTAGCTAGAAATGGACCAGTCGTTGGAGTTCAGGATGATGTGCCCTGTAGTTGGCACTCATAGTTCAGAAGTGGTGAGGGACACTTGTAAACCAGCTAATGGGATTATATCCCATAATGCCAATCTGCCTTCTTGTTGCTGTTGTCTGAATTCAGACTGGAATCGTTATCCCACTGGCAACAAAATTCTGGCTGGCCGTGATGACTGTAATTTTTTCTTGCTTTGAACAATTCTCTATGCTGATAGGAGAATTTTTACAGTCCGGATACAACTTTTTTTCTGATAAAAATTTCAAAGTTGGCTACCGACTAAGAAGAAACATCACAGTACCTTATTCAGAGTCAGATCCAGCTTACTTCTGATCGTAATCATAAATAAAAAATATTATTGTCAGTTAACAAATGGGAGATGAATGATTTACATTGATAGGATAATTTATAATTTTTTGGTATGTTACCTATTATAATTTCCTGCACATGATTTCATGATCCTATTACATTTTACACTCCTGAGAGGGCAGGTAAGGCAGGGATTAATCTAGTTATGAAAAATGTGATTCAGGTAGATTAAACCATGTGCTCATAATCTAAACAATAAGATTCCTTAAATGCTTTCTCTACTAACTTTTCACGTCATCCTTGCTCACTCACTCATCTCTACAATTTGCTGCATGCACTGTGGTTATCTGACGAGCAGGCTACACAACACCAGAAAGTTATTATAACAGAGATCAGAATAGTGGAGGCTTTCAACTGAACTTTGACTCCTGTGTCTTTTATTTGATGCCCTTAAGAATCAGGATACTTCCCATAAGATTCTAAATTTTCTGACTTTCCATGAGAGATAGGAATCTCTGACCACATCATGCCCACAGTTCCACAAACAAACGGACTTCAGTTGGAAAGAAGCTGACCCTCAGGATCAGTCGAGTTGAATGAGCTGGAATACCCAGCTGTGTTCACGTCATAATGCCTCAACCCTGTCCTCCTTATTAATTTTAGTCTGCAGTCCTTTGCTTGAAGAATGCTATAGCCATCTATTTTTCTGAAGATAAGATGAAACCTTTTTTATAAGAGAACTGTAATGTAATGATTGTATTTGAAGGAAGTCTTTGCTGTTTGAATTAAGGTCTGAGTGCCCAGGAGGGAGCTGAGACTGTTTTGGTTTTAGTTCTCATTTTTGACAACAGAATAATTTGACCCAGAACTCTTAGTGATAGTCCTTTTGGATTAAAAAAAATCTTTATGGGGACTTTTAATTAGGAATTGACAGGGTGATTAACTTATAATTCATAAAAAATGAATGTGGAAAAGAGAAGAGCAGGTCAGTTTGGAAGTGTGTTGAACTGCGAGGGCGGCCCCCGGGGCAAGTGATTGTTTCTTTTTAGCAGCTTTTCTAAGTTTTCTTAATTGGAGCCTTTGTTTTCTAATTGGATTGAGAAAACCGTCATATGGCCTTCAAGTGCTAGCTGTGGCGTGGTGGTACTGTCATATGGTCACTTTGAGTATTGTCAGACTTTCAACATATAGCATGGGATAAATGCCATCTCCCAGAAGGCTTTTCTGTAAATAAGAGAAGGGAGCAGCTTCCCAGATCCTGGGGAGGAAATGCATGCTGAAATAAAGCATACCTAGTAGCCTTTTCCCCGCCAGAGAAAGTGTTGTGAATATTCTCCCCCTACCCCATTTATACAGCCTATGTTATAATTTCTGGAAAACATGTGCTCATAACAATACTAGAAACTACCTTAAGATTAAAATTTTATTACTGGAACATGTTATAATCTTACACACACACACACACATTCTCTCTCTCTCTCTCTCTCTCAAATACATTCAGGAGAAAATAATGGGCTCCTCACAGTAGTTTGCTTCTCCTGCCTGTTGGAGGGATTCAGAAATTATCTTTTTAAGAAAAAAAAAGTATTTTAACACTTTCTTCTTTAAAGGAACTTCATAGGATCTTGTATGAGTACAAGTTAAAATCCAAACGTTTTACCATAGCCTAAACCTTGTCCATCAACATTTTTTCTGAGTTCAAGTTTTTAAATTTCGCTCAGCGCTTCCCTTTTCTGTGGAGATGTTGAGCCTTCCACAGCTCTGTTCCTGCCACTCTTGCTTCCTCTTCAGTCTTCTCCTCCCCTAACCTGTCAGTTTGTCATTCGGTGGCGGCTTGCCTGTGGCCATGACATTGGAAACTGCGTCACCAGCATTTCAAATACCTGCAGGATCATCCAAGGTGAACAGGATTCAGCAGAGCTTCTGAGTTAAATCAGACGATAAAGAAGGAATAGGCTGCCCCCCTCTGAGGAATTAGCCACTGAAGACCTTATGCGCGGCAGTGGAACAGTGTCCGATACCAAAAACTTCAGGAAGATCAGTGGAATACTGTGAGCCATGGTGCCGGACCATGAGCTTCCCAGGTGGGAAGGCACTCAAAATAGGACCGAGGAGGAGCTGCCTCCTCAAAGTCAAGTTGACCATCATGGCAGTGATGGAGTAACGCTTTCAGGACTTTTCCTTTGCTGGTGGAGCATGACTCAAAATGAGAAGAAAAACAGCAAGCATCTATTAATCAAAACTTACAATGTGCTAAGTATGTGTGTTAGTCTGGATAGACTAGAGAAACAAATCCATGGACACACATATGTGTATAAGAAAGAGATTTATGTACAAGAGCAATTGAACATTGAGAAATATCCCAGCCCAGCCCAGATCAAGTCTGTAAGTAAGTCTGATATTAGCCCATATGTCCAATACGAATCTAAAAAGTTCTCTTCAGACTCACAAAACATGTGCAATGACACTGAATGTAGATCACAGGCCAGTGGGTAGAAAGTCTTTGGATCCAGTGGCATTGGAAACATCTTAGTGCTGGCAGGGGTCTCTGCATCAGGGTGGGTTCATGTGTCTTGTCAGCTGCTATGTCTCCCAGGGAGTGTCAGAGAGAGAATCGCCTCTCACTTCCAAGGAGGAAGTACCAGATTTCCCAGAATTCTCAGGAGAAGGCCATACCCACACAGAGGTCTCATTGACTATGATCTGATTGACAAGCTAGATTCTACCCCTCCACTCTTAATCTTCAAATTGAAAAATGATTCTATAAGAAACAGTATGATTCCTAGAAAATTGGAAGTTGTGAAACATGAAACGGAATGCATAAAGATTGAAATCTTAGGCACTAGTGAACTGAAATGGATGGGTATTGACCATTTTGAATCAGACAGTCATGGGGTTGACTAGTCTTGGAATGGCAAACTCAAGGAATGGTGTTGCATTCATTGTCAAGAAGAATATCTTGAAGTAAAATTTTGTGTGGTATAGAATAATATTTATACTCATACAAGAAAATCCAATTCATACACTATAATTCAAATCTATGCACCAACCACTAAAACAAGTGATGAAGAAATTGAAGCATTCTACCAAAGTCTTGAGTCTGAAATTGATCAAACATGTCATATAGAAATATTGATAAGTATTGTGATTAGAATGTGAACGTTGTAAACAAAGAGGAAGGAATGGTGATTGGAAAATACGGCCTTGACAACAGAAATAAACTGGAGCACACATGACAGAATTTCACAAGACCAATGATTTTCTGTAGGACAAATACTTTTATTTCAGTGATATAAATGGTGATGATGCATGTGGACTTCTCCAGAATTTAAATTATACAGAAATCAAATTGGCTACATCTGTGAGAAGAGGATGAAGAAACTCAATATCAAGAGCCAAAATGAGGCTAGGGCCTGATGGTGGAGCAGACCCTCAGCTGCTCATATGTAAGTTGAACTTGAAGAAAATGAAAGCAAATCTATAAGAACCAAATTACTGCCTTGAATACATCCCACCTGAATTTTGAGAGAATCTCAAGAATAGATTTGACTCAATTTACACTATAATTGAAGACCTGATGAGCTGTGGGATGAATATCATACACGAAGAACATAAAGCATCTTTAGAAAGACATTAACGAAAGAAAGACCAAAGTGGATGTCAGAGGAGTCTCTGAAACTTGCTATTGATCATGAAGTAGGTAAAGGAAATGGAAGAAATGGTGAAGTATAAAAAGTTAAACAGATATTTTCAAATGGCATCTTGCGAAGACAAAGTCTTATAATGAAATGTGGAAAGACCTGGAATTAGAAAGACAAAATGGAAAAACAGGCTTAGTATATATAAAGCTGGAAAAAAAAACAAAAGAAAAAAAATTCAAGGCTGGAGTTGCAATATTGAGAGGTACTATGGGGAACAAATTTGGACAATGTAAGAAACATCCAAAGAAGATGGAAAGAGTACACAGAGTCACTGGACCACAAAGTACTAGTTGACATTCACCCATTTCAAGGAGTAGTATGTGGTCAAGAACCACTGGTACTGAATGAAGAAGTCCCAGTTCCCCTGAAACCATCAGCATAAACAAGTCTCTGAGAACTGACAGATTTGCAATCGAAAGAGTTCAACATAGCATAGCGATGAAGCACTGAAAATACTCACCGGGAAATTCTAAGACAGTTGGAAGACAACTATGTAGCCAAAGGACTAGAAGAAAGGAGTTTTTAAATAACTTTAAAATAAATTCATGTAATAATATTTAAAATTGTGGTAAAAATATGCACAATACTGTCTCCAATTCAACATCATGTATAATTTAATGCCATCAATTATACATTTCATGTTGTACAACCATTACTGATATCCCTTTCCAAATTATTCTACTACCACTAGTGTGAACTCAGTGCTGCTTGAGCAAAAACTCTCTTCCTCCACCTACGGTAACCATTGGTCAAGTTTGCTTTCTTTCTTTTTTAGTACTTTCTTAATATACTATTCACATATCGTACACCTCCCTAGTTAAAATCACTGTTAAAAAGAATTGCGTATACATCATCACAATCAGTTCTAAAGCTCCCTCCCTCCCCCTGCATTCATTATTTGCATCCCAATCTCCTCACCCTTCTCATCAACCACCCACCACTCCACATCCCCAATAAACCATTGAATCAATACTATCTCTATGCATCCACTCTTTTGTGCTTCACAAACTGGGAAATCCAATAGAAACAATAAAAAACAAGAACAAGATAAAACAGCAAGAAGAAATAATAATATAAAGATAAAAATAAAAGTAATCAAGAAAAGACCAACATCAATATTTAAAAAGCCAGAAAAGAAATTTCTGTTGTGGAAAAAACAAGAAATAGTTGAGACTTGAGCAAATGCAGGTTGGGGAAAAATGATTATTTTTACACAAAGAGAGGTGGCTTAACAGAATAAAGCAATTATCTAACAACATTAATATCACATGCAAGAAACATTTTGCTGGAGATCATTCATCATTGGCTGCAGCAGTACATTGATAGGTCGCTGCCAGAAATTCAAGCCAGATTCAGGAGAGGACGTAGAACAAGAGATACTATTGCTGATGTCATATAGATGCATCTTGGCTGAAAGCTGAAAATTACAGAAACATGGTGACCTGAATTCTATCATATATGCAATGATTGTGCGAATCATAACAAACTAGCATTGAGAAAATGGGAATTTCAGAACACTTCATTGGCTGAAGCAAGTGGACTTACAAACTTTCTATTTTCCTACTTCCCATATTTTCCCCAGAAAAACAACCGAGTAAATAGTGTTGCTTTATCTGACCTCTGGCTAGAAAAGAAGAAAAACTTCCATGAGGGAGAGGTCAAACAAACATCTATTCTCTATCTTATGATTTGTTTCTCCAGTACCCCACTCGCAGTACCATAAAGTATGTCTGTGTACATTAGAGAAACAATTCCACAGAAACTCATGTAAGAGAGAGAGTTTTATGTAAAGGCTAAGTGTGCATCAAAAAAATATCCCAACCCAGTGCTGCCCAAACCCACGAGTCCTACATTAACCCATATGTCCAACGCCAGCCCACAAAGTCCTCCTCCATCTCACGGATCAGACACAACAATGCCGACTGCAGGAGGAAAGCCAAATTAGTGAGCGTGTAAGCATCTCAGCGCTGGCAAGGGGTCTCCACATGGCTGCTCCAGCACCCAGGGCTGCATCAGGGTAGGTCCATGTGGCTTTTCCTTGGGGATGTCTTGCAGGAAGTGAGCCTTGCCAGCTGGAGCAGGGAACTGGCTAAGGCAGCTGCACCCTGGTGCGACCATCACAAAGCAAGAGACCCTAGAACTCGAAAGGTGAGGCTCACCGAGCCATTTATCCCTCTGCCCTTCAATTAATCCCACGTGTTTATTGGCCAGGTTGGCACAATAAACTAAGTCAATATTACAAACCTTGCTTTTGCAATTGATCACGTGGTCATAATTGATAGGCAGAACTGCCTTCTACTGCTACCCATTCTGTATTACCTTTACCCTCAGCAAGCACCTCAGCTGGCTGTGGTTTTTTGCCTGTTGGGTGACCCAGACCTATATTCCTGAGGGGTCTGGGTCATTATATGTCCTGTCAGGATTGGGTTGCTGTGAATTATCATTGACTTTAATCACAGGGCATGGTAGCACTGAGAGTCAGCCTATGGGGTCTCTTCATTATGATGCTGGCGAAAATATTGACAGTATCATGGACTGTCAGAAAATAATAACCATGTCTTGGAAGAAGTACAAGCAGAATGCTTTAGAAGCAAAGATGGTGAAATTCCTCTCATGTACTTTGGATATGGTATCAGGAGAGAACATCATGGTAAAACGCAAGCACAGTGACAAAGAGAAAGTCCTTTGATGAGATGGACTGACACTGGTGCTGAAACAATGGGTTCCAATATGACAATTGTGAGGGCGGTGATGAACCAGGAGTGGTTTGTTTTACTGTCAGTGGGGTTGCTGGGATTTGAGACTGACTGGAAGGCCCTAACAACAACCTCCATATTATGTCTTCCTCACTTCTTCACCTGGGACAGCGTAATCAAGATTAACGCCCAAGTTACTTCCCCAGGGAAAGCTCAGGTGACTATTTCAAGAACACCTAAGTATTTGGCTGTCTGTATGTCAACCAATGAACTTTGTGAATATCGCGGTAATAGCTTCTACTCATCAATTCATTAAAACAAGCAAAGATTCTTCAGTATCTCTGTCTATAGGTGATAGTGCTATGTGGTGACCAAGATGGAAAAGGCCTTGATCTTGTACAGAACTGTAACTGGTCTAAAGTCATTATCTGGTTGTGAAACTTATCTGGGCTTATTGGACTGTTAAGCTACAGAGGGTAGGGATAGTTGCCTGGCTTTATTTCACTAGTGTGTGGAACTGGGGCTCATTAAACTAGGTAATTAAAAATGCTCATTGGTTTTCATATCTTCTTGATGGAGAATATTGATGAGTTTCATAAAATCTAACCTCTCCTAGAGTGGAATTACTAGGCTTAACAGCTCAGCTGTTAAACTTGGAACAGTGGCTCTGATCAGACTTGCTGTCTTTGAGATATTAGGGAATCGAATGACCTTTTGACTTAACCTTTTCTATGCCGTTAGTGTGTACAGATCAGGTCCTGTGATGGACACTTTGCTTCAGGACCTTGGGATGGTCTTCTCAGGGACGGAACACATTCTCTGCTTGAACACCCTCAGCAGACAGGGACAGGGCACAGCTGGGGCATGAATCAGGCCAAATCCTGTCAGATTAAAAATCAAGAAGCTGGTGCTTTTGAAGATTATGAATCTGGAAAGCAGCAGAGATGAGAGACTCTGTGTCCTTGCTCAGAGCAGGTAGCCCCCCCCCCCCCCTTTTTTTTTAATTGGCTTTGAGTACAGCTTCCCTCTGGCTGATGCTACCCATAATGGCTTCCAAGATGGGTATGTATGGGGGGGGGTGGGAGAGAGAGGGAGAGAGATTGATTTTATCCTATCCTAGAACTGCTTTCTACTCCTTTCTACTTCAAAAAGTGAAATAATTACAGGCTTGAGCAAGATGTGCTGGAAAATATGGAACATTATGGAAATGAGGACCACAAATAGAATGTGGGGAATTTTTCTTTCACATCTCCATGTTTTCACCAAAGGTATCAGTACAACTCTCCTCATCTGAAAAGCTGCACACTAGAGAGTTAGTTAGTTCCCGACTACCAATGACTACAGATCATAGAATTTTGCCTCATGTGACTCTTCTTGGCTTTGTGGTATGTGTAGGTGTCTCACTGATTTAACCACATTTCAGCCTTTGTTGTGGTTTCTTCTCTGCTTTTGGCCTTGAGCCCATTGGCTGGCACTCTTGCCAAAATGAAGACATTCAGGAAAGGCATGGGATCATCTTCTTCAGGCAGTTCTGCAGATCCTGGAGCTGTAAGCACACACGGCCAGCTCTTGAGCAGACGCTCACCATCTCTATCCGGCAGCCTTCACCTCTGAGCTCTTCATAGCTCACAGTGTCTGCTCTTGGATCCACGTTACACACGTTTATTTACATGCTTTATTTTCATTTTATGAACCAATTGATAACGAGCCTAACTCTTTATCATACCGGATTAGTTTTATTTATCCCTTTCTCATTTGATTAAAAAGCTGTCAAACACAAATCTACGTTTTTATCAGCAGAACACTCTCACAAAACCTTGCATGAGAGGTGTTTACCTAAAACATATTTTTCAAAATAAAACTGTTTGATATACCCTTTTGTTTACCCATGGCAACTGAAAACATCAAATGGATAACCAATTCATGTCTCATCAAGTCATTAGGATCTATAAAATTGAAAAAAATCCTTCAAATTTTCTTTATAGATGAATTTATTGCAATTTAACAATAAAGTCTTTTCAGAAGCTTAATAAAAAGTCTACCCCATATGACATAGATAAGGAAAACAAGGATATACAGTTTGATCAAACTCAGAATGGATGTTACCATTAAAAATGAGCAGCCATAAGATTCCTGTATAAAATAAAGTCCAAGACAGCAGGGACTTAATTTTGCTTATAATTTATAAGATGGCATTTTTATGGAACTTCAAATAACATTTATTAAAAATCATACTTAACAGCAAATGCTTTGAACTATCACTTTTTCTTTGCAAATATTGCCATTCAACATGTTGCTTTTATAGCTGTCACTGTGTAGCTAAGAACAGCTGGACTATATTTTCACATAAAAGTGTTCTACATTATAAGAAATCAAAAAGAGACCTAAAAAAATGGAAGAATATTCCATGTTCATGGATAGGAAGGCTTAATATTGTGAAAATGTCAATACTACCTAAAGCACCTTCCAAGTACAATGCAATTCCTATCCAAATCACAACTTCTTGCTTTAAAGAAATGCAAAACCTAATATCAACTTCATCTGGAGAGGAGAAAATGGCCCAGGGTAAGCAAAGAACTTCTCAAAAAGAAGAACAAAGTAGAAGACCTCAGACTACCCAACCCCCAGACCTTCTACACAGCCACAGTAGTCAAAACAACCTGGTACTGGTCCAATGATAGATACACAGACCAAAGGGAAAATGATAGAAAACCCAGAAATAAAATCACCCACCTATGGGCAACTGATTTTTGAGGAAGGACCAAAAAACATTAAATGGAGACAGGACACCCTCCTCAACAAATGATGCTGAGCAATTGGTTCTCCATCTGCAGAAGAAAAAACCCAGACCTACACCTCATCCTATGCACAAAAATGAACTCAAGATGGATTAGAGACCTAAATGTACACCCCCAAAACTGTATGGAATATTAATGAGAAAATTGGAACAAATTAAGGGCTCTCTTGCTGGGCATCCAGGGACTGCCAAATACAATAAAGGACGTACACACAGTGGAAGACAATAAAACACTCATGCATATCAAAAGACTTCATCAAAAGAGCAAAGTGAGAATCCATCGATTGGGAAAAAAATCGTTAGCAGTGACACCACAGACAAAGGACTAATTACTAAAATCTATAGACTTTTGTAATACCTCGATAATAAAAAACCAAATAATCCCATTAAAAGGTGACTAAAGGATATGAATAGACAATTCACCAATTGGAACTTAAGCAGCTAACAAACACAAGAGGAAATGCTCAGGAGCATTAGCCAAACAGGTGATGCAAATAAAAACAATGATGAATTATCACCTTATCCCTACCAGGATTGCCCAGGTTAAAAACAAAACAAAACAAAACAAAAACCAGAGAACACCATTCTGGAGTGAGTCCAGAGAGATTTGAACCCTTCTACTCTGCTGATGGGTTTGTAAATATGTACAACCATGTGGAGAGCGATATGATGTTACCTAAAACAACTGAGAATTGAAATACCACACAACCCAGAAATCCCTTCTCTAGGTATATTCCTCTTTCCCCAAATAAAAGAAAGTACACAGATGTCTGCTTTACCATGATCATTGCAGCACGGTTCACAATAGTAAGAAGCTGGAAACAGCCCAAATGGCCATCAGTAGAATACATAAAGATACGCTGATACATATGCACAATGTGATACTGTGCATCCCTAAGAACTTGCAATGAAACCATGAGGCGCTTCATGACATGCATGGACCTGGAAACCATTATGATGAGTGAAGTTAATCAACCACAAAAGGACTAATATTGTTTGAGTTCACTATTATATAGATAAGCACCAAGACGAGGCGGGATTCTTCTTTCATCATGTATCTTTAATCTGGTCTCTCAAGCAATGAGGTAGAGAGCCTGCTAACACCCATGATGAACCTTTATAAGTACACCTTAAAAACTACTTCAACAGAGGAGACTTCATATCACCTGGGGTCAGTTTGTCAAGATGAGAGAGAGAAGACCATTCAGTTTCTGCCCTGCACCATTGTGCTAAGGTCACCCCAAATTAACAGACCCTCCTAACAGCATGGAAATTCAATTCTAGATGGGGGAGGGGGTATGTATGTCTTGGAATAGGAAATTATATTTCTGTTGGTGGATTAAGCAGGTGGAGCAGCCTCCCATTGGGCCGGCGGGGAGGGGAGGGGTGGAGAACAACAATCCTTATATGAAACCCAAGGTGAGAATCCACCTGGTATTGTTTCTAATTAGACATGTTTGACCTAGTTTATGTGCAGCCCTGGGTAACCCTGGCCTTGTGATAGAGAATCATGGGACTTTAGACTCTGTCTTTTCAAAGTGTACACTATTTTTCATAGGCCACAGTGGCAGTTACATAATCTGGTGTCAGTTTGGGACTTGAGAGGATTGAGAGTGAATGGATGGAGTCTAGTCTGTCAATCGGGTCCATGAGGCCTCTGTGTCAGCATGGCCTTCCCCTGAGGATCCTGGGAATTCCTACATTTCCTCCTTGGATGTGGGACACTCTCCCTCTCTCTTGGCTGACTCCCTGAGAGATTCTCTACTGAGAAGGCACATGGTGCTATGCTGATGGCAGCAAAACCCCTGGACCTGGAGGAACCACGTGGAGACCTTTGCCAGGGCTGAGATGCTTACAGTGCTACTGGATCCACAAGACTTCCCACCCACTGGCCTGTGATCTTCCTGCATTTGGCATCATTGCATGTGTTTTATGAGTCTGAAGAGGACTTTGTAGATCGGTATCAGACATACGGACTAATATTGGACTAAGGATTTGATCTGGAATGGACTGGGATGTTTTCTCAATATTCAATTGTGCTTGTATATGAACCTCTTTCTTATACACATATGAGTGTCTCTCTGGATTTGTTTCTCTAGTCTACCCAGACTAACACAGCCACACCAGAAGGATTTGTTGTGGAAACCCTATGAAGTAAACTGGGCTTTATCTCAAACACACATGTAGCAGATTTAAGGAACGGGCATATTCCTTTGGTCTTAAGGCTGACATGCCCTACCATGAGAAGAAGCATGATGCTTGCCATTCCACAGTTACGGAATTGGTGGTCTTTGGCCTTTGGTTCAGATCTCAAGTTTTGAGGGTTCCCAATGAATAGTGGCCCAAGGCTACCATATGTGTACTATTTTAATTCCCTCCTTGCTTTCTTATGATATGTACTGGTCTGCCTTTGTGAATGAGTATTATCGAAAGTTTTGCCCTATCACCAATTTCCATTGGTTGAGTAAATAGTGTACAGTCACTTCATGTACTGTGGTATAATTTTCTTCTCTGCAGTGTTTTAAATTCTGTCACTGGCTAAATTAATGGCACTGTCCATAAAATTACCTTATTATGCCTCAAGGGTACGATTTACAATGTTCTGTGTCATAAAATGATAATGATGTGTCTAAAGTGAACCAGAGACTTATATAATCCATAGGTATGTGAATTAATTTTGCACTTAATTTCATACTTTTCAGGTTACATTTGGGTTAAAATGTAATACTGCATAATTTTATCTCTCTTTTGACCTATTTTAAAGTTGCCTCAGTTTTTATATATTCTGCTTTCTTTTCAACTGAGGGTGTTCTGTGCATTGTTTAGTTATTACCTTTTGTTGTTGTTGTTGGTTCCTGTTTGTGTTTTGTATGAGTTACTGTATATGTAATCTAGGCTAGGTAAATCTATAGAGGCAGTAACTGGAACAATCATTATTCTAGAGGCATGCCAGGTGACAGTGGGGAGTGGGAGTAAATAGGGAACTAGCAACAGACTCTGTCTTCCAACTCCTTTTGCCTCTGTTGTCAGGGGCTGTAGAGTTGCTCATGACTCATAGCAACCCTACAAAAGAATGAGCCAATGCCCTATCATCTGCCATCCTCACAATTGTTATTTCTCATACGACTCTTTGCAGCTGTGGTGCCAATCAAGCTCATTATATCGAGGGGCTTCCTCCTTTTGCCGACCTTCTACATTCCCAGGCATGCTACTCTTTTGCACGGACTTGTCCCTCTTGATAACATGTCTGAAGTATGTGAGACCAAGTCTCACCATCCTTGTGTGTATGGAGCATTCTGGCTGTACATTGAGTCTATCCCTGTACAAAGAGGAGCCTCGGGGCATGAGTAGGCATGATGTATAGTGAGAAGGCACAGGAGTGTGTTCATGTGCTCAGACTTTCCGTGGCACTGACACTCACGCTCACAAATACATATGCTTACACAAGCACACATACAATGCTAGGGAGCCACAGTAAAGTGATGTTGGGGATAGTTGCTGTCCTCTACATTTTTTTGACAGCGAAAAGCATGCATACTTTGCACCCAGAAGTGCTAAACGTAACAGCACTGAAAGGGTTAATGTAGAACACATATAGGTAAATATTGTCAATTATTTTATTCAAATGTTTGGAACTTAAACACAAAATCATCATTGAGTTTTCACAAAATGAGGCATCTGTCGCCTGAAAGGAAAAAAAATATTTCTGAAATATGTTTACAGAAATGTAAAAATATTAGGCATCAAGACAGATGTGAACATATTCAGTGACTTGTCTTGTCTGTCAGTCTTCCTCTGAACCGAAGATCTTATTGTACTCGCTCAGCATGAGCTCAGCGATCTGGTTCTGGTATACCATGTGGATTGCTATGTTCCCCATCTCATTCTCCTCTCGCAGAAGCGTAGGTCCAAATACGATCCCCAGGCTTTGTGTGGACATGAGGTTCTTGGAGGCTCTGGCCACTATCCTGTGAAGAGAGAGAAGAGAGTCTGTTAGAGTTGCAGGGGATTATGGCCACACTGGCACCATACAGCTCTGTGTTCTTGAATTCCTTTCTTTCTTGCATGTCAGCGAATAGAAGGAAATGAGTGGCGTGATTGGCTTTGGTACAGCACAGAGTTCTACACAAGAAAAACAAAAATGTATTCAGTACCAGAAAAATAACAGCCACCACACCACTATACAATCTTCTATGTTATGCGGATTACTAGGCTCAGAAATTGAACCTGTCTTAAATGCAACCTATCTTTCTAAGGAACGGATAGGTTGCCTTAAACCTTTTATCTTCACAATACATGATCATTATACGTACTCACTAAATCTTTGTGAGTGAACAAATACATTAGGCAGCAATAATTAGTATGAGTTGTTATTAAAATTTAGTCTCTATAGTGCTTAATGGTGGAGATAGATGATTTAGGCATAAATATAAAAAATGCAAACATATAAACAGCGCAACATGTACATAATTAATGGTGGAATGTAAGATACGAAACCTGATAAAAAGTAAAATTTTAGCGACCAGAGTGAATCAATATTCCTTGCAAACTTGTTCACTGGGCTATATTTGTAGCAAAGGTATGTTCTGAGGCATTTAAGTGTATGGCAAAATTCTAAGTGTCTCTGTTCATTTTGGAGAGCTGGCTTAGTTCACAACCCAGTAAAAGAATTCATTTCCATTTGCACGGGGACTGAATCCCATTGGAATCAAGGAGATACTTGCTGTGTGAGGAGTGCATAGAAATAGGACCCCAAATGAAAAACCAAACTCACTGCTGCCAGTCCATTGCAACTCATAGCAACGCTGTAGGACACGGCAGAATGAACCCTGGAACTCTTCGTGGGCGAAGAAAGCCCTGGGGGTTTCTACCAGCTGATCATGCACTTGACAACCAAACTTGTTACCCACTACACCACCAGAGCCCATTACAGAAACTTTTACATGTACTTCTATGAACGGAAGCACCGTACCTGCTTCAACACAAAAGCCCTATAAGAGAAACCAAAGTCCCAGAAGTTAGAGATTTAAATTTTATGTTTGTTTTGCAATGATGCCTCCTTGTTGTTGGGTGCCATTGAATCCATTTGGACCCATAGGGACTCTGCACAACAGAGTGAAATACTGCCTGTGACCGCCCGTTGCTGCAGCCTCGGTGTCAATCCATCTCCTTGAGAGCCTTCCTCTTCTTCGCTGCCGCTCTACTTGACCAAGCATGATGTTCTTTTCCAGGCACTGGTTTCTCCTGACAATATGCCCAAACTATGTAAAATGAAATCTCCCCATCTTGTTCTCTGAGGAGCATTCTGGCCATGCTTATTTCAAGACAGAACTGTCTGTCTTTTTAGCAGTCTTTGGTACTTTCAATATTCTTCTCCAGCACAGCAATTCAAATGCCTTGGTTCTTCTCTGTCTTCTTTATCCATGTCCGACTTTCACATGAATATGAGGGAATGGAAAATACCATGGCTTGGGTCAGGTGCCCCTTAGTCCTCAAGGTAGCGTCTTTGTTTTTCAATACTCTAATAAGGTCTTCTACAGCAGCTTTAGCTAATGCACCTCATCTTTTGATCGCCTGACAGCTGCTTCCATGAGCACTGATTGTGGATCAAAGCAAGATAAAAAACAGTTGACAATCTCAACTTTTATCCACTTATCATGATGTTAGTTAGCTATTGGTCCAGTTGTGAGAATTTTGGCCTACTCTGAGTTGCAATCCAGACTGTAGGTTGCAGTCCTTGCTCTTCACCAGCAAGCGCTTCCATTCCTCCTCAGTTTCAGCAAGCAAAGTTGTGTCCTCTGCATAGTTCAGGCTGTTAACAAGCTTATGTCCAATCCTGATGCTACATTCTTCTTCATCTATACCAGCTTCTCTGATGATTTGCTCAGCAGCCAGACTGAATCAGTATGGTGAGTGGATACAACCCTGTCATACACTTTTCATTGTTTTAAACCATGCAGTATTCCCTTTTCTGCCTGCAAAACTGCCCGTCGGCCCACTTACAGGTCTGAAGGAGCAGAGTGAAGTGTTCTGGAATTCCCATTCTTCTCAAAGTTATCCACAGGGTGTCATGACCCACACAATTGAATGACTAGGCATAGTCAATAAAACATAAGTGAACAACTTTCTGCTGTTCTCTGCTTTCAGCCAAGATCCATCTGACAGCAGCAAAGACATACCTTGTTCCACATTCTCTTCTGAATCTAACCTCAACTTCTAGTAGCTCCTTGTCAGTGTATTGCGCCAACTAATATGGGATGATCTTCAACAAAACTTTACTTGCATGTGTTATCAATGATACTGTTCTATGAGTTGAGCAATTATGTTGGGTCACCTTTCTTTGGAATGGTTACAAATACGATCTCTTCTAGTCAATTAGCCAAGTAGCTGTCTTCCAGATTTCTTTGGCAGAGATGAGTGAGTGCTTCCAGTGTTTGTTCAGCCTGTTGAAACATTTCCATTGGTATTTCATCAATTCAAGGAGCCTTTTTTTGGGGGGCTAATGTTCTCAGTGTAGCTTGAATTTCTTCCTTCCGCACCACTGATTCTTGCTCATGTGCTATGTCTTGAAATGGTGACTAGTTTTAAAAAAAATCATTTTATTGGGAGCTCTTACAGATACTGTAACAATCCATAATTGTACAAGCATAATAGTACAGTTGCTGCCACCATCATTTTCAAAACATTTTCTTTCTTCTTGAACTCTTTGATATAAGCTCCTCTTTATCCCCTCCTTCCCCCTCATTACCCACCAGAAATCCTTATTATTATATTTTATTATTATAATTATTTTGCCATCTGTATTTGTTCCCCTCAAGTGGGGTTATATAGTCATCATTGCTATTGATTGCACCCCCCTTCCCATACCCTCAGGGAGTCATTACTCCCATTACTATTTCTGAAGGGTTTGTATTCTTTCATCCTCTTTTGATGCTTCCTGCAGCATTCAATATTTTTTCCATAGAATCTTTCAGTATTACCACTTGAGGCTTGAATTTTTTTACTTCTTTCAGTTTCAGATATGCTAAGCATGTTCTTCCTGTTGTGTTTTCTAAATCTAGGCCTTTGAACCTTCCGTTATATTTGGCTTTGTCTTCTTGAGCTGCCCTTTGAAATTTTGTTCGGTTCTTTGACTTTTTCATTTCTTCCGTTTACTTTAGCTATTCAATGATTACGGGCAAGTTCCAGAGTTTCTTTTGACACCACTTTGATCTTTGGTTGCTTTCCTGTCTTTTTAATGATCTTTTGATTTCTTCATGAATGGTGTTCTTGATGTCTTCCCACAGCTCATCACGTCTTCCTCTGCCATTAGTGTTCAATGCGTCGAATATATTCTTGAGATGTTTTTGACATTCAGATCAACTCCAGGTCATATTTTGGCTCTTGTGGACTTGTTTTAATTTCCTTTAGCTTTATCCTGAACTTACATATAAGTCATTTATGGATAATTCCATAGTCAGCCCCTGGCTTGATTTTAGTTTCAGACATTGAGCTTCTCTATCCTCTCTTCCCAGATATGGTCAATTTCTAGGTGTGCCATCTGAAGAAGTCCATGTGACAGTTTCCTTTTGTGCTGTTGAAAAAAAAATTACTTGCTTTGAACAAGTCATTGGTTTTGCAAAATTCTATCATGTGATCTCTACCTTCATTTCTATCACAAGTTAATATTTTCTAACTACTGTTCATTCCTCTTTGTTTCTAGCTTTTGCATCCCAATCACCAATGCTTATGAATGCATCTCAATTGTGTGCTTGATCAATTTCCAACTGAAGTCATTGGTAAAATTCTTCACTCTCTTCATCAATAACTTTTGTGGTTGGTGCACAAATTTGAATAATCATTGTACTGACTGGATTTCCTTGAAGGCAGACAGCTCACAGAGTGCATGGTACTTCATAATTGATTTTGCAAGGCCATTTTTAACAATGAATGCCACAACGTTCCTCTTGATTGTGTTATTCCTGGCATAGTAAATCATATGAATTTCTGATTCAAAATGGGCAACACCAGTCATTTAAGCTCACTAATGCTTAAGATGTCTATCTTTATGTGTTCCATTTAATTTTGATCACATTAATTTTCCTGGACTCCTACTTTGCACATCCCCATTGCTGATCATTAGCAGATCTTGCAGCCTTTTCTCTTTACCTTGAGTTGCCCTATCAGCAAATGAAGACCCACTCCCACAGACTTAACCAGGCTCATGTCACCATGGTCAGCTCCTCCGAGACATCATCTCCTCTTCCTCAGCCCGATTTCAAGTGTCCTCCACCCCGACAGACCCATCTCAGACAAATTTAAGCACCATTCTTTAGGACCTCAGTATTTGACAATGCTTCTCAACTCTGCGTAAGGGTTTCAGTGGCTTCTTCCTCCAAAGGGACAGCCAAGACCCTTTTCATGGTCTGTTCTTAGTTCGGAAGCTTTGCTGAAACTTGGTCATTTTGAGTGACCCTGCTAGGATTTGAAATAGCAACATAGCTTCTAGTATTACAGTTACACACCAGCCACCGCAGCATGACAACCCTGAAAGACAAGTGCATCTTTAGATTACTATTAAATTCAGTCCATGGGGAATGTGGTAGTTCCATCATTTCATGTCAACTTGAAGACATATAAAGTGTAGAGATGGAGTTTAGCCTGTCAATCCAGGTGACTCCTTTTTATAGGGAGGGCTGTGGGAACCTCCCCTTCTCTCTCTGCTTTCACCTTCTTGCTGGCTGACCCTGGCTACTGCCAGAGCCCTGTGATAAGCTGTGCCATTGGGTTCCCACGGCTTTCTACCCACCAGCCCGTGATCTTCCTGCATTCTGCGTCATTACATGTGTCTGTGTGAGTCTGAAGAGGGACTTATGGCCTAGTATCGGACTTATAGACTTGAATTGGACTGGACTGTACATCTCCTGATGTACAATTACTTCTTGATATAAAACTCTTTCTCAAACATTGAGATAGTTAGTTTATTGTGCTAGCCTGGCCAATAAACACAAGTGGGATTAATTGAAGGGTGGAGAGATAAATGACTCCATGAGCCTTGTCTTTCTTGTCTCTTGCTCTTTGATCATCAGACAATTTACAGGCTACACTACCTGTGGGACGCCTAGCTTGTAAACTGTGTCTCTGGAAGTTGAAGTCCCTTTAAGACCACATGATTGGAATGTACATCTCTGGAGCTGAGGACTGATGGTTGGTGACCTGCCTTGCTGTTTGCTGCCTATGCCGATATAGCCTAGTTCTCTCTACAGAGGACTAACTGGCGGCCCTCAAGACTTAAATGACTGCCAGTGTCTCACAAATCTCTCAGGGGAGTGAGTTGCACTGAGCCATTTGTACTGCTTTATAATTTAACTATTCATTTCTTGTATTATATATCTATCTGTATATAATTTAACAGTTCATTTCTTGTGCTATCTATCTATTTATCATTACTAGCAATCTGGTTTTGTCTCTCTAGAGAACCCTGCCTAACACAAACATTTATGAATGTCACTAGATTTATTTGTGTAGTCAACCTGGCCCACCACAGGGAAGTTTAGTGATTTTTAAAGGTATATGATCGGTGTAGGGATGAACAGAGTGCTGATAACTAGTAAGTCCTGCACTCCACGTAACATCTGATTCACAGGAAGTATGAGTGCAGAGAATAAGGAAAGGTAAAGAAACACGGTAATGGAAGACGATGGGTTCTCCAATCTCAAACCTTTGTGTGTATCCTTGGGATGCTGAATGGACGGATGCAAGACTCACTGGGTCTGCTCGGTGTGGGCCTATGTAGAACTAAGTAAGAAGAGGAAGGAAAACTTGCTTTGCTTATTTCCATCCCTTCACAAGTCTGACTAAGAGGCCATGTCTTCCAATTCCAGAGAGAGATCTAGAAGGGCCAAAGGCACATGTGCACTGACCTGTGATTCTCCTCAGCAAGAGTTCATGGCAAGCACATAACCAGCAAAAGGTGTCTAAAACAACAACAACAACAATAACAACAACAAATAAAGAGTCGGTTTGGACTCTGGCAACACTGTAGGACAAAGTAGAGCTCTCCCAGAGGGCTTTCAAAGCTGAGATCGTGCCGGAGGCGGACAGCCCCAGCCTTCCCTTGTGGAGTGTGTAGGGGTTGAAATGGCCAACTTTTTGATTTGCAGTGAAGTTCTTTCAACACTGTCCAACTCTCTCTTCTGTATTTATCATAACCAAATAGAGTTTGAGGCACATGGGATGGCCACTGATCAGAACCGACTTAGCAGCAACTGCATTGGATTTTGACATATTGTTCCAAGCAATTGTTTCGTTGAATCCTTCCATTTTTAATCCCATTTTAAACCCAAGAACATCAAGGCACAGAATGTGAAGTGTCCCCGTGTTACACGGAATGGGGGTTGGAGTTCAGGCGGCCGCCCTCCAAGACCATTGAGACACCACTGCTAAGTGTATGCTAAGACCCTGCACTTGATAAATGGACTGCTTTTTACTCCACCATCCTCCACAGGATTTTAAAATCTGTTTTTGAGAAGGTCTGGATTTCTATTCTTCACGGTAGGATTGTGATCGACAGCTTGGTTACAGATTTTTTGTGGGCAAAAATGCCTCCAGAATTTGGACTAGATATTCAAGATATTCTGCCTCCCATTTTCACTTTTCTTCTGCTTGCAGCAGGGACTATTTGTACCTACGAGCACTGTTGGCATGGCTACATTTCTGGAAGTGTTTCTCATATTTTTAGAGTGTCAGTGAGTTATCTGAGACTTCAAATTTAAAGTTTCTTTGGGAATGTCAGGAGCCATGCGCTGCGCTGGTGCATTTCCCAGAGATCTGTTTAATAATTTCAGTCTCCTGCTGTCCCAAGGCTGGACAAATTAAGTAACCCTTTGCTTCCCTTTAGCTGCTTATGTACCTTGGTTTAATATTTCTCTGAAACCTCTTACAGATCTACTTATTACAAAAGTCATTCATGATTCACTGTGAATGAAAAGCTGTTTTTTCTTTTATTTTAAATCAGTGTCTTTTGGAGATTCTAACACCTTTGTTGACATTAGCACACAGACACACAAAAAAGTTAAAGGCAAATATGGAGCAAGAGAACATAGTAAACTGATGGACGACCTAGTAGATGAAAGTTGCTTCAGTCACTTTACTCAATGGTAGCAAAGGTCTGAGACATGAAGACTTGAAGAGAATGTGGAGAAAGATGAAGCTTTCTATTCCTGGAAAGATTTAGTTTCAGAGACCCAAAAAAGGGCAGTTTGATTCTATCTCATAAGGTCTCTATGAGTTTGAAGTGACTTGATGGCAGTGAGTTGAGAGTAGAGAATAGGTCTCAGAAGACACAGGGCAGGGAGCAAGAGAATACTGAGAGTATTAAAGTAAGTGGCCAGTACGTCTGTATATACCGTCAATAAAGAGTAGACGGGGATAGTAGGACACGGGGTCAAGGAAAAATAGGGAAAAGATAGATTGAGATGGCATAAAGATAGATTGAGGGTTGATGATATGCTTTCCTATTTAGTAGAGTTTTTCAGTAGTCCTCTGGTGGTGCAGTGGTTAAACACTTGGCTGCTGACTCAAAGGTTGGTAGTTGAGACCTATGAACTGCTCTTCAGGAGGCAGTCTGTTTGGGTAAAGCAATGGGGGAGTTCTACTCTACCATACAAGGCCACTGGCAGTTGGAATTGACTCAATGATTCTCGGCAAACATATCATTTCAGTTGGTGGTAGGAGTGAGAATGGGATAGCTGAGAGCCACACTGATAAGCGTGGCACATTCATAAGGGCGAGGCTAAAAATCAAGGAAATCGTGAATTGATTGGATGGGGTCAGTCCTAGTTGTCAGGAAGCTATGATCGTAGAAGCTGGAAGGAGTTTGTAGCTTTAGGAGAAATTCAGGTTATGTGGAGCGTAATAAAGCTTTCCAGAGATTGCCAGAAAAATGATGCTAGTGGAAGTCAGATTTGAAGAGGAGAGCGAGGAAGTTGAATATGGGAAGCCTGTTTTTCTGTTTGTCAAGAGTTCTTTCTATTGTTCCTGCTCGGTGAAAAGTCTGCTCCTAGAATCCAGGGCAAGGCCAACTCCTACGCAGATCAATTTTTGAGTTTAAAGAAGGTTAATAGTAGGCCCATCACCCGCCTATCAGTCTGTTATAATGAGGTAGCTTGAGTCTTACTATGGTGTTGGGAGTAATGCTCCCGATATTTCAAATGCCAACATAGGCATTCATGGTGGCTAGGTTTCACTGGATTGGCACTTTTTGACTAAGGTAGACTAGGAAGTAAGGGAAACTCTGTAGATCACAATAGAAGATGGTCTGATAGAGTGCTGAAAGCTGAGGCCCCTTGGTTAGAAGTCACTCAACATATCAGAGGCTGCACGACTACAGTAGATCCTGAAGATGGTACAGAAGTGGACAGTGGGGTTGGATTGGATGGCAATTGAAGACAGTAGGAAATGAGAGGTGCAGGTCAGGGGTAAGGCTTCTCTGTCCTAGCTGAAACATCATATAAAAGAGCCCTGAAATCAGATTTTGTGTCTTAAATTTGTTGTAGACAAATGTTCATCCTGTGCTTTTCAGCACATGTAAATAGACAACACTTCAATTTACCTAGACCTGCATCTTTTGTGTCATTTCTCTGCATATTTCCCATTGAAATTTAATAAATGCCAGCTTTGATATATAAAATAATCTTTTTATAATCTTTATAAAATAATCTTGTTAAAGATACCTTTTGATAAGTAATACATAGTTTATAATACATAGTTTATAATTCAGCTTAATATTCAGATTAAGCTTTCTTTAATAGTTTTGAGGGTTTTGTTCTAAATTGGAAAAATCAACTTAGCCACAATAATTATTAGAAAAGTATAGTTAAATGAAGAAGATACAGATATGTATTATCTGGGCTATGCTATTTTGTTTATTCACTATTACAAAAAGTGTGTGTGTGTGTGTGTCTTGTTGACCGCTGTGTGGAGCTGTTTTTTTTAAAACATTTTATTAGCACTCATATAACTCTTATCACAATCCATACATATACATACATCAATTGTATAAAGCACATCTGTACATTCTTTGCCCTCATCATTTTCAAAGCATTTGCTCTCCACTTAAGTCCTTTTTATCAGGTCCTCTTTTTTTGCCTCCCTCCCCGCGCCTCCCTCCTTCATGAGCCCTTGATAATTTATAAATTATTATTTTGTCATATCTTTCCCTATCCGGCGTCTCTCTTCACCCCCTTTTCTGTTTTCTGTCCCCCAGGAAGGAGGTCACATGTAGATCCTTGTAATCGGTTCCCTCTTTCCAATCCACTCATCCTCTACCCTCCCAGTATCGCCCCTCACACCCCCGGTCCTGAAGGTATCATCTGCCCCGGATTCCCTGTGCCTCCAGCTCCTATATGCACCAGTGTACAACCTCTGCTCTATCCAGACTTGCAAGGTAGAATTTGGATCATGGTAGTGGGGTCGGGGGGGGCGGGGGGGAAGGAGGAAGCATTTAGGAACTGGAGGAAAGCTGTATTCTTTATCAGTGCTACATCGCACCCTGAGTGACTCATCTCCTCCTCTAGACCCCTCTGGTAGGGGATCTCCATTCCCCCTTCATTCACTACGGTAAGATTTTTTTTTCTGATGATGACTTATATCTAATCCCTTCTACACCTCATGATTGCACAGGCTGGTGTGCTTCTTCCATGTGGGCTTTGTTGCTTCTGAGCTAGATGGCCGCTTGTTCACCTTCAAGCCTTTAAGACCCCAGACACTATCTCTTTTGATAGCCTGGCACCATCAGCTTTCTTTGCCACATTTGCTTATGCACCCGTTTGTCCTCAGCGATCATATCATGGAGGTGTGCACCCAATGATATGATTTTTTTGTTCTTTGATGCCTGATAACTGATCCCTTCAGAACCATGTGATCACACAGGCTGGTGTGTTCTTCTATGTGGGCTTTGTTGCTTCTGAGCTAGATGGCCGCTTGTTTATCTTCAAGCCTTTAAGACTCCAGACTCTATCTCTTTTGATAACCCAGCACCATCAGCTTTCTTCACCATATTTGCTTGTTCACCCGCTTTGGCTTCAGTGGTTGTGTCAGGAGGATGAGCATCATAGAATGCCAATTTAATAGAAGAATATATTCATGCATTGAGGGAGTGCTTGAGTAGAGGCCCAAGGTCCTTCCGCCACCTTAATACTAAACCTACAAATATAGGCACATGGATCTATTTCCCCATCCTCATATATATTGCATGTACATGTCTTTGTCTAGACCTTTATAAATGCCCTTTGCCTCCTAGCTCTTTCCTCTATTTCCGTTGACCTAACTCAAGTCCCACTAGCATGCGCCGTCCCCACCTGGGTTATAGCTATACCTCTTCGTTACGTTACTTACCCTTGATCATTCCTTACCAGGCCTGCCACTCCCACCTCACCACCAATTCGGATCCCATGTTGTTCCCTTGTCCTTGGGTTTGTTAACACCACTTCCTTACCCCCACCTCCCCCTATCCCAAGCCCCCCCGGGACTGTCGGTCCCGTTGTTTTTCCTCCAGATACTTCATCCAGCCTATCTTATTTAGACAGACCTGTGGAGATAATAACATGCACAAAAACAAGACAGAGGAAAAGAAAGCAACAGTATACAACAAAACAACAACAACAAACCACTGACAGAACAAAACACATCAAGAAAGAAAAGCTTGTAGTCAGTTCAAGGATCGTTCGTTGGCCCTTAGGAGTGTTTCCCAGTTCAGTCTGTTGGGGCACCACGCCCTGGGCCCAAAGTCCACCCCCAGCACTCCCTGGGGACCCTGCCACCCCATTCCCCCGCTGTTCAGCTGCACTTCCCCAGTGCTTCGCCTTGGTGTGGTGGGATCAGTTCAGGCACAATTCCCACACTGTCTCCAGTGCTGTCCTCTGTAGCACCTTGGGTCAGTGAGGGGCATCATGTCCCATAGTGGGGCCAGCCATGTTGTCCTCTCTGTGGACTGGCTGCTCCAATCAGGAACATCATCCTCACGGCCTGGTGGGCCAGGCTGTGCTCCACTCTCTCCTCCTCCCCATCATCTGCTTCCGTGTGCAGTCATGTCCCTCTGGTCAGTCATGTCCCTCTCCTGGAACTGCAGACTCAATGTCGTCCTTTGAAACAAATTCTTCTGGGGGGAGGGGCAGGCATCCACTTAATTTTTGGTACTGGGCCAGCCTCCCAGACCCCATGGAGCTGGTTTTAGCGGCACAATGATCCCATGTGTTATACGGTTTTCTTGGCTACAGTCGTTACCCAAACTGATCACGAGACCTTTCTTCTGTAGTATCACTGAGTGCATCGAAGCCACTGACATTTAGGTTGATATTCCAGTACCACCCATTTGCACTATCCAGTGACCTTGTGTATATACTCACACCCACATTTATGCATGTAGTTATTTTTATTTATCTTAATTTTAACTTGATGGTTTATTTTCTGAATATTTCCAAACAGTAGTTGCTTTGTTGAGAGATCAATAAAACATTAACTTAGGATACAGATACTGAGGGTGAAGGCCAATTTGGGTCAAGATCACTAACTATCAATTACCTGCTATATGGTTCACCATGAGACAAAGGTATTCTCATAGCAATATCTAAACTGGATTATATTCTTTTATACTAGACAGGAGGACATTCGTTTCCAGAAAAGAGAGTCCTCAAACTTAAGATATCTGGGGAAATCTGTTAATATTATAAACCTCACTATTCAAATTACTCCCTACTTCCCTGGAGTATTAAATAGGTAGGTGGTGGGTTTAGAATAACACTGGAAGCTAACCACGGTTTGAAAAATACATCTTGAATACTAGTCACTAAAACAGTTCAAACTCACTGCCATCGAAGAGGTTCCAACTGACAGAGACCTGTAGGATAGAGCAGAACTGCCCCTGGAGGTTCCTGAGACAGTAAGCGCAAACAGCAGAAAGCCTCATCGTCCTCCAGAAGAATGACTGATTGTTTTGAACAATTCACCTTATGGTTGACACCCCAATGTGTAACCCGACATCACTTAGATTGCGTTACTTTGTACCTCTCCTTTTTATTGCAAATCAGTGGATATCATAACTTCTACTATCACTATGAAAACCAGCTGGACATTGAAAGTGCCTTTATTACTGAAGGCTTCAAGTGGTAAAACGTATGTGGAAGAGAAAAAGAGTGTGGAAAGAAAGCAAAATCCTGTATGGAAAAGGAACTCAAGCAGGAAGCCTCATCTTTCTCCTTTGGAGTGGCTGGTGGGTTTGAACACCCGACCTCATGCTTAGCAGATTGATGCTTCACCCACACTGCTATCAGGGCTCCTTAATCTAGTCTCTAAAGTGGAAGAAAATCTCTAAGACAATAATAATTGCACTTTCAGAAGCTTAAATGGTAGTAGTTGTATTGTTGGAAGGGGTAGTCTGGTTTTGAAAGCAAGTATGTCTTTACTATGGGTTGGCAGTGCCTCCAGGCTCACGCTCAGTAAAGTGAGTTCTGCGAAGCACCAGGCCTATGAGATGCTTTGCGCTACTCCCTATACACAATTTTAGAGGGAAAAATACATGATTTCCCTTCTTGGTAATTCTGAATGCAGAATAGCCTAAGAAAGACCCTGAAAAGTTCTGAAGGAAAACAAACAAACAGCAGCAATGACGAAAACCCCCGAACCTCCTCATGATTTTTACCATCTCTTTCCTAATTACTTTACTTGCACCCAGACCTCTTTCCTAGGCAATAGTTATTGGGTAAAAGCTGAGAAAAAAAATACAGAGTTTACAACATAAAAAAGGTGAGGAAATGCCAGAACTACTTTTTGTCAGGCCCAAGTGGAAGATGCAACAATCTACCAATTGAAGATTATTTTAGAAACAATCTACTACCCAGTACTACAGATTTTGGACCTCATGCAAATAAAAAGAAAGAAAAAACTTCCTAGAGTTTTGCTGGGTACGTTTTCCCCAAAGTGAGCTGAATTGCTAATTCAAAGCAATTTCTGAGTTGAGTTAAATCACAGCCAAATGACTCAAAATGAAAGAGGGCTTTACTATAAAACTAAAAAATAATCTGAATTAAGACAACCAAAGCATCTAATAATAGTCTGGTTCCAAACAGATACACGGATGCTGACTTCCTTGTATGTGCTCTGCTGTTACCATAGTGACTTGCAAAGGAAGTTGAGAGCCACATAATTGACAGCAGGACAAGGCTCCCAGAGGTGGATTAGAAGCCCGTCCTGCCTCGCTGTGGAATGCTATGATTCTCTAACACCCAGAACTTTAGGACAGCTTTGACTTGAAGAGGGACATGTGGTAGCAAAGGTCTCCATGCCATAAGTCACACCTGGTGTGTGAAATGACTCATCTACTGCATGTGAAATATTAATTTTGACTTTGCCCACTTAACTGAAGAGAGGCTGTTAAAAATAGAATAACACATTTTCAATATGCTCAACTTATGGTTCTCATGTGCGCTAACTATTTTGGGGGAAATCCATACTAACCATATGCTTACCTACCCTTAATTTGCACCAAACGCTATTGCTGTCTACACTGGCCCTCTTATACCATCGGGGACTTAGAAGACGTTCTACCTTATCATGGCCACATGCCAGCGGGGAGCAAGTCAAATATTGCAGAAGGACATTTACAGCTGCTTTTGTGTTTAATGTGAATGTGTTTCAAAGTGGTCATTTACATATAACTCTACCATTTTATGTTACTATGCAAATCAATTGACTTAAGTGAAACTAAAGTTTGATTTTATACCTAAAACATATTTCTATTTTTCAAAAGGACTTAACTATCATCCTAATGGAAATCACTGCTCTAACTTGACTTTTTTTCCTTTTAAATATTTCAAGTCATGTATATACAAGGGACTTCAAAAATTCATGGAAAAAGAGAATGCGAAGATACAAGATTTTTTCCATAAACTTTTAAAATCTGCCTCGTCTAATCCTCTCAAACTTTTACCAAGAAAGGGGCTTTATGTAACAAACACATTTTTGTAGGCAATATTTTGTGATTCCTTGCACTGATTTCAGTGCAGAAGATGGAAACATTTTCAACTATGTATTTGTTTCACAGGTTTAATTTATTGGACAGTGTAGATATTCTAAAATATATTTAAGAATATTCAGAATATCTAGTTAGTTATGAGAACTAATAAAAAGAATAGCCTATACGTTTCTATGTAATGATTGGTTTCTAGTTGGACTATGTGTTCTGTAAGGTCATGATAACCATCACATTCAAACTCCTTACATAGCACATAGTATCAAGCAAGAGCGAGCGTATCAAACGAACAAGCAACAAGTACACCTGTTGCTACTGCATCCATTCCGACTCACAGCGACCCCTCAGACTTCAGCACTGACCCGTGCCCAGTAGGATTTCAAATGGCTATCGCCTTATGGAAGTAGACTGCCAGGCTTTTCTTCTTCGGCCCTGCCAGATGAGTTCACATGATCAACTTTTTGGTTAGTAGGCAAGCACAAATCATTTGTACCATCCAGGGGCCTGCTGAGTATTTGGTATATGCTAATCACAGTGTCCTCCATGTTCACACTTGTCAAAACAGATAAAAAAGCACACCCCCCCAAAGCACTTCCATGCTTCCCCCTCCACAATTGTAATTATAAATAATACAGACTATTAGAGAAAATTTGAAAATTTAGAAAAGTATAGAAAAAACCCGCATTGATAATCACTACTCAGTGCAGCCAGCTATTCAACCATAACAATCTATTGAGTGGCTCTGTGTTGGACACTGTTCTAGTTGCTGGAAATAGAGCAGTGTCCAAAATAAATAATGTCCCTCCTCATAAGAAGCTTATATTTTTGTTCCAGAAATAGGTTACAAACTATACAGTAATCAGTATGTACCACGAAGTCAGGCGGAGACGTACTTCAAGGAAGAAGTACTTTAAGCTTTTGAAAAAATCTTCATGGCCCATAATCCACCCATAGAGATTCTCATTTATCTAGTGTGGGTGGAGCCTTCTGACTACTGCACTTGAAATAATAGCCCCTGCCTCTGCCATCTGCCATTCTGCAAAGTCGGGGGCTTGAGGACGGGAAGTACTACATTGTAGCAGGCAGGGTACTCAGAGAAGGGCTCTCTGAAGAAGGGGCAGGTGAGCAGAGACCAGTGTAAGTGCACGGAGTGGGAGAAGAGGTGCCTCCGTGGTGGGGATATACTTGGTGGTCCTAGGAAGAGAGAGACCAGGTGTGCAGGGAAAAGGCGAGAAGATCACCATGAAAGGAAAGGGTGGCTATAGGAGCAACATAAGTGAAAGTCCACAAAGACAGTAAGAACAGCTTAACAGTACTCTGTAAGGGAAGAACTCAACAGGTCACTGCCATTGCATCTACTCTGACTTCTAGTGACCTTATCGGCCTCTGTGGGTTTCTGGAACTGTAATTCTGTACAAGAACAAAAAGCTTCGTCCTTCTTGCTCATAGCTGCTGGTGATTTCAAACTGCTGACCCGCTCACTTAGTGGCCCAACTTGTAACTCACGACACTGTCGGTGCTTGGATCTCGAAGCTGAATAGAAACGGGAAGGAGAATGGACTTTGCTTCCATGTATATATAGGTTCGACAGAGGGTTTTCCCCTTCTTTTAAGATAAATAAATAAATAATCATTTTTTTAGCGTGTAATTCACACATCACACAATACAATGGCTTTGGTTTTGCATCAAAAGATTGCTACATGACACTGTTGGGACCACGTTGCTGTTGCCAGGTACCATCCAGTGGGTTCCCACTCATGGCGAACCTGTGTACAACAGAGTAAAACACCGCCTGGGCCTGAGGGGTCCTCACAATTGTCCTCGTGGCTGCGTCCACTGCTGCAGCCACTGGGTCAAGCCATCTCATCAAGAGCCTTCCTCTGTTTCACTGCCCTTCCACTTTACCAAGCCGCCCTTGTCCAGGGACTGGTCTCTCCTAGTAAGATGTTCTAAGCATATAGGATGAAGCCTCACCATCTTAGCCGCTAAGGAACATTCTGATTGTACTTCTTCTGAGAGATCTTTTGGTCATCCACGGTCCTTCCAAAGTCTTTACCAACATCATCATTAATTCAGCCATCCAGAATGATTCACCGGATTATAAGGCATGAGTGGAAAATGTAGAACGTAAACATCTGCATTTAGATGTTAGACGAAATTAAAAGAAAGACGCTAAATATATCTAGTATTTTATTTTCCATTGTATATGGCTAAAGAGAACTGCCACTTCACTTTGCGTGATGGGCATCTAGGATCGGCAGCAGTTTTCTCAAAAATGACCCCACAATAGCACAAAGAAAATCAGGTGCAATTTGGGTGTCATCCTTGAGAGTCCGCAGCACTGCATTTTACTTTCTGAGAAGAAATGCATCTTCAATTCCGTCTGTGGGAACTTATCTTTGATGGAGACAGTGTGCAAATAGCAGGACAAATGTGGCCAGCACCCCGACACGGTCCCAAAGCGAGGCGAGGGGCCAGATGCCCAATCTGGAGGAAAACACAGGTGAGAAAGACCTGACCACTGTGTGCAAATGTTTCTCTAAAGCCATGATAGAGAAGAAAACAATTCTTACAGATGATTCCTGGCAATTTCCCAGAGACCAGTGTTAACCCACTTCTGAAAAAGTAGTGCTGTGAAAATAGAATTGGCTCCTTCAAAAGAGTAATGAATTCCATGGTAGTGTGTAGTAGGTTACCTGTTGGGCTGCTAACTGCAAGGTCAGCAGTTCAAAACTACCAGCCACTCTTCTGGGAGAAAGAAGAGTTTTTCTGCTTCTCATAAAGAAAGAGTTACAGTCTTGGGAATCCACTGAGACAGTTGTACCCTATACTACAGGGTCACCATGAGTCATAACCAATTTGATGGCAGTGAGTTTAGAGAAAATGTAAGTGAGATAAAAGTAGACAGAGAAAGCCCTTATAGTGTGGTGAATGGCAATGGAGATGGCCATAGCTGACCACCTCTGACTTTCTCTTGCCACGAGGCAAGCCTCCACCGTCCATCCTTTATTCTGACGCCAACCTTTCCTCCCACACGATTGTGCACCTCTGCTGGGTTCAATCACTTACTGCAATGGTGTCACACAGAGCTCACAGACAACCCTCACAAGTCTGAGGGCATTTTAGGGAAATGAGTAGGTTACCACAAGTCAGAATCAGCAAACAGTAAGCATATAGTCATTGGTCTTCACAGTCAGAAGCCAAGCGTTTGCCTGGTTCTCAGTCTTTCAGCCACATGGTCGACAAATCTCTCTGGTTCTCAGCCTCTCAGCCACATGGTAGACAAGCTTTTCTCTGGTTCTTAGCCTCTCGGCCATGTGGTCCTTGGCTTTTGCCTCCCTGGGCCAGGAAGCCAGCCCGCCTGTTGCTGTGTTCCACAGATGAGAGCATGTTCCTGAGTTTGGGCCCAGTGTCTCTGAGGCTCTGGACCACAGGCTCTGACGTAGCTGGTCTTGGCTGCCTCCTCCCATTCAGACAGATATCTTGAACGTGCTCTTCCCGCGTCCTCTGTGTTTCTCTCCTCTCTGCGGTTTCAAAGGTGGCAATAAACACTGACCCCTGCCCTCCATTCGTGTTATACGGGCCCGGTATGCATAGTCTCATTCAAATCACTTGGTGGGAATTACAGAGACTTGGGTAAAAAAGCCCCGTTAAGAAATAGCATACGTAATACCACCATTTGGATATTGCCATTATTGATGTTTGATGCAGATTCTTCCAAATGTCCGTGTGTGGATCATTCAGGGTCTGTCTGGGCATTGTTCAATTGTATATAGCCATGGTGCACTAAGGCGTTTTGTTGTTGCTGTTGAGTTTTAAAAAGGGAAACACCTCTTTTTTGTTTATTACATCTTCTCTCATGGTTTTAAGACAGAAGCCCTGGTGGCCTCTGGTGGGTTGCATTCTGGGCTGCTCACCACAGGTCACCAGTTCAAAAGGATGAGCCCCTCTGCGGGAGAAAGATGGGGCTTTCGACTCCTGTGAAGAGTTACAGTCTTGGAACCCTCCCAGGGGCAGTACTGCCCTGTCCTGTAGGGTGCTTAGGGGTCTGAATAAACTGGATAGCAATGTGTTTCATTAAAAAATGGCTTTAGGGAGTCCTGATGGCCTTATCGATAAGCGATTGGGCTGAAAACCACAAAGTTAGTGGTTCAAACCCACCAGCTGGAGAAAGGTGAAGCTGTCTGCTCCTGAATGATTGACAGTCAAGGAAACCCCGGTCACTGTGAGTTGGACTGGATTTGTTGGCAGTTTTTTTCTTTTTTAATGGTTTTAAAGGTTAATGGTTTTAATGGTTAAGCAGTGGGCTCCAGGGCACGTTCCAAAACACAGATTATCTTCCTTTCCATGCTCCTCATTTTCTCTGCCCCCGGCCTCGCTTCATTCACTAGCCCAGCAGGCCTGCAGCCTTTTGCGTCGACACAGGGCAGGGTCTGGGGCTCTTCTTCGAATGCCGCGCACACGCACAGTGGCGGTGCTGCTTGGACCCCAGCGGCCACTCGCAGGTTCTCAGCCACCACCAGTCATGCTCTTGGCTCCAGCATATGCAGATTCTTTGGCCTCTCATCTGCCCCGCCCTGAGTGACTGCCCAAGTAGTCTAATGCCCCCATCTGGCTGTCAGTTCAGCCCCTTCCTGACCTAGCTGCACACCCATTAAGACCAGCCTCCTGGATCCTGCAGATCCAGTCCTCAGGCTCTTTCTGAAGGGTGCTTGTCAGCTTTTAATGTCATCATTTTAGGGGAATTTGACTCTAGATTGTCTGGAGGCTGCCTGTATACAAGGGGGCTTCATAAAAAGCTCGTGGAAAAATAAAATAGATTATGGAAAAGTATTTGGAACATATATCAAGGGTATCAACTATTTGACTTATAAAAAGAAATGAGTTTTTATCAGGAGAGGAGTCCACACAGGATGTTAGAGAACCCTATATTATCATTATTTTCATTTTATTTTATAATTATTTTTAAAATCGTTACATTCTCCAATTCAGCAACTTCTACATGTGTAATTCAGACCTATGGCTTATACTCTTCATGTTGTACAATCATTATTGATATTGTTTTCCACATTGATCTACTACTATTAACAAAAACTCACACACAAAGAGGCTGCCTGTGGACACAGCAATGTAGAGACTGGCCTGACTAGAAGAACTGTGTCCTGAGCATTTCTAATCCTGAATTATAACCTGTTAACTTCCCCAGGAAAGCCTATAATCATGAGTGGAAAAAACAAGAACAAAACATAAAGTTAGCGTCCCAAAGCTAAAACGTTTCCTCCTTCACCTATGGTAACCATTGGTAAAGTTTGGTTTCTTTCTTTCATCAATATTTTATATTGATAAAATATTCAGATATTGTGTTAGTCTGGGTTGACTGGAAAAACAAACCAAGGGACAGTCATATCTATGTAAGAAAGAACTTTATATCAAAGAGCAATTGTATATAGAGACACCATCCCAGCCCAGTCCAGATCAAGTCCTTAAGTTTGATATTAGCCCATATGACCAATACTAGTCTATAACTTTCTCTCTAGACTCATGTAGCAAATGCAATGATGTTGAATGCAGGAAGACCACAGACCAGTGGCTGTAAGGTCTTCTGGATCCAGTAGCAGTGGGAGCATCTCAATGCTGGCATGGGCCTCCACATGGCTCCTCCAGCTAAGTGTCTCCTCCATAGGAAGGCGAAGCAGAGAGAGAGTGTGTGTGGTCTGCTTCCATGTAGAAAGAGAGGAATTTCCCAGAATTCCCATGAGAAGGCCACACCCACAAGGAGGCATCAGGCTGTGATCAGCACCACAGTTGTGACACCAGCCCTTCACTCTTAATATCCTCAAGTTGGCATGGGATTATTGAACTACCACATATATCATATATTTCCACAGTTAAAAGGAGCTGTATATACATAATCACAATTAGTTCCAGTGCTCCCTCCCCCCACCACATTCATAGTTTGTTCCCCAATCCCCCCCCCACTCCCTGATAAACCATCACATCAGTTATTGTTTCTATGCATCCACTCCTTCTGTGCTTCATAAACTGGGAAACCTAACAGAAACAAAGTACAAAACCAAAATGAAACAAAGAAAATAATAGCAAGATAAAGATAAAAGTAAAAAGGAAGAAAGAAAAGGCCATCAATAATATTTTAAGAGCCAGAGAAGAAATTTCTGTTGTGGAATAAGCGATAAATACTTCAGCCTAGAGTCCTTGTGGTGTGGCCCTTGGGATATGCCATGTTCCCTGTAAGGCCAGTGTTCAAGGTCATCATAGTGCCTGGTCTACGGTGTGGCTCACAGGGGGTGGGTGGAAACTATTAGATGTTTCTACTCAGGAATCTATAACTAGGGTTATTCTCTACTTAAGTGCCCTACAATTATTTTTCAGGATCCCTTCTCGATATAGGGTTTCTCTTCCCCATTTACCCAACATATACACCGTCGTTGATTTCTCATCTAGAAAGTTAACAATGGCACATGGAATTTTGGGCTCCCATGTAACTTTAGGTCCAAGACAAGAACAGTTCTTATAATATGGTCCCGCTTTATAGTCACCTTCATGAGACGATCACTGAAGATAAGGGTGCTACAGCAAAGTGTAGTGAAGAAAGCAGATGGTACCCGGCTATCAATTGGAATAGTGTCTAGGGTCTTAAAGGCTTGTATTCAAACAAATGGAAGTGAGGCCTCAACTAGTCCTCCTTGAAGAAGCATATCAGCCTATGTGATCCAAAGACGATAACAAAATCCAAATAGGATGAAGGGAAGAGTATCACATATTAAATTGTGAATACTCAATTTGTAGACAGCTATGGAGGGCAGTGGGGGCCCCAAATCCATCTGCAGAGTATCTAGTCAGATGAAGCCTCTGGCTGATCCCTCTAAAACCACAAGTGAAGGACCTGAACAGTTCCGGGTCAGACAGAGATGGCGGTAAACTTGATTATGGCGGATTGAATCATGGTATAACATACTTGGTCGGTTGACCTCCCCCTTGACCCTACCTGAATTTGCTCTGGGCCCAATTACTCTATGTTCCAAGATAGAAATTTCTTCTCTGGCCTTTTACAATATTGGTGGTGGCCTTTTCCTTCTTACTCTTTATTTTTTATCTTTATATTGTTATTATCTTCTTCTTTCTGTTCCCTTTCATTTGTATTTGCTTTCTGTTAGGTGTCCCAGTTTGGGAAGCGCACATAGAAGGAGCGGATGCACAGAGACCATTACTGATGTAATAGTGGATCAGGGATGGTGTTGGGATTGGTGGGGAGGATGAGGTGAATTTGGGAGCAAACAACAAACATGGGAGGGAGCGCTAGAACTTATGCTGTACAGCTCTTCTAAACAGAGATTTAACTAGGGAAGTATAAATATGTGAAATATTATATCAAGAAAACTCCTAAAAATAAATAAGTGAAAAGAAATCAAATGACCAATGGTTACCATGGATGAAGGAGGAAGAGTTTTTGCTTAAGGGACATGTAGTTTATGTTAATGGTGGTGGAATAATTTGGAAAAACATATCAACGATGGCTGTCTATAAGTGATGGAGTATAATCAATGGTACTCAATTACACATATAGAAGTTGTGGAACTGGAGAATATCCTGTTGTGTATATTTTTGCCACAATTTAAAAAATTACATGAATAACAATGAGTACAAGGAAGAAGAAAATGTTCTAAATTTCATTGTGGTACAAAGTGAACAACTCTTCTTGATGTGACTGAACTACTGAATTGTATGATATGTGGAGGAAATGCCAATAAATCTGTATGAAAAAGAGAAAGTTAATGAATGATAAAACTCATCTTGGTGTTTTGAATTTTAAGCTGAAAATGCATGTTAAGACATTTTCAAACGATCGAAGTGTATATTTTATCGTACACTATCACGCTGGCTTCTGTAGATGGTTATTTTAGAAATCTAGAAAAGGAGGGTAAGAGAGACTAGGACTCACTGCGTTTATACCCTGGCTAGCATTTTCTGAAAAGAAAAGGGATCACCAAGAATCTGATTCAGGCAGAGTTGAGGTCCAGGTTCTGAATGTGGATAAAGCTTTACAGGTGAATCTGATGTGCAGCCCAAGCTGAGAAATTCATAGTTAAATGGCCTGTCTGAAAGTTTCACAGCTAATTCAGTTACATAGCTGAGACTCAGTTCTACAGTGTCCATGTCTCCTTAGAGCCTACCCATATTCCCCATGCTAAATTGCCATTCTTATACATATTTCTTATAATATGCCATCCATAAAATATAACAAAATATGTAAAAGGGGTTTTTATTTTAAAACATTATCTAAATATGATGGACTATGATGCTTAAATAATAAATTTGTCACACCTCCCTTTGAAATGAACCAAATGACTTGTGGGCTTTTAGA
Source organism: Tenrec ecaudatus (assembly GCF_050624435.1). NCBI lineage: Eukaryota > Metazoa > Chordata > Mammalia > Afrosoricida > Tenrecidae > Tenrec > Tenrec ecaudatus. The sequence goes on from NC_134542.1 coordinate 98,243,421, forward strand.
AGCGGGTAAAACCTGGTAGGTAACATAGGATAAATTTAAGATCGTGGAAATCAAGGATCCATGAGAATACTCTGCGCCAATGCTGAATTAATGCAAGCATGCACCAAACGAAACATTTAGCTCCAAATAGAGGAATGGACTGTTAGTCTATCTCAAACAGCCCGACTTAATTTGACAGCATGACAGAAGAGGATGGGAGACAGACAGAGAAAAGGATAAATAGAGAAATGAAGATCATTTTTGTGTGATCATGGCCAGGCCATTCATATTTCTCATATAGCCTGGAAACAATTCCGAACTTATTGGAAGATGTGACCTTTAAATGTTCCTTACTTGCAAAAAGACAAATATCCTAGTTGCAGGCTGTTAGTGTGTGGAGTCATCTGTCCTGCCTGCTCTTCGATTGGAGGCTATTCCAGGCAGAAAGCACACGGCACAAGGAAATGTGTTACTTACTCTTTACAGTTTCAGACTTTAGGGTAAGCTTTTGTTGACAGTTCCCTGATATCTTTAATATAGCAAATCTTTAATCAGTCTGGATACGTTCAAATGTAATTGTTACAGTGAATTGACCTGACTTGAGTACATGAGTTGAAATGTGTATTCCCCCCATCGGCTCAAAAGCTGACTTGCAGGGGCGGGGGAGGAAATCAGATATTCTATGATATACTTTGCCTTAGTGACAAGATGTTTGGGGGGAAATCATCCAAGCTTGAAATAAAATCTTTATTGAAAGTCATTCTACATTCATGCCAGTCAGATGCATTGTCGGATTAGACCTGATGTCCCAGGGGGGAAGCTATGGTCTATGCACTAGGTAGAGTTGATTATGTGGACTTCTGTCATTCTTAACTTCCCGACAATGCTTGAAGCATTTGCAGCATCTACGACTCTGCTTTCGTCTGTATTTTGAGAGGAAGTTAATACACTTTACCTTAACTACTCCAAATGTACTGGAAAATGACCCAGTAATAAGATACATCCCTCCCTATATGATGATATCGGGGTAGAGAGCATTTAGCTCTGCATTTTGAGGGAACAAATATAAGTAACACATGACTGAAAAATATTGTGATTGTTTTACAGCCTGGACTTTAAAATCTCCTTGACAGAAAGCCTCCTCTTGCATGTCATTAAAAACCTAACATGTATACATTATCGAGGGAGCCCAACTAAATGGCTTTCATTTGCAAATTTCCCACAAAGGGCAGGGGTGTCTCTTTTGTTTACGAGAGTGATCCAGTTGTCAATGTTATTTGGTGTCAACAAGGCAGACACAGGTATGCCAGGTGACATGTGGTACTACTTCAAGAATCAACAGCAGCTTATGATGTATGCCACTTTTGAAAAGGTCACAGGAAGGCTTTTTGGAAGTAATTAACACCGCTATTGAAAGAAGAGAGCAAAGGATATAATTTCAAATTCAGAATTATATTTTGATTTGCTGTGATGACTACCTGGTGTCGTGGCTTCAGAAGAAAGGGGCAGATGCCACCCCCAATAAATGCTTGACCACACCACGTGCAGTTATCAATCCAAAAGTCACTTCCATAAGTCTCATCTTTTGATCGTACAGTCCAGCACCCCCTGGTCTCACATCACCAAAGAAAGGAAGCAAAAGGGTGAAGCAGTGCTCAACTGAAGTTTAAGGACCAATAGGATAGTTAAGCATCATGCCCCAGAAAATCATAACATCTGGGTATTCCTGTTGGCAAAGAAACAAACCTCAAGTAGGAAGAGATATCTGTTCACCAGATCAGATTTCCTACCCTGGCAACAGAAGGGTAAAAGAAGATAGTCAATGTCCTTCAATAGGTGAATAGATAACTAATCAGTAGTATATTCCTACCATAGAAGCCCTAGTGCTATTGTTGTTACAGGTTGGTTTCCTTAACTGCAAGATCTGCAGTTCGAAACCAGTAACCGCTCCTTGGGAGAAAGATGGGCTTTCTACTTCTGTAGAGTTATAGTCTTAGAAATTCACAGGGGACAGTTCTATCTGGTCATATAGGGTCACTGTGAGTTGGCATGAATTCCATAGTGTTGAATTATAACCATTCTATAGGATATGAGATGGCTGTTAAAAAACCACGTGTTCCAAGACATGAAAATACATGGAGGAGGTGTAAATGCATATTGTTAAGTAAAAGAAACCCATCTCAATGAATGTACAAATGTGCTATACACAATTGATGTATGTATGGATTGTTATAAGAGTTGTATGAGCCCCAATAAAATGATAAAAAAAGAAAGTTTGAAAGGAAAAAAAAAGCCCACTTGAAAAATCTATACGTTGTACTATCCCAACTATCTAGAAAAGGAAAGACTATAGAAACATGGAAAAGAGATGTGGTTGTCAGGTGTCTAGAAGCAATGGGAGAAATGAAGAGGTAAAGAATAGGAAATCTTGCTCTGAAAATGACTATGGCAAATGCGCTTGACACCATGCATGAATGTATGGATTATGGTAAGAGTTGTAAGATTCCCCAATAAAAGTAATTAATAATAATAATAAAGAACAGGGGATTTTAGGATAGTGAGATTACTGTCTAGGGTACTATCTAGTGCAAATATGACATGCATTTGTCAAAAACTCCTAAATTGTACAACACATAGAGTGAGCACTAACATAAATTATGGACTTCAGTTAATACCAATCCAATCGATTTGCTACCATTGTGCTGAGTTCACTAATGGCGCCCTCATTTGTGTTAAGTAGCCCTGTCCTCCCTAGGGTTTTCAATGGCTGGTTTTCCCCAAAAGCAAACCTTTACCAGGCCTTTCTCTGAAGGCACCTCCGGGTGCCTTCCTAACTTTCTGTTAGCAGACAAGACATAAGGACTTCTTAACTAAGAATAAAGTACCAACATTGCTTCAGCGATTGTAACAACTGCATCATAGTGATACAGAATGTTAATAATAGTGAACATGGTAGCGGGGCCCTAGGAGAGGGCAGGGGATGGTATATGGGAACTTTCTATACATTTTACTCAGTCTTTTCTGAAAACCCAAACTTTCTCTAGAGAAAAAAGTCTACATTTGTGATAGGTTGGCTTATTGTGCCAACCTGGCCAACAAGAACACGTGGGATTAATACGGTTGCAGTTTGATTAGAGGACAAAGAGATAAATGGCTTGGTGAGCCCCATCTCTCTTTTGCTCTCTGGTGATCAGACCAGAGTGCAGCTACCTTAGCTAGTTCTCTGCCTCAACTTGTGCACTACACTACCTGTGGGGCACCCAACCTGTGGACCACGTCGCTAGAGCTGGAGGTTCCTTCAAGACCTGCTTCGCCATACTACTGCTGGTATATATATCGCTTGAACTGGGGACTGTCAGATCCTGTCATCTGGCAGACTGTTGGTGACCATGGAAGACTCAGCTGTCTGCTTCCTTGACCTTGGACTCAGCAGTCCTCGTAACTTGAAGGACTTCCGGTATATTAACTGTTTTACAGAAGTGAGTTGAACTGAGCCCTCTGTTCTGCTGTGTGAACTAATTAACTGTTATATACCTTAGTACTGTATATATCTATCCATATATATATTAAAAATCATGTGTCCTGGTTTTGTTTCTCTAGAGAACCCTAACACAATATTAATTGGAAAATATTTTTTATTAAAAGGTCATTTTATTGGTGAATTTTTACAGCTCTTATAACAATCCATATATCAATCATATCAAGCATATTTGTACATATGTTGCCATCATTCTTTTCTACATATTTATGTACTTTCTCTTGAGCCTTTGGTATTAGCTCCTCTTTTTTCCCTCCCTCTCCCAACCCACACACATGGCCCCTTGATAAAATTATAAATTATTATTTTCTTTCTTTTGTGTGTGTGTAAATTTTTAAGATTATGTTTTCAATTCTTTATTTGTTATAGTCTTCTTGAGATTTTCTACATTTTTTCAGTAGTTTTTTTCCTTTCTTTAAAAAAATCATTTTATTTGGGGCTCTTACAGCTCTTATTACAATCCATCCATCCATCCATTGTGTTAAGCACATTTGTATATAGTTTGCCATCATCATTTTTAAAATATTTATTTTCTACTTGAGCCCCTGGTATCAGCTCATTTCCCCCTTCCCTCCCTCCCTCATGAACCCTTGATAATTTATAAATTATTATTTTTTCATGCCTCACACTGTGATTATTGTGATCTGTTCCCCCTTCCTCTCCTCTCCCCACCTTCCCCTTCCCCTCCTGGTACCACTACTCCTATTCTTGATCCTGGATTTCACGTGTATTGAGCTTTGTCTCTTATCTGTACCTTTTTTCTGCACATGCTTCGGTCTAGCTAGCAGTGAAAGCCAGGACTGGGGTCATTCTAGTGGGAGGTGAGGAAGCCTCAAGGAACTAGAGGAATACTGTGTGTTTCATTGTTGCCTTACTGTGCCCTGGTTGACTCTTCCCTTCCTTGTGACCCTTCTGTGAGGGGATAATCCCATTGTCTACTAATGTGTTTGGGGTGTCTTGTTCTGACCCCCATTTTCCTCAACAATATGTTTTTTTTTTGTTTTGAGTCTACTGATGCCTGTTACAAGATCCCATTGACACCTCATGTAAAAAAAAAAAAGACAGTGAAAGCGGACTATCTATTCAGAAATTTCTCTCCCTGTTTTACAGCCTTATGACCAGTCACCAGAATGGCTTTGCAGTTATGTTATCAGTATTCTTCTGATCACATCTATGCCCTTCACCATACGCAAAATCATATTTAAGGGCGTCTCTACTAGGAAGCTTTAAGAATCATATTATGATCACTTCGTTATTTGCTTTCTTGGCGTTTAAATATTCAGATTGTATTACATTGTTGTTGACATGTTTTATTTTTATGTCTAAGTTATTTCATGCACATATGTTTTATCTTCTGCAATTACATTGCAGAATCTTTGCATCGAGGTGATGTGTTACCTTCAGTTTTCCTCCTACTTTTGCTTCCAGTAAAGAGTTTAGGCATTTCATGCTGTCTTCTTATTACAAGTAGGTTTTGCTCTATGGGTGGCTGGTAGGTCAATTTTCTTTGGTCTGTCCACCTTTTGGCCTTAGCAGAGAGATAGCTAGATTGAACAGAGAACAGGTGCTCTCCAACGGTTTGCTGTCTACAGTAAACACACAGCTATGCACAAATACTTTTCTTATTGTTTTTTAAGTCCCAGAGGGAAAGTCAAGTGGAAAGATCAGCAAAAATGCTGACTTTTCAATGTCATCTCTTCCTCCATTTTCCTATCTTTTTTCATCTTATTTTACTTTCTGTGAAAAAATTAGAGTTTGATGACAGAATATCATTAAAAAATAAAACACTATTCTGCAACATGTAAAAAGTTTTGTTTTTCAAAGAGAGAACTCAGGAATTGCAAAATAGGAGTATCACCCACAGATACTCCATTTTTAATGGATTTATTAATGAGTGTGAAATTGCTTAGAGTGACAAAAATAGAAACTAAGAATGATAGGATTTCCATGGAAAAGTCTTGGCTCCCCACAAGTAATGCCCACACCATCCAAATGAGAGAAACACCTCTTCACTGACCACAGAGTTGTGTATAGATAAAAAAGGCCCACCGACCCGGACTTCTTTAGGAGCCTAGAGAAACAGGGATTCAATAATGTAGACTTAGATTCATTAGTGCATTCCCGTTTTAACTAGTGGGCAAGAAGGTTCACTTGTTCAAGAAAACCAAAAGCTTCATTTTCCTTCCCACTTTTGCTATTAATGATCTGTAGGACTTTGGGCAGAGTCCCCAGGCCCCGCAGACAGTTGCCATGTGCACCTCTAATATAAAGAGTGGAATTTTAGTCCAGCTGGAAGCAGGTTTGAAGAAAGACCTGCCAACCTACTGCAGAAAACTCTCCCGAGTCCAGAGCTACTGTGACACAAGCTTAGTTGCCATGAGTTCGAGTTGACTGGATGCCAGTGATGAGAACTTTGGCATTGACTTAGCCTTCTTCAGTTTCCATTTTCTCATTTGTATAATCAAAGAGGAATTCTTCTTCTTGCCTGTGTTCTAAATCCCATTTTAAAAATGATTTTAAGCACCCTTGCCCCTCTCCTATTTAATAAGTGAAGCCTGAAACAAGCATAAAGGATTGGTGTTAATTTCTAGTCCAAATAAATATAGGATCATTGTTTGGTGCTTCAGAGTAATAGTTCCCAACTATGTGCAACAGAAGGACACACTGACTGGTTCTGCACCATCCTTACCATTATTCCTATATTTGAGCCCGTTATTTCAGGCATCGTGTCAATCCTGCTCATAATCGCTCTCATAGAAGGGCTTTTTAATTTTCATCGGCTCTATTTTACCAGCATTACCTCCTTCTCCAGGTCTGGTCTCTCCTGACAATGTATCCAAAGTACAAAAGTACATCAGACAAAATCTCACCACCCTTGCTTCTAAGGAGCATTTTGTTTGTACTTCTTTCAAGACAGATGTGTTCATTCCTTTGGAAGTCCACAGTATATTCAATTTTCTTCATCCAACGCCCAAATCCAAAGTCACTCATTCTTCTTCCATCTTCCTTGTTCATTGTCCAGTTTTTACATCCACATAATGCAATAAAAATACCAGGGCTTAGATAAGACACACCTTAATCTTTTTCATCTGCATATCACAGATCATTAATGAGCCTCCCCCTAATCCTGACTCTGAATTCTTTTTCATATAATCCAGTTTCTCAGATTATTTGTTGAATAAGTATGGTGAAGGGATATAACTCTGACACACATAGTTTTCCTGATTTTAAACTAAGTAGCATTCCCTTGTTCTGTCTGAACACCTTCCTCTGCGGGTCTGCAAATAGGTTCCTGATGAGCACGGTGAGGTGTTCTAGAATTCCCATTCTCTGCAATTTTATGTGTCAGTTGTTATGCTCCATATCAGACAATGTCTTTGCACAGCGAATACAATGCAGGTAAATACCTCGTATACGCTTACAGCCAAGATTCAGCTGATGTTGCAGTGATAGGCTATGTCCCATGATCTCTTCTGAGTCTGGTTTCAATTTATGGCAGATCATTGCTGATATCCTGCTGTTGATGTAATTCAAACCAATTTAAGATTATCTTCAGCAAAACTTTACTTAAATGTGGCATTAAAATACTGTTTGTTTTGTTTAATCACCATTGTTTGGACTGGGCACAAATGTGGATCTCTTCTAGTCAGTTGGTCAGGTTGGTCACTTGGTCCAAGTTTTTTGGCATAGGTGAACCCTTCCAGTATTGCATTCTGTATTAATCTGGGTTCATTAGAGAAGCAAATCCAGAGACACTCATATGTGTGTAAGAGACAGCTCTATGCCAAAGAGTAATTGTATATTAAGAAAACATCCCAGCCCAGTCCAGAACAAATCGTTAATTCCTATATTAGCCTATATGTCCAATACCAGTCTATAAATTCTACTTCAAACTCATACAACACATGCAATGATGCCAAATACAGGAAGATCCCAGGCCAGTGGGTGGAAAGTCTTGTGGATCCAGTGGTGGTGGAAGCATCTTGGCACTGGGGTGGGTCTCCAGGTGCCTCCTCCGGTTCCATGGCTCTGGCTCCATCAGCTTAGTTCCATGTGGCTTGTCCACAGGCATTTCTCACACACAGAGAGAGTGTGTGTTCCACCTCTAGAGAGGAAGACAAGAGTTCCCAGAATCCTCAGTAGAAGGCCATGACTACACAGAGACCTCATTGACTATGACCTGATTGACAGGTTAGACTCCACCCCTTTGCTCAAGTCGACAGTAGATTGTGTAACTGCCACACATACATTTGTTAAAAGATCTTATTTGATATTTGGCCAGTTCACAGATGCTTATTTTTCTGCCAATGCCTTTGATATCACCAGCTCTTCATATCTACTTCCAGAAATGGAATTCACATGGTGGAAACTGGGTCATACCTGAGGTCACCTTTTTTGCATAGTGACTCTGATTATTTTTTCCATTGTCTTTTGATGCTTCCTTTGTCATATACTATTTTGCTCATGTTGCTGTTAGGCACCACCAAGTTGGTCATGACCCCTAACAACAAATCAACACTGCTATGTTCTGTACCACCATTCCCATCATTGCTATGTGTGAGCCATTGTGGCAGCTTTTCCTCAATCGTATTTTCAATGTCTTCCACATTCAGGGCTTCATCTTCCGGTACTGTCTAGGAGGGTATTGTGTGCCCTCCTGTTACTAAGATTATCAGTAGCTAATATCTCAGAAATGGCCTCTTCCTTCCTTCTAGTCTGTTCTTAGTCTGGAAGCCGGGTGGAAACCTGTTCACTGTGGATGACAGTGTTGCTCTTTGAAATACTGATGGCATATTTCTCTGCATGAAAAGCACATGTGAACCACCACAGTAACCAATGAGACAGGCAGTGAGGATTTTGTCTGTGAAATCCTTCGATATAGCAAGTTGAGACGTCAATTTTTTCCTTGGTATCAGCTCCTCATTTTTTCCCCTCTCTCATAGAAAGCAAATGTTTTGAGAATGATGATGGCAACCAATGTACAAATGTGCTTGACACAATGGATGTATGTATGGATTGTGTGTGATAAGAGTTGTACGAGCCCCCAATAAAATGATTTAAAATAAATAAATAATAAATAAAATGTTGTTTCCTTCAGTACTTCCCGCTTGAGAAATGTGGCGTGTTTCTACCCTTTTGGTTTTTAACTCCGGGTCTTTATACATTTGATTTTAATACTTTTATCTTTCTTCTTAAGGTGCTCTTTGAAACGTTCTGTTCAGCTCTTTTACTTCATTTTCCTGTTTGCTTTAGCTACTCTCTGTTCCAGCAACATTCAGGTTCTCTGCTGATATGCATTTTGGCCTTTTCTTTCTTGTCTTTCTAATGACCTTTGGCTTTCTTTGTGTCTCTCCTTGATGTCTCTTCTGTCCTTCACCCATTAGTGGTCAAATCTGTTCTTGAGATGTCTGTAACTTCAGGTGGTATCTACCCAGGTAATATTTTGGATTTTCTGGAAGTTATTAGTTTCTTCACCTTCAACTTGAATGGTATATGAGCAATTGGTCTATCCAATGGATGGTGCTTGGTTTTGTTCTGACTGATGATATGAAGCTTCTCCAACAGCTCTTTCCACACACGGAGACAATTTGATCCAGGTGTGTCTCATCTGGAGAGGTCCACTGATATATTCATTGTCTAGGTTTTGAAAAGGGTTTTGTAATGATAAGTCACTGATCTCGCAAAGTTGTATAATGTGAGCTCTGGTTTTGTTTCTATCAGCAAGGCCATCATTTCCAACTACCGATTCTTCTTCTTTGGCTCCAACTTTCACCCACCCACTGGCAGCAGTGATCAATGCATCTTGATTGCATGTTTGATTGATTTCAGACCGCAGATGTTTTTCAAAAAATCTTCAGTTTCTTCTTTTTTCGTATTGTTAATAATTGCATTAATTTGAATATTAGTTGTGGAAACTGGTCTTCTTCATAGGTGTATAGACATTAATACCTCGCAGCATTGTACATCCTGATAGATCTTGAAATGTTCTTTTTGCCAATGAATTTGACACTATTCCTCTCAACTTGTCATTCCCCGCATAGTAAACCACATGATTGCCCAATTCTAACTAGGCAGTGCCAGTCCATTCCAGCTAACCAATCGCCAGGATATCAATTTCGAAGCATTCCGTTTCATTTTTGGAAACTTCCAATGTTCCCAGCTTCATACTTTGCATCGGTCCTGCTCTGACTAATAGGTGTTTACAGCTTTATGATTATTTTGAATCATGCTATGTAAGCAAATGAAGATGTGGAAAGCTTTAGTCCATCTATATCATTAAGGACAATTCTACTTTAAGAAGGAAGCTCCTTCTCATTATGAATAGGTTTGTCTCTTATCTCCAGTTGCCAATGTATTTTAATTTCCCTCTAGTGCTATGTGTTCTTTATAATCATCAAAGATCACGTCTTTCTGTTTCCGTGTATACAGATGGAAGAGAGACTCACAGAGGGGAGAACTACAGTCTCTCAGTCATCTAAAAGACCTACTACGATCAGTTTTTAATGCGATAGTTGTATTATAATAGTGACAGCAGAGAGAAGGAAGATCTACAGCAATGAAGCTGAATATAAGAGCATAAATGGATTTTATTTATTTTGTGTTTATACATTCGTACGCTTGCATGGCGCCTCATGGAAATGCCTTATCTAGGAGGATTACTAATATGACAACATTGCTGATTTATATAACTCCTGTTTGGTTAAACAGTTTGATTCATTTAAATTGAGTAAGAGAACCTCTTGTTGATGCTGAATTCCTGCTTTGCTGTGAATCCAAACTAACACTCAATATTACTTATGGCGCTTTTCTTTATGGATGAAGTGCTTAGCAGCCAAGTAGCGGTAGTCACCAGCCGATGACCATGAGGAAAGCAAACACTGTCAGTAGAATAACATCCTTAGTGAAGTGTTTATGTTGGACACATATGCAATACATAACTGTTCGTAACTAATGATACAAAGTCAGCCTCTCGAACGCTCTCCTTTTGTATTATTTCTCGCCACCCATGTGTTCAGCTAGATTTCTCAGAACTTAAACCCCATCCTAAAAAGTAAAGTTCTGCTTCTTTGCAGACTGGATTTGTTCTACCTAACTTCCCAGTGCGCATCACATGTCAAGCCACTGTGTGCTGGCTATAAGTACAATTGTGGTATATGTCTGCTAGCGCAGTCTCCAGAGGTGATGGCTAATTGACCTACAAAGAGTATCTTAAACAATGAAATAATCCAGATACTTTGACGTTTTTATATTATCTTCTGTAATCTTTTAAAATATTTTCTTTCTAAATCTACCAGTTCATTATATTTACACTAGACATGTTCACCCCCAAAGCAGGAAAAACACCTAACCCTCTCTAGCACATTTAGCAGCAGCATTTTCTTTCTTCTTCCCGTTCCAACTTTCCTCGTTTGAAATTTGTTCTGAACTGCAATTTGGAATTTTCTCCTTAGCCAGCTGAAATAATGTTTGAATGGCATTGTTCTGATCAAATAACCCTCTGAGACGTTCAACACCAAGTTGAAATACCTCAGAAGCTTCTGGGGCAAAGAGAAGACAGAACTGCTACATTCGAGTGAGGCTGAGGCCGGAGCGATTCGGAGGAAACCAGTCAATCCAGCGAGAATCCAGGAGGCTCCAAGAAGTAGGCCAAGAGGGACTCACAAGACATGAAGCAACAATGAGTGGCCAAACAGCCTTAACATGCCCACGGCCAGGGATGAGAAATGTTTGCCAAAACAATACGGCGACTGTGTGACCCAATCTGATCCCTTCAGTGCTGAGATAGCCCTGTTACAAAAAGAGTATCTCAGTTCCACATGGCCACCCCCCTTATCCCCACCCCCTTAACCCCACCCCCCACCAGCCCAGCATCTCCACTTCCATTTTGTACACAACAAATGATTTCTGGGAAGTAATCATCTTGTGTTCCACCTTCTATCTGATAAAAGAGCTAACGTTTACTCAGTCGCTTTCCTGTGATAACTACAGGATCATATTTTTAGTGACAACATTAGACAGGTCGTATAACGGAAAACAATGAGTGGTCTTTTTATGACCCCCATTTTAAGCACGGGAAACGTGAGTCTTAGGGAGATTGCCCGCTATCCTACAGCCAAGGACTGAGCTCAAATTCAAAGCAGGGGACGTGGGTCCAGAATCAGAACTCTCTTTTTTTAGATGGCCTTTCTTCTGTCCTCCTCGGACCTCACTTGGTTTCTCAGTTTGCTCTTCTTCCCTCTCAGTCCCGGGTCTCTTTAGTTCCTGATCGCATCGCCCTTGTTTCTATACCCAGAGCTCTGAGCCAGGCGGTCCCTTCCTTCCGCCAACCCCAGTTCACTTAACCCCAGCCCGGGTCAGAGCCTCGGGCCCCTTGCTTTCCTGGCAGGAGAGTAAAGGCCGTGGGCAGTGTGCAAAGTCTGGGAAGGAGAACATGAGCACAGTCGGGATTACGGCTTTGCTGCTGGGGCCCTCCCTCTCTCAGGGAACCGTGCTGGCTTCCCGCACTTGCTCCGCCGACAGATGTTTTCCATTATTATCCCTGACAAGCCTCCAGGCCGGGGTCCTTTCTGATTGGCTGTCACTGGACTCCGAAGGGGAAGGGAAAAAAAAGAAAAAAGAAACTGAGGCTAGGACAGAAAACACCTCAGTCATCACTTTCATTGTGTTTCTTCAAAGGAACTGGTTCAGTTGGAGAGTTCACTCCGAATTGGAATCCTTTTGTAAACACATTCGAGTTCCTGGAAAACCTTTCTTTCGTTAGGGTTTCAGTTTTTCTGCCCACAGTTCCTTTGACCTTGCAGCAGCGTGAGGTACTTGTCATCTCGCTACTTTTGTTGGTCGTCCCAAGTTTTGGGACTTGGCACAGCATAGTGGGAGTTGCGATTTAAGGGGAAAATAGCTTGGTATCTCTAGGCTGGCACTGCAGAGCCATCTGCAAAATGACCTGGGTTTTCTATGAAAATACTGCTGGTCCCCTGGGAAACGTGGCACCATAAGCTGGAAAGCAGTCCTCACGCACATTTTGTGTTAATACAAAGGCTTTGCTGGGAGCCATTTGACAGCTTCTGGATTGCTAGCGAACGTTGTCTACTTCCCTAGAGAAGAATTGTTGTACCTGCCAGAAGTAGCCTGATTCCAAGGAGATGCAATGACCAATGGATCTGTGGGCATGGTAGGAAATAGAAAACAAAATGGACCTGACTCTCGGAAGCCATCCTGTTAAGCCTGTGCATCTCTAAGTACCCTCTCCTCCACTGGGAACAGTGCCACGGAGCCTCTAACTTCTCATTGTGTAGCTCTTCCTCCTGCGTCTCTAAATTAGAGGCAAAATCAGATCATCAGGTGGACTCAAGCTTTCTAAGTTCAATCTTATTTCCCATTCTGTAGGTCATTTATCTGGTTATATTAAAAATGCACAAAGATGTTTCTTCAAATTAGTTTTACATTCTTTTGATGTCCTGAAATTAGGTTTGTGTGTGGTCCATCTTGCTCAAGCCTCCAAGCTGCCTAATTTCGACGGTCATTTTAGAAGCAAAAGCAGCGGATATGCCAGTCTCCACGTGTGTTCAGTGAAATAGGCAAAATCCAGATAGGTAATTTGTGAAGGCCCAAGCCTCCATTTTAATTTCTCAGAACTCTCTCTCTCTGACTATTTCAAGCCAAACTCTGTAATTTAAGCCCCAATGTAAAACATAATAGGATGTTAATTCATCTTTTTCAAAAAAAGGCACATGAGGGTTAAAACATATGCTTCTGTCTTCACTCTGGGAAAAACTCATGGCAACCTTTTTGGGGGTCCCTTATAGCTCTCAAACAGCTGAAGTTACAATCATCAAAGTTGGCATGACTTCAGTTATCATGGAATCGGGAAGAGCAAGCCAAGTTTTGAAGAAAATGGTTGAGCATTTTAAAAATAAAAGAGGTTCAAATGCTCTATCTGAGCATGCTCAGTGGGAGGCCTCAACAATATTTTCTTTAGGTCAGCGTTATTAGGCTCATCATGTTGGAAATATATCAACCAAAGCTATCTAATTGGTCCTTATTAATATTGTTCACGATGTCCTAGCCAAGGCCCAAGTGTCTGCCGCCTGCTAAGTGATGTTTTTACCATGGATGCCAAAAGACTAGGACTGATCTATGTTGGTGAGCTAACTTGGTCTTTTAAAAATTCTGTCATTTTTTGGTTCAGTGATTTTTTGGGGGTGGGACAATATGGGGGAGGATGGATGACGGGAGGTTGAGGTAGTTGCACAAAAGTATAGTCATTCAGTGCAGCTGCTTTATCTCTTTGTGCCATTTCTTTCATCACTGTTGTTACATTCCTTTGAGTCAGTTCTGACTCAAAGCAACCCTATGTACAATGGAGGGAAATACCTCTCCGTCCTGAGCCATCCTCCCAATTGTTTGCTTTGAGCCCATTGGTGCAGCCATGGTCTCCATCCATCCTGTCGAGGATCTTCCTCTTGTTCGCTGCTGGCTGTTTCACTTGACTAAGCATGATGTCCCTCTCCAGGGACTGGTTTCTCTTGATAACACAGTCAAAGTGCATGAGATGAAGTCTTGCCATCCTTGCTTCTCAGGAGCATTCTGGCTATACTTCTTCCAAGATGGATGGGCAGTCCATGGCACTTTCAATCTTCTTCAGCCCACAATCCAAATGCACCCATTCTTCTTCTGTCTCCTTGATTCAACGTCCAACTTGCGTGTGCATATGCAGCAATGGAAACAGCATGGCTTGAGTAAGGCACATCCCAAAAGTCCTCAAAGTAACATCCCGGCTTTTCAATATTTTAAGGAGGATTTGTGCTGCAGATTTGCCCAACGCAATGCGTCATTTGATCTCTTGTGTGCTGCTTCCATGAGCATTGACTGTGGATCCAAGCAAGATGAAATCCTTGAAAATTTCAGTCTTTCTCCATATATTAGGATGGTTTTAGAACAGGCAGATTCAACCACCTTGCAAGCACCTAACTATAGCCTTGAAGTTGGAATGTGAGTGGTTGATCCTGTTCTTATCCTTTCTGAAGCGGCTTTGATTCTCTTCTAAGGTATCCAAAGAGCGGGTGTGAGTGCGTCTCTGTGGGTAATATGTGTATTGCAAAAAAAAATCTATTTCCCCAGGGCAGTAGGTTGCCCTCCTTAAACATAAGGTTAGATCAAATGGGTGGGGAGGATGAAAATGTTTCGAATGATATCCACAGGCTGGTGAGAGCATTACTTCGTATGGCAGAGTTCTCTTGCTCATTTCAATGCTGCAATTTTAGGGGTTTCGTTTCTGGGGTTCTCAGTGAAAATCTTACAATAGACTTTTCCAGTGGAGTGAATTGTTTGAATGTAAATGTCCCAAGGGACTTTTTCCTCCTGCTGCTCAGATTGCATCCCCACCTGTCAGGGAAAGTCAGGAGGCCGATTTGATGTGACAGTTCCTCATCAGGAACCTTGCAGCACCGTGGGCTATGAGCGGGGCTGTGAACCAGAGATGGGGTCTATTCAAAACTGTCAGCTCATGACTCCTGTGAAGATGTGTCGCTGCGGTGAAGGTAAACAAGCGGCCATCGAGCTGAGAAACAACAAAGTCCACGTGGAAGAAGCACACCAGCCTGTGTGATGATGAGGTGTCGATGGGATCAGGTTTTAGGCATCAAAGACCCAGAGCAAAAAATCCTGATGTGAATGAGCGGAGGACTGCGGAAGGGAGGTCCAAAGCCCATCTGTAAGCAATTGGACATCCCCTTACAGAAGAGTCGTGGGGGGAAGGCGGGCCAGTCAAGGTGCATAGCACCAATGAAACATACAGCTTTCCTCTGATTCTTTAATGCTTCCTTCCCCTACCCAACGATCATGACCCTAATTCTACCTTAAAAATCTGGCCAGAGCATGTACATGCATACACAAGAGCTGGAAACACAGGGAATACAGGACAGATAAACTTGGGACCAATATTGAGAGTAGCCATATCAGGAGGGGAAGGGGTAGGTGAGGGGAGAAAAGGGGAACCAATCACATTGACCTATCTATAAACCCCTTCCAGGGGGATGGACAACAAACATGGGGATAAAGGGAGACATCAGATAGTACAAGACATGACAAAATAACAATAATTTATAAATTATCAAGGGTTCATGAGGGAGGGAAAAATGAGGAGCCGATACACCAAGGGTTCAAGTAGAAAGAAAACGCTTTGTAAATGATGATGGCAAGTGTTTAAGACAATGGACGTATGTATGGATTGTGACATGAGTTGTACGAGCCCCCAACAAAATGACTAAAAAAAAAAAAAGATGTGCAGTCTCAGAAGCCCACCTCAGAAGGTCTACTGTGCTTTCCAGTCACTATGAGTCAGAATCGACTTGATGGCATTGCGTTTGATTTTGATTCTTCCTAACATGCAGTTACAAAGGTGTAGCCAGAAGAGTCCGTGCAGTATAGGAAGAGCCAAGTAGACCACTATCCAAAGAGAAGCTTAGATTTCCTCATATGGATCCATGCTTAAGGCAATGAGAGGTAATTTTGCTTAACTTATAGATTGCTAGGGACAGAACAGGCAAAACCAACTGGAATTCTTCTGAGGGGAGAATATGGCCTGCTCCCCCCTCCTCCCACTATTAAATATATATTTTGGGGGACAAACTAAAAGAATTAAGTACACTTTCTGTCTGAAAAATACAATACGCTTGTCAGACTTGTGTGTCAAAAGGGAAAACATCAATGACGAGTATCGGTACTGAATTGAATGGTAGCAAGTTGGAGATCAGTGGGCGAGGGGGATTCCCTAGTGGAGGTGAAAGGCAAATGGCTAAGAGAAAATTTAATAACAGACATGCATGCCTATTAAGTAAATTTAAATATATTTATAGATGTCTAAATACAGCCAGGTACATTTGTAAATATATTTATATATGATTGGGAAATAGATCTATGTGCATATATTTATTTATATGTTTAGTATTAAGATAGCAGATGGACATTTGGCCTCCACTCAAGTTACTCCTTCAATGCAAGAACACTTTGTTCTAATAAACTGGCATTTCATGATGCTCACCTCCCTGACACTATCGCTGAAGACAAATGGGCACATGAACAAATGTGGTGAAGAAAGCTGATGGCACGCGGCTATCATCTAGGGTTTTAAAGGCTCGAAGGTAAACAAGCAGCCATCTAGCTCAGAAGCAACAAAGCCCACATGGAAGAAGCACATCAGCCTGTGTGATCATGAGGTGTTGACCCTCAGGTACCAGGCATCAAAGAACAAAAATAATATCATTGTGAATGAGGGGGAGTGGAGACCCAAAGCCCATCTGTAGGCAATTGGACATCCCTTACAAAGGGGTCTCAGGGAGGAGACGAACCAGTCAGGGGGCAGTTTAGCAATGATGACACATACAACTTTCCTCTAGTTCTTAAATGCTTCCTCCCTCCACTATCATAATCCCAATTCTACCTTACAAATGTGGCTAGACCAGAGGATGTACACTGGTACAGATAAGAACTGGAAACACAAGGAATCCAGGACAGATGATCCCTTCAGGACCAGTGTTGAGGGTGGAGGGAGGGTAGGGTGGAAAGGGGGAACTGATTACAAGGATCTACATATAACCTACTCCCTGGGGGATGGACAACAGAAAAATGGGTGAAGGGAGATGACCAACAGTATAAGATATGAGAAAATAATTTATAAATTATCAAGGATTTATGAGGGAGCAGGGAGGGAGGGGAAAATGAGGAGTCGATATCAAGGGCTCAAGTAGAAAGCAAATGTTTTGAGAATAATGAGGGCAATAAATGTACAAATGTGCTTGACACATGGATGTATGTATGGATTGTGATAAGAGGTGCATGAGCCTCCAATAAAGTGATTAAAAAACAAAACAAACAAAGAAATTTAAGTGATCTGCTTGGTTGGGTGTGCTGTGTTCTTGATATCGCCCCTGCATCTTCTGTTAAAAAAAAATCCCACCCTCACCTCCCTGAAAAACTAATCTCTATCAAGTAAATTCTAACTCATAGTCTCATGTTGACCCAGTAGAAGTCTATCAAATCCTATAGGCTACCAATTTTCTGGCTTTTGGCCAGTGGTGAGGCATGAGTGAGTGGAATTCCAATAAAGCCAGGAAATTAGATCACAAAGAACTGGATGAAACAGCAACCCTTTTGGAGATCCTGAACGATACTGGGATTCTAATTGTACACGGTACTGGGAGGCAGAATAGATTTTACAGGATTTTAAGAGGAATAATGATGCAAACCTACAAAGGATATTTGCTTTGTCAAAGGATTCTTGGTGCTATTTTTTACCTGTCTTAATTGTGCCCAGTCTTATGTGGACCACCTGTCAGCTTGTTGATTCCAGCAAGCAGGAGAATGGAGTTATATGTAGGCTGTGTTCCCAAATGGCTTTTCTGCATATAATTCTTAGTTCTGTTTTTCCCTCCCCTTGACGATCCATCTCCAAATCTCAACTGGATTGCTGAAGAATCTGACCTTCTTACCGACTCTTCCCCTGCCCCCTGCCCCTCCCAAACCTTTCTTTTTTCTCTCCCTGCTCTTCTGACTTGAGCTGCTAGCATTGCATACGGCTCTGCGATCAAGTCACAGAGCTTTCCAAGATCGAGTCTGCAGGCAGCTGGACTCTTGCAGTACCATCATGTGGGTCTATCTCCTTTACCTTTTTGTTTCATTAAAGATAAACTATCAGGTCCTCTTTTTTGATGCAAAGGGCTTAAGTGGAGAGCAAATGCTTTGAGAATGATTGGGGCAGGGAATGTGCAGATGCGCTTTATACAATTGATGTATGTATATGTATGATTGTGATAAGAGTTGTATGAGCCCCTAATAAAATGTAAAAAAGAAAAGAGGAGAAAAATAAAAAGAAAATGATTAGGGCAAAGAATGTACAGATGTGCTTTATACAATTGATGTATGTGTATGTATGGATTGTGATAAGAGTTGTATGAGCCGCTAATAAAATGTTTACAAAAAAAAAAAGATAAACTATCAGCTCTTTAAGCACGAGTAGACTAGTTAGTCCTTTCATAACCTGGCTGTAGCCTCTCTTTCCAGTAGTCTTCAGTCAAAGTGCACCATGATCATTCATCTAAATATTCCCCATTCTTCCAATGAATAGGCCTAACCACTTTTGCAATTACGGCTTTTGGACCAGGGGTGGAGACCAGAACTAAGGGATGAAGTCAACTAGAGTGACTTCCCAGGCACTGGGGTTTGAGATTAAGAGAATTTTCCAGTTTGTGTAATCCCTATTGACCATAAATTCTTGAAAAAGCAGGACATGCAATTTGGGTTTTATACATAAATCATTTCATGGGTTAAGAAAAACAAATAAGCAAAAAATGACGCCTTTCTTTACAAAATTTCGTTCACTCGCTGAAAGTAATTATTAAACACGAAATTCCCATTTATGCCAAAATCTTTGTAATTATTCTGACTTCAAAATTTTATTTTGCAGAAATAGAACTAAGGGAAAAGAGTCAACCACCATGTTCAAACAGAGATTGGTGGGTTTAATAAATCTACGGAGTTGACGTAAATCCCCATTAGCCAGTGAGTCATCCTTACAAGGTTGTTGTTTGCTGTGGATGGCCAGAGGTTTACTTGTAAAAAGCCAAATCTTCTAATATAGAGCTGAGGATTGAAATATACCTTTATTCTATACCTCCACCAGCACCTCCCAGTCAATGTCAGTGTGCTGTACTGTGGTGGCTTACATGATGCTGGAAGCTATACCACCAGCATCTCAAGTCCATAGTGGTTAGGCTTTAGATGAGCTGTTCTCAACCTGTGGGTCGCGACTCCTTTGGAGATCAAACAACCCTTTCATAGGGGTCGTCCGATTCATAATAGTAGCAAAATTACAGTAGCGATGAAATTAATTTTATGGTTGGGGGGATCACCACCACATGAGGAACTGTATTAAAGGGTCGCAGCATTAGGAAGGTTGAGAACCACTGATTTAGATAGACTAGAAAGAAAAGACCTGGTGATTTACTCCCCAAATTTAGCCAAGGGTAGCCCTATGGATCACAACAGAACTTGTCTGATACAGTGCTGGAAGGTAACTTCTCTAGTTTGGAACATCCTCCAAACACACAGTGGCTGCCACAAAGAACACAATCAGATCCATGATTGTGAGGATGGAACACAGCTGGTCCGTGTTTTGTCCTGTTGTTCAACAAAGGACGCAATCATATCAATGTTTGTGAAGGTGGAGTACAACTGGTCAGTGTTTTGTCCTGTTCTTCATGGGGTTATCATGTGTCACAGTTAACTGAGTGGCAACCTGTGGGATTTGAATAATTCTGATCTTAAAATCTGACTATGCAAAGTTTTCTTTCTGAGACAAAGATTAAGCTATTTCAAGTACCCTTCTCAAGACAATACCTTGATTTCTGGTAACAGATTCGTTAGATTTTTACTTTTAATGATTATTACCTAAAACAGGGGGACGTTAGTGTCAAACAAACCCAATGTTTAAAGACTATCTATATACTGTTGATTCGTCTTGTTTTTGTGGCACTCCGATTTTGAGATTTGCAAGGCAGCACACTGGTAACGTTCTATGTTTTCCCCGTAGGATTACAGCAAAGAGTAGATAGAATTGTCTCTTGACTTTGGAAAAAATGAACTAAGTGCTTTCGGAATTTTGTCCATCATGAAACCATATGTCACTAATCGAGCATATTCTAAATGGTCGAGATGCATTTCCATCATTTCCTCCTTAGAAATGAACATGTAACATTACTTTAGACCGGAGGATGAAAGATGGCTTTAAATTAGGGATGTTCCAAATATTTATCATTAATGTCTTACTATTTCGCGATTAACATGGAGTTAATATGTAACTGTGAATATAGCAATAAAACCTAGTCTGGATGTCATGCTGAAAATTATGGTTTTTAGCTTATCAGCTATAGGAAGATAATTTAAAGATAGAGGTAATTATGACAAATATGAGGCTGTGATTCAAGAAGAGACATTCAGAAAGATGAGGCAAATGAAGGCTACTTCTCTAGTACAGTAAAAACTCTTTTGGCTGGCTTCTACTGCACTAGCTCTCTCTTTCCTCTGTAAAATATACTGACCAATGCTTACAGCACATTGAATGTTCACAGCTAGTTAATGACTCTCAACTGTGCACATCTGTTCCCACTAGAGGGAAGTCCCAGGAGAGAGTCCCAAACAAGTTTATGCCAGTTGTATTTATTATTGTAATTATGTAATTTAATGAAATATTATGTAAACTGATGAAATATGAGAGCAAAATGCAAGAGAGTTGCTTTGGGGAGTAGTTCCTTTGAAGAGAAGATAAATTCTATTATATCTAAAAGCATTAAAGGCTTCCCTCGGAAGACGGAAGGACGGGATGAACTCAAGGCCTTTCTGAAATCTATCAGAATAGATACAACTGGCTTGTAATTCCCTCTCTCTCTCTTTGTAGATCCAACCCTCCATTCTACGTCATATAATAATACTTCCACGTTACTATTTCCTAAGCACTTACTATGTGCCTGGTACTGTGGAAAGCAATTTACTTTCATTATGTCATTTGATAGTCACAGTTAATAACTATTAATTATCGAGTATTTACTGTGCTCTCTGCCCTGGGATGAGTTATTTATAGATATATTACCTAATATATTATATTATGTATTTATAATACTATATTATATACATTTATTAAGACTATAAATATAGAATATATTCTATAATATTTATAATATAATATATTTATATAAATATATATTTATATGTTACCTAATATGTATTACCTAATTTAATTCATACAACAAACCTATTTTAGATATGAAAACAGAAGCTCAGAAGCTTGTCTATGTACATCACAAATGAGCAAAAGAGTGGAGATTAGAACCCAGATCTGCTGAACTCCAAAGCTTAATCTTTTATAATATACTGTCTGCATATATGAGCTCTTTAAGGGCTTGGTTTATGTAGTTGAGCCTAGTGCCTAGTTCAGAGCCTAATCACGATAGGGACTCATTTGTATTATAAGGATGAAAAGGTATATAGATAAAAGAATGGGTGGATAGTGCTTCAAATTTGCTTGATCGGTTCTAATGTCAATTTGTTAGAATATAGGAACGAGAGGCAACCCTTTCTAATCTAGTGACCAGTTCACCTTAACTTTGAATAACAATGTTATTTTTATGTCTTCTATTTATTAATTATTACTACAATCAGAGATACCTATTATGTTAGTGGGGAAAGTTTATAGTTAGCTTAGAAACAAGTGATTTTTTTCTCCTTTTAGTTATCGTTTCCTTTTTCTTCAGGTAGGAATGTCTTTGGGGGAAATTGCTTCTCCCCTAATACCAGTCTCTATAGCTTCTGTGGAGTTGACCCCACCGCAACTCCCAGGGCTTTGCATGTATTCCAAGTCTGATGAAGAAGAGTGAATTGATCAGGAATAAACAAAGAATACATTAAAATGGCCAAAAAGAATGATTCCTATGAATTTTCTATTCCAACAGCAAAAGAAACGCTCCCTTGCCCTGGAAGACACTTAACGGATACAGTACAATCTTAGCCCTCTGCCATCTGGCTGTCAGGATGGGAGAAGGCAAGTTCCTGGCACTATGTTTGGACAGCTGGAGCCGGTCAGGCACCACGTCGTGTCTGATGATGGGATTCTCAGCTATGTGAGTAGATACGAGGGGGTACCCCACACCCCAATGGAATCTTTTTCAGAGCTATATATTTATTTATTTAATTGTTTTGCAAAACAACGCTATCACCTTCAAAGTACTCTTCATTATACTGAACGCATCTGTCAAATCTGCAATTCTACTCTTGGAAACATGTTTCAAACTTAGCTATTTGGATGGCTGGCAGCAACTTCCTTTTTTTCTTTTCTTTTCCCTCCACTCTCCTCCATCATGAAATCATGTCCTTTCATGTCCCTCTACATTTGTAGAAACAGAAAGAAGTCACACGGAGCGAGGTCAGGTGAGTAAGGTGTGTGGGGCAAGAGAGGCATGCTGTTCTTTGCCAAAAGCTGGCACACTGAGATGGCTGTATGAGCAGGTGCATTGCCATTGGCAAAACATGTCCCATGCCTGCCATAAGTTAGGCCTTTTTGGTTGCACATTGTTATGCAATCTTTTCAGAACCTCTAAATAGAAAGCTTGGTTAAAAGGCTGAACTGGTGGAACAAACTCCAAATATACTACGAGTCGACATTTTCATCCGCTCGGGAAGTTGATGGATGTCCACAATGAGGTTTGTCATCAATCGGCATTTCATCTTTTTTGAAATGAGCAAACCACTCATGCACTTGAGTCTTTCCCATCGTGCTGTCCTTGTAAACTGTGTGCAATATCACCACACTCTTTGTGGCCCCCGAACAGGACAAAAAAAATTTTATAGCCACACACGGTCCTCTTAAATCAGCCATCACAAAAACCGAGGTTTGAGCAAAACTGTTTTTATGAAAAAATTCTCTGTGACCAGAGAGAATCTTCCCAGGCGACACCACTTGCTGCACTAATTCAGAGAGTTGCTCAATGCTCCCCCTAGTGGGAAAAATGTATAATACTTCACTCTGCCCAGGGTATCTGGTTTTTTGGGGGACGCCCCCTCCTATATGTATATGTGCAGATATATATGTATATGTGTGCATTTATACTCTAAACAGCTTGATTTTGTTACTTGCACCAAATCTAGTATTTCTTTATCACCTATACAAGTCTAGGAAATATTTTTATACAATTCAAAACCAAGATCAAATGGATTGACCCAGAGCCATGACTTGCAAATATTTAGTGGAATATTTACCAAATATTTACCAAAGTAGCAAAAACCAAAAGTAGCAAAAACCAAAATTGTACATGTATTTAAATTAATTTCTGTGTCTAATATCCTAATCTTAGTCTTTTCACTGCAGTGCTTAGTAAATACTATTTCTTCCTTCTTCTTTAAAGGAAGACTCATTCAGCCGCTAAATAGAAAGGCTTGATTAAAAACGATGATATGCAACATTTCAGGGTCTGTATTCCCCAGCAGTCTTCAGATAAAGTCAGAATATTCAGGAAGAAGACCCCCCACGATGTTTTAAAATGAACTCTTTAATTCAAGACTTCTTCAAGCAGGATTCTCTTGCAACTCACTTGCAAAATCCACGTTCTTGTATACACATCACATAGGAACAGAAATCCATTCAGGAACAATCTAACTTGCAATCAAGAACTGCTAAAATAGGACCTTTATCATCAATCAGCACAGCACATCCTAAAATGTCTTTGTAAAATAAATCAAATTATATGAGTTAATTGATTCCAGGCAGCATCAGCAACTGCAGGTGGAGACTGAATAACAGGATGTTTATTAGTGAAGAACTATTCATCAAAATTGACAATACTAATTCCTGTTGGTTGTATTTGAAAGCTACCTGCAGTGGTTGTAGATATATGTGTTAAACTTTTAGACATAGTTTTGAAAAGAAAAGAGATAGGCCATAGTAACAGATGGGGTTTTAGCTATGGATTCGGGGCTACTGAGATCTAACGGGTGAAAAGATACTCTTAAGCGCAATTTGACAAGCAATGCCAAAAATGCCAGTGGTAATTAATTAGCACTTAATTGAGACCGCAGAACAACAGGATATCGGACTTGGTACTCAGTGCTATTTCCCCCTTAGGCTCCATCTCATGAGGGTCAGGAGTGTGGCTGTATGCTGAAGGTCATTAAGGAAATTGGGAGAACACATTGACACTGGACATTTGATGGATGTCTTTCACCCTTTGCTGCTGCCCCGGGCTATGTCCAATGAGAACAGGGCTGTGACTGTGTGATGGGAAACTCAGGGTTCTGGAATGTCAACATCAGCATACGTGCTGCCCTCACACCTCACACATGTAACACGTGCCACAGATAAAGCTCCAGAATCAATGCTGATGTGGACTATGTAGGCCAACATAAAGGGAAATTGAATTAGATAAAGATTCATTTGTATCTTCTTTTATGTTATCTTAGATTTAATTTTCCCACAAATTAATTTAGAATAAGAATATTTCCACTTTAGAAAAAAAAATATATAATAGATGATATGATTCCAGTTTGGGCTTTTATGGTGCCTTTAAAAGATTATAGAGTCCACCAAAAGTTTAATCTTAAACATTCTCCTTAAATGTATATCTTCTATCCTAATAGGTATTTCAACACTTTTTACCAGAGAGGAAAATAAAATATTGGCTTCCCATTTTCATGGATAGATTAAATGGAGAAAGGAAGTGAATCCTTCTGATCACTGAGTAAACCTAACTTCCTATCTGCAAATACAGGATAGCTATGAGTTAGAATCAACTGACGACAGTGGGCGTGGTATTTTGATGGGGAATTGGGTTGTCTTGGAACATATGAGTTGGGGTACAGGATTGTCAAATTTGCCACTGTATTTCCTAAAATGCACAGTTGGTCCAGGTTTTATTTTGTGACTTGAAGTGGAAATCAGTAAGTGAAGGTACAGTTCATTGATGCAACTAGCAGTACATATGTGGGTTCCTGAGTGCCAAATCCACAACCCACACAGATGATAATACTTTGAAAGCAGTTCCCCACTCCAGAATGGGCTTGAAGAAAGTACAATGCCACATATACCTCTGAAAAGACTCTTTGGAGAGCTCCTTTCATGGGTCACACCCGGGCCTTTCATTAAAGCAAGTCAGCATTCTTTTCCTCCAAAACAGAACTGGACTCTCGTTTTTCAGGGGTCTTGGAGAACTTCTCCTTGATAAGGACATTCACTGACAAAACAGAGGACACTAACTACTAGAATAGACTTTCCCTCCCCTTTCCTAACTGACTTCCTGTCTCTCTATGGCCTGCTCAGTCACTGAACTAAGTTTGTTCCCATGAACTGAGAATCACATAGATGTCACCTCTTCTTACCACAACTGGAGAAACGTGGACAAGGGCTCTCTTTATGAAAGCTGTGACATTCAAGTGATGTGACCAGAGAAGTGCAGTGGTTCCCATCTCCACTTTTTGTTAGGAAACACAGCTTAGTGTTTGCTGATGGCTACATCGAAAATTGTCATCTGCTCCCTCAGCACCAGCAGAAAACAGGCTGCTCTTTTTATGCTGTGATATTAATTTACTGAGAAACTTCAAGAAAATCACAGCTTTCCATCTTAGTCAACCTTCACCTCTGTGTTGTAAAATATCAATGAGCACATCTTATGATAGAGGATAAAATAATGTTTAAGCTAATAGGTTGCCACATGGATTCTACTAGCCTTTCAGCTGTTTTCCATACTAACAACTCGTATCATTTAAATGCTTCCTGGCACTCTGCATATTTTAATTAGTTTTAAAAAATAATCTTTAAAAATATATACTTTGAAAAAACCCTTTACAACCAAAGTCCTATACTGGACTACCCTGAGTATGAAGCTACTTCAAGCGCCCCACTAATGTCCGCTCAGTAAATGTTTCAGAACGTGCTCTGCAAGCCCGAGCACCAGTTGCATTTGGTTAATGCATTTTATTTTGTATGAACAAACCTACACTTACACCTTTGAAACAAAAACATTGACTGTATTAAAAATACCTTAGAAAAGATGCAAGAAAACAGGAAAAATAAGCAAGAGCGCATTCTAAATGCATGCTGTGAAGTTCTAAACCCCAGATGTGGACTAAGGTTAACCCGACGTGTGCGTCCTTTCCTGTGAACTCTATTCCCTCTGGCTAGGCTCCCAGTGATCAACTTTCACTTAGGAGCACACTTTGCCATTCCTGGTACTTACTCCCTATCTGACCCCGTCAGCCCAGAAGCATCAAGATACAGAAATCCTTATCCTTTTCCCTTTTGCAGGGTCGGTTACATGTACTTCTTTAATATTATTCATCCTTCTTTAATGTCCAAATGATTCTGAAAGCGAGGTCTATTTTGCATAAAAACTAAGCACAGGGACTTTGATTTCAGACACATATGCATTCAAATACTGGCTACATCACTTATGATTCTGGTGACGGAGTAATATACTCTCTCAAGACCCAAGATTTTCACTACATAACCTGAGGGTGATAGCTGCCTTCTATGGTTGTTGAACTGTGATGTGGCCTTTACAAACAGACAGCTAAAAGATGGAAACAACATAAATGCCCACCAGTAGGAGACTGGATAAAGACACTTTGGTACATACTCATGGTGGAATACTTTGCATTGCTAAAGAAAAACGGTAAAACTGATCACCTCGTAGGTGGATGGACCATTACTTAATGAGACCAGTGTTATAAAGGAAAAGTCAAGACAAAGACTTTGATGGTTACCAAGATGAGGAGAGAAAGGAAGAGAAGATGAAGCAATAGGCTCGAGGGTAGACAGATGTTAACTTGGTGTGAGTGTTATATAATTTTGTGTCAACTTGACAGTATTAAGAGAGAAGGGGTGAAGTCTAGCCTGCCAATCAGGTCACAGCCTGATGATGCCTCCTTGTGGGCATGGCCTTCTCATGAGGATTCTGGGAATTCCTCTCTCTCTGCCTTTGTCTTCCTGTTGACAAACCAGCCTGGAGGCTTGCTGAGACCTGCAAGAGAACACTTTCTCTGCTTCACCTTCCTATTGAGGAGCCACATGGAGACACAAGCTAAAACTGAGGTGCTTCCACCAAAACTGGACTCACAGGACTTTTCATGCACCAGCCTGCGATCTGCCTGCATTTGGCATCATTACATGTGCTATGTGAATCTGACGAGGAATTCAGAGACTAGTATCAGACATACGGGCTAATATCACACTTATGGACTTGAACTGGACTGGGTCAGGCTGTTTTCTCAATATACAATTGCTCTTTGATATAAAGCTCTCTCTAACACATGTATGAGTGTCCTTGGTTTTGCTTCTCTAGTCAACCCGGCCTGACACACTTGGGTGAAGGGGAAGAGGAGAAATTAGAAGGGAAGGGGGGATAAGATTAATCAAAACCAATGATCTGAAATGTAAACTCCCACATAATTCATTATAAAAATATGTTTTAAAAGAATTATAATACTTGATAACAAATACCAATATTATAAACACATCTTCTGAAGATAAACATTTATTATAAAATGTACAGGATATTGCAGACCATTCTAAATTTTTTTAAAAAGTCAACAAAGTAGAGAGCA
Organism: Tenrec ecaudatus; assembly: GCF_050624435.1. Classification (NCBI taxonomy): domain Eukaryota; kingdom Metazoa; phylum Chordata; class Mammalia; order Afrosoricida; family Tenrecidae; genus Tenrec; species Tenrec ecaudatus. The sequence continues at coordinate 98,271,079 of NC_134542.1, forward strand.
CCTGGTTTGCCCTCAATATGTTGTGTCTAACCATACAAGTTATTTGGCAAGGATCTAATAAGAATAAATATAGCCCCTACCCAACACCCACTATGCTGTATACATGTAAAATTTACTTATAGAGTAAGTTATAAGAAAGGCTATGCATCAGGATAGTGAAAGAGGGGACCCAATCTCTCATCAAACACATCTTAAAAGAACTGGACATTGAGCTACACAGACAGAGATGAACTGACTCAGAGAGGAAGAAACTAGCCCTCTAAGAGCTAATTGGAGAAGTATGAACTGTAGATGAATCAGAAGATTCACTCATCCGTTGCTCATGGACTTAAGTAGTGGTTCATGCATGGAAGTAATGGTTAGAGTACTAGGTGCAGCTAAGTCAATAATGAAATGCTAAGATCTTACAGGAAGAAGTTAGTGCAATGAAATCACCCCCATTAGAAACAAAAACTCTAAATCACTTAAAGCTGGAAGAACTGGATTATTTCATCCATTGGAGCTCAAGAGCCTTTGAAGTAACTTTGTTTTCTTCTCATAACTAAAACTAATCTTGGGCTCTGGGACTTGAGAACTCACCCTGAGTGTACTTATTGGGCCACTTGTCTCTCAGCTCTGGTACCTCCAAAACCTCGAAACCATTTTCCTCCTCAAAATGAGAATAAAGATCAGATGAGTGTAGGAGATCAAAGCTAGCCTTTCACTCTGCCCTCCTCCCAAAGTGAAAATCTTCCACAGTCATCGCTCTTTGAAGTCACTTTACTACTTCCTAATTTTAATCTCCACAGTGACATTTTTTTAAGGAGACACGATATTTGGGAAGAAATATGTAAAATCTAAGTATAACATATACTAAAGCAGTTGGAACCAAGTCTTGTGATTTGAATCCCCTCTGTCTCCATGTTGTACAGTTGGACATTTTCTATTCTTTCACTTTTGAGCTGGGCTTACTGTCTTTGACGGGTTCTGAGATGAGGCCAGCGACTTCGTTCATTTCCAAAAGACATCGCTTGGCCGCCCCTGCTTTGCAGCGTCCTTCCTAGGAGGTACTTTGACCTCCAACTAGCTGTACATTCAAGATGAGTCCTAATGTCTCTCAAGATAAACCTCCTAAAAATGTGATTCGGTCTCTTTAGTTTAAAGCAATCTCAATCCTTATTTCATTAGGCTTTTAATGTGCATCTGGAATATCTCTGTTTTGCTGTGATGCATCTTAGTTTATAACCTTGTTGAGGAAGCAGGATGTGTCTAATTCGCTTTTAGACTGGCTTGCAGAGTGCTGTGAAACCGTGTTATTCAAGATGCGATTTTACACGACTCACTCACCCTACAAACATCCCACTGAACACCCACTGTGCGCTAGGCTCCAGTCTGGGTGGAAGCGTTACCGGCATGGACAATATGCATTCACCACTCGGGGAGTCATTGAAAGCAGCAGCGTTGTCGCAACAGAGGCAGGCATATTGTATGATGACGACAAAAACAGGCAAAACAAAAGGGAAGTGGATTGGGCCACAGCCCTGGTGAAAAATGTGGGTGGCCAGTGAAAGTTTCTCTGGGGCCTTTCAACTTGATGAAAGGCTCTTAAATTGAATGTCAAGCAGAGTTGACCCAGGAAATAATGACCAGTGAACAATAAGCAAAGCATGATTGATTCCCACTCCCTTGATTGCTTAATAACCCTTTTTAAGAGAGAGATTGTAGATGTCCTTGATTAGGGCAATTCATTTCCATTTTCTGAATTTTAGTTCTACAGCTATGAGTTTACTTTGTTTCTCTCCCCACTCCATTTAGTTCTAACTTTAGCTGAACTCCACTTTCAAAAGGCTGGCTGAAAAAGTGCCTCAAGTGTCGAGAAGCAGATCTAAGTTGCTCTCCCTGCGTCTTCTCTCTACTCAAGGTACGTGCACACAGCTGTCCGCTCTGAGCCATTTTTACTGGCATGGCAAGAGGGACATCCAAGTGTCGGTGGAAGTTGAAGTGAGACCGTAGCTCTGTGGCTTTGATTGCACTTCCCATTGCTGAGTAGACTGCTGGGATTCTACAAATAAATAATAAAAATAATAATGATTTTTAAAGCATTTGGAACTGCTGAGTGGAAAGGTGTGGTGTAAGTGCAATGTTTTATTGTGAAAGTGATATCTCTCGCATTATCTGCTCCTAATGGAGGACTGCTATAATGGAGAGGAGGCACTTATGCCTTTAGCCGAGGGGTCCCTGAAGGCAGGGTGGGGCTCGGGTGGGCGCTGTGGTAACACTTACTGTACCCGGTAAGTGCTTCCTTCCAGTGTAGCAAGAAGGTAAGAGAAGAGGCACGCCGCTTGCTGCTGTTCCCCTAAATCTCCCAGTGTCATAATTGTTTCTTATTGATGGAGGAAGTAGCTGAAAATCATCGTGGGAAGGCGTGAGCAACTCGGAAGGATGACGCTCAGTCTTAGTTTGGGGCTCAAAGAAATTCATGTTTGGCCTGAGGTACCCTTCAGCAGCTTGTCACATCTGAAGCTTATGACAGACCCTTTCTCTAAGGTTATCCAGACTTACGATTCACACTGAACCATATAGGACAGTATGGAAGGACAGACATATTTTCCATTCAGTATAGTCTGAGTGCTTTTCCAACTCAGTCCATTATGAAATGAACGGAACCTGTATCGAATTATGAATATGTTAACATACTGAAGGGGGACAAGAAAAATAAGCACCAGATTTATGCTACATAGGCACTTAAAGGTAGAGTAAAAAAATCTGGTTTCCTTGACCACATTGTCATAATATGCATATATAACAGTTTATTGGATCCAGGCTGTGTAGACAAGCAGAAGAACTCTGGCTCCACACCATCACAATGCCTGCCCACAACAAAGACTCGCAGAGAGCGGCCCTTTCATTCGATCTCTTTAAACATTACCAACACGAGAGCTTACCTCTGTCTGAAGGATATCTATGTATCCATGCATAAGTTATTAACGGGGCTCCCTGGGCTCTGCTGCTGAAAATATTAATATATTCAAATCTCATTCTAGCTACTGCAAAAAAACAGTACATCAGATAAATGCATTAATATCTCTCCCAGACAAAAGAATGTGGTGTTATTTCCAACTTTTTGTCTTGCGACATGGACTCCCGCGGAAACCAAGGTGATCTATGGTCCAATAAGGTAAAGAGGCCCTCAGGTGAAAAAGCGCAGGTTGCACTGTGTCTATAAAACACTGTTTATTGTCCTTCAAGTACACCACTCTTTCATGAGAATTATGCACCGAATATTCTTCGCAGTGTCCCATGGCAAAAAAAGAAAAGAAAAAAAAAGTCATCTTGTTTCCTTGTTTTGAAACTTTACTTGGTGGAAGGAGAAGAGATGACTCTGTGTGCTTTCTGGTTAAAAATCATGCCATCAGATCATGAAAGCTGTCACTGTCCTCAGCCTTAAGGGCTGTCCCTTCTGGACCCTAGGGGAGGCTCAGGGGCATTGGGAGGCAAATGCTACTGAGAATCAGCACAGGAAGCAGGAAGTCCGTGAGAGTGAAGGCTGGGGTGACAGAGGCGTTGTTGACATGTGTCTCTTTGGAGTACCCTTTGCCTTTTGGGTTCCCAAGTGAAGAGATAAGGATTAATAGCCAGCCTCTACACAAAACAGCTTTGCCTTTTCTTTCTGTTTCACTATTGGCTGCATTTAAGGCCTTTTATCGATGACAACAAACAAAGTAGGTGGTCTTCTACCTCTTTTGAGCGGTAGAAACAAAACAAAACAAAACAGTAACATAATTTTTCACAGCCTGAAATAATTGTGGAAGCACAGATACTGGTTAGGCTCACGATGAATTATTAGTGGAAAAGTGGGTCTCAGAAGTACGCTACATGTGAAATATTTTTCGTCACTTGAACATGTGCGGTCCAGAGCTGGCCCTGTTCTAGCCGTCACAGGGAACAAACATTTCACATTCACAGATGCTCCCAATTTGGTGCGGTTTGGAGTGTAATTTAGATCAAACGTCTCCATGTAAATGAGTCAGGGTTTCTTAATTAGGTGCCTCTAAAGCAAAACCTTGGACCACATCAGTAGGTGTGGGTGTGGTGGCCACAGGACCGGACTCTTTCCTATGGAGCAGGCTTTTAGTATCATTCAAATAGGGCTGTTCTCTCTCTCTCTCCGTTTCCCCCGTTTTGTTGTTTTTTCAGGCAGAGTAATAAATCTGCAGATGGCACAGACAGAAAGACGCTACTTCAGAAGAGCTGTCTAAAACTCTGCCTCTTTGGCAAATGCCTTAAAGTAGGTCATTCTGTTGTGATTTAGCTTTTTCTTTAGATTTGATTGCCAGCTTTTTGTTCCCATTACAAGGAGGGTGCATTCCAGTCCACAGACTTGCTCTTAATTTTTCCAACTGGTATTTGTTTACTAGGCCTTGCAGAGCTCCATACGAAAATGGCCAATAACCTGTCACAGTGCTGACCGGGCACTTGACCACAAAGCAACACAGATCCCGGTGCTAATCTGGCGATGCTGAAATATTAAATGCCACAAACACCCAGTCTTCCCCCAGCAAAACTGCATTGATTTATAGGGGTAGGCTTGTTGAAGTGCGGCAATTGTCCCATCTTTTATACGTGTGAAAAGAAGAGGTGACAGGATGTAAATGGAAAAGTTTCACAAGCCTTGCAGCAGCAGCCTCTATAGATATTCAGGTTATCTGCTTTGATACTTGTCATTGTTTGTGGTTTTTATAGGAGGGAAAAATCATTGGGTCCCATTTCCCTATCTGGGCTTTGGGATTTACATGCGGAACCTCCTTTGGCATTAATGAGTTACCTGCATAAATTCCCAGGCAATCGATGGGCAGATAGACCCTGTTTTGTTGTATTAATTATTCCTCACAGAACCTTGACACGAGCATGAAATGAGGCCTTAAAAAATCCTGATGAGGACCTTAAGGTATCTTTTACTGCTCAAATATTAGCACTGCCAAAAATATGTCTCTGGTATTATTCACTTTGTGGTACCACCGCAAAGGAGGGGTGGAAATAAGGAGATCAGCGGGGAGGAGAGAAGAAGTGAGCTATTATTTGGTGTTAACTCTTCAGGGCTTAGAGGCCAGTTCCTGGGGATCGTTTGCGATCCTCCTGTTGTAATGATTATGAAAATAAATGTTAGATCCTAATGAATTAAAAAACAAAGCAAGACCCCCCCAAACAACCTCACCCATGACGTTGTTTTCTCCAGATTGGTGTTGAATGTGGTGTCTTCTCCACAGGCCAAGTTTTAGCTTGGCAAATTGTTGGTGTTCTCAGGTGAATTCCAAATGTCAGTTAAAAAGGCACGCGCGTGCGCGCACACACACATATACATACAGTGGGTTTTGGAGAGGAAGAGGAAACTATTGGCAGGGGTATTACAAGACTGCTGGGTGAACGTGTACTTCAAAGAAGAATGGGGAGATGACTTTGCGTGGCATTGTCTTTATTCTCAGTGAAACTTCTCTGGCTTAAAAGTCCCGGGGAGGAAAAGTTTCCGATTCAGTCAATGCACTTGTTGAACACATTTACATTATATGTGAATTCTGTCATCAAACAACCTGAATCTTAAAATCATGGCAGACACCACAGTGCCATCTTTTGCTAAGTCACAAGGAGCTTTTGAATATTGAAACTAATTAAGAATTTGAGTTATCACGTGGGAGCCAGCTGACACCATTTGCCATTGACTGGGGATAGCCCCCTGTGTCAGAGTAGAACTCTGCTGCAATTGGTTTTCAGTGACTGAGTTTGGGGCACTTAGATTACCAGGCCTCTCTTCCAAGGCACTTCTGAGTGGACTTGGACTGACACTGAATCCCCTGGTCAGCAGCAAAATCCACGGATCTTTTGTACCACTTGGGGACTCCTTCTCTGGGCTTGCGACCATCTAATCGATTCGGACTCATAGCAACCCTGTATTAAATATCTAATAGTATACTATGAGAGAAATAGATATTTATTAGAAATTTCTGTCTGGTGAAATAGGACCTAATTAAAATGTCTTTGGAGCCCTTTGGAAGGGAGGCGTCTATTGAAGAATGTTCTTAGATGATAATTCTTTGTGTTTTTGGAATGTTCATGATTCCGAATTAGTTTTTTCCTCTCTAATTTGCCCCCCTTTGCCCATTAGTGCCATTTAAACTGTGCTTGTCTCCAAAGTTGTGTTGAGCACTGACCTCTCCTTTCTCTTCCTTCGGGAGCTCCGCCACATGCATTGTTTGAAACATTGGTTGGAGAAACAGAGTCCCTAAACTACACTGTCTCCCTTACTATCATACCCACTTGAGAATGTGATCTATTAAATGATTCCCGCTGCTGCACTCTGCTAGATGGAAAAGGCAGTTCAAAGCCCAGGAAGACATGGCTCCTGCCCTCAAGAAATACAAGTTGACTACACACACCAAGAAGGAAGGATCAATTACAGTTCCATTCCAGACTAAGTAGAGCTGGCTCCGTTTGTAGTAGGAGCCTGGGGTGAGCAAAAGAAACCAAAAAACACACAAAAAAACATACCTTATCTCCTTGGTACTTGACAGATTCTAAAGAGCTCTCACCTACATGTAATTCTGAATGTTCTACATGCCCTTTTCAAGTGTGGGTATCATGATCTCCTTTAACGTAGAAGAGACTAACGTAGAAGAGACAACTGCACACAGAGAGGCTGCATGATCCAAGTCACAAGGTTAAGGGGTAGAAACTTCAGAATTTGTGAACTCAGGGTTCCTGGCTCCAGATCCAATATTCTCTTCACTTCAGAGATTTCCTGGCTTCCGGCAGGCTCAAGTGCCTGGACTGGACCCTACCTTGGATTTCCTGGGTAAAGCTGTATGTCAAACAAATGCATAGTCTTGACTTTGACCTCCTTTAGCTCCTCAGATTGGATGGTCACACCTATGCACAAGAGGAGTGCCAGTCACCCAGGGGCTTCTGTTCCCGGCGATGCCATGTGCTGCGGAAGAGAACTGCTCCAGAGGCCTTTCAGACTGATCTTACTGAAGCGGCTGGCAAGGCTTCCTTCGAAGGCTTCTCAGCTAGCACATGCCATCGAGTTGTTGCTGACTTGGCCAAAGGAAAATGCCCCATAGAGGTTCCTAGATTACCATTTTTATAGGTATTCTTCCTCAAGTTGTTTCTCCGTTAGAGAGGCTTGGCCGGTCGGAAGCATTGACTTTTTAGTTAGCAGCTGAGTCCTTTTCACATTGAGCCCCACCAGACCTCCCTGAGATGCCAGCATGTAGTTTCAAGCACAGTCTTTGGGTTAGTAGCTCGATAGTTATGTTCTATGTCAACCTGCCTGGGCCAGTTCCATGATGGCATCTAACATAACAGAATTAACTCTGTGGGGATCCAGCCGTTATGGTGGAGTGCAGCCCCCTTGACCAGCCTCATGCAACTGTAAGAAAGATTTTTCGGGATGTGGCTTGCTCCTTGTTGAGCAGACTGTGGGGAAGCTTCCCACTTCAGCTGGGTCTGGATGGTGCAGTGGATTATTAACCTCCTGCCATGTTGCCTGCTGAAACCAGCAGCCACTGGAGGAGTGCCGACCGTGGACTCATCCGACCTGGCATTCCCGACCGTGGGCTTCCCATTTCTTGGTTCTTTAGCCTTCAGAGCACCGTGAGTCAGGAGAAGCGTCCAGCTTAAAATCTGATCCATGGACTTGACCCAAATGGGATTGACCCACTTCTACCATAGTATATTGCTAGATATAAATTTCTTTCTAGATTGATACACATGGAAGAGCTACTGGTTTTGCTTCTCTGAAGAACCCAGCCTAACATATTAGCATAGTGTTTAGCTGATGGCCGCACTCACAGATTCCTCACACAGAAATCAAGGTAGGGAAAATAAAGTCCTATTTCCATCTTAAAGGGGATACAAAAAGGGGGGGGGGGCCAAGAAGTGAAGTGGCATGCCTAAAGTCTATCTTCCACTTGGGGCTAGAATCCGATTTTTCAGATTCTTCCAAAGCAAACATATGTAAATGGTTAAGCCATTCTCTTCCATGAAGTGAAATCTAATTATCAGCAACTGGTTAATTGAAATAGTTTCCACACTTGTTTTCCTGCTTCTACTCCTGTTCTCCTGGAATGTAGATACACACACACACACACACACATGCACACTCCCATCAGCTTAATTGTGATTGTGATTTCAGTCAAAGTTTACAAAGCAAACCAGTTTTCCATCCAACATGTTCACGTTTGTATTCTTAACACCTAAGTCCATTGCCTTGGAGCCTGGTGGTGGTCTACACTGGGCTTCTAACGTCAAGGTTGGTGGTTCAAACCCTTTAACTCCCCTGAAGGAGAAAGATGAGACTTTCTGCTTCCATAAAGAGTTACAGCCTTGGAAACCTACAGGGGCAACTCTACTCTGTCCTGTATGGTCACTATGAGTCAGAGTTGAATTGATGATTTTGTGTGTGTGTGTGTGTGTGTGTGTGTGTGTGTGAGAGAGAGAGAGAGAGAGAGAGAGAGAGAGAGAGAGAGAGAGAGAGAGAGAGCGCCAATTCTGACTCATAGCGATCCTATAGAAGGTTTAGGTAACCAAAGCTTTTTGGAAACATACTTTCATCTCCTTTTGTTGGAGCAAGCAGTTGGTGGGTTTGAACCACTGACCTAGTTAGCAGCCCAACACCTAGCCCGCATTGCAATAGAGCTTCTTATTCTTCACGCAGTGATGCACTTACAACAAAGTGTCTTAAGTTCTCACAAGGACCTACATGGTCTGACCTTGCCAGCGATCTGATTTCCTCTTTCCCCTGCCCTGCCTCTGCTCCAGCCACCCTGGCCTTTTGGCCCTGCTGAACGTTCACCACGCCAAGACCTTTCCTGGCTCCCAGGCTTGCCTCTTCCTGCTCCCTTTGCGGGAGAGCCTGGACCACAGGTACCCACTTCTCGAATGCTCTCACCACCTTCAGATATTTGTCCAAACTCGATTTCTTGAGGAGTCCACCATAAGGACTCTATCTGATTTTGTAAGTGTGGTGAATTGAGCATTTTAAACAACGTTCTTCTATCCACGCCTCTGTAATGCCCACCAAGTGACTGGGTGGGCCTATGCCAAGAGAGCGTGTGGAATCCTAATAAAGGCTGTGGGCCAGTTTTCATTGCCACTCCCCTGGCTATAAGAAAAAGACATCTCAGAAGCAGGAATAGAGAGGGGAACCCCAGGCCAATCAAGGAAGGAGAGCCCTTTCAAGATCGCTATTGGAAGTGGCGAAGACCAAGACCAGAGGCACCAGCGTATGTGACAAGGAGACCGTGCGGCAGCACAGATGAGCAGCAGCAAGGTGATGAGACGGAGATGGAACAGCTTGCTGGCCCCCAGTGGCAGAAGCCAAGGGACGGTGTGGGAGAGACCGAGGACTGCGAAGAGACTAGCTGGGGCACAAGGAGGGGCTGCTGTGTATGAACAATTTGTTGGGTCTCCCTTGTTGCCTTTTCCATTCCCTAATAAAGTCCTTTTATTAGGAGGATTGTCTGTGAGTTCTGTGCTGTCACTGCATTGGATAATCCAACCCGGTTGAGAAGTGAGGGGCGGTGGGAGGAGCAGCCCATGTGAGAGTAGGATGAAGAAGGGTGGGGGGGACATAGTTGACCTCAGCCGTGAGACCACAGGCCATGGGCTGTGAGGAGGTGGCTGCTCCTCCTCCCTCCTGTCGTCACAGGAGTTCAGATGTGGCCTCCTTGCCATTTTCTCTGGAAGTCACCCTCATAACACTTTAGATCTTAATATTACTCTGCCAATTCCCCGCCCCTAATGTCTAGCTAGTCATCACCTTCTCCTATGCTCCAGCGTAGTCCATTTATATCCATGTCTTCTGGTTATTATGCAACCTTCATGAGGGCCGGCCATGTGTGGCGAGATTATGCCTCACCACGAGCTCTGACCGTGGTGCAGCGCTCACACTAAAACAACAAAAGCAACCCAAATTCACTGCTAGCAACTCAACGCTGACTTTCAACTACTCCAGAGGGCAGAGGAGACCTGCCCCTTTGGGTCTGTGAGGCTGTAGGTCCTTAGGGGAGCAGAACATTCAAACTGTGGGGTTAGCAGCCCAGCAGGTAACCTACTCTCTGGTCCAGGACTGGGTTCAATAAGGAGCCCACAGGTAACCCAGTTTCTGTTCGTGGCACACCCACTCTCTTTGGTCTACAGGTTGGACATCCCAGGACTGTGTCGAAGTCACGCTAGTCATTCATCCATCGTATCAAACCTATCAGCCAATACTCTTACGTGAACATGAACATCTCTTTCAAAATTAGTTTCCCACTAGGCTCCATTGCCAACTCAAGAAAAATTGCTCTCCATTCATGTCAATAACTACTGAGTGTCCAGCCTTGCCTCTCCGCCTGCTCCCCCCACCACCCTTGCGGCCATACATCTATTTTGAACCCGGCTAGTGGATTCCTAAATAATTTGGGATACTTAAAATAAAATAGAATTTATAGTCTTCCAATGGCAGTAATCTGGCCTAGTTCTCAATGGCCATACGCCGCACTATGATCCCACTCGATACTCTTGTCTCACCCTGGTACAGTCAGCAGGCGATCCCTGGTGGCGTAGTGGTCCCTCATTGAGTTGGTAACCACAAAGGCAGCGGCTTGAAATCACCAGCCCCGTGGTAGGAGAAAGAGGCGGCTTTCTACTCCTGAAATGAGTTCTGGCCTTGGAAACACACAGGGTCAGTTCTACCCTGTCCAGTGGGGTTGTTGCGAATCAGAATTGACAAGATGGCGGCGAGTTTGGTTCTGGTTCCAGTCAGCACGAGCCACAGCTTGGCTCCCACTGGAATTGTCATGCCTTTTCTGTGCTTCCCCAGTCTCAACCCATTCAGCACTGCCTTTCATGGGAGACTTAACCATATCCATCTCTTCCCCGCCCCCTTTTAGTCAACAGATGCACATATTGTTTAACAGTTAACTATTATCTACTCTTTCTTAAATGCTTTCCCCGCTGCTGCCTTCCAGCCCTAGGACCACCAGTGGTCATCAAGTCGAGTCTGACTTCAAGTAACCCAGGTGTGTCAGAGGAGACCTGAGCTCCAGAAGGTTTTCAGTTCCTGATTTTTCCAAAGGAGATTCCAAAACCTTCCTGCCAAGGGACCTCTGGGTGCCAATCTTTTGGTTGTCAGCCCAGCTTACTAAGTCTTTTCATCACCCAGAAACTCTCCAGTTAGAGCGCTATAGAGACAGAGCTTGCGTTTGCTCATACTCCTCTGACCCTTCCAACTCAACTCAGCATAATCCGAGGGTGGGATCGCCACTCCGCAAAGACGATCGATTCAACAATTGATGCGCGCAGTCTTATTCTTGTAGATGTGGTATGCCAGTTTCAGACAGCTGAACCACTCAAATGATATATTTTGAATGATTTCCTAAATTTATATGTTAAAGACGGGACAATGGCATTTTCCCACTAGATTGATGAACTACACATTAGGATGAATGTATATTTGTTCTCCGGCCTTATCTAGTTTACCACATGTTTGCAGCAGAACAAAATGTAGGGAACCATATTGTGAACACCAGGGATTAATTGGGTCTTGCTTCTTAAGCAATATGTGTATGTGTGTGTGTTTCTTGCTACACATCTAAAGTGGATTCCATCATTAAGAAGTCACAAAATATGGAGATATTAGTGCACAAAGCACTTAGGAAATAACTAGATAAGAAATACAATCATTAATCCAAGCAACAATTAAGAGCCTTTAATGGTATGTTTAGGCTTTATCACGAAAGCATGTGTTGCACACAGCAATAAACCATGTTTGCATAATGTGGGCTTAAAAATGGCCCATTGTTTGATGTTTTTCAGCAATTGTGATTTTAGTTTACAAAGCTTTGAAGAAGACGTATCCCTTCCTTCCCTGTCTAGGGTCCAGCTTTGGGTAGCTGCCTCCTGACATCTGGTCCTGACTCATCCTGACAGCAATTCTGGTTCTTAGGGGTCACGGCAGATTAGCACTGCTCTCCCTCTGGAGCTGTGAGAAGGTGCCCAGTTCCTGACCACGTGCGGAGCCCAAGTTCTTTAGCGGCTTCCCCCCAATCCAATAGTACAGGCCTTTCTGGGAGCGTGGATTCGATCAAATTATTTATTATTTGAGACTCTTCGTGTCTGCTCTTCCTCTAGTTCCCAGCACGCTTAAAAACGGACCTGAAGATTCTGACAGCAAAACCTCATCTGAAAGGCCTGGGTTTCGTTCCCGAGCCACCGCTCTGCTGGCTCCCAGCTCCCCCTCGCCGCTCCCCGGAGAACCTGCTTGCTTACAATGTGGCTCTCGGATGAGCAACACCAGTATCACATGAGATCTTGCTAGAATGCAGAATCTCGAAGCCCACCCCAACTTCCCAAGCCAGAGTCACATTGTGCCGCATGCTACTCAGGTGGTTTGATTCACAAGCATATTAACATTTGAGAAGGAGCAGACGAGAACCCTTAGCATGGCTTCTGTGACCAGAGAGTCCCCGTTAAGTGCACATGACAGCGTGCTCGACTGCTCACAACATGGGAGGAGGGTCCAGTCCACTGCGAGGTGCCTGGGAAGAGCGGTCACGTTATTCAAAGCCCTCCGGAGAGCACAGTTCTCCTGGGACAATCCTGAGGTTAACAAGCGTTGGAACGGACATGACAGAAACTGGCTAAGCAGTTATTTGACAGTAATGTCGGCCGTGGAGCTAGCAGGCAGCGGAAAGCTCAGCATTCCCCTTGTCCATCATGGGCCCCCGGTATGTCTCAATCACTGTGATCCAGCCCTCGCCAGGTACTTTACGCTTGCTTCCCGAGTGTGGTGAACTGCACAGGGACATCTTCACCCACAGAGGGCGCTCTCTTTCCCTTCGAGACTGTGTGAGTCAGCACCATTAAGCCCTGCGACAGAGCCCAGGTTGGAAGAGGTAAGGTCTTTTGGATGGGAGGCAGGATGACCGCCATTACCAATGTGGTCATTAATGTTCCCATGGTGCTTTTTCTGAGAAAAGAGGTTGGTAACCTCAGTGTCCTGGCTGGCTTCCAATGTGTGTAATTACATGCAGCCTACCTAAGTTGGCTTTGTAGTTTCAATTAGGTAAAGTATTGTTCACTTCTTGTACTAAACTGCTGTGTTGTGTGGCTGCAGACTGCTAATTAGCTGGTGTTTTTCAGGTGGCTGTGTTTGCAATGAACAGAATGTCTCTCTCTGGCCATCTTCTTCCCCGCCTTCACCACCCCCGACACGCAATCCCACACACGACCACATGTGTATGTCTTTATGATCTGTTTCTTTGATAAAGGTGCTTTGGGATGAGAAATGCCTGCCCTAAAATATCATGAGGCACAATGCTTCCTGTTTCTCTGTAGCATCAAGAATTACCTAGCGAGCTTATTAAGGTGTGCGTGCATGTGTGTGTGTGTAACTCTGTGCAAAGTGTAACAAGAATAAAATAAGATATGGATAAAAAGTGGGAACTGAGAACGACAGGGAGGGAGCGGCATTCCCTGTATGGGCAGTGGGTTGTTTAGCCCATTGGAATAAGATTCCTGGATACTCGAGACTTTATGCTTTCCTAGTAAAAAGGTCTTCATGTCTAGTGTGGGGCTTATCATGAACTAGGAACTAGACACACATTGGTTTCATGGCTATGCGGCGGTTTGATGGTGTGTACAACAATGCTTTCACAGTGAAGAGGGTGCTGCAAGGGTGCATAAAGGAAAAACTCTGAGGAGGAGGATGCTTTTCTGAATGCTGATCATAGTGAGAGGAAAGACAAAGAAAATAAAGGATGGATTATAAGAGAAAAGACCCAAACTCCAGTCCCCTTGGAGAGGTAGCCAGGGGAGGAGATGTGTCAGCCAGCACCGATGAAGAATACAGCTTTCCTCTAGTTCCTAAATGTTTCCGCCCCCCCCCCCTGACTATCATGATCCGAATTCTACCTTGCAAGTCTGGCTAGAGCAGAGGATGTACACTGGTGCATATAGGAGCTGGAGGCACAGGGAATCCAGGGCAGATGATCCCTTCAGGACCAGGGGTGTGAGCGGCGATACTGGGAGGATAGAAGGAGAGTGGGTGGGAAAGAGGGAACCCATTGCAAGGATCTACATGTGACCTCCTCCCTGGGGGACAGAACACAGAAAAGGGGGTAAAGGGAGATGTTGGACAGGGCAAGATATGACAAAATAATAATTTATAAATTATCAAGAGCTCATGAGAGAGGGGGAAAAAGGAGGACCTGATGCCAAGGGCTTAAGTGGAGAGCAAATGCTTTGAAAATGATGAGGGCAAAGAATGTACATACAGATGTGCTTTACACAATTGATACATGTATGGATTATGATAAGAGTTGTATGAGGCCCTAATAAAAAATTAAAAAACAAAACAAAACAATACAGAGTAGTTCAAAAGAATGTGGAGATGACACAGAAGAGGAGAAGAAATTAGCAGTGTGATCTAGCAGTCTCTATACAGAGCACTCATTGTTTTCAAGAATGAGTGATCTGTAGATGTTTTCAGCTTCCCTTTTAACATGAACACATTTTATACAAACTCGGGGAAAATGCTAAACTGAGAAATGCCATTGGGGCAAGGATGAAATGGATTAAATTTTTCTAATCTTAAATTGGAGCCCTACTACTCTTTATAATTCCCAGAGAGATGTTTCCCAATGCCCTGACCCACGACACCCTCTAACCCCCTTTTCTTGTTCCGTGGCAACTCCTTCTAGGTAAGCCCATGGCTTCCCTTCTTGACTTCTTCAAAGTCAAGTGTGGGCTGAGTATTCCCCAGCCCACAGGCTAATTATTCTGTACCGCCAACGGTTTCTCCTGTCCACGCTACCATCCCATCTTTGCTTAGGCCAGTTGAAATGAATGGGCAAGGTCTTCAGATCTCAAATCGCATATATAATCTGTAATTCTTATTGCACGAAGGAAAAGTACCAACAACATGGAAATGTGCAGCTATTCTGTGATAACTATTCCTGGATGTAACCCTGCAGCTCTAATTTCGACTTTTTCCTTTGCAGTCTGGAGACTGTGGCTGGACTTGTCAGCACCTCGTCACTGCTGCCTGGTGCGTGGGCCCCCATCGGACTCTGTGTTCTGAACAATTATCCACAACCTCCCCCCACCCGCCAACACACACAGAGAAGCCCTCACAATTAAACATATATAGATGTACTAACAGGTAAGAACAACAACAAAATAATAAAGCTACTTTTAAAAATGTAGTTTCCTGAAGCAAGCGCTATTTGTTAATGTGGCGGAGCTGCAGCTAACGGCCACGGTTGCCGTATCTTTTCTCATCCCAGGATCCTCTTTTGTTCGTGGTGTGATAAGAACGTGGGGAGCAAATGCGACTGAACTAAATAATACAAAAATGTCCAGAAGACTTTCATGTCTTGTATACAGCTCAGAATAAATTACTCATAGTGAATGTTTGGTTTCTCTTTGCAGAGAACAGCTTACATGAAGGTATGCTGACAAGAAGTGGCTAAGGAATATGATCAATTAATAACCTATTTTAATGTCAGACTAAATGGCTGAGAAGTTCACATGAGGAACTAGGCTTGTTCTGAAATTCCTTATGGACAGAAGGGAGAAACCTAAGTTCAGTTAGAAATAAAAATTAGTATCTTGGAATTAAAGGTGAACCAAAAAGAATTGGCAGCTGCCTGCACATGCCAGCCAGAGAGGCCACGGGAACTGATACACGTGACAAACTCAGAGACAACTGCACCGCTCCCCAGACAACCCGCTGGAAAGCTTGCCAGGGAGTCAGATGCTGTTTCTGGAAGAGGATCCTCCGTGGTTGGGCATCTGGGTTCAGCGCTTTCTGTTCAAAGAGGAGAAAGACGGCGGTAAAAGGCAGGACCGTCATTGCCTTTACAGAAATGCTGTTTTCAAGTGTGCGTAGATGCACACATCTTTACACTTGGACACAGCTGAAAAGGGTATGGGTATGCACTTTGTTTTAAAAACAAACTCCTAGATATGAAACTTGCCCCATGTCCATTTAGGCAGATGAGAGAGGGGCGGGGGCGGGGGGAGGAGAGGAGAAACACCCTAAATAAGGTGGCTTGCTAATTCATTAGATTACTGTATTTAAAGGTCTGTGTTCAATAGAAAACCAAGACTTGGAGCAAGGGCCCGGCGCCTGCATCCTCATTGGCTTGTCTTTCTCCCTCTTTGTTGTCCCGTTCCTTCTCCCCTAGAAACGTAAGTGAGTATTGGTATTGGCAAGAAAGCAGAGTGTGGTCTAGTGGACTGGAAATCAGGTGACGTGAAGGATGGTTGATTTTTCCCCTGTTTCCACTTTGAAATTTGCTGGGCCTCTGTTTCGTGAAGCAGGGCAATTAAAGTACAGATATTTAGCAGGAGAGGGCAAGATTTTTATAAGTAAATCAAAGTCGAGATTAAAAAAAAATCCAAATGCTAATTCAAGAGAAGAGTGAGAGATGAAGTCAAGAGCACCGGTGAGTTGCTAATGCCACTGAGTTGCTAATGCCAAGGTCAGTATTTAAACCTACCAGCCATTCTACTGGAAAAGAGGGGGCTGGGCTCTCAGTCAGATGGACATCCTCAGAAGCCCACAAGGCAGCTCTCCTCTGCTGTGCTGGGTTGCTATGAGTTGGAATTAACACAGTGGTAGTCATTTGAGGGGAGGCAGCATCTGGAACAAATGATAGGAAGTCTCCAAGCCCGCACCCCCAAACCAAACTCCTGCCATCGAGTGGATTCTGACTGCCAGTGACCGGCCCTGTGTGTAGTGTCTGGGCATCAACCTTTTCGGGAGCAGGCAGCCTCCTCTTCCTCTCATTTTCAATGGCTAACTGTGCAGTTTGCAGGGCAGTGCTCTCCTGGCAGCCACTGCCTGGGCTCCGTTAGGGTTGATAGAATGGGGATCTTTAAGTTAGAGGAGTCATGAGTGACAACAATTCGCGAATTCAGAAGGGAGTGTTATGACCAAAGACAATAAATGTGACTCCTATTTAGCAAGATCCTCTACAAACTACAGATAATCAGTATCTTAGGGTGGATTCTCTAGAGCAGGGTCCTCAAACTCTCTAAACAGGGGCCAAGTTCACTGTCCCTCAGACCCATTGGAGAGCCAGACTATAGTTATTAAAAAAAACCAACTATGAACAAATTCCTGTGCACACTGGACATACCTTATTTTGAAGTGAAAAAACAAATGGGGCAAAAACACCCCGCGGCCGGATAAATGTCCTCAGTGGGCCACATGTGGCCCGCGGGTTGTAGTTTGAGGACGCCTGCTCTAGAGGATCAAAACCAGTGATGCTTATATGTGTATGTAAACAGAAGCATTCTATCAAAGTGGTTCATATGGTTGTAGGAATGGGCAAGTCCAAGTTCAGTCTGGTTCCAAGTTCATGGGTCAGATGCTAACGTGGAGGCATCTCCAGCAGGAAGTCTATAGACGGGTGACTGCAGAGGAGAATTCAAGTCAAGGCCAGCAGGTCAGGCTTATGACAGAAGAGGCTTATGACAGAATCCAAGGTTGACAGGCCAGATGGCAGTCCTCTGATGGTTCCCAGGGTCAGTCGGCATTATGGCACATGGTTGACTCAAGAATCAGAGGTCTATGAATCCGGTGCAGGATCCTGACTCAGCAAAAACCGAGCAGCATTTCCGACACCATTTCCTTATATAGGAAACAGGCCACATGCCGGAAGAAACCCCTTTTCAGTTGCCTCATAGCTGTGACCCGAGGAACGGTGTTGCACTCCATTCTGCTCTTCTGACCACTGCTCAGCAGCTCCCGGTATGGAGTCGATTACAGTGTTAGGTCATGTCATGGGAAATGATAGGCTCTTAATTGTCAAACCATGGAGACTCCTGGCCTGACCAAGTTGGCCTAATGATTGCAATCAGGGGGACCAAAGGGAGGGGGCAGGGCTTCACAAATACAGCAGTAGCTGGTAGAGCGCCTGCCCTGCTGGTACAGAAGGTCACAGCTTCTGTATCAGGTTAGGCTCTTACAGCACTCATTTGTCATTTTGCTTGAGTAATCCTCGCATGTTAAGCCTGCTCATTTTACAACCAGCACTTCCCTTCTCATCATACTGAAACCATAAATATTCCCTGGTCCTAAGAGACCGGGAAATCTGCTCAAAACGGTCCCAACCTGGAACCCCCTCTGGAGCAGCTCTCTTCTACGCACGGGATCAACACGAATTATAAGCCAGCTCAAGAGTAACTCAATGGCCCGAAGCACAAAATGGCTATACCATCCAAAGGGAAGAAAAAGTTGATATGAATGGACTCACTCATTCCCTGCTAGATTATCATCTTATTTTATTGTACTTAAGTGATTCACCAAAAGTACTGAATAAAGAGGTTACCGAAGAGGTGGGTGCTACAGCAAAGCGTAGTGAAGAAATCAGATGGTTCCTAGCGACAAGAAAGAATATGTCTGGGCTCTTAAAACAAGCAGCCATTGAAATGGGGTCTCAAGCAAGTCTACATGGAAGAGGCAAAACACTGCAGGTGGTCCAAGGATGGTAAATAACAAAATCCAAGTTCGAAAGAGGGAATGGGCTAGCGTTTAAATTCTGAACACTCTGTTGAAGGCTAGGGATGACCGTGGAAGTCCCTCCATGGATACGCCTCCAGTGAGTCCCTCCTGACCAGAGTCCAGGGATGTGAATAGCCTGCTCTCAGACAGAAAACTTTGCAAAGTTGACTATGGTGGATGCAGTTAGGTTAAAATGCAAGACCTTATCGTTTGATTTCCCTTTTAACCCATTTTAAAGTCGTTTCACAGCAGAGTTGGCACAAGGAAAAAGGCGCATAACACACAATTCCCGGGCTGAGGACCAGATATCCTGGCATAAGCCAGACGAAACCCAGTGATTCACATGTTGTCAAAAACAGATGCAGACAGCACCTGTGCTGAAAGGCATCTTTACTCCTACCCTCCACCCTCTCATAGGCCTTTAAGAACAACCATGGCAATGGGGGGTCGGCACTAACTCACCCCAGGAGTGAGTATTGTTTATATCCCCACAGGAAAGGGAGAGTGACAGTTGACCGCATCTGGCGTGCCAATCCTTGAGGATGACGTTCCTGCTCAGAGCAGCTCCTTCCCAGAAATGACTGTAGGGCTGGCCTCAGCTTGAGAAGGGACAGCCTCTCCCTAAATGAGAGTGCTGCAGAGGACAGACCTGAGGATACAGATCAAGGGGAGCAGCCAGTCTGACCCACACATGAGGGCAAATCAAGAGGGCAGCGATGGGAGCAAAGCCACAACTGAAGTATCCCAATCACAGACTTTCTGACTGGGCAGGGGGTGGTGGGTGGTGGCTGGCAGCACTTGGCACCCCATCTGAACTGGTTGGGGATTACCAGGGGGACACACTGACTGTCTAAAGACATAACTGGATATGTGTGTGGGGGGCACACTAGACTCCTCCATCCCTGATTGCAGGAATAGCAATGAGGATGCTTAGATTGCTCGTCTGTCAGACACAAATGCTGAAGACTAAAAGGGTGCATGAATTGTCAAATAAATGAGACCTGGGATTTGCAAGTCTGGAAGAGAGTGGAACTGGACTGATGGTTTGTCCTCTGTCCCACTCTCTATTTGACAGAGAGACTTCCATCTGCCCTGTCAGGGTCCCTGTTAGTCTTGGGACTATCTGTAATATTTATTTATTTTTCTTTTCGGTGTTTATCTATATGATAGGCAGGATAGACAGTCTTATGGAGACAGTGATTATTGGTTCAGTGGTTTCTGGAGCCACGGGAAGGGAGGGGAGAAGGGGAGTAGGGAGCCAACAATGATGGGTACAGGGGAAAAGTAAGGGTTCTGCCATTATGGTGAGGGTATAGCTTTGCTGGTTGAGTTTACTTGATCGAATTGTATCTGAAAGGAATTACTGAGAAGTGAATGATGGGTAATCATAATAGTGGGGTAGGAGGAAATAAAAATATATAAATATATGTGTATTTGTTTCTGTGTGTGTGTACATATATGCACATATATTTGCATATATATATGCAAATGCAATAAGGAAGCAGATGGACTTTCGGGTTCTACACAAATCTAACCTTAGTTCAAGAACAGTTTGTTCTAATAGTGTGGCATTGTATGATACACACCTTCCTGACGCGTGATTGCTGAAGACAAAATGGGTGCATAAGCAAATGTGGTGAAAAAAGCTGATGGAGTGGGCTATTAAAAGATAATAGCATCTGGGGTCTTAAAGGCTCATATTTTAACAAGTGGCCATCTAGCATGGATGCAACAAAGCCACGTGGAAGAAGCACCCTGGCCTGTGTGATCGAGGTGTTGAGGGGAACAGGTAGCAGATGTTCAAATACAAGCAACCAAATTGATGTGAAGAGGTGTGGATGTAGTGAAGACCCAAAACCCATCTGTAAGATGAATGGACAGTCCCTCTCAGAAAGGCCACATGGAAGGGATGAAAAATCTAGGGTGCAGTATAGCACTGATGAAGACATAACTGTTCTTTAGTTCTTTAATATTGTCTCCATTTATTATTATGGATTTTGTTTTACCTCATTAATTCCATTAACGTTGCATTTGTTCACTTATATATTTAAGATTGTTTGGTACATGAAAGCCAAGATAGATAACCCTTCAGAAACAGTAACAGGAGTAATGGTTCTCTGGTGGTATGGGAAGGTGAGGCGGGAGGAAAGGGAGGAATAGGGAGCTGATGGAATTGATGGCTGTATAACCACACACAATGTGATTGAACAAGAAAACTGTATGTGAGTGGATATATTGAATTGTGTAAAATAGGGCAAAACCCCCAAAATTATTGGGAAAAAATTAATGAGGGTTCCTGGGGGGTGGGGGAGGGAGAGGATAAAGGGGAGCTGATATTAAGGAGTTCAAGAAGAAAGAAATTATATTGAAATGGATTGTGAGGCAATTGTACAATACTGCTTGATGTGATTGAACTATGGACTGTTATGCTATCTGTAAGAGCTCCCAATAGTGATTAAAAATAATTTTTAAAATCTAACGTTGTTTCATGTTTAGTATTTTATACTTTCTTTTTTGAATGAGGTTTTTCTATGCTGTGTCTAGTCCAGCGGTGCTCAACCTGTGGGTCACGACCCCTTTGGGGGTTGAATGATCCTTTCACAGGGGCCACCCGATTCATAACAGTAGCAAAATGACAGTGACGAAGTCGCAATGAAAATCATGTTATGGTTGGCGGGGGGGCGGTCACCACAACATGAGGAACTGGATTAAGGCGGTTGAATACCACTGGTCTAGTCGGTGTTGTTGTTATTTTGTTTGCTTCTGATTGTAGTTGTGTGATTTTCTCTTTATGAAATCCAGGAGAGATATATCTGCATAGAGAGTGACTGGGTTGATAATTGCCTGGGGGCATGGTGTGGGAGGATGTGGGGGTGGGCGTAGGGGCGGGTGGAATCCGGAGGTAACCACATGAACACAGGAAGAAAATGTTCTGACATGGATTGTGGTGATGACTGCACAACTACTCTTTATATAATTGAATGATCAAATGTGAAGGATACCCCAATGAAATATAACACCAACGTTGACTGTCTACAATACACAGGGTGCTGCACTGGAGACTGCAGATCAAGAGAGGAGCCAAAGGGCGCCTCCTGCCTTCCTGACGCCTACGCGTTAATACAAGAAGGGAGTAGGGCGGTTCTTCCCAAGGTCCTCCCTCAGGTCCTGATGACGCTATCCCTTGTTTAAAGTGAATATTATTTTGAATCCTATTATATTTTACCCTGTGCTTTTCAGGCACCAAAGGAGGAATGTGAGAAGCAGTTATCATTAGAATTCTGTCCAATGGCCGGTCACTGTGGAGGAAACTTTCTAAGGCCCCATTTATGCAGTAACCACAAGAGCAGTTCAAAGCCACCAGCTGCTCCGTGGACGAAAAGGAGGCTGTTTGCATCCTTGACCATTTAGAGATGCAGAAAAGGCTTGCAGCCCTTCTCCTCTGTCTGTAAGATCTTTATGAGTCAGAATGACCCAATGGCAGTGGGGTTTTTTATTGATTTTGTGAAAATGGTAGTTTTAAAATTTAATTTTCAAAGTTGTAGTTTTAACTACATAATACCTGTTGGAAACTGAGAACCGGGGAGAGAGTGTCTGAGGCCAAATTCTCAACGCTCATATTTAAGGTGTCTGGAAGGCTGAGACTCTGGTGGAGGGAGGCCTTCACATTCATGAGTTGGAGATGAATCCCAGTCACATTCTCCCAACTAAAAATTATTCCCCACAATGGTCCCTCATAATAATGCCAATTCTAGGATACTGTTTGCAAGCATGGGGTTGTTACTATATGCTTGAAGGTTATCTGCCTGTAGGGTGTCTGTCATCAAAAGCAATCAGACCACCCACCCCACCCTAAGTACGGCCCATTCCCTTCTGATAAGGATCATAGGTTGTTCCCCTGGAGAAGAGTTCAGGGACACCTAAGGTCAAGCCAGCTCAGGGATGTCCAAGGTTAAGCATCCATCTTAACTCTAGAACGCACCTATCTTGTTATATATGTACCTTCCTGTCACTTGTAACTTCCTCCCTGTTAAATGTATGCCTCTATTATATCCCCTTCCTGTTACATATGTGCTTACCAGACTTGAGAATCCAAGACTATATAAGCCTGTTGGAGAATACATTAGCCCGCCTTGTCTGTCATTCCAGTCTCCCCTCCCTTAAATGCCTAGTCTGATGTTTCTTTAATTTATCCTTCCATTATACAGTCACCCCTTAGGATCCACTCGGTTGTGGAGGCTGGTCCCCCACAAATACCTCTACGTGTTTTCTTTTCTTTCTATCACTATCCCTGCCATTCAGCAGGGATATCCTGTCAGCATTCCCCAGGTATCTATTTTTAACTCTCTTCCAGAGTCACACTCTTCCTTGGAGATATGCGGATAATCTTACCCCACTGTTATCTTTCAGCACACCAAATTTACATGTAGATCACATCACCTTTTCTGTATCCCCCATACATTCCTTAATATAAAGAATTATTAAATTATACCTTATCTAGAGAGTGTAGCTTCTTTCATGCCTCCAATTTACTCTTTTCCCTGTATTTAAGTTAATAATGACGTCGATGTCATTCTAGAAACTTCCTCTTCTTTACCTCTCACATGCACTTGATGAGCAGCTTCTGGTGAATCTACTTCCTAAAAGGATCTTGTATCCATTCCTTCATCCTCACCGGGGACATGGTGTGGACGACCAGAGTCCCTGGGGTGTGACCATGGTCACATGGCTCAGCAGCTAACGAGCACCTGGAGGGGTGCATCCAGTCAGCGGCACCTGAGCAGGGAGGTCTGGTGATTGCCTTCTAAACAGCAGCCTTCGCAAATCCCACGAAGCCCAGTTTGACTCTGACACCCCTGAGTGCCCCTTACACTGGAATGAACTCGACAACAGATACTCCTGGTTTGACCTGGAGCACTATATCTGCTTCCTAACCGGCTTGACCCTCCTCCAAGTGACCCTTCCCATGTATGTAAACTGTGTGGATCATTAGAACTGCTAGTGCACTTGATCACGTCAGCTCCTAGCTTCAGATCCATCATTCATTTCTCTCGTCTCCAGGATGGACTTCAACTCCTGCCTTTGCCTATGATGGGTTTCATGATTTAGCTATAGTTTATGTTTTTTTCTGGGCTAAGATTCTACCACTTTTCTTTATGTTCCTGAATTCTCCGATCATACCAAAGAATTGACCATTCTTTACCGTACGAAAGCTCTCCTGGCTCCTCGCCTTTGTCCACACTGTTCTTTCTGCTTAAACAACCGGTAACATAACTAAATCCTTAACCATAGCCCATGTCATCTCAGACGGGGGGCACTTTTGATTTTTCTTAGCACAATTTTAGCCTCTTTTCAATGTTTTCATACTGTGTTATGATATCACATCACATTTATTATAATTGTTTACTAATGTATATATGCTTCAAGGCTAAAAGGTACATCAGGGTAAGATGCCTCTCATGTCCAGAGTGTCTAATTCAACAAGCACTTTTGGTAAAGGGTCAGAAAGTAACTATTTGACCTTGAGCAGCTTGCCACTGCTACTCAACATTTGCCATTGGTGTGAGAGCAGTCAGAGGCAACACTAAACAAATGGGTGTCTGCGTTCCAATAAAGTTTTATTCACCAACTCAGACACAGGCTGGATTTGGTCCATGGACTCTATTTTGCCAACCCCTCATCTAATTTAGTGACTCAACTATCATAGCCACTCAGCTAAGACTTCTTGATGAGATCAATGAAGAGAATGTTCAATGAGCAGTTTCACGAATACAAATATAATTCACCCAGTGCACATATGAGCAAAAGGGAGGTTTGGAGACATTACAAGAGTTTCTTAACATTTGTCACGCCTCTAAAGGTTGAAGTTGGGACTTGAGCTTCTGCTTTTTGATTTCAAACCTACAGAGACGTCCATTAGGTCCGTGACCAAATGGAGAGGGGTGGGAGCAAGCAACTTATAAAAAAAAAAAAAAGAATTGCCTCTGTCTAGGGGACCACCCTTGTGGCATGGGTCAGCATTAACAAGAGAGAAGACCATGATAGATGGGACAGTAGCTATTTTAAGTTTTATTTTATTTCCTATTCTTCAGTGGTAAATGTTGCGATTGAAATGCTAGATCTCAAGATCTAAAGCAATAACTTCACTCCCGTCTTAAAAGCTTATCTCTCACAGCCTTCTTCCACAGCAAGGCTGCTCCACTGGAAGGGTCATTGAACCTTCGTCCCCAGCTCACAAACCTTATGAGTCCTGTGCCAAGATGTCTCCTCAGTAGACGACATTTTAATGATTACGACGGGGAGTTGGGAACTATTGCTTCACCCTTATGATCAAAGTCATTAATTTTCTTAACTACCAGGCCAAATTCTGCCACGGGAGTCCAGTTGAGGAATTTCAGGCCCATAGGAAACACATTAACAGGACAGAGTGATTAGGGTGCCATTTAAAATACACAAGCAAAAGAGCTATCCGACTTCTGGCTTCTTTCCGACAACTTGAAACCCTTGTCCCTTCAGAGGAAAAGTAAAATAAAATAAGGGAAAATGAAACAAAGGAAAGAAAGAGAAGAGAAACATTTTTGCCCTGGTCCCTCATTTTCCAGGAAAAATACCCATGGCCTTCAAGTCTTTGGAGATCCAGTATTGTGGTTGGGTGGCAGACCAAAGTGCACAGGGGAAGCAGGGAGCGCCAGAGGCCAGCACCCAAAACTACGCCCTGTTCCAAAGCACCCCAACCAGCCATGACTCCCCACAACCTGAAAGACGGATAAGAGCTGGGGGGCTTTGAAGTCCACACTAACCATCTTTATTCCCTTCCCTCCTCCCCTCAAATCAGAAAACTCCTAGCGCCATCTTAAATGTAGCGTGCCTAAAATATATATATACCGTTTTTCCTCGTAGAATCCACGTATTTTTAGGCCCTCATCACTTAAGTTGCCTCTGATGGGCGTTTGTAGAATATTTTATTTAATATCCATGAAGACCACAGAGAAGCTTTAAATATCAGTTTACTCTCACAAAATAGCCGCAGCTCGACGGTTTCTCCTTTCCAGGCAGCATTCAATGGGCATGCTTCCATGCGATTTGGCTGTTCAGCCCGATCACTTTTTTTTTTCACCTTGGAATTCTACGAACAGCTGGACGATTTTCTTGGAGTCGATGGAAAAGTGAAGCTTTGCACTTTGCTTTCAACCTATGTTATGAAGTGCAAGTCTCCTACAAGAATGTTTATTTTCGTCTAAGATTTGTGGCAAACATATTCTTCCAGGCCTAGTTTGATGATCAGGGAAGGGCATTATTTCATACGCCATCTTAAAGGGCCATTCGATAGCATTTGACTTTCCTTGTATCATGTACCTATGCGGGGATCTAATGTTCTTCTGTCTCCTCCCCTTCTCTCAAGATGCTGAGGTTGCTTTGGCTTTCTAAATGCATACCACAAAGCAAGTCCGGCTAACTAGTTCAATTTAGCTCTGGGGAAATACTTTCCCATTTATTTTCTGACTTTTCTGTAATTATCCTGTATTATTTTTATCCTGGAAGTAAAACTCTGGGAAAAAAAAGATTTTCACAATAGTTAGGGTAACTAATAAAAGTAGCAATAACAACCCCTGCTGTTCAAAAAAACATCCGCGGCTGTCCTCGGCGCAGATGTAGTCTGTAGAATTCAAGGAGTGCTTCGGAACAGTTGCTGTCCTGGAGGGGGACCGTAGGGTGTCAGAGTAGAATTGCGCTCCACGGGGTTTGCAGTAGCTGATGTTTTCAAAGTCAGTTGCCAGGTTCTCCTTGTGGTCCCCCATCCATGAACCTTTAGGTTAGCAGCCAGGCATGTTAATTGTTTGTTCTACCCAGGGACTCCGTGGTGTGTTTACACTGGCTGATTCGAGGTATTGGGTAATGTCCCACCATCTTGAAACTAGCCCACCAAGCTTTCCCTATGCCAGTTTTGGGGGTAAGACAGAGCATTCTCACGATGAGACTCGCTGTGACGAATTAGGCAAGGCAAGGGCATTTTCCGTAGAAACTGCCATCAGAGGGAAATGTTGACAAGAAGCATAAGACGGTCTGGGCATGTTTCTAACCTCGTTATTCAATCTATCCTGAAAGTCAGGTAGACTTGATTTTCTTGTCACCAAGTTCACACCTGGAAGGCGACTATGGTTGGGCCAGAAAACAGGGGCGAAGACGTCAGTGAAGTTGCTTGGGTGTTTGTGACATGAAGAGTTGGTTGGGAAAGTGACAGCGATATGGAGCACGGGGAGAGGGTGCCGAGTGGCTTGTAAACACGGATCAACTGTTGTTGGACTCTAGGAAACTAGATGAGTCAGGCTAGTGAGGAACTTTGGGGAGAAAAAAAATTCTGAGGTAAGATGAAGAATTTCTAGGGACCAGGGAGTTTGGCTGTAATTTCACTCCACATCACCTCTATAATTCTTCCTATATTCATTTAATCAGATTTTATATTTTCCACATTCTAAGAATAATACTTGATTATGTACTGATATAGTGCCCAATCTGTACTAGGTACTATGCAAAGCTATTTATAGACATTATGCATTCATTTATTCCTCACCACAGGATTGGGTTCTACTATGATCTCTGTTTCACAGATGAAAAAGTAAGCTTATACTTCAGCGGTTACCCAAAGATCCACATCCAGTGAAGGGCAGGGCCAACACTAACGTTCAGTTGTGCCCAACTCCCGAGCCTAGTCACTGTATCTGTTCTGTTAACGTCAGTGCCCTTATTAGGTGGAAATGAAGCCCACAGAGAACGAATGCTTCTCCTAGTTCAACATCTCCAAAAGCAAATTATTAAGATTTCTGCAAATATTCTTACCATCTTTTCGAAAACCATTTATTTCCCACATCCTTACAATCACAGATTTTTTAACAGTAAAACTGTCACCCTGAGTTTTTGTTATTTTTTGATTTAATGCAAGAATTCCCCCACATAATAACCATTGGGAAAAAATGTGCTGTGAACCTCGTTCCACTGAGCTAGCTGCTGTGCTGTACTGTGTTATACAGAATGCCCCACTCCCTATCACGAAACACTCCTGTTGTTTCCAAGTTTTTACCAGCACAAAGAAGACTGGGATAAGAATTTTCTCTGGTACCACTCGTCCCAATACTCATTAGGATAGACTCCCAGCTCAGAGAGTGACAGTGTTTGAAAGATTTCATTCTTGAAATACATTACACACGTGCTTTCCGAATATACGGTGCCTGTATACATGTCTGCCAGCAACATATAGAGGGTCTATGTAACATACACCTGTCAAAATGGAATTCGCCCCATTTTCCTAGGTTTCTATAACCTTACCCTTTTCTTCTTCCTGTCTGGGTATGCAAAAAAGAAGATAGCATACGTTTCTCAACAATGTTTCCTTTCCTCTCCTTTGAATCTCGCTTTCAGAGGGACATCTTTCTCGATTGCCAAGCACTGAAAGCCACGCCGTAAATCTATGGCTGACTGCTGGATATGCATGAGAGAGAGAGAGAGAGAGAGAGAGAGAGAGAAATGATAGAAATAAAATAATGGGGCTTTTTCCCTTTGAAAAAAATCTCAAGATTTGGACCACTTCTTTTGAAGTACAAATCCTCAGACCTATTGAACTATAATTTCTGAGTGGCTTTCTGGATTCTGTTACCTCCTTCCGATATCCCTTCTCCCCTCTCTCAACCCAGAACCCCAATTTCTTTCACCTTATGTTCTGTCGTTTCTTGGCTCTTCCATAAACACTGAGCATATCATTCAGTTCTCTAACTGTTAACTCATAGCAATCCTATAGGACAGGGTAGAACGGCCCCTGTGAATTTCTGAGACTGTAGCTTCTGCATTGAGGGGCTGGTGGTGGTTTTGAACTAACAACGTGACACAATGTTGCAGATTGCAACCCGACTGGTAAGCGCTCTGCCACCAGGGTTCCTAGGTATAGTTCCCGTGCCTCACTTTCCCCTAATTTGAACTACTACCTATCAGAAAGCCGACCACCTCTCAAGGTTTCTCTTCCCCTCCCCTTCACGGCCTCTCTACCTCCCTGCTTTCTAAAGAAGGAAGCCCTAGACTAGTGGTTCTCAATCTTCCTCATGTCGTGGTCCTTTCATACAGACCCTCATGTTGTGGTGAGCCCCACCCCCGCCCCTCCCGACCATAAAATTATTTTCATTTCTAATTCAACACTGTGATTTTGCTACTGTTATGAATCAGATGACCTCTGTGAAAGGGTCATTCGACCCCCCCCCCCCCCCCCGAGGGGTCGCGACTCACAGGTTGAGAACTGCTGCTCTAGGCAAGTGAATTTGAACACATTTTAAAGAACTTGCCTTGGCTTGGATGGTTCAGAAGGTAGCACAGGGCCTTCAAGTGCTTCTCACTGTGCCGGGGTGTTAAAGTGGTCATCAGTGAGGACTGCAGTTGATGGCATTTTTACATGATAGCTTCTTCTCTCTGAACTCCTGGTCTCAAGAGATCGTAGCAGAAGCATTGAGTTTGCTCCAGAAGGAGGACGCTGAGACTATTCAGCTTATGCAGCCATTGAACAGCCGTCATGGAAAAATCAACTCAACCCCTTACAGTGCCTGTCTTCTGTGGTTGGGCCTTACAGTTACCCCTCAATCCAACTGTGCAAGCTTTCTCAGTATGCAGCGCCTTGGTTTCCAGTCAGAGTTTAATGCCGAGCTCTGCAAAAATGGAGTTCTATTCTGTTGGCTCCAGAGTACGTAGGTCAAGTGGAATTTGTGGCACTTCATTATGTTCCCTGACCCTCACTAAACAAACTTCAAAATATATATATTTACAACAATTTTGAATAAATACTACATACAAGTGTTGACGGTAGATTTTCTGAAGAACTACCAAATGCATCAAGAGTAAGGAAAACATTCTAATGATTCTTTCAAACATGCATCTATTTAAATTCTCGTTAAACAATCTTCTTATTTAGTCTTCTCAGGCTTTGATGACATGCCACGATTGGCTGTTTATCAAAAACTTAGCAAGAAATGCTTAACAAGATATAATCGTATACACACACTTGTGCATAATTAAACCCAGTTTATAAATCAGTGCAGGATGGAATATGGTCCCACCGCCCGGGAAAGGTTTGTGACTAGAAAACAGCAGTTTTCTTTCCTACCTGTCTGTGTCTATAGGCAGCATAATATGAATGCTCTGAAGGTGACACAACAATCTGATTTTAAACCTTATTTTTAAATACAGATTTCCCTATCTATAGGATAAAACAAATGCTCCACCCCCAAATAGGAAATTTAGATGAAATAAATATAGTTAGATATTAAAGATTAATGTTGGGGTTGTAGACTACGCAGCCCGTCTTTTGTAGTGTTTAATCGGATGGATTCTCATGGGTGTGTTTGTTGACTTAACTTTTCTTGTGGAAAATTCAGCTTCATTGTATAATTGTATTTCAGTTAAAAAAGAAAACTAAGAGTTGGTAATGGATAGGTCTCAAGAACACCCAGACGAGGTACTGTACAACTCTGAAGAGTGTACTGTTCCCTTTTTTATGACTGGATTCCGTCACAGTTACTGAGATAAGTACTCCCGTATTTACTCGCAACTTGAAACCTCTCCGTGGTGTGTCTGGGGTCTAAGGCAAAAGAATTACCACTGGAGAAATGCTCACCTTGTGCCAGACATTTTACATGCATTATCTCATTTAATAATCATAACCACAGGATATGGTTGGCATTATTTAATCCTATTTTATTTGCCTAAGACCATAATGGCAGTGAAGTATGAAAGAAGGATTTGACTCCACATTTTTCCCTTTGGGTCTCTTTGATTCTAAAGCCCAAGATCCTTCCACGAAACCACACTGGGTTTTCAACTGTAGCCAGTAAGTGACAGTGACAAGGACATTTTAAAGGATGTGCTAAATTCGAGACAAGCTTATCTTCTGAGAAAATTAGAATAAAAACTAATATGATGCATTAGATTAAAATATGTTCCCCAATGCAATGATGAGTTTTGAAATGTATGGACATCTACCTATCTAAACTGGATAGAGATTATGGATCACATTGTGACCTCCCACCATATGTGTTGTAATTCTAATCCTTATAAATATGACATTATTTGGAAATAAAGGGTGTCTTTGTTTGTTAAGGAAGCCATCTCAGTGTGTATGTGGGGTGGTGGTAGGGGGGTGTCCTCAGCCTGATCATTTCCGAGTTATGAAAAGGCCAGAATATACACGGGGAGTCACACAGACGAGAGAAACCATGTGAACGTCTTCTGAAAATCAAGGAATACCAATGACACAAGGAATCCCCAAGGGTATCAACAAGACAGGAAATGACATGGCCAACACCTTTAACCTCCAGACATGTGAGAAAATCAATTTGCTCCTTAAAGCCACCCACGTGTGCTACTTGTGCTGTAGCAGTGCTATATAACTAAGACGTTATCTATTTAATAAATCTATTTTAAGTAGAAGATTATCTAAGAATTTGAAAATAGCCATAAAACTTTATGTACAGTATGGTAAACTTCCAGCAAAATAAGCAAACAAACACACAAACGGTATGTACTCAGAAACAGGACCAGGAGGATATATATCAAAATGTCATTTATTCCTGGTCAGCAGAGTAAGTGTAACTAGTTAGCAAATTTAACGTCCTACAGTTAATGTCTCTATACCTCTGTTGTTTGCATGTTTTGCTCCACTGACATGTATTATTGACTCATCCTTGTTCAGAGAACTTAACCTCTCAAAGTGCAACTTCCTCTTGAAATGCTCTCGAGTTCTATATGTATATTAATATGCATACATGTTTAAAGTTAAAATATTATTTGAACTATACTCTGTCTTATCTTAAGAAAGTATCAACTGAAGACAAATGAGAATGAGCCATTTCAAAATGAACATGTCCCAAACGGTTCTCTCAACCTGCCCCTTCCACCGTCTTCCCTACCAGCATTACCAGGTCTCTGTTGCCCAAATCAAACTCTTGAAAGCGCATTTGATTTCTCCTTTCTCTTACAATGTCCCAGGCATCAACAAGTCCAGCATGGTCCATCTTCAAGCTATGTCCATTCACTTCTCTCAGGGATACCACAACATCCAAGCCACATTATCTCTTGCTTGAACTACTTCAATGTCTGTTAATAAGTACACCTACCCACTCTCACTATTGAAATCCATGCTGTACACGGTATCCAGAATTTTCTTTTATGCTCATCTAGTTTAATCTTTTCACTGATTCTTCAATGCATTTGGAACAGAATCCAAATGTTTCATCATGGCTCATAAGAACATCTGTGATGCGACATCCATGTACTACTTGTGACCTCAATTTCCATCACCATATCCTTATTCACTGCATTCTAGTCATACTGACAGGACTTCTGCTTTTTACATAAATCAAGCTCTTTTGGCCACTGAGATTTTACAACCACAATTTTTGTTTGTATGTTACTGCTTGGAGCACTCTTCTCAGCAGTTTACATACATAGCACTTTATCGATTTGATGCAACATCTAATGAGAATATTGGGATTTATAGAGTTTAAATAAATTATATGTGGTCGTAGCATTTGATGCATGGTGGGGTTGGGTTTTGGATTTATATTCGAGTCTTTTCATGTTTTCTCCATTTTCTAAACAACAAGGTAAGGATGGCCCATTGAGAGCTCTGGCAAGGAAGGGTTAAAACTCAAACTCATTGCTATTAAGTCGATTACAACTCATAGCAGCCTTATTGGCTAGAGTAGAACTGCCTCTCTGGGTTTTTGAGACTGGAAGTCTTTAGGAGAGTAGAAAGTTTCATCTTTCTCGAGTGGCGTGGCTGGTGGTTTTGAACTGCTGAACTTGCAGTTAGCAGCCCGACATGTAATACACAACGCCAGCACAGCTTTTTATCACACGGGAAGGGCAATTAATAAACACACACGTACTGGTTGTAAAGACCAGAAAGAAAAGAAAAAAGAATTGCCTTAGAGCTTCATTTTGTAGGATCTCCTTCAAAAGCATAATTCAAGATTGATGCAGCTAGAAAGATCTGTCTTAAATATCCAAAATTAAAAACTGTTCATTTAGGAAATGATAAGAGGCAATACCAAGAAACCCTCACAACTTACTTAGTTAGATGTTTGAAGAGGACTTTCATGGTGTCGCGATTTGGTGGCGGGAGTTTCTGTACAAGATCCTTCATCGTTTCAATTCTTTCATTGTTGTCTTGCTTTTCTGAAAAATAAAATAAAAAGGAAAGTTAGGGAAAAAGGGGTTTTCATAAAGACATTAGAAACTTTTCATGGGAAAACGTTGGATAGGAGTTATCAACTAAAAGTCCGAGTCAACAACCCAATGTGTTAGGCGTGGTCAGTATAGTTCTCTTGGGATTTGTTTTCACTCTGAATGGGATCATGCTCCTATAAGTATATTACCAAAAGGTCCATCCCTGGAGGAAAGCATCATGCTCCATAAAACAGAGGAGCAGGAAAAGAGAGGAAGCCCCTTGGTGAGATGGATTGACTCAGTGACTCCACATAGAAACAATTGTAAGGTTCATTCAAGACTGAGCAGTGCTTCTTTCTGTTGCAGGTATGGTGGCTCTGAGACAGAACCAACTCTGTGTGCTCCTGGAAAGAGCTCAGCCTTCGAAGTACTTAGGAGTCTATCGTACAGGGTCACTGTAAATTGGAATCCACTTGATGGCAATGGGTTGGGATTGTATTTGATGGGATCTTATGAGAAAGGATCCTTGAGCGGAGCAAGCAGTTAAGTGTATGCCATTAACTGAAAGGTTGGCAAACATCTTGGAAGAAAGCTCTGGGAGTCTGCTTTTGAAAGGTCCTAGTCGTGAAAGCCCCATCAAGTGTAGACTTACTCTGTAATACACGGGGTCATCCTTGTTAGGAATTGAATTGATAACTCTCTCTCTCTCTCTCTGTGTGTGTGTATGTTTTAATAAGGAGTCATGGTAGTGCAGTGATTAAGTGCTCAACTGTAAGTCAAAATGTTGCCAGTTTTAAAAACCTAGCTGGTCTTTAGGAGAAAGATATGGTGGTTTATTTCCATAAAGATTACAATTTTGTAAATCCTATGGGGCAGTTCTACTCTGTCTTAAAAGGCTATTATGAATCTATGAACTGGAATCAACTTAAGAGGATTTGATTTTGGGTTTGGAAGTTTAATTGTTTCTCTAATTTAAACTCATTAGAAAGGCTGACATAAGTATCTTTCTTTCTTATGACTTAAATCTAAATTTTGGTAAAAAACTCCTGATGAAGACTTAATGTGCTACTCTTATAAAAGATGATGGATAACAGAATCATATGTAAGATAGATTTAATGCAATCAATATTCATTCTTTTTTTTCTATGTGATTTCTTTTTTCCTGAAAAATTTTATTGGCAAGTAATTTACATATCATATATTCTAATAGTTCAATCACTCAGTCATCTCAGGGAGAATTATACAATCACCCACATCAGTTTTTTAGAGCAGCCCCCCATGGTTAAATCGCCTCTAAAATGAGTTATGTAATCACAATCTATTTTAGTGCTCCCCGCTCCCACCTTCACTATTTACTCCCAAGATCCCCTTTCCCTCTCTATCATCTATCCCCCACCCCTGCATTCCCTACATCCTCTTATATCAATTATTCCCACTATGCATCCACTCCTCATGTGTGTCACAGCTGAGAGACTCAACAGAAAACAATAACAAAATCGTGCTAAGGTAGTAAGGATAGAAACATAATAGTACACAGACAAAAATACAAATAATGCATAAGAAGGACCATTCCAAAAGCCAGGGAAGCAACTTCAGTCAAGCAATCTGTGAGATACTTGCACCCAGAACAAATTCAGGGTGGTCAGCTGACCATACGTCAAGGTTGATCCAGCATAATCAATGGTCTCTGCCTGTAAGATTAGCCATTCTCTTTACCTTCCTCAAGACAATCCCATTGTTAAGGAGGTGATAATACACCTAGTTAAAATGTACATTTCCCAGAGTCCCTGGTTTGGCTCCCTGATGTGACCATCTGACTAAATCTGAACAGGGAAACCTAAGCCTTTCAATTATATGGGAATTCTGGAGAGGATCTGTAAAAGGTCGCTGCTAACTCTTGGCTATTTTGTTTTGTTTCCTTTCTGCATCCTACAACGTGCATGCGATGGCTGTACCTCGAGAGAGGGGCTAAGTCCTTGAGAGGCAAGGCTATGCTGATGGAAACAGAGCTACAAGAGGCTTTCCCGGTGCCGTGGAACCTCCAGATCAGCCTTGTATCTTGCCTACATCCTATCTGCCTCTGGGTTTCTTACAAGCAAATAAGTCCTTGTGTTCTGAAGCCTTTGAGGGTGGATTTCTGATACTAAGGCCAAAGAATTCCTAAGAAGACGTATTTCAGAAAGCTCGATTCATAGCCTTATTGTTCTATGAAGTATATAACATTTGTAGCAGGATAAGGAAGACTTAGTAGAGAATCAGGCAGTATCTTTAATACATAATTTAAATGAAAAAAATGCTTTCTTACTAGGAATAAAGGGAAATTATCCTATCTGCAGAAGATATTATTTGGCTGAAGTTGGGGTGGGGACAGTTTTCCCAGTAGAACCAGACTTGGAAGCTTTCCCCTTTATACCTAAAACCACAAAGGCCTATAAATAATGCCTCCCACAGTCAAAGCATTCAAAATTGCAGTTATTCTTAGAAGAGTTCCAAAATAATATAGATCGGACAGCTGCACATGAAAGCGACAACGGGGAGAGTTAAAGCACAAAGGACAATGCCATGGCCACATCATTGCCACTAGCAGATTTCATCTTTTCTGCCCAAAGGGTAGAGAGCTCACTTGTAACTTAATGAGGGTAAGAAAGTAAGGTCCTTCCTAGGGGCCAGTTGGAATCCACAGACACCAGACACAATAAGAAAGAGACAAAAGGTAAGTCAATAAAGAGGAGCGTGAAATTGGCGCCAGGTGTCCAGTTATTTATAAACGCTCAGTTATTTATAAATAGCCTCATGAAAGTGTGAAGTGGTTCCTATGCCTACCTGTAAGAAACATTTGACATGAAGAATACTTTTCAAAATATTTTCCTCTGCAATTTTTCATACATGAAAGAAGTAGACAATTGAATAACGGTCTAGGACACGTGTGGCTGTTATATTTAAAATACGGAGGGGGGTTGGAAAATGATTTGGAGAGGGCTGAGCTATGATGAAGGAGAAATAGTTTAGTTTTTTTGCACCATGATTAGGACAAGATCTTTTCAAACAATTATAAGAAACTAGTAGTCTCTTACTGAAATCAATACCATGCCCACTCTTCCATAGCTTGTAAAATCAGGAAATAACACCAACCCTTCTAACCAGTGGAACATCTAAAAATACAATCGGATACATTAAAATCAAAATGACACCTTTTCAGATCTGGTTTATTGATGTGTCATATTAGGAATTGGATTTAGCATACATAATACAGGAGTGGTTAATGAGCTAAGATTCATACACGGCTTAGTAAGGACGTGTCAACTGTCTTCAATTGATTCAGTGAGCATCTGAAAGACAGCATTTTCTATTAATATTTCTCCTCCAGCATATGGCTTCTCATTATTGTGAAGAACGGGGAGTTTTGAGAAGAGTTTGAGAAATTCTGACTTGTTTTATTGTGTGAATTTTTCTGCACGGAGAATTAAGAGAACCTTCCAGATAAAATGTACACTAAGAGATTTATATGAAGTATTTGCAGCAATAACCTCACAATTCTTTTTCTGTTCACTCACTTTTGCTTCCCCCCTTCCTTTATGATCTAGTCTCTATTTCCTCTCTGCTTTCTTAAACCTCCTTCTTAGTTCCCCATCAGAATCCAAACACTCTCTGTGAACCCACAGCCATATTCACACCCTTTCTTTTGTACTTAGATTTTGACAAATCTAGTAGAAGCTCTTGACTCTTTCTTTCTTTCTTTGGTGCCTGCCCCTCCAGCAATTGCCCTCATCTTCCCAAATTACAGGAAACTCATTGTAAATGGGCTTCCACACAAACAACTCTATGCTACATAGAGAAACAACCTCCACATGACGAGAACTAGCTTTTAACGATGTGATAAGGATGTAGTTTTATAGTTCCTCCCTGATTCATGGTTTTGAAGACGCATTCTTAGAAATATGGTTTATGATCGTTGCATTTGCATTTATCTGCATGAAACGTTGCTGCTACAAGGACATTTACAACCAGATATCTCTGTGAAGAGAGGGGATAAAGCTCTGTGATAAGGAGAGCGTTTTGCATAGTGCAGAATTCCGACCCGAGGACCTGGGACACCATTCTGGCTTTATCATCTGCACATTTATGATCCTCAGCTTAGTTGTATCTACATGCTAAATCATATTTCAGAATAGATTCTGCTTTGTCATGTATGTTCACCGAGAGGAAAACCAGATTCTCCCAGTAACCAAGGTGTAGGGAGTTCCATTTATTCTATATTTATCTATAATTCTTACAGGACAACCGTACCCTCTGCTTTCAGGAGGTCAACAGCATCGCAGCTGTCCTGCTTCTTCCAGCGATTCTGGAATGTATAATGTATCCTCTATGGAAATCCTGGTAGTCACTTCTATGTCAGCACTATATTTGGAAGAAAGCACTTTTCTTGTTTCTAATTTTT
The DNA here is from genome assembly GCF_050624435.1 of Tenrec ecaudatus. Lineage (NCBI taxonomy): Eukaryota > Metazoa > Chordata > Mammalia > Afrosoricida > Tenrecidae > Tenrec > Tenrec ecaudatus. The sequence goes on from NC_134542.1 coordinate 98,308,248, forward strand.
GTATCATGGCCATTTCGGAATTCATTTAAAGAGAGTCCCTTACTTACATGAAGAATGTCTATATTCTGGGAATATTTTATTTTGTTCAGTACACTCTACAATTGAGTAAGGATCCTTGGGGCCTATGGCTTTTAATTATTAAACTTGAATTAAGTTTAAGGAATTTCCCAAGATATGGCAATGGTCACTCAATAGATGATCTTTAAATAGCTTACACTTACTTTAGGAAATGATATTCTAGGCTGCAAGAAATGGATTCAAATGCACACGCACTTTAGATTCACTTGGCAAAGAAGAAAAAGAACACAGCACGGAGGGATTTCAAAGAACTGGATAAGGATTCTTATTCTGCATGTGATTTGGGAAAAGATGCTAGAATCCTTGATGTTTTATGTTGTATATTTTAAAACAGCAGAGTATATCTAGGTCATAGGAGGTTTATAGAGGTCAATGTCATAAAACACAGAAGCGCAAGGCATATAATAAGTGCTCAGTAAATAGAAGTTATTTTAAAATCTTGATTTTTTAAAAGTCATCTTCTGTCATCCATGGGACCAGATTACTCATAGGTCCAGTTAATCACATAGAGCCATACATTTTACTATTTAATAATAACTATGAAAAACATAGGAGCACCCTACAATAGGAAACAGTTTTATAAATGCATAGAATACCCTTACTTATCAGAAAGTATTTGTTTAAAGTTCTCCAGTGTCTATCCCACATAAATAGAAGTGTTATTACATCCTAAATGGAAAAACTATGGCCTGGGGGCTAATTCATGAGTTAATCATAAATTTGTAACATTTTAAATATTCTCCCACCAAACAGAGAAGCCATATTTCATGTTTAATTTTAAGAAAGTTACATCCTGATTACCCGCTAGAATCTTATCAAGTTGATTTTAAATGTTGCTAAGCGCTCTCTCTCTATACACACACGCGCGCGCGCACACAGACACATTTCAACTTTAGAATATAGATATGTCACCATGGGGTAGGAAGAGGAAGGCCTCACCAGGAAATGAACCTCTGCTACGACTCAATTCTTTCTCCAGAGGGCACCACTTAGGAATCAGACTTGATCACCTCCCGTGGCACACGAGACTCTCTTCTACCCAAGTATCTCCTTCCAGGATAGTCTTATGTTTTGTCTGATTTCTTTTGTTTTAAATGAAAGCCCTTTGGGGAAAATTATATTTTTTAATGGCAAAAATTTATAGAAGCTAAATGTAAAAAAAAAAAGACTGGCTAATTTATTACCACAGGTCCATGACGTTCCTTAACTGGTAAGGAAAGGTAACAATTCATTCTTACATCATGGTCCTGCTAGATACTTGCTCTTGGGAAAGGAACACAGAAGCTTTGGGTGCTAGAGCAAAGTGCAATGAAGAAATTAGATGGTGCCTGGCTATCAGATGAAATAGCATCTGGGGTCTTAAAGCCATTTCCAAACAAGCAACCATTAAGTGAGATGTCAACTAGGTCCAGATGGAGAAAGCACACCACCATCAGTTACTGAAGGATTATAAATCATGCGATCCGAAGTTGAAGCAGGGAATAGTATCCGAGCCAAAATGTTGAGAATCTGGTGTGCAGAAGGCTATGGATGACAGTGGGAGCCCCAGATACATTTGTGGGATCCACATAGGAAATAAGCCTCCAGTGATCGCCCTCTGTCCACAACAGAGGGAGCGGAGGAAAGTGTTTGCCAAATAGAGTGCATTGAAACCATGACAATAGAAGGTCGAAATGATACACCTGACTTGAATGGGTAAAATCTTGTCAGTTGACTCCCTCTGATGCACCTGATGGGGTTTTCTGTATTTTTTTGTTTGTTCATCTTGGGGTTTCTCTCAAGGTGTTTTGTCATTGGGGGTCATCCTTTTGAATGTTTACGTTTTCCTGATTTCTAGGATATGAATCCCAGGACTGATGAACCCATAGGTGCAGCAAATAGAAGAAGGGCTTCTGTGGGGGCACCATGGTGGGCGGGGAGGCCAAAGGGAGCTGATGTGAAGAAATTTGGAAGGAAAACGTTTTGAAACTGATTGTGGTGGCAACTGTACAATACTGCTTGTTCTGATGGAACAATGAAATGACATGATAGCTCTATTAACTCCAAACAAAATGGATTTAGGAAAAAAAGGGGATATATATTTTGGAAGACTTGTTAAGGAGTCTGGCCATCCAGGATGTACTGTTAGGTACAAACCTAGTCTTGTGAAGAACAACCTCTGGTCCTATCCATCTATATTCCTACTCTTTAGAAATAAACACTCAGGGAAATATTAAAAAAAGAAAATAAACATCTGTTTATTAAGTAACGTATAGATTCTTAGACACATATACATCTGGATGGCTGGAAACCCCCAATAGTTATCAAGGCCTCCTCCCAATCTGTTGTGGAAGGTACAGCTAGTTGTCTCCGTCCATTGTGTAACTCTTTTCTGAGCGAAGGAATCATGTAAGACGACTTAAAAACATTGCTAAGATCTTAGAGCTAATCCTACCTTCTAAACAATTGAGACACACAATTGATACCCATCAGTGAACCTAGGTGCTCATTTAATTACGTTCTAGCAGTCTTCTAGGGATTTTCCTTGATATCTTTCTATATCTCCCAATCAATTCAGGGGTGTGATAGAATTTTACTTTTAAGGAATTCTATTTACATTTGTTTCAGGGCTGTGGGTCAAACAGCATTTCATGTTTAGACCCTAAATTATTTTCAATAAAGAGTACTTTTTGGCGCAATCCATTCTAGGATAATAAAATTCCCCAGGAACTTTGGTGGTTTAATGATTAGCTTTGGGATGCTAACCACAAGGTGGGCAGTTCAAAACCAACATCTGCTTCGAGAGAGGAAGATGAGGCTTTCTTCTCTTGTAAAGAGAGTTACCATCTCAGAAATCCACAGGGGGTATGCTATCCTTGTCCTACTGAGTCACTTTGAGTTGACATCGACTTGCTGGCAGTTGGGTTTTTGTTTGTTTGTTTTTTGAGGACCATGGGAAAATTCTTGTAATCCCTGCAGGAGCTTGGGACTCAGGTCTGGAAATGGAATCTTGACTGTTGACATGCCAAGTGTTCTCAGTACAGCTTCCAGCTGAAGAAGGAAGAGGTAGAAAAGCCCGGGGATATGTTTCCAAAACTCAGTCAAGGGGAACTGGCTGATCATGGGGTGGGGCGTGGAAGGGCGGGGCGGGGCTCTGATCTGCAAATGATCCCAGGAATGGTGCAGGACCAGGGAGCCTTTCCTTCCATTCATGGTGAGGGGCTGACTTGATAGCTGGTAACAAGAAGACTCCTTAAGTTTACAAACCTAAAACGGTCTCTTAAACCCAAGTCCATTTCTTGATTGTTCAGTGATAACTCTGTCTTTGTGTAAACTGAAGAGCTACCGCAACGGCTCAACCCCCAGGGCCGATCTTATTGCCTGGTCTTATTGTCTTTCCTAGATTTTTCTGTTCTTTAAAGTAATTTTGAAGTTCTCATGGTGGCCGAAGTATAATTCTATAACTTACAAACGACACTAATTCATCCCCCGGCAATCATCTGTGCGGAGCCCACGAAGCTCACTCGCTCATTTTTTTGAAATCCAGCTTTCCAGTGAGAATTTTTCATAAACTGAGTTTATTTCTAGTTTTATAGCTTTCTTTTTTTAAAAACAAGTGTTATCATTTTGAGTCACTTGACATGCTTGTAAACATAAACCAACAATTCATTTGAAATACTCAGAAGTAGCGGTTAATATTAAGCTTTCTTTGTCTCTTTTCACCAGGGTAGGCTTCTATAAGTAAATCTCTCATTTTGAAACCTTAATTTCCATAGGTAGATGAAGGTATAGCAATGAAGAAATGCTCACTTTAAAGCAGCAAATAGCTATCATAGCATTTGGAAAAGTATGAATTAAGAGCTATACTGCCTGTGTGGGGTTCAAAAGGAATGCTTTGGGGAATTTTTGGAGGTGGGCATGGTGAGGGTTGCACACATGTAGAGCAACGGATGTTATTGAATTCCACCCGGGGAAGACATTGAGATGGTGACTGCCATGCTACAGCTATTTACCACAGTTTCCAAACGCATAAATGAAGATGTATTAAAGACATCATATTGAACTTAATTCCTAATGATTGAACAAATGTTGACAGAGGTGGTGGGGTGTTTGTCCATTTGAAATGGCCCCACAGCGGCATTTGAGAGCACAGCAGTGTTCAACAAATGAAAAAGCACCAGAAAAATCCTTTTAGAAATGAGTCATAAAATAATTTTGTGAAAAAAATTTGTGAATCAGCTTTTTAATTTTCTTTTTAATTGCGAGACTATTGTACAAGAAGAAAAGCAGGCAACACGTGGCAACTTTCGTCAGCATTTCTGAACTGGGAATGATAAGCTCTGCCTGGCTCTGGCATTTATCAGGACTGAGATATTATTACCACACCAAGTCACAGCATGGCTACCGTTATCATCGGAAAAAAAGAGCCAGCTAATCTTAACGGTTTGTAAAGCCGTTACCTGCCCTAGTCTGGCATTTATCATGATCATTTGACTACATGGTCCTACATAGCAAAGGTCTTTTATCGGGAAGGGACATCACTATGAATTATTATTTGCAGCTAGGTAGAAAATTGTGTGTTGGAGATACCTTTTCTCATTATAAATCACACAGTCACATTTCACCATTTCCCACAGAAAGCTGCTGAGCCCAGGGTTTTTTGCCACAGCTTGCTGTTCTCTCCGTTTCTCTTGCTTTTTTTAAAAAAAAATAGTTGCTTGAAAATATTAGCCATTGTTTCATTAACATCCTGAATTTAATTTTTGAAGGACCACAGGCTCAGCACGCACACCCACAGACACACTTTCATGACGTAGGGTGCTCGTCCGCACCAACATTTCGGAAAGAGACTGCCTATGACTTTAGAAATGGAAGTCGATAGAGCTGTCCACTTTTTAATTTTAAGGCTTATTCTCTCTTCTGCCTGATGGCCAAACATTTTTTTCTTTCTTTCTTCTGCTCTTGATTTGTCAATAGGAAAGTTACGGTAGATCAGGCCAAATTTCATGGGCTGGCTTTGAGATACTCCAAGTACGTATGCCATTTCTTGCCTGACATTCTTAGCTTAGCAACATGCACCCCTGAACTGTGCAGCAGTTAGCGCCGTTGTTATTTTGTCTGCACCCCACCCCACCTGACTCTGTGTAATAAGCCGCAACAGAGTAGACGTTCTCCGATAAATCTGTGGGGGCTCATCTTCCATCCCTAACTTTGTCCTAATGACACACATGAATGCAAAGCAGGGCAGGAATAAAGGTACTAGAAGGTGCGGTGTTTCTGGGTCCTGGGACCGAAGCCACAAAGCGGGAGGCAGTAATGTGACAATGGAAAATTACCACGAAAAGCCCAGTTGTTTACTGTGGGAAAGGAATGAACAACTCCTCTCTCTTAAAAAGACGGAGACAACTCATCTTCTGAAAGAGATATTTATATATTTTCTGTGTTCTCAAGTGTTCCATTAGGAATAAACAAACCCGAAACGCTGCACTTTCATAATGAAGAGGGAGGAGAAGTCTTTGCCGTTTTTGCATTTAGGAAGAAATGTGCAAGAAGAATGTGACAATTTCAGCAAATCAAGATTGTTTCAAATGGATCACAAACGGGACTTTGTGGGATATTTTCTACTCGCTTGTGAAGCAAACAGTAAATTTAAAAGGAGGATTTTCTCAATGGTCTAGTTCTGATGTGTTTTCCCATTTCTTTGTGTGTTTAAAAGAGGTTTAGATGTGATGTTTAATATTGCCTCGCCTCTTTTGCAAATGAGTTCTGGAGAAATATCGGCACATGAAGGAGAGCTGATGTGCTGCAATGCTGGCGGCAGCTGGGGGACGATGAACCAAGGAACCAGCATCCCCAGCCTGGGTGGTGCAGTCTCTTAAACATAGTTATCCTTTAAGATGTTTATGGACACCCGCGGCAGACCACTCGCCCTTGGACGATCATTCTCTCGAATAACACCCGTTCTTTGCAGGGGGGGGGGTGAGGGGAGGAAACTTTCACTCGATGTAGGGTTGTTTTTTTTGTGTGTGTGTGGTACTGTGCACTGGATTGCCTACCTTGCTGTACTTGGTTCCACTGAAATTGTGTGTGCGTGCACATTTGCTCTAAAAGGGACCGGATCGATCACGGAGAGTTGAGGCCTGTTTGCATACGTTTTGGGGTTCCAATGAGGAAGTCGTCTTACTCTTCAAAGGGAGTTGTACGCAGGTAGATTCACTTATCTCTGACTCCATGTTTTAAAGACAGGCTATTATTTCAACACACTGCCTTGTCCAATTCATGGAGGGTGACACAGATTTAAAGCTAACACAACATTTGAATTCATTTTTTAAATCTCAGAACGGCTCTGTTGTAATTTAACACCATCATGCCACTGTTGCCACCCCGTCCCCCTCTATCCATGCCCCCCCCCCCCAGTACTGTAACCTGGGAGCATTTACTACAATTAGCGACGGGCTTCACAGCTGGACGTGCCTCGTTTTCTGGGGCCCTGGGTGAACTGCTGAGGGCTAATGAAAGTCAGAGACTTGTAGCAGTGGCTCAAGCCAGGCACAGTGCGGGCGGCCGCTTGCTGCTTCCCACTGTGATGGCGTGCAAGCTTCCCAGCTGTTTTGTTTACCATAGTGTTAATGTCTGTGTGAACAAATTCATGGTGCAACCGACTCATGATGTCCTTCTTGGTTAATCTAACCTCCCCTTCTGCCCCACCTCCTCCAATTGAGCAGATGCCCCCTACCCATGATCGAACGTTCCTCCTGAACCCTGCAGCCTGCTTCCCCGTGTGTTCCTGCTACAAGGGTCCAGCGGCTTGGAGGTCTTGTCTGGAAGGATGCTCTCCAGCTGTTTCAGGAAGGCTTCCACTCCCTCCCTGCTTTACTCAGGCCCTCTGATCACAGCCGCTCATGTCTCCACAGCATTGAATTTTGTGGACGGTCATAGTAAAGCCCCGGTGCCGTAACACTTGCTTCAAACGCGAATGGGGGTGCAGAAATTCACCCCAGGGAAACCTGTAGAACACCTCAAACATGCCTCCGCCCCAATACTGTGCTCTCAGGTGAACGCGACCCATTTGCAATTTGAAGCACTCTGTAAAAAAGATGATCATCTCCAAGAAAATGGCCATTCCGTGAGATGGCGAATTGATGAATTCACCACATGTGATGTACAGTGAAGTTTCGTAATGAATATTCATACCACTCAATCCATTAACAAGACTTAAGACAACGAGGACACCACTCATGCCTAGTTAGACCGTGGGGTGGGGTGGGGGTGGGGGGTGGAAATATTAGCAAAAGCCCCACTTGGAAAAGTTTAACTTTAATGTATCTAACTCCAGGTGCCAGCCTATGAAGAAAATAACCAATAATAGCCATTTTTTAAAACATATTTGATGGGGCTGATTATGCAATGTGCAACTCTAAATGGCTTATAGCACATTGTAGCATGGTTCCATCCCATTGGCTCCAGTAGGGTGCAGGCAGATGGATGACAGTGACAGGGAGAGAAGTGCTTTTGCTTAGCCGTGCGTTAAGATGCCATCCAGAAGCTCTGCGCACTGCAGACACTTCATTAGGATGCCAGGCTAATGGTAAAGCACCACTCAGAGGGACACCTCATTTCCTGCTTACTGAGCGCTCCAACCTCGGCAGATGTCAACAATCTCACAGTGCCACAGAGCAGACCTGACTTTCCAGCCAGTTTGACTCCAATTTCTCCCTCGCAACAGTGCCATCCATTATGTGCAATATGTAACCACAAAGGCCGCCCTGAACACGCAACCTGCCCGGGTCATCGTGACCAGGGGGCTTAATTCTTAGCCCCACGCCCCCACCCACAACCACCTTTGAGAGGTGAGGGACAGGCAGTTGGGTAAGAGAGAGTGTGTTCATTCATTACTATAACCTCAACATTTCTTGCTATCGTTCCCATTTGTTACCTGGTTCAAAATGTTAATTGTGAGGTGAACTCTAATGAATCATAGTTAAACTCTGATCACAGGGGACATGACAGCTTCTTTTAATTAATGTCCATTTCAAAGGTAAGAGCTGCTTGTGGGATTCTGTTGTGAAAGAGTTTAGACTCCACTTTGGTGTAGTTCTTCGTGATCGGCCAAGAAAAGGCTTAACTTGAGCATCTGGGTGCTATTTCCTTGGCAAATGCATAACTCGAGGCCTTCACATGCACCTTACTAGCACCGGCGCCAACCGAAAAACCTCTCCTCCCCTGCAGCGCAAGTCCATTAGAAAAACAAAACCATATATATATATATCATATATATATATCATATATATATCATATATATATATCATATATATATGATGATTTAGAGAATGGAAGATAAAACAAAACACAAAAACCCCTAATAAGGGAGAGAGTATTCTGAGATCTGTACTGAAGGTAAACTCACTGACTGACATTTTGCGACTCTCAAGTAGCCTCCGAGAAGTGCCAACGGGTTTGCAAATGATAGACCTAAAAGTAAGCATCACTTCCTCACAGACCTGTTACAATTTCCGGGAAAGATAGCTACGAGGTGCTTCAAATGGCCCTTGGGAAAACGGAAGCCAAGGCACTGATCTTGTTCTAGGAGCTGTTTGAAGCTGCCCTGTATGTAAACAAGGTCGAGGCCCGGGTAACATCCCAAGGCAGGATATGAATGTATACTTTTTGTGTGGTGCCCTCTCCAAAAAGAAGTGTGGACCCCCCTGGTTTTTCATTGAAATGGCATCTGGATGGCAACACTTAGTCACCTCTTGGAATTCTCACTTAAGATCCCTGAAAACCAAGAAAAGAGTCTAGAATTGGTACAAAGGTACTGACCCATACCCACTGCTATCAAGATGCTGCCAATGCCTGCACAGGGGTTCAGACACTATAAACACATCTTTAAGAGGACAGACAGCCACGTCTTTCCTGAGGAGCACTTGGGGGGCTTAATCTTCCACCTGTCAATGAGCAGTCCAATGCTTAGCCCACAGCGCCACCAGGACACCGTCAGTATTGACCGTCAATCTGAAAGCCAACATTAAAAGGACATTTCTTCCAAGTCACATTGCATTGAATTGGAACGTGTCATTGGTGGGAACATCTGTCTGTTGAATCAGTGAACCTGCCCTTCGGAAAGTAGAAAGAAACATCCTAATGTTCCTTCAACAGCTTAATTTCAGAAACAAATCCTTAAGGCCTATGCCAACCACAACACCAGACCACATCCTCTTTCCTACACAGTGCTGCCTAGGAGTGTGAATGCTTCCTTCTCAACTAGAGACCAGAATCCTCCTTTCCTGAAACAGAGAGGAGCAATTTCCATTCAATAACCAGGGAGCCATGTGCAGATGGGTGGGAGGGACCTCTGATAGTTATACCAATCACCATAGCACTTGTAGCCTCATTATTTGTAAAGCACGGTGTGAGAGCGTAGAGGCCGGAAAAGTCTTGGTAGGAATATATTTTTGGAAGTCTAATGTTTTATCTTTTTAGACTGCCCAGCGACTCAAAGAACAGAGTGTTTCTCTCCCTTCCCTTCCCTTCCCCTCTCTCTCTGTATACATATATATAGGTGTGTGTATATATATACACACACACACAAAGGATCAGCAAGCCATATGTGTGTGTGTGTGTGTGTGCAAGGACATACAATAGGGAAATAGAAGAGAAAACAAAATAATCAAAGCCCTGCTGGGTTAGGCTTTATGTAAAAACTGTGACGATCACTTGCCATTGTGGTAGAGCTCTGAGAGGAAGCTTGGAGTCGTACTGAAGCACAGCGAGAAAGGCAGCATGTATTGAATGTTGGAAATATTTCATTCTTTAAGAGAATTAAACATAACAAAATTCCCAACAACATGAGCCATGTAGACAAAACTCATCCCACAATACTCAAAAAGCGAGTGCAGAATCCTCATAAGAATCACAAAGGAATTTGGGAACGATTGGCATCTTCAACAGAATGACAGGATAATGAATGAATGAATGAATGAATAAAAGGATAAGCAAACCATAAGGAGAGTAACAGGTCAGAGGAAAACACACTCAACTAGGAGGATAAAAAGATAAATGACTGAGGGAAACAAACAAACAAACAAACAAAAAACCCCAAATCACTATCACGGATTTGATTCTAAGTCATGGCGAACCCTAGACAGCAGGGTGGAGCTGATGCTGTGGGTTTCTGAGACTGTAACGCTACCAGAGTAGGAAGTCTCATCTTTCCCCCGAGGAGTGCCTGGTAGTTTTGAACTGCTGACCTTGAGGATCACAACCCAAGGAGTGAGCACTATGCCACCAAGACCCTGATTTGAGGAAGAGCAGTGTGCAAACTGAAAATGTAAAATAAAAAATAAATTTTGCATCAAGGTCCATGTTGTCACTGCGATAAAAGGAGCCTGGCAATATCGGTGACAAGCTTGCGGTTCCTAGAATGTGGAGTAGAATGGGAAAACCATTCAGATGAGAAAATAGACATGCTGGAAGCCAGGGAATGGAGAGACCATCTAAAATGTCTAAGCCTTCCTAAAAGGATCCAAAATATTTGAAAAAATATGCAATGGGCAAGGGTAAAATTAGTGGGTAAAAAATCTCATTATTGAAAATGGCAGCTTGATTCTAAGGAAATATTATTGAGTTAAATATGCTGCCTTGATATATTCTGGCAAAAGTCTTGAATGACAAAGATAAAATATTATCCTATAACTATTCAGACAAAACTAGTCTAAGAAAATTCAAATAATCTTTTCCAGGTTAAGACAACGGCGATAGTCTCACCTATGCAAGGATTTATAATGGTATAACTTTCTTGAAAAGTTTACTTATATAAATGGTGAGTCAAAATTCACAACTTAAGAGTAAAGCCATTATGAACACACCTAAAAGCATCTTGATTTACTTAATTTGGATCCCAAACCAAGAACAGCCCATTGGATTATGTTTATTTAGCTACCAATCCCTTCTTGGTATCAGGAACCACCTGTCTTGTGTTCCATCCTTCATTTCGTGTTGCAGGTGAGTCCTAACCCTTTCAAACCGCGGCTGGTGCTGCGCAGCTCTGCTCGGCGGTGCACAACCTTACTGGAACACAGCATTGCAAAGCTATGAAACACGTCCATTCTCTTCCCTCTTAACAATTAGTTACAGAAATCCACACAATGCTTATGCGACTCTGTGGTGAAGATGTTTTGTACCTGTAATGATTACATTGAAAAAGCTGAGTACAAGGGGGCAGGGAAGAGTTAAATTGATAAAGACTGGAGGAAGAAGAAGAAGAAGAAGAAGAAGAAGAAGAAGAAGAAGAAGAAGAAGAAGAAGAAGAAGAAGAAGAAGAAGAAGAAGAAGAAGAAGCAGCAGCAGCAGCAGCAGCAGCAGCAGCAGCAGCAGCAGCAGCAGCAGCAGCATGCATTTTACTTTAATAGTGCTTCCCTGCTTGGTTCAAAATGTTAGATGTGCTGGGGAAGGTTGGAGGTTTGAATCTACCCAGAGGTGCCTTGGAAGACACGGCTGGCTCTGTACTTTTGAAACATCAGCTTCCGACAACCACTTCCATTATAGAGCTACATTCTACTCTGACCCACCATGGTTTGCCATGCGTCCAATCTACTCCGAGGTGCTTTCTCTTGAAGGCTACAGGAAAACACAGGCAGAACGAACAGGTCAAAGGGAAATGTTCTCAAAGGCCTGATGAGACATTCAGAAATTTCATTTATGACTTCTCTACAACTTCAAGTTCAATGAATATTTAGGGGTTTTTATTTTTTGTACTCTGCAGAAAGGAGACAACTTAAAGTATGTCTGTACACTTGCTTGGATACCAAATAATTATGGTTGCGCTAAGCAGTTATAAAAAACATACTAAAATATCAACTGTGATAAACTATCCTTGTGTCGTCGGACTGGTTTTCTTCCATTTTAGTTTGTACTTTGCACAATTTCTGTAACGAGTATGCAATGTTGATAACAAAAGTAATTCTGTGTGTTTAGTACAGAGGATACCTTTTAACTTGGTCTACACCAGGGAAAAGTAAATTATCTTCACAAATATCGTTTCTAGGGAAATTATGCAAAATTAAGTATTACAGTTAAGATGGCTGTTTTAGCTAGTGAATGTGTTCTGGAATGTAGAAAGCAAAATGTGAGTTTGCCACTTGGGTCTTATGGGACTACAGTGGATCAGAATACTGAGTGTAAGGGGCACTTGGGCAGACAGGAGAAAACACACACCATGACAGCACCACATACTTGAAATCTGAAGAAAGACCAGGCCTCCTGCAGTGATGTGACTGTAAATATAGTCTAGTTCAATAGTCTAAGGTCTGGTTCTTAATCAAATTATTTCTTAGGGAACACTATTCCCTATTGGGCTCAACAGTAGAAAGTAATTCCTGTAAGCACAACATTAGATTATGGAGGAGACTGCACATCAGTACTCTCCAATACCCCAGATTCACCTTATGTTCTCGCATCCATTTTCGCCTCTACCTGAGACTTTAAGTCCTGTCCATTTCTCTTCTCTTTGGAAACTGCATTAATTAAAAGTTGATGTATTTGAAGAAAAGTGATGGAGTTCGTCAGCTTATATCCCCCAAACTTTACTTTTGTCTCAATTATTATATGCATGTTTTATGTCCAATTAGTAGCTGCTGATTAAATTGTCCAGAAAATCAACTCAGCTTTTTCATGTCACCTCACATACACAGTGATCTGAGAAATTTTGAGTTAATATTAGGAGTTTCTGGTTCTACTAAGTACCAAGTAAGAATACAAGGTACTGGGCATTTTAATGTTCTGAATGCAGAAGTTGCTGGCCAAACAAGTATTAATTTGTTGGCTTCATGGTTAGTCAATAATGGTGTTAGATTTGTGTGGACTTCTAATTGGGCAGGGTGGGAGATCGATGTGGCTGAAATATTTAAGAGAGCCCCCTTTTGGTTACATTGAGAAATGCCTTCTAATCCCCTCCCTCCAGGCTCCCTGGCATAGCAAGGAGACTTGGTGGTACATTGGTTATGGGCTTGGCTATTAGGGAGAGTGGTGGCTTGCACTCCCCATCTGCTCCTATAAAGATCTGCAGTCCTTCGGGGTAACTGAGTGTCAGGATCAACTTGGGGGAGTGGTGCGTTTGGTTTTGGTGTTTACTAGGCATATGGCTATCTAAGCAAAATGCTGATGGAAGATTTCCACAAGAGCGAGAAGAGAAATCACAGAACCTATGAAGGGTAAACTACAGGGGAGGGGGCTGATTAAAATTCACCCCCAACCTAATGTACAATAGAATTGTTATATACACATATATAAAAATAATGTTCAGGGGTGATGGCAAAGTTGGCCTCCACTGTGGATTAATGCTAATTCATATGAATTTCAAAATATAATATTTTAAAAAGCAATCATTTAAATTTCTGCATTGGTGGGGCAGGGGAGGGATATGAAATGGCAATGACTTTCCAACAAGAATCTAGATGTATAAGCCCAATGGAAAGTATTCTAAACAGAGTTAGACCGAAACGTAAATTTGCCTTTCTTACAGTGGGAGTCGTTAAAGCCTGTGGCTTTGAAAGGGCTCTCTGGTTCTTCTGAAAACCAATTTCTGGCTGAATTTAAAGGGAGAATAAAGTTATTTTCTCATATGACCAAGTAATGGCCCCTTTCCCTGGTAGACATATCCCAGGTCTTTAGAAATTAAAAAATAACAATAATAATAAAGGATGCAAATGTTATGCTTTTCCAGCTCAAATACTTTTTTTTTTAAGTAAACATCGGCTTCTCAAGGGATATTTCAATTTGAAGACTGTTTATTATATCATTTGAATAGGACTAGACCTGGCCTTTTGACTTTGAACCACTACCAAATTTCAGGCTGTGAGGAAATTGTTCTACATTTCCTGACAAATTGAGTTAAGCAGACATTAAGTGGGCTTTAAGAAAACAAATGGCCATCTTTATCACAGGTGGACACTGATGGCTTAATGGGGCCTGGGCTGATTGTATCCCTTCTAATGGCTTGACGGGAAGCATTAGGGTTTTTGCATAAAGAACTGGCATTGCCAACCCCGCTAACGCAGACCTGTCAAGCGCTCCCTATTCCTTTGTGCACGGAAGCAGATGTTTGTATGTATACTGTGAACTGGCATTAGAGGAGCGACAGATGCCTGTATGAATGCCAGGTTTGTGAATTTTTACAGCAGGAGCATGTTCTGAGGATGTGTAGCCCTGCCCTCGATCATAGGTAATTCCCAGTGGAACTTGCTAAATCCCAGCTATGTTTTCATTATTTGGCTTTCCTAGCAACTGCATGACTGTGTCTGTCTGCAAAACGCAAGAGGAGAGCTTCTACGGAATTCTTCCAGATTTGCAAATAGCTCGGCTCTGGTTTGGACTTGGGGTTTCCAGGCAGAGCTTTTGCTCTGGAACCGCAACCAATTTACACAGAGGAGCGGGTGGTATTATAGCTCTCTAATTAAAACTTACCTCCGTGCTTATCTGTCAGGCCTCCCCCCATGGTCTCTGGGCACTCCCACCCCCCACTCCCACGGAAAGGCGAGTTGGCTTGGCGGCTTTTTTCTTTGCTGCAACATTCGGAACTTAGAGTCGAGTTGTCTGTCAACAATAGAAACAGGTAGCCTGCAGTCCATTAAACAAACACAGTGCCCCCCTCACTTTTATTTGACATTTTATTTGGCGGTGACAAATGAGCAGCAGTTGGATTATAACATAATTTGTCTTGTCTTTATTACCAGCACAAAGGACACCATTCATTAATTATTCTGCAGTTGCAGCTTAACACTGACTGGAAAGGTCCCCCCTTCGGACAGATGGCGGGGACGATGTTATTTATATCAATCAGCCAAAATCCTCAACAAGGATTACTGTTCCTAGGACTACAATGATTTATTTCTTTTTACCTCACCCTCCCTCAACCCCTTCTGCGTTCAGAGATTTCTCTGTAAAGATGAAATTTGATGGGAATCTTAAAGCAAATCCATATTTAACCTGTTAGTCTGCAAAACAACACGCAGGCTACATCAGTTTAACTGCATGACATTCGATGCACATTTTCTGAAACTGCTCAAGGTTTTCTTTCTTTTCATCTTCCATTCTAGAGCCAAAGATTAACTGAAGGACTCAGGGTAACAAGTTCAGCAAAAGTTTGCCTCTTCTGTAATGTTGTATCGCTGTGGCCCCCGGGACACTGCCCCCCCCCAACCCCAAATAAGGATATCATGCTAACAGGCAAGAATGTTTTTGTCTCTACTGAGCTGAGATGATCCATCCTATCGCACAGTCCGGCAGACTTTCTCCAAGATCAGCCGGGATGTTTGGTCCAAACAAAAATAACATCTCAGATCAAATAAGCAGAAGCACCTCAAGTCTCCACTGGGGTCAACGCAAAGGAGAGAAGGATGCTGGGATCTGCATCTGTGTTCAGGATCATGAGGTGGCTACTGGAGTGGTGGGGGCGGAGGGGGGGCGATTAACCTTACTTGTTTTGCGTTGTTAACACCTATGCCGATCTAGCACTAATCAAAGACTAGACTGAACCCAGATGTGACATTCTTCCACGCATTTTTTCAATAGTGCTTCTGAGATGTGGCTATTTCTTCAATTAAAATTGATGGGAAAGGAGCATGGGCCCAAAAACATACATATAGCTTATTGGGGCTGAAGCACTGGAAGGATTTTTTCTTAAGTTTTCTGTTTCAATATAATAAAAGAAATAAGGCAGAAAGTTTTTTTTTGTCTTCAGAAATTATTGGTATAACCTTGCTATCCTGATTAGTTTGCAAATATTAAAAGTCCCATCAAGACAAATATCAGCAACATGCAAATACCCTTGCAGGTTGTGATTAAGATTTTAAATGTATCCTTTTGCTTTTAGTTAATGAAAAACAAAGTCTTGGAGGATCTAAGTTGTAATTTATTAAACATGAAAGGCTCCTTGATGAAATATAGAAATGAGATATATTTTGCATTTCAAAGATTTAAGCTGACAACTTACTTGCATGCAAATAAGAGCAAGATTTGTAAAAATATTTGAAAAGAAATTATTCCTGAATGTACTTATTACAATAATGTGGCATGCAGATAAGAGAAACACACAGCATTAAAAGACATTCATTTCTCCAAAGTCTTAAAATTAGCTTCTTTCTGCCATTGTGTATTAATGTTCTTCTTCAGGAATGCAGCATATTAAAGAACTGAACAGAATTAGTAATAAATTTGTTAATTACAAATTTAAGCAACACAACTGTGTTGTTTTCCCAATATGTTTTTTTTCAAAAGCAGAATTGCTAATGCATTTTAATCATTTATGTATAAACATTTGAGGATAAAATATTCTGAAGTTTATCAATTTCAAGAGCTGTTTATTTGCTAGCAAAATAGGCCATGTTATACAACATATATCTTATCATTTTTGCTCATCAAATCCCCATTTGCTGAATGCAAATTTCCCTGGTCTAAGTGCTCTTGCACCTCAATTTAAATGAATAATAGGATTGACTCTATTAAAATCAGTTTAAGGTTGCCATGGGTGACATATCAGTAGGGTTAAAATGAGAAAAAAAAAAGGTCACAGAATCAGTCCTTACAACCTGTTTTTTATCATAATGAAGCATATGCAAGACTTGACAAAGGTTTAAATAACAATATGTCACTTAGGCAATACTTTAGTTTGTGGGTCTTCTTTAAAAGATCTTTTTTTAACCACAATGTATTCCAAACAAAATAAATGTGAAATTATAGTGCCATCCATAACTCCGGGAATGTATTCCGTTGCATTGAAAATTAGAGAGTAAGCTCTGGTGCTATTTTCCAAGACGGACAGATTGTGGATTTATAAAAATAACAGAGAATGCCTCCAAGACAGGAGGGGCAGGTACTTCCGCTGCAGTAAATCCCTGCTTACAAAGATTCAGGTAGGGGATATCAGTGAATTAACAAAGCAGACAGAAACTATACCCAAACATCTCATTGGAGAAGAATTTTATGCTCTCTGCTAACCAGGTTAAAAGGATTATTCAGGCAGTTATTTGGCAAATATTAAAACACCAAGGTCAGGCCTGGACTGTGGCCTGGGACACACTCCTTTGGTCATCGACATAGGCTCTTGAAGGCCGAATGGGTTCACAACGCTGGGCCAGCTTGTACGTACAAACACACACACACACACACACACACACACAGATGAAGACATGATCGGGTTTCTAAGTCTTCATATTTTTAAAGTCAATTCTAATTATTAAAGCCACTCTCTTAATGCCGATTTTATATTATTTATGACTCTAATTTGAATTTCACAGAATCACTTTTTTTTTGGTTACATGTGTTATAATCCCTATCTTTTTTTAACCTGAATAAAAAAGAAAACTCTCCTTCTCTGCTAAGGTTACAGTGTTAGTTTAATTTTCCTAGAAGCCGTGGAATATTTTGAAGTGAGTAACATTTACCAAGTCATTAGTTTTATGCAAACTAGGAAGGAAGATGAAAGAAAAAAAATTATCAATTATTTATAGATTGTTAAAATGTATCTTAGTGCACTGCTACTGTATAGAAATGACAATTAGCCAAACTTACCTTCTTTAATTAATAATGCATACATTATGCTCTTTGGGCAACTAATCACTAGCTCTACACATTTGTTTGACACTGTCGCAGATACCTATCACAGGGGTTTAAAAAAAGAACAATGCTTTGCCAGCTGCCGCCAACGGTCACCCTTCTAGCAACGCCTGCCATCAAGCGCTGGCAGGTCCAGGGAAACAAAACGGTGCTCCTTCCACGGCCGGACGCTCCGAGTTGACAGGGAACTAAGCCACCATCAAAGCACGCGTCTCCATTTCTAGAAGGTTCCAGTGAAAATTCTGACTTGCTTTCTTACAACTGCATTGGCCATATGTTCCGAACTGAAATAGGAATGTGGGATTGGACGCTAGGGCGGACAGACTCTCTTCTCAACTAAACGAGCGCAGACAATCGAGGACCACCGAACAACTTAGCTCCTGTGGACAACTCCAGGGGACGAGATGGTGGCAGTGTCTCGCGGTCACCCCTCACGCCCAATTTATTTTTACTGAAATATAAGCACTTCTCTTAATGCTTTCAGGACCAAAAGAAGCGTCACAAAAAAACCAAAGGGCATTTGCCTACCCCTGCTCTTCTCCACATCTGAGGGCAGCTGACCCAGAGGCCTCAGGATTACCCATCCGTGTGTAGTTTGCAAAAGTTTTACATACGCTACGGTGGAGTTAACAGAAAAGCCTAGGGATTCTGTTTCTCCGCTATCCCTAAGCCAGCTCCTCGTGGTAAACAAGTCTACGCAAGTGGTCACCAGCCCAACTGACACTGGGTTCGTGTAGACAGCTGTCTGTCACAGATTTTGTCCCAGAGTGTGGCATGCACACACCACAAGGAGGGAGCAGCTTGACGTGTCTGGCAAAGAGCAAGGAGACTGGGTGGCTCCTTCACATATGGTGTTTACCAGACTCCCCTTCTCATGTACTCCTCCGAAAGGTGTGCATTTCCAAGGAGGATGCCAGGGTGCTTTGTGCTCCGGTGTCTTTGCATTGAAAGGTGGGCTGTCTGAGACATTTGGCAGGCTCCTGTGAAGAGCTGTAAACCTTTCGGCAGATTCAGCTGAGCCCTAAGAGTAAGATTTCACCCTATCAAAGGCAATCATCACCCGAATGTGGAGAGAAGGGGGTCATCATTCTGGGGTGAACTGAGAAATAGGGATTTTCATGGAAGGCATTCCCCACTCTCCTGTAGAATATGGTTCCGCAGCTTTTATTTAAATAGATACTAACAGATCAGCTTCTGAAACAGGTTTATCGTTTGAAGGAGATTTCGAATTGGAGCTCTGAAATGTGGGTACAGCGAAACGGAGAGGTGCCCTTCTCTGGAAAGCGTCTCCCCTTATTCAGCGGCTTTAAATAAAGTGTTGAATGAACGTCACAGGAAACACACGGGAAAGAGAAGCCTAAGAGAAGGACCAATTCCACACGAAAACTGAAGGAAGTCTTCGTGTCTATCACGAGCATTGGGCATTTCCCCGCCCACCAGTTAGAAGCATTTCTGTTAGTCTTTTGTGAAAGATTGCTCTCATTTATTTAACTCATGCCACATGGCTTAGCTTCATAACCAGTGTAAGGTTTCTAGAGATTAAAAAACCCCATTTTATATCTATGGAAATATGAAGCTGGAATTTCAGCTATAATTGCTGCAAGTTTTCCACATGATAGTGTAAAATTACTGGATTTATTAATGCTGGGCATATTTCCACTACCCCACATTTTGCCCTTGTCAATGGTTACCTGTCAAAATGTAGAACATTTTTTACAGAGTATTCTGTGCCACAGAGAAAAATAATGTGTTGATTTTTCCATGTTTTTGTTTGTTATAGGCATAGCATTTGCAATAATTTATGGAAAGTCTTGGAATTATAAATATTAAGTCATTGCCAAATGATTTAACTATCCCTCCATGGCAAATTGTCTTTAAACACTACCATTTTTTTCTTTTCTCTCTCCCCCTTTCTTTCTCTCTCTCTTTTTCATTTACTTGTGGACCAGAAACACTTTCAGGCTCTTGCCCCTGGCCTTCTGTGAGAATGTTAGTTAGCAATGCTCATAAAAACTCAATTCATCAATGTGAACATAATTTGCTATGAACAGAAAGCTCACAAAAGGGTGAATTTGTCAGATAGACAGGTGGCCCGAGATCTCTCCCTGATACTGAATGATATGAATAATAGATTCTGGTAAATGTATGCCAAGACTTGAGCTGTAAACACAGCTGCCTCCATTCCCTTCCAGAAAAACAGCTTCGAGGACGAAAGCACAGGAGCCACCATTGCACCTGAGGACCTAAGCTTGCGAGCGCGCATGCACACATGCACACACACTCATGCACACACCCATACCCTCATTCACGAAATAAACAACCTTCACAAAAAAGGGGTTGGGAGAACCTTCATCTTGTTCCCTTCTATTTAAGAAAGACATTTTAAAGCTATCTTAGGCAAAAGGATACTAGCTAGAGAAGAGAAAGGAAACAGATTTAACAAGTGATATTGGTTCCAAATTGTCCAAGTGTCTTATTTTATAAAATACACAAATCAGCAGAGCTAATACACTTTGCAATATCTTATGTTTTATAATGAGAAAGCATAAGAGAGAAGGTTGGCTCAGTACAGAAGTACTGTGCTTGAAATCATTCTAGTAATTCATGGCTATTTGTCTTATGGGTTATTAAGTATTTATTAAGGTTCAAATGTAATGTAGCCTCTTCTCCAATTTACTCTGAACTTTAAAAATCTGTTTTGCAAATTGTTTTCCAGGTAATGCACACACACACACACACACACACACACACACACTTAAGAGCTTAATCTTAGTTTTTTTTGGAGATTCTAGTTGAGTGCAACATATATATATATATTGTCTTTATAGATATTGCAGCTATCGGATGACCTATTTTGATAACATTTATGAATGACCTCTCTAATCATCTGGCAGAGATATGTCTTTCTCTTTTAATAGAGTAAAGCCGTAATCCTTAAAACAGAATACATAAATAATTGATGGCACTAGAGAATACTTTAAAGGTGATATATTTATTTTAGCATGTACTAGAAAAATAAAATAACACTTTAAATATATGCTTCTATGGATATCATTTCTGAGGATGAAGCTAAATATATTTAAGTATTAAATTCACTTGATTGTAGGTACAATATTTATATTACTAGTATGGGAAAAACAATCAGTGAAATTTGTATGTGGTTCAATGATGTTTGAGGACCCTGGTAACATCTGTTGCAATCACCAAAATCCCAAAAATAACTCACCAAGGGTAATTAGAACCAGAGAACCACATGGCATTTTGATAGTTAAGAGTAGACCTTGAAAATAATTCATTCCTATTCCCTAGTATTACAGATGTTGAAATGCTGATAGTGAGAGACCAAGTGAATTAATTAAATTACCTAGATGAAATTGGTGACCAGGGCTCCTGAATCCAGCATTCTCTGCTGTTAAGAGGAAATGAACAGGGTTGGTTGAAAATTGTGGAGCCTCTTCCCATTTAATCACACTGGATTTCCAGAAGGAATATGGGCTACTCTATCCGTAGAAGGCTTTCTTCTTATTCCTTAATTGACGAGAAAATTCCTAAGACAATGTACTACTATTTATTTTGGCTGTCTCGCATGCATATACTGCATGAGTTCAATGTGGTCTAATGGGAAACCAGGCTGCCAAAGGGGAGCATGACAATGGAACCAGACAGTCATTTTCTTTCAGACTTTCACAGGAATGTATTTTTCCCGCTCTTTCCTCCACGGCCCTCTGCTTTCTTTTGGGTTGTTGTGGTTCGATACCATTGACCCATAGTGACCGTAGGCACGGCAGAACGAACCACAGCCTGGCCCTGTGCCTCCTCACCGTGGTTCCTCTGCCTGAGCCCATGTGGCAACCATTGTGGTAGCACATCTCATGGAGGGTCTTCCTCTTTTCCTCTGGCCCCACCCCCACCTGCCTTCACCTGGCATGATGTCCGTCTCCAGACACCGGTCTCTCCTGACGACATGTCCCAAGTGTGTCAGATAAAGTCGTGCCATGCTTGCCTCTAAGGGATGCTCTGGCTGGCCAAGACAACTAGGTTAGTCCTTTTAGTTGCCCATGGGCCTTTCAAAATTCTTCTCCAACACCACGATTCCAATGCACGATTCTTCTCTGGTCTTCTTTACCGAGTGCTTAACGATCACAAGCATATGAGGCAATGGAAAAGTAGGGTCAATTAACATCCTTGTTTGCAATACTCTGCACAGGTCTTGTGCAGTAGATTTACCCAATGCAACGTGGCTTTCTATCTCTTGGCTGCTGCTTCGGGCAGCATGGGTTGATGGAGTCGTTTGCATGATCAGTAGTAAAGTCCGCTGCTCTTCAATCAGTTTCAACTCATGCCCATGGCATCTCCAGGGTTGTCATCTTGGCCAGAGCAAACGTCCACATTCATTTGTCATGGAGAAATTGGTGGGTTTGAACAGCCAACACCTAATAACTTACTTTCCTTTTTCCTGCTAGAATTTGTATGCAGAACTGATTGATTTACCTTTGCTCTTTTCTCTCTCTCTCTCTCTCTCTTTCTTTATTTGTCCAGTTTAGTGTCTTACATATGGGAAGTGTCCACTGTTTATGAAGGCACACATGAAGTCAGTTTCTCAAATTCCAATGAAAACTCTTTGGCCTCCAGCTCCGTTATCTATGAAAGTTGTTTCATCCATCCAATCCAGTCCATTCTATCAAATATTTTTAAATGAATCCAGGATATCTCTACTGGGTCTTATGGGGGCCTTTTGCTTTTGAAACACATGCAGCATATGCAGTTAATCTGCAGGCTTCTGGGACCCCCCCCCCTACCCCCTGTGAATGTGTCCCTCCTCTTTTCTGCAAATACCTCCTGAAATTTTGTCTCTAACTCCTCAGTTCAACAAGACCACCCTCTCTCGGTCTCTACTTCCCTGCCTTGCAGCATTGAAGAGTATTCACACAAAAGGCTGGAGCAATCGTGCAACTCATGTTCATTATTCGATGTTCAAACAGTGACTTTTTGGGTTCAAGTCTATAGTTGTTTAAGGAATCCTCAAGGCACAGTGGGATAGTCCATGGGCCAATAACCCATGGTTGGCTGTGTGAACACCCCTATTGCTCTGACTGAGGAAGATGGGACTGTCTGTAACCTTCAAAATTTATACCCTGTACCAGAGGGTCACTGAGTCTGAACGGACTCTCAGGCTGTGAGCAGGCAGTGGAGGTACAGTTACTTAGGGTGGGAGAAAAGGTCCACTTGCAGTTCTAGGCAAGTGTAATTGTATCTGTCCATAGCTGTCTTTTCAAAGAATGTGTAGGTGAGTTAGAGCAGGTGCACACGATTCTTTAGTTTTACTGTTGGCCGTCTTTCCCAGAGCATGTGATGCTCTCTCCTAAGAGGGCATGGAAGGATCCACTGGGGTCTCAAAAGCAGCACTTATACTTTATCCTGGATTGTGGGTTATAGTACAAACACTTTTAATGGCAGGGTGGCGGTTGTGTGCTGAGTTCTTTTTTTTTTTGGAAAAGGGAATAATAAGCCCAATAAGTTTGAGAACGTATGTTCTTATATAAGAAAAAGCTCAAAGCCGATGGCGATGATGAAGCATTTGTTATAAGGGCTACTTCATTTATTTCAAAGGGAGGGCAAATTTACATCACCTTAAGGAGCAAATATAAGTTGTCTGAGAGTGAGATGTTTGCAACCTAGGGTCTCCTTGTACTCTATTCTAGAAAAAAGCAAATCCTTCCTTTATAACATATATTTTTTTCATTTATTGTGGAAAGGACAAGGATGCCAGATTGTCTCTTAATAAACTTTGATCTGCTTATTTATTTAGATGGCAATTTCAAACAACTTTAAATTATGTTTTACCATTGCCTTATTTGCCTCGACTTTACACAGAACCTAGAATAAAGATATTCCTTGATCTGAAATCATCCTTAAACTGACTCATTAAAGTGCACCCCAGCAAGTGGTAGCAGGGCCGGGATTCCTCAAGATGGATGGACACAGTGGCTCTCACAATGGGTTCGAACCTAAGAACTGTGAGTTCGGCGCAGGACTGGCGGCGTTTCACCCTGTTGCACAGAGGATCTGGCTGCTTCGGGACGGACTCCAGGGCACCTAACTGTACAAACAACATGGCAAGTTGGAGGGAGGCCCTTCTAATCGAAGCATTACGGTCCGAGCTCAGGTCAGCTTCCCCCCTCCCCATTTTACATGAGTCAGTAGGGTTGAATTAAAAACCTTTTACATAATGTCTCAAAGGATGAGAGGAAGAGCCTTACCTTTTAAAATTTAATTTTAGATCAGACTAATCTGTGAAAGTATTATTTTTTGTAATTCATGTAGTAAAGTAAAACTATTAAAGATGAAAGTCTTCCTCGGGCTTTCATGCTGGCACATTAGAATGAATGAATAATATTTTAGTTTTTGAATTGTTATATTTGAAAGAATGTCTAACTTAGTTACAGTTGAACCAATCTAATACAAGTACCTGTTGGCAGAATTTGAAGTCAACCAATACTAGACCTCTGCCATATTTATAGTGAGATCTCTGAAGTAAAAGGAGGAGTCTTGATGGGTCAGTCGCTACAACTAACTGAACCCCATTGGTTCCAATTCTGCATCTGTGACAATGGAGAAAGGCATGGCTGTCCGCTTCCCGAAAAAAGTGTCGTCTCAGACACCCTGCGGTGAATTCCACTCTGTCCACAGGGTCACTGTGAGTTGGAACTGACTTGGTGGCATGCACAAACACCGATTAGTGAAATCAAAATAATTTGCGTTTTCTCATGTTACCTGTCCATAGATATTTGTCTCATACTTGAGCTCTTTATATCTATCAATGAAGGATGCATTTATATATTTGAACAGTTCACCAGTCTGTGGGTTTCATTTGTCATATATGTCATTACTCCTGCTCTGGGAGCATCATTTTACAAGGAGTCAACTTCAGGTAGGTCAGTCTGAACTTTCTAGTTCAACCAGACCCAAAGGGATGCTTGCCTATTACCTACACCTCACCTGAGACAGAAATCTGCCAATCTATTCCCAATAATTACATGTGTGTCCCTTTAGTTAGGTAAACTATCATTTGTATTGCAGCAGGCACATCAGGACTTAAGTTACAATTAATGCTATTTTAACAAGGGGGTTTTAACAGCACCAGTGAACACACTGTTTGTTTACAGTCTACACCATACCTTACATAAAGTTCTTATGATGGAAGCTTGCACAGAAGAGGGGACCATTAATGATCCTTCTATTTAAGGCAAACCCAAAAGGATTAGAATGCTTCCTAAGTAAGGTATTAGAAGATGGCTGAGCAGTATGCGGCCCACCTAATCCCTTAAAGAGTATATAGAAATTTGGAGATATCACAGACAGCTGATTTCATGGAGCCACCTCCATCAAAGCACACCGAAGCCCCAGCTATCTGCCATTTTTCATGTTCAATGATAATGACCCAACTATAGATCATTACTCAAGTAAACTGCGTGACTCTTTATCCCCCTGCACTGCTTTAATTGAACACCTATAAATGTGTCACTTGCTTAATCACCCAAACCTTTCCCCAGGAATCCCTCCAACATAATTTCATTTAAAATGCCCTTAAAGATGAAGTTCTTTAGTCAAATCAATAACCCTTCACTTTGATCATTAAAGGTAAAATTATCTTCGAAATCAAAACCGATCCATTGTAGCTGGCTCCCGTGATGTGTCACAAAGAGCACTGGGTGAGGATGGGGACCAAAGAGCTTCTCTGTCACTCAGCCACGCACGTGGCCATCCTCAGGGTAGCAGACGCGTGTACCGGGAAGCGCATATCACACTGATAGAAAGAAACTGGTGAATCAAACCTAACTCTCGAGCACCTGAACCAAAAGAAAACTTGAGCAGAAGGACGCTTCTAAACAAAGCCTAAAGCTGCTTCTTAGTTGCACCACATTGCGTGAACATTGTTCATAGTAATATACAATTTGTGTTCCACCCATAACACAGACTCTACTATTTAGCTTTCTGAAACATCATTGTTCTCAGACGGCATGCCAGTGGCACACAGCTCAAAGCATTGGATGTTTGCAGAGTGGAGTTCGTGCAGTGGAAGCCAGAGGGACACGTGACTATTCCTTGGATGTTTTAGCGGTAGTTTCTACAATCGTTTTGTTTGGCGTGGGCTGTCTGCTTTCTCTTGGTTAACCTAATCAGTTTAGTGCCAATGGTTACCTGCAGATTGACCAGAGAAGGTGTGCTCACCTTTGGAGGCTCAGAAAATGCAAACCAAGGATTTTTTCCCCCCTCAGTAACATCTGAGGGTACATCGAATAGCTTGGTCAGTTGGGATCCTGCTTATACGTGCAAGAGTTTATGCCAAATCAAACGTGTTTGAACATGTAATCAGAGGATGGTTGGAGGCCTCTCTTATCAGTAATACACTTGTTCAATCTCATGAAGGTGCCTTCCAACAAGGGTCCAAAAAACATGTCCAAAGGGATCTGCTGAGCCGGTGAAATTCAATGCAGAGAAGTCAGTTCAGAAGGTTATGCAACTAGTTGGAGGGATTCCAAAGGGAGAATCTGATAGAGCGGCTAAGACAGGGGAGGGTTAGAATCATTTCTTGGTTCATATGTTCTACTTTCTCTTCTGTTGAGGTTATTCTCTGTCTTTGCTGTTGTTGTTAGTTTGATTTTGATGTTTTCTGCGTATGAAATCGAGAATACTGTCTCTTACAGATGAGGGGAAAAAGGAAGAACATATTCTGAAATGGACTGTGATGCTTGTGTAACTCTTCTTAATATGATTAAACTATTGAATTATATGATTAGGAATTATATACCAAGGAAACCTTTTTTAAAGTATATCGCCTAGATGAAGGCTATATTGAGAAACAATAGCTTTGCCTTTTAATATTCAATTTTAAAAGGTCTCTATTATTTCATAGCAATATTTTTGACTTCCCCTTGTATGTTCAAAACAAAATTGTTTTCTCTGCACCATTCAGTGTTCCTGCATCATAATTTAATAGCTTAGGGCTAGTCTTCCTGCCTTCAGCGACTCAATATTGGTGTTAAATGTGGCTAACCAAATCATGGCTAGTTCTGTGATCACCTTTGTAGATGTATCCACGTGGTGCCCACACTTATGTCTGCCCTTCCAAGTTTGGCCCCTGGCCTAGTTTCTTTCTCCCTCTCTCCTCTTTGGACATCTTCCCTCCCTCCCTCCCCATACTATATTCCAGGCATTGTTGTAACCTTTAGACAGCCGGCAGCTCATTCAATCTACAGCGTTCCAGGCACAAGTTCTAAGTATGGACTTCTTATGTTGTTGCTACTGATATGTACGGTGCAGTCAGAGCCTATGGACAACAGAACAGGGCACTGCACAGTCCCACCCTAGCCGCACAATGGTTCTTATGAAGCCCATTGTTGCCACCACGGTGTCGATCCATTTTGCTGAGGGTTTTCCTCTTTTTTGTTGCCTCTCTATATTACGAAACATGACACCCTCCTCTAGAGACTGGTCTCCCACGATGACATGTCTGCAGCATAGGAGATGAAGTTTCATCATCCTTGCTGCTCAGGGGCGTTCTGGCTGTGCTTCTGCCAAGACAGATTTGTTTGTCCTTCTGGCAGTCCATGGTACCTTCAATATTCTTCTCTAGCACCACGATTTAAATGTGTCCATTCTTCTTCTTCATCCGTGTCCAACTTTTACATGTATATGAGGCAATGGAAAATGCCATGGCCAGGGTTTCCCTTCCTGGGCTCAATTCTTGTGAAGGCAAGGAATTCAGGTCTGACCTGCATTCTAAGACAGGAGACACAGGAGATGCTATTAACAGGGTTCAACAAGCTGGCTTTGGCACCACACCGTGTCAAATGTTGCTGCAGAGGTAGCAGCATGCCATGCACATGAGCATTCCGGGTTCTCGCTTCTGAATGCTGGCTGTTCTTCTGGCCAGTTGAATGACTTGGTTGCTAAGCGCTGTCTAGCTGGTTCCAATTCACAGCAATCCTATGTACAGTAGAAAGACATACTACCTGGTCCTCAGACACCCGCACTCTTGTTCGCTTTGATCCCATTTTTGCAATCACTATATCAATCTTCTGGCTGAGGAGCTTCTTCCTATTACTTCTATTTTTTTCTGACCTTCTACTTTACCAAGAATGATGTCCTATTCCAGGGACTGATCTCCCTTGATAACCCATGAAAGTCATATGACACAAAGTCTCCCACCTTTGCTTCTAAGGAGCTGTACTTTTTTTCCCAGAAGGATTTGTCCATTCTTCTAGTCGTCTATGGTGCTTTCAATATTCTTTGTTTAGTCGCATAAACTAGGGTTATTTTATTGTACCGTAATTTTTATTCTCTGTAGAGCAGAGATATTAATAGCATCTAGCTCCAAAGAATGACATGATTTAAATGCACTTAAATTTTAGTGTGCTTGGCTTGGTCCTCAGTACACAGTAGATGCTGAACAATATCACTGTAAACAAAATTGGAAAGCCTAAACTCAGGAAGTGGATGTCTGATGGAAATTTGAAACTTCAACTTGGCCATATATTCTATTTTGTGAAAAAAGAAAGAAAGAAATGATTTGATTCTTTGATGGGGGAATAAGGAAGGAAAGAAGACCATTGTTCTGAAATCGTATTGTATTCCTACATAGATTTAATTATTCTTTCATCCTTCCCGTCTGGGAAGTGTTGCTGAGAACTAAGTCTGGTGAAGAACTCAAACGGCTCTGTGTAGTGTGCTCTGTGACCTGTGTATCCTGATTTTATGGGTAACCCCTGAAGAGTTTCACTGGGATCAGCTATGTGTTCAGCTTCAAACACAAAGTTGAGATTACTTATCAAAGGCCTGCAATAAGAGTGTCTTGAACCACAAGCACATCAGAACTCCGAGCTTCTCAAAGACAAAAATAGCACACAGATCAACCACAGAAGAAAGGAACGGGGTGACTTGTTCAGAATTAGATGGTCATGCAGGCTGCTCAGCAAGGAAGAGTCACAGTACACACTTGTCACGCAGCAGACTGCGCCTGCAAACAAAGACACAGTTCAAGGGCACGGGGTTGTAGAAAGAAAGCCGGTTCCGTGTTTGTCTTTTCAGCTAGATCTGCGCACATGGATAGTATCACCACAATCAACAGTGTCATCTCTGAATAGGGCGGAATGGAGCCTCACACAGAGCTTGCACCAGGGAGACCCAACACACAGATGAACAATTCATTAGTCATTCAGAACTGAAAGCTGTCACCAAATTTTGCTCTGTATGCTAAAAACAATGCAGCGGCTGAAAAGGAAATAGAATAAACACAGCGAGCGAGCCCTTTAGGAGGCAAAGGGAGTGTTGTATCAACATATCATCAAGATCCCGGTCAACCTGACTCTCTGCTCAGTACTTTGTATCCTGTTGTTTTCTGTGGGCTTTTGTGTTATGTTGCTTTACTCTGACACAGTGCCAACTACTCTTCAGACTAGTATTACTAACTCTCTAAAATGTACCTCACCCTCTTTCTCCTTGATTTTCTGCAATTTCTATATTTTATTTTCTTAACTGTGATTATGATTAAAAAATAGGATACATTGCATTTTATTGAAGATTGGAGCTTTAAACTTGTACTGAGGCTTATTTTAGGAAAGGGAGTTAGTTACCATTTATAATTGATTTCTTAATAAGAATATAAACCTTGAGGAAAATGACCTGTACACTATCACTGTACTCTTTTCATTTTTTCAATGCATCACTCTTTAAATGGTTGCTGCCATTTAAACATTTGTTGTTTTGTTAGTATGAGCAAAGGTAAGGCGGAATTTCAAGGATTTATCATTCACTAATCAATCAACCCATAATATTAAGGTGATGCCTACATCTGGAAATCCTGTAGGACCGAGTGGAACTACCCATAGCCTTCACCTACCACTTAAGGAAACTGATGGCCGACTGAGTAGGCAGACTTCCCAGGCAAGGTGGCTGCCTGAACGCACACCACCGGAGGCCTGTAGACTAACCAGGAAGGAACTGGCATGCAGGACGGACTGAGGGGCTATGGGTTTCAGAGAAAGGCTTGAAAGTTAAGGGAATCAAAATCCCATTTTTCAGAGGCTGTGAGTGTGATCAGGAAGAGGCGAAGATTAACTAACTCACTCACAAGGTCCCCAGAACAACCCCCCCCCCAGTTTTTGGCCCGCCCCCTCCTTGAGGGTCTCCACGATGCCAGTGTCTAGGTTCCCATACTTCAGTGTGGCACCAGCAACCAGGTCCAAATGTAGACCATCACAGCAGCAGCACACTCGACCCCAGGGTGCCCTCTGTGACATGGCAGACTCTGACCTGGTGGGGCCTCCGGCAGCACCAGAGACCAGGAACTGGCACGGCCTACCGTAGCTCCAGCAGCCAGACCAGGCCCAGATGGCATCAGCAAGGAATACCCAGCGAGGCGCTCCATGTCTCAAGACCCAAATGGTCAACCTGTGCACCTGGCACCAAAACTGTTCCTGTGGCTCACTCACTTCCGCCGACTCTAGCTACAAAACTCCTTGACTAAGTGAAGAATTCACCCAAGTAACCCTCACCCCCATTTTCTTCTTTTGCTCTAATAGTTCCCCCTTTCCCCCCCCTACGTCTCAAACTCCCATTTGTCTTTTTAATCTATCACTTACTTTCTAACTACCTCTTTTCTTTTTGCTTTACTTCTATATCTAATTTTTCCTTTTCTTTTTCTGAACATGTGTATAGTAGGAAGGCAGAATCATAAGTTACCCAAATATCTATGGAATAATCTCCAGAATCTATAAATATATTATTTTCATGACAAAGGGGATTTTATAGGGATTAAATTAAAGGGATTAAATTAAATACCCTAACTTCATCAATCCTAAAAAAGGAGAGAATCTTTCCTAGATAACATCAAAAGTGATGTAAGTATGTGAAAACTGTCAGAGACGTGCACTGTGTTTGGTTAGACAACGGAAGAAGGAGCCAGGAGCCACAGATTTTAGGTAGTCCCTGCAAGCAGGAGAAGGCGAGGATGTTGATTTTTCTCCAGAGCCTTCATAAAGCAGAAGATCCCTGACTACATCTTGATTTAGTGGGACTCAGAACTGTAAACACACATATAAGTCATTAAATATACAAAGGAATACCCCTCTAAAATTCATACTGACCCAGCACCTCAGGACATTGAAACCTCTATCTTGAATTACAATGCTGTCTGTGATAGCATAATATGTACCCATCTACAGGGAAGTCCAGCCAATGCAATTCCTACTGTAGCGCCAACCACTAAAGAGAGTGATTAAGAGACTGAAGAATTCTACCAATGTCCGCAGCCTGAAATTGATCAAACATGCAGTCAAGATCCATGGAAAATTATTAGTGATTGGAATGCAAAAGTTGGAAACAAAGAGAAAGGAATAGTAGTCAGAAAATATGACTTGAGTGATAGAAATGAAGCTGCAGTTTTCATGATATAATTGGGAAAGAACAATGACTTCATCGTACATATATATTATCTTCAACAATACAAAAGGAAACTATACGTATGACCCTTGCCAGATGGAATACACACAAGTCAAATTAACTTATATCTGTGGGAAGTGATTGTGTAGAAGCTTAATGTCAGTAGCTAAAACCAGACCAGAGGTCATCTGTGGAGCAGACCATCAATTGCTCCTATGTAATTTCAGGATAAAGCTGAAGAAAATTGACAAAAGTCCATGAGAGTCGAAATAAAAGAGTCGACCTTAACTGAATTTTGAGAACATCTCAAGAACAGATTTGCCACATTGAACACTATTTACAGGCAACTTCATGAGCTGAAGCATGATATCAAGAACATCATACTTGGAGAAAGCAAAATGTCATTAAAAAAAAGAGAAAAGATCAAAGGGGATGTCAGAAGAGACTCTGAAACTTGCTCCGAAATCATAGAGCAACTAAAGCAAACAGAAGAAAGGACGAAGTTAGAGAATTGAGTTGAAAATGGCAAAGGGCAGCCCAGGAAGACAGAGCCCAATAAAAGAATGAAATGGGTAAAGACCTAGAATTAGAAAATGAAAATGAAGAAATACTCAGCATGTCTGAAACGAAAAGAACTAAAGAAAAAATTCAAGCCTCGAGTTGCACTCTTGAAAGATTCTATGGGCAAAATATTGAATGATGCAGGAAGTATCAGAGAAGATGGAAAGCATACACAGTCATTGGACCAAAAGAACTAGTAGACATCCCACCATTGCAGGAGTTCAGCCTATGAGAAAGAACCAACAGTGCAAAAGGAAGAAGCTCAAACTGCACTGAAGGCATTCGCCACAAACAAGGCTCCCGGAGCTGATAGAAAAGTGACGGAAAGTTTTCAGCACTGGAAGCACTCACTTTTCTATGCTAGGAAATTTGAAAAACAGCTACTTGGCCAACTGACTGGAAGCGATCCATATTTGTGCCCGTTCCAAAGAAAAATGACCCAACCGGATGCTCAAACTATAGAACAATATTACTGGTAATGCCTGCAAGTAAACGTTTGCTTGAGATCATCCCACAACAGTTGCAGTGGTATTTTGACAGGGAACTGCCAGAAGTTGAGACAAGATGCAGAAGAGAATGTAGGACAAGGGATGTCAGATGGATCTTGGCTAAAAGCAGAGAAGACCAGAAAGAGGCTTACTTATGCTTCATTGACTAGGCAAAGACATTCGACTGTGTGGAGTGTAATAAGCTGTGGATAGCCTGGAGAAGAATGGGAGTTCCAGAACACTTCGTTTTGCTCATGAGGACTTTGTACATGGACCAGAAGGTAGTTGTGCAAACAGAACACGGGCAATCTGCATGGTTTCAGGAATGGTGCGTGTCAGGGTCGTATATTCTCACCATTCTTGTTCCTTCCATATGTTGAGCAAAACATCAGAAAATCTGGGTTATGCAAAGAACGATGTGGCATCTGGATGGGAGGAAGGCTTATAAACAACCTGTGATATGTAGATGACTCAACCTTGCTTACTGACACTGGGGAGGAACTGAAGCACTTACTGATGAAGATCAAGAATTATAGCCTTCGCTATTAATTACAACTCAATGTCAAGAAGGCCGAAATCCTCACAGTTGGACCAATATGTAACATCATGATAAATGGAGAAAAGGCTGAAGTTGTCAAGGATGTTGTCTTCCTTGGATCCACAATCCATGTTCATGGGAATAGCAGTCGAGAGATCAAAAGACACATTGCATTGAGCATAACTGCTGCCTAAGTCCTCTGCAGACTATTGAAGAGCAGGGATGCTACTTGGAGGACTAAGGTGCACCTGACTAAGCCATGGTATTTTCCATTGCCTCATATGCATGTGAAAGTTAGGCATTACGTAAGGAAGACTGTGGAAGAATCATGGCATTTGAAATGTGATGCTGAAGGTACCATGGGCTACTAACAGGTCAAACTGATCTATATTGGAAGAAGGAAAGCCAGATGCCCACTAGAGGTAAGGATGACAAGACTTCCACTCATACTTTGGATAGATTGTCAGGAGAGACCTGTCCCAGGAGAAGGAAGCCATGCTTGGTAAAGTGCAGGGGCATCAAAGGAGAGGACGGTCCTCAATGAGATGATTGACACCGTGGCTGCATCAAATGGCTCCGTGTTTTGTTAGGTTGTGCATAGAATCTGCGTGGGTCAGAGCTGACTGGCTGGCACATAGCAACAGCAGCGAGTTTTGCCTTTGCTCTGGGTCTCTATGGAAGGAAGCCTTCTTCATGTTGGGAGCGCTGGTGATGCTCCGCTGCGAAGGAAACCATTGGAGTTCAAACCCACTCAGTGACCCCACTGGACAAAAAAACTGGTAAGTTGCTCCAATCGAGATCAAAGTATAGAAAAACATATGGGCAGTCCCGTTCTGTGGGTTATTGAGATTTTGTTTTTTTTCCTATCAATTTTCCTAATGCGATCATTTGCATTGTTACCTAGTGTACTTTCCAAAAGACCCAAGTTTACTCAAATGCTTTGCTGCAGCGCGGCAAACACAATGGCAAGCTTCACCACCTGAATGTTGGGCATCTTCACTCGGTTTTGTCCTAACTCCACTCTCAGCAGTTCCTCTTGGTTAAATCTGGTACTTACAGTTCACACACTTTTAGTTATATCTTAGTTATATCTTAGTATAGTTTCCATACTGGGGTGAAGGTTTTTCAGAGCAAGTTGGTTTTCTCTCTCTCTCTTTCGTGACCTTGATAAACAAGCCCCACATTGTAACTGCACTCTCCTTACATCCTTCCTTTCTTGGCCATTTCCATTTGTCTTTCTCTCCTACTCCTGCCTGCCTTCTGCGATTTAATCCTGGGCAAATGCTCCCAGTTTGAGCTCACACTAGTGAATGTTCTAAAGAGTTTGTACCTCCGTGGTGTTATTGTTCACATTAGAGAAAGAAACAGCCTTGGAAGGACTTGGGGAGGGAGTCGAGGGATGGAAAGTCACTAACTAGTGAGGATAATGTCCTTTTCCATGGATTGCTCTCTGCTGATAACATGTCTAAAATATGTGAGATGAGGCCTTGACATCCTTTCGTCTCAGGACCCTTCTGGCTCGACTGCTTCCAACACAGATTTGTTTATTCTTTTATAAGTCCATGGTACATTCAGTATTGTTTGCAAGACCATACTTCAAATACATCTATTCTTCTTTGGTCTTCACTAGTCAGTGTCCAACTTTCACATGAATATGAGCTGATGGTCAAGAACCTGACTTGGATCAGGCGCACGTTGCTCCTCAAAGTACCATCCCTGCTTGCAACACTTTGAAGGAGTCTGATGCAGAAATGCATTGATTGCATTTCCTTCAAGGTGGATAGACATAATCTTCAAGGTGGATAGACATTTCCTTCAAGGTGGATAGACATAGATAGAAATGCAAGGTGGATTGCATTTCCTTCAAGATGGATGACAGGCATGCTGCATGGTAGTTCATGATGGATTTTGCAAGGTCCTTCTTGACAATGAATGCCCAGCTTTTCCTCAAATGTATTATTTCTAGCATAGTAAATCAGGTGATTTTTCTGATTCAAAATGGCTAATACCAGGCTATCTCAGCTTACTAATCCCTACAATATCAATCTTTATGCATTCCATTTCATTTTTGACCACTTTCAACTTTCCTAAATTCATACTTCACATGCTAAATCCCAATCACTAGCAGCTTTTTACTGCCATGCCTCTTTCCCTTGAGCCATGTCCCATCAGCAAATGAAGATTCCAAAGGCTCCATTCCCACAGGTGTTACTTGACTCATGTTGCCATGGTCGACTCCACACTGAGAAATCAGTTCTTTCTCAGTCACATTTTGAGTGGTCTCGGCCCTGATGGACCCATGTTCTGACACTAGCTCAGAAAAAGTTCTGTGTCCTTAGTTTAGGCTTTCAGTATCTGACTATGCTTAGAAGCTCTGCATAAGGTTTTCAGGAGCTTCTTCCTCCAAATTGGGGGCTGAGACCTACTTCATAGTCTTTGCTTAGTCTGGAATCCCCACTGGAACCTGTTCACTTTGGTCGACCTGGCTGGCATTTGAAATACCAGTGACACAGCTTCTACATCACAGCAACACACAAGGGGCTACAGTAAGACAAACGGACAGAACTATGGTGGAACTTGTAGCTCCGGGCCTGCAATTTCTGAATATGACCACAAAAATATCTCTACACAAAGAACCCGGAGTCAGTTTTGATTCATGGCCACCTAATATGTGTTGGGGTAGAACTGTGCTTGTTAAGAGTTTTTGATGACTGCTTTTTTCAGAAATAGATCACCAAGGGCATTTTGGGAGGTGCTTGTAGGTAGACACAAACAGCCAACATTTCTGGATAGCAGCTGAGAACTTCAATTATTTATACCACTCAGGGATGCCTGGCGAACCTAGCATTATTACCAGCTGAAGTGACTGGCTAGAAACAAATAAGCCACAATGATTATGAGCCTCTAAAGGGATAATATCCCTGGAGGTGCAGTGGTTAAGCATTTGGTTACCCACTTTTAGTGGCTCATCACAACACCAACAGTTCGATACCATCAGCTGCTCCCTGAGAGAAAGATGAAACTTTCTACTCCTGCAAAGAGTTACAGACTCTAAAACGCACAGGGACAGCTTTACCATGCCCTAGAAGTGGGAGGTGACTCGATGGTAGTAAGTTTGGTTTGAGTTTTAGTATATTACCAAATAAGCACAATAAGCCCAATAGCTGTTGTAATATG
Organism: Tenrec ecaudatus; assembly: GCF_050624435.1. NCBI lineage: Eukaryota > Metazoa > Chordata > Mammalia > Afrosoricida > Tenrecidae > Tenrec > Tenrec ecaudatus. Next base: position 98,344,122 of record NC_134542.1, read on the forward strand.
TTGATATAGTTATAGACGACATAACATACTTGATAAAGAAAATGGTATACAAACTTCATCTTTTGGAGTGTACCATAGCAGGTATATAAGACTTTGGAGAGAGATGAGAGGGTTCAAGTGGTGTGAGGACATTGCAAGTAAGTATGTGAGGCTTGGGCAGTCAATGAGTGGGTCTAAGTCAATGCCAACAGCATGTGCTGTATTTATCTCTCCCCATCTTCTAAAATGAATGGTTCAGGTATCTATTCTGTGACTTACAAGTAGAAGACCCCATTCTCTGATCCAGGATTGGTCCTACCCTTACTAGTTATATTAAGAAAATTGTGTTTATAATTCCTATCAATGAGGTGAACGGAGGTGATTGGGGTTTCTGGGAAAGGTCCTCCTCTATGTCCAACGGTTGCGACAGAAGGGCAGTATTTAATTGCTGCTGGCTGTCATCCAGCAGCGATGGTGCTCCCTCTCAACCCCCTCTAGCAACAAACCTTGTAGCTCACTCACCTTCTGGATGCTATGAACCAATAAGTGTTTCCGAAGCTTAAACCTTTTTGAGATGGTGCCTTGGTTTCCTACTGCTCTTGAAAGAACTATCACAAGTGGCATCCAAGGACAGACATGCATTGTCTGACAATTCTGGAGTCTCGGAGTTGCAGTCAAGGTCGTAGCCAGTGTATTCCTTCCTTGCCAGTAATGCTGGGTGATCCTTGGTTCTTGGCGAGCTTTCTTCACTTGGCATCTGTTTGGCCCAATGTGTGCTCAAGTTGGTATCTAATTTACTCTTTGTATATCTCCTAAGTGATGGATTCAGGACATATCCTACATTGACCAAGTCTCACTAAAAAAGCAAAGTAAACCCTGTTTCTAAACATGATTATATCCACCGGTCTAGGGTTCTATTAGATTTTGGGGGGAAACAAAATTTAATCCATAACATACAGGTTTTTTTTTTTAAAGAAAACCACAATCCAATTGAGACAGTGTTTGATATTGCTATTAAGAATTCTCTGTAGTTTACAGGAGAAATGATTAAGAGTTATTCTCTTTATGAGTCCCTCATGAATAAATGCAATGGTTAGGAGGACAAACTTCAGAACTGAATACAGTTGAAATATTACCCTACTCTTTCCATTAAAGTATAGGATATATTTTATCAACATTTGTTTTCTCATTAGTACAATGAAGATAATGAACCTACCTTATAAGAGTAAATGAAATACTGTATGTAAAATTCTCTTCCTGAGGCAGATGCCTAACCATTGTAACCATCACTTTAATGGTCAGGAAAAATTGTTCAAGATCTCTTGGTGAGCAGCTCTCTACTGGAAGATGGCGCAAGAGAAATAGGAAGTGAAAGAAACAAAGGAAAGAAAGGAAGAAGGAAGAAAGGAAGAAGGAAGAAAGGAAGAAGGAAGAAAGGAAGAAGGAAGAAAGGAAGAAGGAAGAAAGGAAGGAATTCTGTGATGGTAACCGCAAATGATTCGGATGAGAAAGAAAAGGCCTGGTTAGCAAAAGGAACCCATGTGGTGGCATAGTTATATTTTCTTGGAGCTTAGATTTTTTTATGTATATTTCAAGAGGATACATATGCTTTACAACCAAAAATGAATATAAAACAGAACTGCCAAGGTCTAAATAAAGGATCTAGAAGGGCAATGCACTAAAAGAATATAAATTTCCAAAAAAGACTCACAATCATGTCCAAAGCGCAATAGCGAGAACAGCTCAATAGGAGAGGTCTAGCGAGCGAGCCTACAATGTAAACAGTTGACAGAAAGAAAATAAGACTCCAAAAATTTCAGTGAGCTGTAGGCAATATAGAATGCATAGCACAGATAGCATAGCCAAAGAGGCCCACCCATTTTCAAGGTAACTGTCACTGCATGAAGTTTACAATTATACGTTGAAGCGTTGCAGTCCATGCTGACTTGATTGTTACTTAGTTATGAAAAGCATAACAAAATAAAATATCAGATAAATTAGATTCAGATCAACCTGAATTAGGGATAAATTCCAGGGAGAAGTCTAGACAGTACAAAGGAATAGGTCTCTTTGTCCCGAGGCATGTATAAACAACAGGCAATTTTTCTATATAAGCATGGTATTCCATTTGCTACAGAAATAGTTTTTAAAAATCTCTGATTAACTTTATATTCTAAACTTGCGTGTTGGCGATTATGTTCACGAATAACATGCCCTCCTCCCTCCCTGCCCTGGCACCGCTAAGTGTAAATGGGGACTATGGTTGTCTCATGTAGCCCTGTGAGAACTTGACACAAAAAGTGACTATTACACTTTAGTACAGTGTTTCAGCAAAAATTTATTATTTCTTAATAAAAATATCCTTTCAGAAACCAAGTTTGCATGTATGGACATACTCATAGGGTTAAAACTCTCTTCTGATTTAGTGTTTGGACCTTGGAATGTGCTCTGACCAGGGTGGTCATCCTCACCCAATGACAAGGACATCGCATGTCATGCGGTTTTGTTCACACCTGCTATAAGCACACACTAGTGCTTGGTTGCTGCCAGTGTTTTCCTGGTCACCATTTTTATAAAAAAAGATTCTGGGGCTTTAGCTACAACCTTGTGGAAATTATTATTTGTGAACCTGCAGTAATAGCATGTTAGAAAATGAAGTAAGAATTAAAGGTAAAAGGAGAAAAATGTTAAAAGCTTCTGCTCAGTTATTAATCATGTTGTATCTAATAATATTGTAAATCAAAGCAGAAGAGTTGACAAATTAATTTTGTTGTTAATATTCATCTAATCTAATAAATAGTACCTTATTTAAGCAATTTGCAACTATATTTATCACATAATATTCTATGATGGATAATGAGCATTACAAGGATGGCGTCTGGTCTGATACCGGAAGAGGTCGATGGTGGCTGACACATGGAGTTCCTGCACTGGGGGAGACCCTAGAGAGGCCGCTGCCCCCACCACACACAGGGAAAGATGTTCCCCATCACAAACACCCCATCACACAAACAGCACAGAAAATAGGCCCTAAATCCTCTGTGCCTGTCAGAAATAAACGTCCAAAGGGAGGCCTTTACGATGAAGTTTCAATTCAGGTCTGACCTAGTTACATCTCCCGGTGAGGAGGAGGGCTCTCTGACTGGCGAGGCCAGGGAGAACACAACTTCCTCACCACGAGGGCTTCAGAAATAAGTCACCTGCAGGTGAACTGCTTTTAGAAAGCACTTTTCGGTTACCTGCCCCCAGAGTGAAGTTCAAAAGCAAAGGGAGTCGAATGTTCCCAATCCCGATCTCTGGGCTGTGCTGTTTCCTATCACAGGAGAGTAGCTTCGTTCCCAACATGATCACCTTCAGGAATAGGGAGTAGTCGTTTCTTGACCCCGACAGTCTTTTAATCTTGGAACAAGAGGCCTAGAAAACTGTTCTCACAGAAGGCTTTTCTTGCTTGTAAAAAACACAATCAAATTGGTTCCAGTGGAGTGGGATATAAGGAAGTGTACCTCTTCTACTTCTACACAAGTAATTGGACTAGCCTAATTAGATTGCCCAAGTGTTTAGATGCCATGGTAATGGGCACTTTATAAATACTGTATGCAGCTAAACTGGGAGTGTCTCTTGTGACAGTAATCGCTATACAGCGAGCTGTGATAGGTTAGAGAGATAGAAGCCAAATGCTTTGCTTCATTCCATAATATTTATTGAGAGTTATTTATGTTGACATTTTTAGCCATTTGTGGTGTCGTTTTACTCTAGGCATGTGGGTAGTGTGGTCGAAGATGACTTTTACAGACAAAGGCATCATCTGATATGCAAGGTAGACTTCATTGTGGATTATGTACAATAATGAAGAAAACTGTAATAACTTATAAACAACCGCTATCCAGAAGTCAAGTTGCACTTAATCAGTTCAGAATTTGAAAATGCTTAAACAACGAGCTTTGTAGTGAATGAAAAACCACATCGCACATCGAGACTAATGGTCTTTTGATCGTAGAAGAAAACCAAATGATGTTTGTTCTCCAGTGGGTGAAACCGATGCAGAAAACAGCCCAGCGGAAGACTGAGTGGTCTTGGTTGCCTTGTCCTTCCAAACCTGTTTTTTGCTCCCCTGGCCCAGCTGGGGTGACCTCAATGACAATGACACGTGTGAAAAGAATCAAGCTGCTGATTTGCATATGCAGGAAGAAGCTCATTCATACTGTCACTCTATTCAGTTCTTCCAAACTAGGAGTAATTTTTAAAATTTTAATTTGAAAAGTTTTTGTTTTTGTTGTTTAAAATAAAACCTGTATGTAACCAAACCCGTTACCATGGGGTAGGTTGACTCGTAGTAACCCTGTAATGTAAATCTTCAGGGTAGCAGAGAGCCCTATCTTCCTCCTGTGGGATAACTCAGAGGTTTCAATGGTTCCCCTTTTGCAGAGGAGCCTAATGCTTAACTCACAATGCCACCAGGCTATAACTTATTGTGATGGTCTAGTGATCTATCAGAGCTAAAACCCTGTTCCTAAAATCAACTCTAACTCTAGGTGCTGGCAGCACTGTCAGGTAAAAAATGGACGGCTACCTACTCCGTCCATGGTTCAAAGCCCACAGCTGCTCCAAGGTGGGGGATGAGATAATCTACCCCGATAAAGATCTGCAGCCTGGGAAATTAGGGTCACTGTTTGTCGGGATGGATTTGGCTTTGGTTTTCCTTGGGGTTGTGAGGAAGAAGGACCTCTGGTGGTATAGTTGGCTACACATTGGGCTACTAAGGGCAAAGTCAGCAGTTCAAACCCACCAGCTTCTCCATGGGAGAAAGTTGAGGCTTTCTGTTCCAGGAAGGACTTAGAGCTTCAGAAGCTATAGAAAGCAGTTCTCTTCTGTCTCCTAGGGTCCCTGTGAGTTGGAATCAACTTTGTGGCAGTAGGTTTGGTTTGGTTTCATTATGAGAAAGACATGGAAGTTAACATTTTAAAGTTCCAGATCTCACACTGGAACTTACATATCTGATCTTATTAACGTGTACAATAATCCTGTACATCTGTAACATAGTCATTTTAAAGATGAGAACGTAGAGGGGCTGGGAGTGGTAGGGCCTACAGTTGAACACCCTAACACCATGTTTCATCTAGTCCTCAAAAAATTGTTCAGAGGTGGGAACCTTTTCTTTGACAAGTGCCATTTGGATATTGACAGCATCATTTGCGGGCCATACAAAATGATCAGCTTCAAAATCGGCCTGCTATATTTGGTCAAACATTTAACGAACTCACCCCTAACACGATGGCTGGAGCGGCGTCCCCTTGGTGAGGCGTGTGAGGTGAGCTGGTGTGGGTGATCTTGAGAGCCTCCTATGGCTCCCCTGCTCTGGGCCAAGGGATTGCTACTTGAATGATGGGTGGGTTTGTTTGCTGTTTTTTTAAAAAAATAGGGCTCTTAGCCTAATTTTTTATTTTCCTTTTATTCTTATATTTAATTAATTTGCATGAAATTCACTGGTTAATATCACAACATTGTTAAAATCTTTTGAGTGAGTCTTTGACCCATGGCAACCCTAGACAAAACAGGATCAGATTATTTTGAATGATAGGGTTTTCATTGCTGGAAATTTTGTAATTAAACTCTTCCTGTTCTGTTTTTTTCTGGAAGTGCCACCGAAGCTTGGTCTCATCAAAACCACCCAAACAAGTGGAGGCTGCGGAACTTGGGGCACATTCGTCAGGAAACATACATGGAAGGTTGGATTTGACCAATGAACTACCTCTCCCTTTCAAACCACAATATAGATGAAGGCAGATAGAGAAAGGTGGGAAGAATTCAAATGAAGATCGAAAAGACTTGGGTTCAGATTTTGATGGTGACAGTTCAAAATTATAGCACTGGAAATTCTACAGACTCAATTTCCTTATGGGAAAAATGCGGGCACTTATAATAACCATTCCCATGGATGCTGACAAACAGAAAATAAAAAAAGGTGTTATGCAAATATATGATACATTTTAGAATGGTTTCTGTTAAAAAGTATCACACTCAAATGGCTTCATGGTTAAAGGGATGTTTCATTTACGAGGAAATGCATGTGCGTGAATCCATCGCACTAATTAAGTGGGATCTGCGTATTATCTTAGAAGTGCCTTCTGCTCTTCTCAAGGTCTTTGGAAATATGTGGTGACAAATGCACTGAGGATAATCTGAAGGAGAAGGATGGAGCTGTCGAGTTATATATGTGACAAACTGGACAGCTGCCTTCTTGGAATGTTAAGGTCTATTCCACTCCATTGTTTTAATTTAGTCAACGGGACTGTAATCCTGAAAAGCGTTCAAGGTATAATTCTGAAGATGTATTCTGCTTCTTTTCCCACCCCCTCTCCTCTCTTCACCTCCATCTAATTTGCCATCATTTTCTACTATAAGTGGTTAGCGCATTCTAGAAGGTCTCCTTCTTAAATATTCCTTTAATATCCAGTAGTTCCTTAGTTCCCTATCCTCAGTCTTTCTTTGTCTACTGCTTTCCGCTCCCCATTCCACACTGCAAATCTATGCCATGTACTTATTTGAAATCTTCCATGAATGATGCTTTTCCTTAAGATAAATACCAAACTCTGTGATATTTCCTACGAAAACATTCAGAATTGAACAAAGGTTGACTTCAACTTATTTATATTGATTTTAAAGAATACTTTTGAGCACCCATTATATGCAAGGCACAGTGCCAGGCTGGTTCTATGGAAGAAACGACAGGACCTCGAAGGTGTAAACATTGTAAAAATGGCATGCAGGTAGTCTCTGGACTTCCTTTGATTTTTACAAGTCGGGAGGAGAAGCAATCACAATTCCAGCAGAGGCGGAGGTCAGCGTGGTCCCACACTTCCACCTTCTTTACCAATTCTGCACACTATACTTCTCTGCTGGCTTCGATAATCCATTGTAATGGCTCACAAAACTCACAGGCAATGCTCAGTGATAGGGGTTAATAGGTAAGCTACCAGGTTGCAATTCAGAGTCCTGGAAAGAAACGAGGGAGGCAGTAGAAGTCACAGTACTGACACCAGAGACCAAGCAGTGGGCTCCCCGGCCACCAAAACATGCAAAGCTGAGTGCCTTTGGGCAGGAGCACCTTTTGCAGTGGGGTGCCCTTGGGAATGTAGCAGCACTAGATGAGTTAGCAATGCTTACCCAAGCGGAGCCGGAGGCCAAGGGACCACGTGACTGAGAGGCTGAGGACCAGGGAGAGATGTACCTGATGAGAAGAGGCACTGTTGCAGACCAAAGAACCGAATCCTCACACTGCTTTCGGATCCCGGCATCTGGTAGCCTGTGTGTACTACTGGTGAGTACTATTGGTTTCTCTAAGAAATCTCTATAACTGTGTGTACTGTTGGTGAGTTCTGTGTAGCCACTGCAAGAGATTATCTAATGCAGAAGTGAAGTAGAATGCCGTGGAAAGGGCGGTTGGAATTAGAACAAGATAAAGAAGGCAGGAGCACAGAAGTATGTCTGACTTTTCTGCTGCGCAGGACTTCTTTTGGGCTAGATGTAGCCCATGGAGGTCAGGTGTAGCATTTTCTCAATGTCCCAAAGGTAATCAACCCCATTAAGAAGTCTCAGTCTGAACACTCTCAGCTCTAGCTCTGCGTGTTAGCAAACCTAGCTTCCCAGGCATGTGCCTGGGAGACACCTTACTCCAAAAGCAAGCTTCCTGCTTGTAGGCAAACTGCACTCTTGCTCTCTAGGCTGGAAAGCCCACTGCTGTGTCTCATGCTCTTATCTGCTGCCTCAGCTGCCACCGCTTCTCCACTCTTCTTTGCTGCTTTTCTGCCACTTTTCTGGTAGCATACCTATCCACCTCCTGCATCAAGGAGGTTTGGCACAGGGAACTCAGAGTCTAAAGCATGCATCCTGCTCCGGCTCCTCTTTCTTGATGTTAGTAAAATCCCCCCTTCTCCCTTCTGCTTCCAAGGCCAATTTTTTAAACCTACTGGGATGGCAAAACCAGACAATCTCCTAAAGTTCAAGACACCTTATTTGCATGGTCCCACCTCAGAGATATTGCGTATCCTATTCAGAGTATCAACAAGCTACTCAAACCCCTTGATGACCCACATTCTCCATTTATACAATCCCACCCAATCATTTGGTGGAGGTTATCAAGACTGGTTAGAAGATCCATATTACATAATTGACTGTACTGCAATCTCAAAAAGTATATTTTTTTACAAAAAGAGAAGAACTATGAAGGAAGCAAAGGATTGATCCCAAACCAGGCCAGCGGGCAAGTAGCACTCTTAAGAAAAGCTCTCTTATATCTGACCTTTAAGTCTTAGGTTTTAATCAGTTTCAGAAATACATGTTTTCTCCTTCATTTTATAGCATACTTCCTTTGGCACTTAGAATAATCTTGAATAATCCAATGAAGACACAATTTTAAATGTCAAGGATGAGAAAGGCGACATCACTACATAGTCTATAGACAAGAAACAGACACACTTTATCTATGTAATGCTCACTATGAAACAGGCTTCATGTCAACCTATGTTACCCAAGGAGCCCTAGTAGGGTAAATGTCGGGCTGCTAACCGCTCGGTGGGAGGAAGTGCCCCCATAGGGGCACTTCTACTACAATGCAGTGAATTTGATGCTTTATAGAAGGAAATATTATAGGAGATTTTTGCCAATAAATGCAACAAATTAGATGATGGAGAAATTCCTTAAAACAATACCAGTGTTTACCCAAGAAGAATCGTGTAAGCTGATCAACTATATCTCTATTACAGAAATTTAAAAAGTTAGTTAAAAGTTTCTTAGGAAAATAAATGAAGAAAGCACTTCCCAGATATTTATATTAAGGGAAATATTTCCCTGATATTTGATACAATGGCCAGAAATATAAAGTGGGGGTAAATCTTTACAAAGAATATATCTGAGAAAGGGCTTGAATTGAGAATATATATATTATTTTGCAATATAAATAATAATAAAAACAAGCAACTCAATAAAATGAGAAAAGAATGGAACAGACACTTTAAAGGACATAAGGTGTCAAGTAACTATGTTAGAGATGGTCAGTATTGTCAGTGATCAACTTAATGCAAACGGAATCCACGATGAAATAACTCTACAAGGACGTCAGAATCTAAACAATTCTTGAATGGAAAAAAAACCCAGATATTAGAATCATTAAAGGTAAAAAGATTGGTCATTCTAAGTGTTGATAAGGATGAGAAAAATTGGAATTTTCATATACTGCTGGTGAGAATGGAGAATGGTGTAGCTATTCTGCAATGTAGTTTGACACATTCTTATACTTAATTGTACAAGAACCGTTTGACACAACTGTTTCGGTACTAGGTATTTAGATAGTCAAAAGGAATGGAAATGTCCGTATGAAGACTTACATAACAAGTTTACTTGTAGTAGCTCAAAATTGGAATCAAGACAAGTTTCCAACCAAGTAAACTGATAAGCACATGTGCTGTAGTCATACAATGAATGGAATACTACTCAGCAATAAAAAGGACTGGATCCTTAACATACACATCAAATGGATGAATTTTAAAATAAGCACAGTGTATTAAATAAAATAGACAAACCGGCATATATACAGTATAATCCATTTGCATAATACGCCAGAAAGTGCAAATTCAATTTTAGTGCCCCAAACAGATCAATGGATATGAGGTGCTGGTGGGGGAAACTATAAAAGAACAAGGGAGAACTTTGAAGGTGATGGATATGTTCATTATTTTGACTGTAGTGATGATTTCATGGTTTACACATACATTAAATGGGGTCAGATCTATCAAATGCTATAGTAAATACGAGTACCGACCAATACTTTAATAAAGTTGACATCTGTCAAACATAGCAAATTACACAGTAAATATATGTACCTTGTAGTCCCTTAATAAAGTTGTTAGAACTCCATGAGTCACTCATGTGTTCAGTGTATTCCGCTTTTTAATAATATAGCTTAAAAAACAAAGCAAAACTCAGAAACGCAACCTGGTCTTCCTCTGGAGTATAAGAGAAAATTTATACGGCAGCAAATCAGTTGCAGTTGACTTTATCTCTTGATGACAACTCATAAACTAAATGATGGTTTTTTTATATTAAAAACATACTAAGTGCCCTGAGGCATGAGATTGTCTTCCATCCGTTCTTCAGGTCATGGATGGTGGGGCGTATATAACAAAACCCAGACAACATACGAGGATGTGCTGATGTAGGGTGAAGATCAGTCATGTGATGCTCGCTGCACAGCCATACTTAGGAGCTGACTTTTGAGGATAGTGTTTCATTTTAAAGGTAATAAAATAATGACTAGTTACATTTCAAAACTGACCTAATACAGAGGCACACTGCTTACTTACTATATGGACATCCATAGACCCTGACTCACTATATAGACAAGAGAAAGTGGAAGAACGATATATTCACATTGTGGCATTGCTGACACCTGTGGAACATCCTCTGGGCAGCCAGAAGAACAAGCCATCCAGCCGCAGCAGAAATGCAGCCAGAATGCTCCTTAGAAGTGAGAGGGACAGTTTGAACTCACTACACTTGGGCGGATCATCGGGCAAGACCAATTGCAGGACAACGCTGTCATGACTGGTCAAGTGGTGGGCCAACAAAAATAAGAGAGGTCCTAAACCCACCAGCATTGAGTGGATTCTGATTCCCACCTAAGGTTTCCCAGGCTGCAAATCTCACCAGCATCTCACGGACTCAGAAGGCCTCATCTTTCTCCCATGGAAAGGATGCTGGGCTTTAAAGTGCTGACCTATGGTTAGCAGTTCAACACCCAGCATCACTACCAGATACCAGGTGAGATGAGCTGACATAGCGCAATTATTATGAAGATAACACAGGACCTGGCAAAATTGTGCTCTGTTAAAGTGAAAGTTGCCACGTGTAGGTTCCAGTTCATTGGCAACTGTGGCAGTTACGTCATTTCATGTCAACATGAAGATCTACAGAAGTGCAAGGGTGGTATTCAACCTGTAAATCAGGTCACAGCCTGATAGTGCTTCCTTGTGGGCGTGGCCTTAATGTAAGGAGGGCCCAGGGAACCTGCCCCCCTGCCCCCTCTGCCTTTGGGCAGTCAAGCTGGGACAGAGCCCTGGATATGTATCCACAGCCAGTGGATCCACAGGACTGTACCCACCAGCATGTAATATTCCTGAATTCTGCATTATAGCTTGTGGCTATGTGAGTCTGAAAAGGGACTTCTGGACTATTATTGGACTGGGCTGGGATGTTTTCTTGAATATATAATAACATCTTGATATAAACTTCATATATATATATATGTCACTGGATTTGTTCCTCTAGTCAACCTGGCCTAACACAGCAGCTAACAATGAGACCTAATTATTTTGATAATTCAAAGATTTATTTTTTAAAACAGAAAGCAATCTAACAACATGAAACTGAAAATTAAGTTTTAACTCACAATTTTTTGGGGAAATATCAATTATTATTAGTTAATAGATTATTTTCACCAAAATGGCTATTCTTCACTAATTCTTTTTATCTTTCAGCACTATGGACTTCACGGTAGAGGAAATTTTCCCTCCTGTGATTCTCTGTAACAGCGCCATTTTATGCATCTTGTATAATGGGCTTAAAATTGAATTCTGATCACCTAATTTGACCTGTTTTCGACTGCCTGAAGATGTACTTCAACTGGACTCTCCCATAGGCAGATTGCTTTTTTCCCATTGTATTAAAGGGAACACATTTTTTTTTAGTACCTTTCTTATTCAACGATCGGGGAAAACGGACTACATCTGCCGGAGAGCAAACATTGTTTCTTCCCTCCAGATGTCTGTCTTTCCTCCCAGAAGTTGGAAAGCATTGGACAAGCAAGAACAGATGATGAACACATGAATAACTACAAAATGGGCAAGCTGATTCTTTTCAAAATTGGAATAAACATTTGCTCTTGGGTTCAGATTTAGCCCATAGCAAATCTTTACATTTGTGTTATAAACTTTCAACCAAAAAATGTTTATAATGGACGTGCTGACAATGTACAAATTAAGTTATGGTCACGAAAGCAGTTTTGTTTTAAAATGCCATTTCTGTGCTCCCATGTTTGCTTCCTAACCAGTGACTGAGATATCAATTTTTCGAGAGCTGTTGGCTGTTCCCTCCTCTGCTCCGCCCTCCCCCCGCCCCAATCTAAGGGAGAAGTTGACAAGTATTTTGTAATGAGTGAGCAACAGATCTGAATCTCAGCTTATTTTTCAACAATTGCCAATTAGAGCGCAAAACCCCATGCTGGCTACAAAGAGGATGGTGCCGGTGAGATGATGCTGATGCTGAATGGGACAGAACAGAATGAAGCTTGTTGTTCAAGAATGGCTTTGCTTTTACATAGGGATTTGAGAAGGAAAAGAGATGGCAGTAATCACTAAGAAATCCTTTGCACTCTTTGACCTCAAGTGTCCCAAGACACAGTGAGCATGTTGATGGAGGTGTATAAAATCAGGTCAGAAAATCACGTTAGCTTTCTTCTTAGTCACATGGGTGTGCAAGAGGAAGTGGACTTTTCACTTTGGAGATGGTATTACAGTGATCCCAGTGTGCTGGGTCTGATGCCCCTCAGGGATCTCCTTATGTTTCTACAGGTATCCACTCTTCTACAGAGTTGGGTGAAGAGTGCCTTGCTATATACTCCCAGAATGGCAAACAAGAGTTTGTAAAACAGAAAGGCAAACAAAAATGCTAACAAGTTTCCTTTGAAGGACTGCAATTGAGTGGAACCAAAGTCATGAGATATTATTTGTTTGACTAGAGCCCATGGTGGGGACCTCTGCTATGACCTTGGATACGAGTCAACTATTCTCTTTAATTGGAAATGCAAACGCTATCATTTCTAATAGTTTTATTGGCATATAATCCACACATCATACAATTCAATTGTGGATTCATCACCATAATCATTTGTTGGAACATTTTCTTCTTCCTCATCCTCGTCATTAGCTCCCCCAATTCCCCCACTCTCTCCTATCATGTCCCTAGCTAATTATGAATCGAGTTGCTGTCTCTACAGATTTCCTTATCCTTTATTTGATATACAGAAAAATTTCTAAAACAAAACACGACACAAAGAACCAAAAATCAACACTGACAAAATGAAATAGAGAAACACCTGAGTTGAAATGAAAGCAGAAAACAATAAAAGCTGAAACAACTTTAGGCTGAGTCAAAAGGGAGAGTGCATGAAAAGATGTTACATCTTAACCTAATGACTATGCCACAGTCAGCTTTATATTGCGCTCTCTGTCTGGTAGCAAGCCTCTACACATCCCTCTGTGGTCAGAGGGATTTCCTCAGAGGCTTTATTGATGAATGTGGGGCCCTACAAATGGGTTTTGGGATTCCACTGTCATCCATAGCCTTCCACAAACAAGATGTTTAGAATTTAAGCTTGAATACCCTTCCCTCCTCTTGATTTGGATTTTATTATTTATAATCCTTGAATCACATAGACTGGTGTGCTTCTTCCCTGTGGACTTAGTTGCCATCTTCACTTAGATGGATGCTTGTTTGAAGACAAGTCTTTTAAGGCCCCAGACACTATTCCTTCAGGTAGCTCAGAACTATTTACTTTCTTCACTACGTTTGGGGGGGGGGTGCTTAATTCTTAATATAGGCCTCCAAGGAGAGAATGCACCTGGTATTATGTTCCTAGTGGAATACTTTTAATCTAATTTCTGTGCAGTCTTTGGTGACCCAGTCCGCGTGCTATAGGCAACTGGGACTGTAGACTCTGTCCTTCTGAGGCACACTGCATCATTCATAGGCCACATCAGAAAGATCTGGTTTGGAAACACTAAATGAACCGGGCTTTACCTTAAACTCATGTGGAGCACATTTATAGAACTGACACACTGCCTCAGATTTAAGGCTGATTCTCCGTAGTGTGAGAAAAAGCTATCACTTTTGAGGATCTAGATTACTATTTAGCTTCTTATTTATCTGTTGGTAAATTACAATAGTTTTACAATATAGGGTTTGGGGTGGGAGGGAAGGAAACGATATCTCAAGAACTCAAGTGAGGCAAGTACTCCTGGTACCCAGCTGATTGGGTGTGTTGAAACAGAATCCAGTCCTGTTCTCTTATATTCAGACAAGAGTGGGGAGCAAATCATTTTGATTCCTCATATAGAAACCCACAGAAATTGCCCTTGAAAATGTTAGAGTTTTTTGGAGGGAAACAACAACAATAAATATATATTTAAGTTCTGAACTACCCTGTAGAAAACTAATACTTAGACTTGCCCAATACTATAATTGAACAGCAAGCAGAATTTCAACGTTTGCAGTTTCCGACTTTAAGGTACACACATTGATAGCATATTTTCCTCATTCAATGTTTATGGCTCAGTATCTCTTAAATTAATGAGAGGGCTTAATTCTCAAATATAGAACCCGAATCATAAGAAATCAGACAGGCACTGTGATACAACATGGGTTCCATCTTTGGACTTTTGCTTTCAAGTCTGCGTATTTAGGGAACAATCTGGAGGGTGGGATAGCGATCATCTGAGTGGATTGGTATTCCAAGGATTAATACTCAGTTCTTGAACTGCTAGGCATCTGGAGTTATGTATATTGAAAAGAGTCTCATGCACCATCAGAATAGAATGAAAACATGAGTGTGAAAATATGGCATCTGTTCTTATATTTAGAATTAATGAAAGTTTATTAATATGTGACTCTGAATTGTTTTAAAATGAAAGCTACACCTGGAATAATATAATTTAAAAATTCATCTTAGATATTGCTAGTTATTTTGATTTATCTTATAATTTTAAATATCTAAATTTCATATTTATAAAATGAATTCTTATGGACATAAGAGTAGAATTAAAGATATATATGTCTGACACCCAAAATGAGAAAATGTTGACTGTCCTCTTCCAATTATTACCTGGAGGACCAGAATTCATTCTTTGTTTATAACTCAATGATTCACATAAAGGCAGTCCTGTAGCAGCACACAAAATAACAATAGCAATTCATTGTAATTGAAGAAACTGTTTAGTAAAGAAAGCATCTAACAGCCATTGTTAGCTGCACTCTTTCACGAATGTTTCACCCAGCGCTATAAAGTGAGCCTATTTCAAATGTACTTTCTAATAAATGCCTTGCTCTTAAAAAAAAAAACAACAAAAAAACCAAACAACTACTTGGTGATATACTAATTAACCATGCTCAACTGATTGCTTTGAAAATAAGAACTAAGAGCTCTCATCTAGCCAAGTGGAAACTAATTCAACTCTTTTACAGTATGGCAACGATATGTCTCTCACACACATGCATACCCCCCACATCACATGGTTTACGTTAGCAGTACCTTCCACTAGGTCTTCTGGTTCCAGTCAATGTGGCCTGATAGCCATATTTCTGTGGATTTCCATGCATCATTTTTCTTTCAATACTTATGAAGGTGATTATGAATGTTCATTTTTAATTCACAGATTAAAATCCTTTAAAAAAACACACAACTCAATAATTCTTGGCAAACCTAAAAAAATGTGGACATTTTTTAGCCGGGGGGGAGGGAGAATAAATACAAGGAAATAAATTCAAATCAGGCAAAAGGAAACTCTGACCATTTTCTGTCATATTCAAATTGCTTGTTTTTTGTTAAAATGAAAATTTAAAGCGTCCAATTTAAATTTGTAAAATACTTAATTATTTGATAATTAGATGATTTTTCTGTGGCAACTATTGTTTATTTCTTTTTGGTTAAACTTAAAAAAAATCAGCACATCAAATATGGATTGGCAAAACATTTAGTCATTTGGTTAGTCGATGAGAGAATGCAGACAGGGTATCCACATGTGTGACTTTATTCTGCAGTGAAATACAGAATATTCAGGCACTCATTGCTGGTGTCACATAAGTACCTCTTTGCTTCTGGAATCACGTGGCTAGTTGAGGGTAAACCATAGAAGGCATAACTAAATGCATATACAGACCCCCCCAAAATCTGTTTCCAGCATACATAAGCCCCAGCCACGCATTACACAACAGAAGTTTAAAGTGTTACGTGTAAATCATTTAGACTTAAGCTTGCTAGGAAACACAAACCATTCTCTAAGGACATATGAGACCAGAACTTCAGAAGATGCTGTCTCACTGTGGGATGGCAGCAAACAGCGGCTCACAGACCACCCTGGTGTGTAGTAATCAACAATGCAGTGGCTCACTTTATAAAGGCGTCAGACAGTCTGTAAGCAAAAAGGCAGAGCCTCCAACTGAGACAGGCCCTGCTAATGAGTGGCTCTTCTAGGAAAATGAAGCAAAAAGCAGCAGCAGCATCGGCAGCAGCCAGTTTTAACATATGCAACAGATCTCCTATCACTATCTTCTTCTGAGTATTTTTTTGGGGGGTGGTTGTTTTTTACATTCGACCTCTGTTCATATGGGGAAACACCATCAGGAGAATCACCCTGAAACTGCCATGAGGAGTGGACAGAACATGAACTGACATTCCCATCCTCATGCTCTCATGGCCTTACGTTTCTTTATTATGGCTTTGTGTTTGCAAACATCTGGTCACATGCCTGCTTTCCCAGCTACTCTGTGAATTCCTTGAAAACAGCACCGTGTCCTGCTCATCTTTCTGTCTGTGATTTTCAACATGGCGTATGCTAACGAAGCTATTCAATGTATGTTGATTGAAAGCTTTGTCACAACCCAGGGCTGCCTTGGCTACCCATGCGAGGCTCCATGGGCTCCATGGGCTAGCCTCCCGTGTGCTTCAGCTTTAGTTTCCGCATCTGACAATGGGAGGTCACTCAGTTTTAAACATTAAAACAAAACAAAGCCCTCCCCAAAGACATCCTGTACTTAAAAATATTCTTATTCTAAAAGTCTTTTTAAAAAATATTCATGCAAGTAGAATATCTGGGTAGTTCTTGCAAAATAAGCTGGTTTTCTAAATAATGCTCATTTAATAATTACATGATAGGCAATAGTGTCGTTGAATTTGACTTCTTTCTGACAGGCAAGAGTTCTTTCATGTTACATTGAAAATTATTCAAGAGAATTATATTAATTTGCTCAATTTTCTTAACACGCCATGATGAAAATAACAAAGCAGTCATTTCAGAAAGTATTGAAAATATTGCAGTTTCCTGGTAGTTCTGACTTCATGTACATCAGCAAAAGTACATCAGTGCATACCTGCTGTGATAAGTAGAGAGACTGAAACAAATTTTGTCAACAGGGGCAACTTGGTACACAAACAGAAAATAATAACGTCGAAGAGAGTATAATTAATTAATTCAAGCTTCAAGATAAGATCATTGGATCCTGTTGACCCTACATGTTAATCAACTGATTGATTAATTGCTACAATCATAATAATTATATGGTTCAAATCTAAGTATACTTAATGATAGCATAGACTTAGAGTTACAAGTTCTTTTCAATCTGCATATCCTTTCTCTTTCTTAATTCAAAGTAGTTGATTTCATTTACTTTGAAGATATCTTTTGAGCTGGAAAGCTGAAATGTTCGTGTTGAAATTAACCAAGGTTCAATTTTGCTTATCAAGTAAACGTATTTGGTCATTTTTCAGTGCTCTATTTAAAATATTTTTTCTTATACTTTCTTCTTTTTATTTTCTCCCTTCCTCTCTTTCCTTTCTTTTGCAAAGAGGTCAAACATCTGTTAGGTGGAGAGAAGCTTAGGACTTATCTAGCTACTATGTAAATGTTTATTGCTTTTGTGTCTGGTGGGACATATAATGCCCACCTACATTTTTTGCCTTGAGGTTTAGTGGGAAGTGTAATTCCATTTTTAGTGCATGCTGCCATCTTGTGGAGGCCTGTATAACTGGGGACTCTGCAGAAACAGGGCTCATTCAACAAATTAGAATGAGAGACCTATTGGGACATATGCGTCCCACTAGTTTTCCCAAAATTTCTGTTATCTAATTTTTAAAAAATTCTCATTTAAAATGGTTTCAATTACTGAAAGCACCATGTTGCAACAACAAAAGCATAAAAGAATTCACTCCTGAAAGGATAAAAATTTAGCATACATCAGAGCAATGTCAAAAGGGTGTAAAAACACAGATACCTGGGTACCTCCCCAGATAGTCTCATTCAGAGGATCTGGAGTGGAGCTCAAGACCATGTCTAACATGATCCCACTTGATGCTGATGCTAATAGTCTACAAAATACCCCCTTGAGAAACACCCTGTAACTTTTGTTTGGATCACTAACTAAGAAAAATCACTCCAGAAAACACACGGGCATACATAAGCATAAATCAGGAAAACATTTCTGGGATTAATTTGTGATTATCTTATGCATACATTTCAACTTCAGGATTTTAAGTTAGCATAATTTCATCAGAGGTCCCTGGTGCAGAGTAGGTTATGTGTTGGATTGCTAAACACAAGGTCAGTAGTTCAAAGCCACTAGTCACTCCTCAGGACAAAAATGAGGCCTTCTGCTCCTGTAAAGATTTATAGCCTTAGGAGTCCATAGGTGCACAACCCAATAGAATTTTCTGCCTACCATTTTCCCTCTTAGATATCCTACCAATAATTAGCAAATTGATTTATCTAAACCAAAAATTTTTTTTCATGACTTTCCTCAAAAACATTTATCTATCTAGATAAGATGGACTGGATGAATAATCTGGAGGAGAAAACAATGGGACCAATGGTTCCGGGAGGACATGGGAGAGGGGGAGGAGGGGACAAGTAAGTGGTGCTGACCTGCCCAGGGACAGGGGAGCAATAAGTGATCCAAAATCAGTAGCAAGGAGGGTGTGAGTGGACTGGTAGGGATTCAGCAAGGGCAAGGTAACCGAGAGAAATTACTGAAACCCAAATGAAGGCTGAGCATGATAGTGGGACAAAAGGAAAGTGAAATAGAGGAAAGAGCTAGGTGACAAAGGGTATTTATAGAGGTCCAAAGACTGGAATGTACATATGTAAATATATTTATATGAATGTGGGGAAACAAACCTATGCGCATATATTTATAGGTTCAGTATTAAGGCAACAGATGGACATTGGGCCTCCACTCAAACACTTACTCAATTCAAAAATACTTTGTTCTAATAAATTGGCATTTCAGGATGCACACCTTCCCGGTGCGATTGCGGACGAAAAATATGTGCATAAGCAAATGTGGTGAAGAAAGCTGATGGTGCCCGGCTACCAAAAGATATAGCATCTGGGGTCTTAAAGGCTTGAAGATAAACATGAGGCCATCTGGCTCAGAAGCAACAAAGCCCACATGGAAGAAGCACACCAGTTTGGCTGACTACGAGGTGTAGAAGTGACCAGTTATCAGATATCAAAGAGCTAAAAACAGTATCAGTGGGTGCTTACCTTCCTCACACAACGACTGAAGACAAATGTGTGCATAAGCAAATGTGGTGAAGAAAGCTATTGGTGCCCGGCTGTCAAAAGATATAGCATCTGGGGTCTTAAAGGCTCAAAGATAAACAAGTGGCCATATAGCTCAGAAGCAACAAAGCCCACATGGAAGAAACACACCAGCCTGTGTGATCACAAGCTGTCGAAGGGATCAGGTATCAAGAATCAAAGAACAAAAAATCATATTATTGAAAATGTGAGTGAGTGCAGAGTGGAGACTCAAAGCCCAATGGTAGTCAACTGGAGACTCCTTGCTGAGGGGTTGTGGGGAGAAGATGAAGCAGGCAGGGTGCAGGGTAGCAACGATGAAACATATAACCTTCCTCTAGTTCTTAAATACTTCCTCCCCTCAGTATCATGATCCCAATTCTACCTTACAAATCGGCTAGACCAGAGGATGTACATTGGTAAAGATAGCAACTGGAAACACAGGGAATCCAGGACAGATGACTCCTTCAGGACCAGTGATGAGAGTGGCAATGCCTGGAGGGTGGAGAGAATGTAGGGTAGAAAGGGGGAAGTGATTACAAGAATCTACATATAGCCTCCTCCCTGGGGGAGGGACATCAGATAAGAGGGCGGGGGGAGACATCACACAGTGTAATATATGACAAAATAATAATACTTTATGAATGATGAAGGGTTCATGAGGTAGGGGGAGTGGGGAGGGAGGGGAAAAATGAGCAGCAGATATTAAGGGCTCAGGTAGAAGGCAAATGTTTTGAGAATGATGATGGCAACAAATGTACATATGTTCTTGACACAATGGATGTAGGTATGGATTGTGATAAGAATTGTACGAGCATCCAATAAAATGATTAAAAAATAAAAACATTCAGTGGGGTTTGCAGTGCTTATAGAATATAGCTTACATCCTTCATTTGTTCACCTATTGAGGAATTGCATTTCTATGAGGAGTTCTATGGTTGGCAGAAGGATATGAGATAAAAAACACCTTTGTCATGGATTGTATTCTCAGGGACTTATGAATACTGGACTTTATCTGCATAAATTGCCCCCTATCAGAGCTGGTGGTATAGTACATTATGTTTTGGGCTGCTAACTGCAGGGTTATCACTTGGAGACCACCAGCTACCCTGCAGGAGAAAGATGAGACTTTCTACTACGGTGAAGAGTTACGGTCTTGGCATCCCACAGGTGCAGTTCTACCATCTCGTGAGTCAGGATCATGTTGATGACTGTGAGTTTGGTTTTGGTATACTGTCCTTTCCACATTTTAGTGCATTAGACTCAGATTCACACTCTCCCCCAAACAGCACCCACATGTCAGAGCTAGAGCCCTTGGCCATTGGCCATGCTCTTTCTCTGGTTTGCTCTCCTAGCTGCACGCTCATTCCTTCGTGAAGTGGCCCCAACCACTGCAGGTTTAGCCTTACTTTCTCTACAGCATGGTTTGCTTCCATCACTTATTGTATCACCAGATTGCGTGTTCTCACACATCATTCTCTGACTCAGGAGATTTTCTTCTTGATTCTTCAATATCCCCTTCAAGGAAGGGACAGATAGAAGTTCTGATTACACAGATGGAGGTTGGTGAATTATGATTAATCAAAAGGATTTTCAGGCAGTATTATATTTAATATAAAAGTGCATTTTGTTGAGCTTGTGTCATTGATTAAAAAGGCACTGGCTGGATAAATTTAAGCATGTTCTTTTTTTAATGGTGGGCTGTAATCAAAGAAAAATACGTTACATAAAAATTAGCTATTGGGATAGAAGCTCAATTAAGTCAAAATCAGGTACAAGTGACAGAAGAGGAACATTAACTAAGGTTGAGGGCAGGGAGGGAAGGGTGGAAGGGGTATGCCATGAATTGGTAATAATCGTGTTAGGATTATTAAGGCTGGTAAAAAGGGTGAAAGCCTTGGATTGGGGCAAGATGCTGTAATTCCAAGATAGGGTAATGAGAAGGAAGAGCTTCTTATCTTTCTGTGTGGATTTATTAAAAACAAAGAACCCAAACTCTTGGTTACCAATCTGATTGCACACCAGAATCACTTGAAAGTTTTTCTGTATGTTTTAATAATGTTTCTGAGTCTCACATCCCAGGCATATTGAATCTAAATGCATCACGGTGGAATCCAGGAATCTGTTTTGGAAAGGGATTTGGTTTAAAATTAGGTTTAGGACCTCCTAGAGTAACGGATTCTGAGGTCCCTTCTAATATTGTCAGTTCACTTCACTACATTTAATTTTTAATTATCATAATTGTAGTCAGTACAGAAGCTAGTAGAGCTCAGGAAAGCAAGAGAGAGAGAGAAGACAGACAGAGAGAATGATCCATAAAGTCATTCAGAAACAATTCCCCATTTATATTATGCTTTTTTTTCTCTACATAAAGATATTTTCTTAAATATTTGAAACTAGATACATACTATATAGTGGTGTATATATATATAGATATTCCCTTTTAATATTCAGTACCAAATTACATTAAGAAATACTTAAGTTGTGTTTTCTAATAATTAAACAATTGTATACTTTATATAAATGTGCCATACTATATAATGTTCTTTTCACTATTAACTATAACAGCTTAAGGGACACATAGATTTATATGTACATACTTTATATGTACAAATTTCTATGTACATACTTGACAGTAAAAGGATAAACATATTTTTAAGGTCTTGGCTATATAACAATCCAAATGCTCTGCCAGATACTGGAAGAGTCTGCCTCCCAGAAGAAGTTATTTCAGAGAACAGCACTGAAGCTGCAGCTCAGGGAGAGGGATGTGTCTGATCAAAGCACATGGGAGCAAATGAAGGGGGAAGAAGAGAGAGTGGAGCACATCCTGGCCCACTAAGCCTTGAGGATGATATCCCCACTCACAACAGGCAATCCGCAGAGAAGACCATATGACTGGCCCCACTGGGAGACAAGACATCCCTCACTGACCCATAGCCTTACAGGGGACAACGCTGGAGACAGAGTGTGGGAATTGTGCCCGATCTGATGCCACCACACCGAGGCAAAACACTAAGGGCATGCAACAGAACAGCAAGGGGAACAAAGCAACAACGTCCCCATGGAATACTAAAAATAGACTTTGGGGCCAGGGCGCCAAGCCCCAACAGACTCGACTGGAAAACATTCCTAAAGGCCAACAAACAGTCCTTGAACTAACCACAAGCTTTTCTTTGTTGCTGTGGTTTGTTTTTGTCATTGGCTTGTTTGTGGTGTTGTTGTTTCATTTTCTTTTGTTGCTTGGTTTTGCTCTGTCTTGTTTTTGTGCATGTTATTATCTCTGCAGGTCTGTCTACATAAGATAGACTGGATGAACAATCTGGAGGAGAAAACAACGAGACCAACAGTTCTGGGGGACATGGGACAGGGGGAGGTTGGGGGAAAGGAAGTGGTGTTAACAAACCCAGGGACAAGGGAACAAGAAGTGATCCAAATTGGTGGTGAGGAAGTGTAGGAGGCCTGGTAGGGTGCGATCAAGGGTAATGTAACCGAGAGGAATTTCTGAACCCCAATTGAAGGCTGAGCATGATAGTGGGACAAGAGGAAAGTCAAAGGAAATAGAGGAGAGAGCTAGGAGGCAAAGGGCATTTATAGAGATCTAAATAAAGGCATGTACATACGTAAATATACTTATATATGAGGATATGGAAATAGATCTATGTTCATATATGTATAGGTTTAGTATTAAGGTAGCAGATGGACATTGGGCCTCTACTCAAGTACTCCCTCAATGCAAGAATAGTTTGTTCTATTAAACTAGCATTCCATGATGCTCACCTTCCCGACACAATTGCTGAAGACAAAGAGGGTGCATAAGTAAATGTGGTAAAGAAAGCTGATGGTGTCTGGCTATCAAAAGATATAGTATCTGGGGTCTTAAAGGCTTGAAGGTAAACAAGCAGCCACCTAGCTCAGAAGCAACAAAGCCCACCTGGAAGAAGCATACCAGCCTGTGTGATCACGAGGTGCTGAAGGGATCAGTTATCAGGCATCAAAGAACAAAAAAATCATATTATGAATGAGGGGGAGTGCGGAGTGGAGACACAAAACCCATCTGTCGGCAATTGGACATCCCCTTGTGGAAGGGTCCTGGGGAAGAGACGAACCGGTCAGGGTGCAGTATAGCAATGATGAGACATGCAGCTTTCCTCTAGTTTTAAATGTTTCCTCCCCCACCCCACTATCGTGATCCCAATTCTGCCTGGCTAGACCAGAGGAAATACACTGGTACACACAGGAACTGGAAACACAGGGAATCCAGGGCAGATGATCCCTTCAGGATCAGTGGTGAGAATGGCGATACTAGGAGGGTGGAGGGAGGATGGGGTGGAAAAGGGGACCCGATCACAAAAATCTTCATATAACGTCCTCTCTGGGGGATGGACAGCAGAAGAGTGGGTGAAGGGAGACGTTGGACGGTGCAAGATGTGACAAAATAATGATTTATAAATTATCAAGGGTTCGTGAGGAAGTCAGGAGCGGGGAGCGAGGGGAAAAATGAGGGGCTGATGCCGGGGGCTTGAGTGAAGAGCAGATGTTTTGAGAATGATGAGGACAATGAATGTACAATGTGCTTTACACAACTGACGTATGTATGGATTGTGATAAGATTGTATGAGCCCCTAATAAAATGATTTTTAAAAAAAAAGATACTGGGAGATCTCCACCTCCACCTCTAGTCGCTTTTGCCTCTTCATGCGCTCAGCTGGTGTGGGATCTATAGTCAAATGTTTATACAATAAACAATGATTCACGGACAACACCAACTTATATTCTTGTAGCATACTTCACTTTTGTGAATCTTGCATCTTTTGCGAAAGTTATTAAGTTCCTTAAGTATTTGTTATTTTTCTTTCAGGTTGCGACCAATGGAGTGAAAAGAAGATGTCAAACAATGCATTTCCTGGAGTAACCTCTGAGGTAGCACAAATGCTTCTAAAGACATTTTACTACCAAACATGGTGCAGAGCTTAAAACCTGAGGCAGGGGACGGATAATGTTTGGGTGGTGCCTTATTCTGGTCACCTGTTTAACAAATAACTGGTTCCAAATAATGTCAATTAAAACAGATGGAAAATCGTAATAATTTTTATTTGTGAATGTCAGCAAGATCAGTGCTGTGCTTATGTGGGACTCTTGTGGCAGCTTAGCTGCCCTCGAGTTTAAATGAGTCACAGAGAGGTTCATTTGCTCTCTCTTTCCTTTTGGTCTTTAACTTCAGCGTACGAGGGATCCCAAACACCCACTGTCCAGCAAGTGTGCGAAATGTGAGGCTTCTCAGCAGTGGGCAATCCCAAATCTGGTGCCCAGAGGTTCATAAATAGCGCGACGGCCTCCCTGGTGTCAAAGAGGAGCACCGTTTGTTTAGAAGGGGAAGTAGGAACTTTGTACTGGAGCTGGGGCTTTCTCTCTGGAAGCAAATGGCACTCTCAAGATGCTCGTGGTAAAACCAGGTCCTGAAAATGCAATCCGCCTCAGTCGGCAACGTAACCTAAAGGGCAGGTGTTCACACATGGTCCTGATGCCACGGGTGCGAGAAACGGGCCCCGGGAGCACCGAGTAGGGATTTGGTGGCAGATGGTAAGGTCTGCGGGAAGTGCCCACCCAGCTTTGTTTGGCCCATACTCTGAAACAACTCGAATAAACTTCGTGTCATAATTTATAAGCATATCAGTATGAATAAATCAGAATCCGGCAGTCATGTTTATTATATTCTTGTTGCTTAATATTCATGACAGTAATTTATTTTTATAGTACAGTCTCACTATTCTCTCCACCATTGCTGCGCATTAAAGTCTGGCAAGTTGTGTGCGCGGGAGTCCAGGTAACCCTTTGAAGACTGAAACGCTCACTAGTCTGCTTACCTTTCTTTATTTGTTCGTGAATTCTCTCTTTTCCACAAGCATGTAAACCCCCAAGATGATGCTTCTGTGCTTTATACTATAGAATACAGATTCTCAACAGATTCTCCCTAGTTCTCTGATGGCAACTATATGATTATTTGCAGGACTGTTAAGAATGTTTGGAGATAGAGAAAAGTTATTTTTAAACTTAATAGTAAGAAAATCACTTCAACTAAGCATGATTTCTACTTTTCTTAGATACCGGCTATCTTTTGCCTATCACCAATTCTTCCCACACCATTGATTCAACCGTTCACGTTCATTGCTGGTAATCACTATAGACTGACAGGGAAATAACCACCACAATGCACCAAAAACAAACAACCCCCCAAACAAACTCACTGCCATCAAGTCCCTTCTGACTGAGGGAAACCCTATAGGACAGGGGAAAATGGCTCTTGGAGGTTTCAAAGACTACAAACCCGTAGAAAAGTAGCACACGTCATCATTCTCTTGTTGTGACTGGTGTCTTCAAACTCCTTCTGGCGGTTAGCAGCCCAATGCATAACCACTGCACCAGCAGGGCTCCCGATACGCACTGAGAAGGAGAGCTCCACCCCCTGTCAGTCGATACTACCGTGATGGGTGATGGCGGCTATGCACTGCTCTTTGAAGTACTAGCAAGCTCACCCAAGGTGGACAAGTTGCAGGGGACCTTCCAGACTGAGAAATATTTGGTGATCTATTTCCAAAAATTATCAAAGAGAAACGTTATGGGTCACAACAGAATCTGATTCCATACAGTGCTATCAGATGACGCTCCTGAGTGGGAATGTGTTATTCAATAGTTATAATAGACTCAAACATAAAACAGCCATCAAAGTGGTATAGAACTGAACGATGTCTCATTCTACTGTACGTAAGGCTGGCTCGAGTTGGAGCTGACTCAAGGATAACCAGCAGTAACAACCACAAAGTACTGGTGCTACAAAGAGGAGTAAGCCATGGCTTCTGTCCCAGAGAAGCTTAAGTCCGATTAAGAGATGGAAAGGCAATATTGTATTGCACTGGACCTAAACAAGAGACAACTCATAGTGAATTTCACACTTAAAAACTGGAGACAAAATTAATTGCCAGCAAACGGAGTCACAGGCAAACGAGTATGGAAAACCGATTTTACAAGAAATTTCTCAGCTGACAATATTCTGAGGACCCATGTACTTTATGTGTCCTCTACCTCAGCACAAAGGTTCAACAGTCTCTTAAAGGGACACATCCTAAAATGGGAGTGGATGCAGAATCAGTAGTCTGACTGTCGTGCTTTTGCAAACCAACAGAAAATGTGAGTATGGAGGTTTGAAATAATGCATTTTATTTTGCACACTCCATTCAATTACTTTTATAGAACGTAATAGAAGCAAGAAGTAAATCCCTTGGCATAGTGCTACCTTTCATTTAAAGAACACAGCTCATGAAAGGTATTTCTTAATCTGAGTGTTTGAAAACGCAATACGGATGCAGGCTTTATTGCTAAGTACACTTGAAACATTTGGAAGACGAGGAGCTTCTTGCTATTTTTGTTACTACAGGGCATTCCGCAGTGATATAGTTGTGCCCTTTGTACAAAATAAGTGCTCTTAGGTAACATTTTGAAAAGATAAATTGTGAGTTCTGCACAAATAAATTTGAATACCCTCTAATCTTGTCCATCTGCTAAGTGTGTGTGTGTGATCTCACTGGTGTTTTATTTTTAAAAGCTCTTCAGTGACCCAGAATAAAAGTACCTGTAATGTTGTCTTGGATACAAGCAAGAAGCAAACAAAAAAGTTAGTTGAATTAATTTTGAATTCAATACTCAAGAGAAATCCTTTCTTAAATTAATGTAGAGTTTTGAGATTACAAGTATAAGGAGATAAATTCATCTTATTCTATTGTTGTCTCTTACTGTATGTAGTTCTTAACAACACAAGATTTTTATCTTTATCAAATCTAAGTCTGCTAATTATCACAACTCTCTGTAAGATGACATTTGTACATTTGTCTAAATAGGGCAAGAACTACAATTTTGTGGGTAAGAGCAAAAGCTTTGGGTGGTCTTCAGGTTCTGATTCAAGTTCTAGCTCTGTAACTGCCTAGCTGCTTCTCTTAGACATGTTATTTAACTTCTATCAGTCTCTGTTCCTAACTTGAAACAATTGGAATAATATCTATCCCAATATATTAGTATACAATTAAACTGAATGGGAAAATGTGTATATGGCTAATGCAAGTGATAAGCACTGTGATTCTACCTTCAACAGGAGCTGAAATTCCGAGGTTCAAAAACATATGCCAATACTAGCCCATCAGTTGATAAGAATTTCACTCTATTTGGAATTTCTCTTTCTTCATTTTTTTACTAACAAAGTTCGTCAAAATGTTATGAATTGTTATCTCTACTTGATCCCTTGTTTCTAATGGTCTTAAAGTCTTCACTATATGGCACTGGAATGTAATCTAAGATCTGGATATAGACATGGAAGACGGCACTGACTCAGATTAGCAAATGCTGATGGGAGAACTGCATTTGAATTATGGTGTTGGTGCAGAAGATGGAAGTACAATGGAGGACCAGAAAAGCCAATAAACACAGCTAGAAAGTTTAGAAGCAAGAATGGCAAGATTTTACTCTCACATACTTTGGACATATTATCAGGAGATGGGTTCCAGAAAAAGGATATCATTCTGGTAAAGTATGGAGGCCTGGTGGTGTAGTGGTTATGCACTGGGCTGGGATCTACCCAGTCAGCAGCTCACAACCACTAGCAACCCCTCAGGAGAAAGAGTGGGCTTTCTATTCCTGTGATCCACAGAGAGTCACGGTGAGTCAGCATTGACTCAATGGCAGGGAGAGAGTCCAAGACAAGGTAGAAAGCCGTCCACGAGCCAGATCGACACAGTGGCTCAACAAGAGGCTCCAATATAACAACTGTGAGGCCGGCACAGGGCTGTGCTTCAGTCAGTTGTTCATGGAGTTGCTGTGACTCGGGGCCACCTTGATGGCACCTGGGATCATGGAGAGGTAAGATTTGAGGCATGGTACATGGCATATTAAAAATTTCTGTAAGGAGTTTTAAAACTTCATAAATTTAAGACAAGGGAGAAATAGAAAGAGGTGACCTCTGGAAGTGTAAAACCCAATCCCAGACCATAGTAAGAGAATTAATAACATTAATAAAAAGTTAATCAAGTCTTGGTTTACCGCAATCAATATTGTCACCATAAAGTATGACACGATCGTACATTGATCAAGTTGCAGGCTAAAGCCCTCCATTGAGGCGTGATTTCCACACTCGAGAAGAGCAGGCTTAGAGGAGGTCTAGGAAACTGAGTCTATGACAACTGACTGATCGAAAGAAGAGAGAGGGAACGGGCAACACTGACTGCCCACAGGATTAACAGTTTTAAGTATTTTCTTTTCTTTTATTAAATCATTTTATTAGGAACTCATACAACTCCTATCACAATCCATGCATATATCAATTGTGTAAAGCACATTTGTACATTCATTGCCCTCATCATTCTCAAAACTTTTGCTCTCCACCTAAGCCCCTAGCATCAGGTCCTCGTTTTTTTCCCCTCCCTCTCCACTCCCTCCTCCCTCATGAACCGTTGATAATTTATAAATTATTATTTTGTCATATCTTGATCTGTCCCATGTCTCCCTTTCCCCACTTTTCTGTTGTATGTCCCCCAGGGAGGAGGTCACATGTAGATCCATGAAATAGGTTCCCTCTTTCTAATCCACCCTCGCTATACCCTCCCAGTATCGCCACTCACACCACTGGTCCTGAGGGGATCATCCGCCCTGGCTTCCTCGTGTTTCCGGTTCCCACCTGTACCAGTATACATCCTCTGGTCTAGTCAGACTTGCAAGTTCATGACAGTGGGGGAGGGGGGCATTTAAGAACTAGTGGAAAGTTGTATTTTTCATCGTGCTACATTGCTCCCTGACTGTCTCGTGTCCTCCCCAAGACCCTTCTGTAAGGGGATGTCCAGTGGCCTACAAATGAGCTTTGGGGCTCCACTCCACACTCCCCCGCTCATTCATTATGGTAAGATTTTTTGTTCTGATGATGCTTGATACCTGATCTCTTGAGACCTTGTGATCACACAGGCTCATGTGCTTCTTCCATGTAGGCTTTATTGCTTCTGAGTCAGATGGCTGCTTGTTTACCTTCAAGCCTTTAAGACCCCAAATGCTATCTCTTTTGATAGCCGGGCACCATCAGCTTTCTTCACCACATTTTCTTGTTCACCCACTTTGTCTTCAGCACTTGTGTCGGGAAGGTGAGCATCATAGAATGCCAATTTAATAGAAGAAAGTGTTCTTGCATTGAGGGAGTGCTTGAGTGGAGGCCCAATGTCCCTCTGCTACCTTTAGTATTTTAAAATCTTAAGAGGGTGCTACAATAAAGTCACTGGTTTGGTTCTGCCTGGAACCAATGTGGTTTTGCTCATGTTGTTCTAGTTGGTCGGCCCTTTCCCTCCAGGAGGGTTTTCAATGGCCTGCTCTGCCAACATTGCTCCAGAGCCATTGGGAGATCCAGCCCCCAGTAGCCCTGGGAATCACTGAGTTGCACACTAAGATCTTCCGAGGCATTCCAGGTCTGATATTTGTACCCCTTTCCCCTAAAACATTTTTCACACCAGAGTCTAAAAGGAATGGTATTTTTTTTGCAGAATCCCTTA
Organism: Tenrec ecaudatus; assembly: GCF_050624435.1. Lineage (NCBI taxonomy): Eukaryota > Metazoa > Chordata > Mammalia > Afrosoricida > Tenrecidae > Tenrec > Tenrec ecaudatus. The sequence continues at coordinate 98,374,078 of NC_134542.1, forward strand.
ATGATGTAGTGGCTCCTACTTAAAAACCATAAAGAACAAAAAACAAAATGAAATAACCACCCCCTCCCCCACCTGCCAAGCTCACTGTCGTTAAGCTGGTTCCAAGCCATAGCGCCCATGGAGGACGGGATTTGAACTGCCCCTCTGGGATTTCAGAGGCTGGAAAGCTTTACAGTGGCGGTTCTCAGCCTGTAGGTCGGGACCTCTTGGGGGTGGGTGAGGGTGGAACGACCATTTTACAGGGGTCTCCCGATTCATAACAGTAGCAAAATTACAGTGATGAAGTAGCAATGAAAATAATTTTATGATTGGGAGTCACCACAACATGGAAGAATTGTGAATGAGGAAGTTTGAGTTGAGAATCAAGCCTCATGTGCACGGAGCGCGAATAGTTTCAAACTCAGAGAACATTTTTACATTGTGCTGAGAGCAGCTCACATGAACAGTGATCTCATTAATTGAAAAGGCAGTATCAACTCATAACTAGCATGACAGATGGCTCTAATTCATACTGCCGATCTAAAATTTGGCAGAAAAATGATCTTAGATCACCTCTCAGTGTCCTCTTTTTGCTTGCTGGACTCTCTGTGTGAAAAGAAGAAGAAAAAGTGGCACAGTGCTGACGGGCTCCTTAAATATTAACCGTGAACTCAGGACTTTAGGCATTTGATCTTTTAAAATTCAAACTTTCCGAAAAAATAAACATTTTCTATGAAACAAGATGTGAATGGGAACCACATATTTAAACGGAAAACTGTGTATGAACAAAAAAGGAAGAAACTCTCTTAATTACCTAATACTCCAATATAACAACTTTATAGTTCAACTCTTTAAAAACAGAAAAAAAAACCCACGTGTGTGTTTCTCCTTTAAGGATAATAGTTTTATTTTGGTAAAACCAGCACTAACAATTCTGCTTCTCTAGTCATGTGCCCATTTTCCACATATTTGTTCCCCAAATTGTAGGAAAATGTATGAGTAACCCCTTAGGGACAATTTTCATTCTCCAAACCACATGGCAATTCTCAGCATAGATATTCTGCTGCTTCAACATAAGCAGAATTCCCCCAGGAAATGTACAGTACTCCAGCAGCCATCACATCTAGAGTTTAACTCTGCAGAAAAATAAGGAGTGAGCCAAATGAAGAAGCAACGCCCTCCAAGGCATCCGTGGTCGTCCTTGATACTGCTCAAAGGAAGTCGTGCTGCCTAGAGAGGTGGGGGCTCGAGGAAGGGCAACTAGTTCCGTGATGAGAGAGAATGTACCTGCCTGTGAGCAGCTAAGAGGAAAAACGTTGAGAGATCAGTTTTCATTCTGTGTCAAAATAACAAGCAAACAAAACAAAACAAACTAGTAAATGACAAACAAACAAAATAAAGTAGTAAATGGCACATCAATATAAAGAGTCTTTTGAGAGTGTTGGGGTGGGGTGGGGAGCCAACCTCCACAGAACTAGAATATCACGAATTGTGACAATAGAAAAGAAAAAGTGAAACGTTTTAGGTACTAGAAAATGAACGTATGCATGCATATTGTGGTGTTTCCATATGAGAATGGATGGGTTACTGATCATGTGTTGGTAGATAGATCTTGAATGGCTTCTTCTCATGAGAAAGATTCACAATATTACGAATATTTGCATAGGCTGCTGTAGAGCCTTTCCTTCGTCCCAAGTTCCTTACCGACCAATGCTTCCATGGCTTGCCCAGGATGAAGCACAAGATTCACTTTGAGAAAGCAACTGCTTTCCAGCTGGGAAAGGCATTTTAGATTTGTCTCTTTTCTAGTGCCTTTGGTAATGTCATGAACTCAGTAATATTTAATTTGCGATACTAGTTTTGTTAATTTAATTAGCTGTGTTGATATTACTAACATTAATTAGCAAGGTTCTGTCTGCTAGGAGAAGATGGTTAGATTCTGGACTCTGATGAAGATTTATGTTCTATAAAGAAGTAGAAGACTTGGTCCCTCAAGTGGTTTGGGGACCAGGAAGAGATGGCCGAACCAAAGAAACAGTCATGATACAAAGGTATGACAATCTTTATCTCATGATTGGAAAAAAAAAAGAATGTCCCTGTATTGTGAAGCAAGAAAATACACTTGAATGTCCCCAGTCTTCATTATCTGAGTGCTGCTATAACTAACACACACACACACACACACACACACACACACATACACACACACATATAAATGGATGACTTTAACACATACACATGTAGTCTCTCAGAGCTTAGGTGACTAGAATTCCAAATTCAGGGTGCCAGCTTCAGAGAAAGGCTTTGGGGGAGGTCCTTGTCTCTTTTCAACATCTGTGGGTCCAGAATACATTGGAATTTCCACATATCTTAAAGCTCATCTTCCCAGTTCCTAAGAGTTCTTTATTTCAGGATCCCAGTTCCTGTGGACATGCTCTGCCCTGGCTCTTCTTTGCTTCGTGGAACCAGGTCCTTACACTCTGAGGTCTTTTGCTTAAACCCTTCTATATCTCCAAGAGGTGGAGTCAAGGAACAATCAAATTGCGTACATTGCTTCTGACCCCACTAACATAACTATGCCCAATGCTGCCTTATCAATCTCATAAAAAACCGAGGATATAAAACACATAGGACGATTACATTAAGTCACAAAATGAAGGTTATTACATAACAGTGAAAAGATGGCTTGGCCAAAGTGAGACTTATTTTTTGAAAGGCAATTTAACTTATAACAGGTGCTTAAGCATGTTTGGCACTATTCAGGGTTTAGGAAACAAAACACAAGCAGAATAAAGATGCCCCTATGCATCACTTGACGCATACCTAATGTTAAGGGTAGAAATTATAGTGGCAAAAGATTAAGTAAAGTCATTTGAGTTTGTGGTCTATAGGTTAGTCCTATTGTACTTTGGCTTAATATGAGTTGATATTTATAAATTATAGTCTTCCAGGAACTCTGTAAATAATGTTTATCATGTTTACTATTTCATTACATTCTTTAAAAATATACATAAAATTATACATGTAAACACATGTAAATAAAGTATGAATACTTTTTGTGATAAGAATATGTGGCAACTTTGAGATCTTGCAAAGCATTTGTTTTTTTCCTACCAAGCGAAATTACATAATTTTTTTGTATAATTTTAATTTGGGCTGGCCTAGACTGGGTTGGGTAGTGAATAAAGATGATTAAAGAAGAATTGGTGTATTTAAATGATGTCGTAGAATCTTGTAAGTACCATGGAGATCCACACATCTGTCTCAAAGGAAGTATGTCCAAAATGCTTTGTAGGAGCTAGGAGGGCAAGACGTTGTCTCCCTTAGGGAATGCTAACATGGAACAGTCTCTGGAGAAGGACGTCGCGCTTGGTAAAGTAGAGGACCCATGCAGAGAGGAAGACTTCCCCCCTCCCTCAATGAAATGAGGAAGCGACTGCAGTAACAGACCCTAACAGAAGAGTCACCATTATGTGCATTTAGTTTCTGTTGTACATAGGGTCCCCCTACGGTGGAACTGACTTGCTGCTACTTAACAACAACCTATTTAAAAGATGGTCCTGTGGAACTGGGAGGTTCAGGCAGCTAGCTCATGAGGGGCCATTACCTGGCTGTGCAACTTAAAGTTTATTGCTGAGACAAAGAGAACATCAGAGACAGGTATGCAAGTAACATGAATGTTATAAGGAAAAGCAAATAAGACAGGTAACACATTTTCTAATGCAGCTGATGTATAAGAACTCAATTTTACAGTTGATGCTTAATTTGAAATCTAGTTTTATGTACAATGGACTTTTCACTCCGCACAATGAAGTAGATGGAAGTCCAGTTGTTTATTATTTAGCACAAAACCATGACTACAACAAGACACCTCTGCAATCCATTTGGCTCCATTCAATTTTTTAATATTTTAATTATGAATATAATTAGAATGAGCTTAGAGATGGGCTAGGCATCAGCTCTGAAATGTCCAGCTTGCAAAAACAAAACAAAGCAAAACTCCAAACCACACACATGCACGCATCTACAGTGATTAAATATTAATCATTGCAATGATGAGCACAAACACTCCAAGTTCATGAGCATGCTAGCCCACAGTGGAAACTTTGGTAGAAGTGGCGTCTTTGTGAAATGTACCTTTATTTGAATTTCAAAATTTACTTGAAATGATGCAGAAAATAACTGGGTACCTCTTTTTCTTTCTTTTTTCAATAGTCCATCAGCCATGATAAAGTGTAGGAATCTGCTTTTGGAGTTCCCTTGGATGGTCCTAGTGCACCCCCGCCCCCGGGGTGGTAGCTAAACCATTGGTCACCCTGCTTGAATTGGGCTGCTGTCATCTTTCATTGACTTTATTCACAGGGCACGGGTGCGCTCTTCTAAGTTGTATATTCTAAGATGTCTCCTATATTCCAAATATACTTTTCCTTCAATCGGCTATGCCGTAGTCGTCCAATGTTGTCTTGTGAATCAGGATTCATTAGCATAGCCGGTAGAGTTGGGTCATAAGGTCATTTGATAAAAATGTTAACGCTGATGACATTCCCATTATTAAAATGTATGGACCATTACTGGGGGAAGAGAGGAAGTCACAAGGCATCTTTGGAATGTTATCATGAAGCACACACAGAATCATAACTCTAATGTGAGCATCAAAGAGCTACAGTGAAGAAAGAAACAGACAAAAAAATCCAAACCCCTGTCATCAAGTTGGTTACCATATTAGGACTGACAGGACAATTTAGAACTGCCCCTGAGGGTTCCCAAGGCTGGAAATATAGAAGCAGATAGCCCCATCTTTCTCCCATGGAGTGGCTGGTGGATTGAACCTCTGACCTCGTAGCTAGCAGCCTAACATTTATTCCACGGTACAACCTGGGCACCTTCGAGATGATGATGGTGATCAAAATGAGATGGTCAGAAAATTCCTAAATAAAGGAACTCTGTTCCAGGTTTGAGTCAAACTACGAAGCCTAACCCTGACATGTAGAGTTAGCACCTCCTTTCAGCAAATGCATGAAGTTATTTCTCCTTACTCCCATTTTCACCTATAAATCAATAAATCATGTGTCTATCAACTCATTTGTGATGTGGAGGTGGAGTGGGTGCTGCTGTATCAGCTAAGAGGGAGAAGCCGTGTTTCAGAGGCTGAAATAGCTCCTCCAAGATGTCCATGCTGTGAATGCTATACCTTAGGGGACTTTGAAGATGGGAGTAGAGGAATAATCTGTACTTGGGGAGGTTATCCTGAATTCTCCAGATGGAGCTAATACATCACAAGGCTTCTCAGATGTGGAAAGGGATACAAAAGGGAATCAGAGGGAAATGTAACTATAAAAGAGTTTGGAGTCATAGAATATGAGGTATCATGAGATACATTCTCTTTGAAGTTACAGAAAATGGACCAAGACCCGAGGATTGGATTGGAAGCTGGAAGAGGCCAGGAGGAAATCTCTCCCTGGAACCTCCAGATGGATACCATGACCATTGAGTCCATTCTGCCTCCCAGTGGCCCTACGGAGAGTTTCTGAATCTTTAAATCTTTACAGGAGTCATGGGTTTGAACCGCTAACCTTGTGGTTAGAAGTTCAAAGCTCACCCAACAGGACCAGTAGGCTTTCTTTCAAAAGGGTGAAGTCCTGTCAACTCGTTTATTTTAGCTCATTGTCAGACTTCTAACCTACAAAACTGTCAAACAATAAATTAGTGGTATTTTAAGTGACGATTTTTCAGTAATTTGTGTGGCAGCGATAGGAAAATAATAGTCCTTTAGGAAACAAAGATTCTCACTCAAGAAGCAGAGAGGGATTCTTGAAGCTGTGAGACCTGCAACAATCTGGTTGTTCTTTTAGTTGCTGTCCAGTTGAATTGGTTCAGACTCCTAGGAAAGTGGATTATATTTCACTTTGTGAGGAATATTCTTTGAGAAGATAGGGATTGTGACAAATAATTCTAGGAAAAAATCTCTGCAAAACTACTTGCACAGGCAGCGAACAATACTTACAGAATCAGAATGATGAAATGCTAATGCGACTTATTGATTTTTCTAATTGGATAAATTACTGAAGACTTATAAGGATCATTAATATATTAAAAAGTCACTCAAAATGGCTGGTTGTGGAAATGGGTGGAGAGCATGGGGCATGTGGCGGGAAAACTATAATCTACTTGCAAACAGACGCGACCGTGTCCTTTCTGTCTGCTTGCTGGCCTGGGCTGGCTCGAGTGTTCAGTGATGCTGGGAGCTAAGCCACCTTCTTTCAGACTCTCAGGGGCACCCAGAAGCGGAGAGGGGGCAGAAAAGCTTGGCTTTCCCGTCTGAAAATTGGCCAATGGGAACACATGGCTCAAGACAGAATCCTGCCCGATATAGCAATGAGAAATGAGCTATTAATACTATACACAACAATGGACTCAAACATATGATCATGAAGATAGCCAAGATCAGGTAATATTGCATTCTGCTGTATATCAGGGACATCAAAAAATCCATGGGAAAATCCCACTATCTTTCAGTTTTCCATGCATTTTTTTGGGAAGCACTTTTGTGTCAGGTTGTGGTCCTGAGTCAGAGCCCACTGGATAGCGGCTACCAACAGCGCAATGAAAAGAGGCAATCTTGGTGAATGCCCGTGGAAATAGAAACAGAACTTAAGCTTATTATTTAACCTTTCAAGGAAATAAGCTATAGAGTATCAAATAAAATAACCTGAGTACCAACTTTTAGAAGGGGAGGTAAAGCCCAGTTCCCTCAGTGGGGTTTCCACACTGAAGCCTTCTGGACTGGCCCATCTCCTAGTCACTTCACGCTGACACAGGTAAAGGAAGTTGCCTCTCAGGAGTAGTCCTCGGTAGGTGAGGTGATGGGGGATAGGCTGCCAGGGCTCCTTGACTTTGCACTCTGCTGCTAATCCTGTTTTCTGTTTGGTTTAATTGAGGACGGTGACCAACATCCCCAAATGCAGCCATATTATAGTCATGTAGCAAACAAACTCCATTACTTTCTGTGTTAACCTCTTTTTGTTAACACTGAGACAGGTTAGGAAAGGTGTTTCCCCTTGGAAAGATCTGCCTGACTCTTTAGGAAAGTTCAAGCAAATAATAATGGACTCAGCTGCTGCTTATGACCATGGTGTCCTTTGCGATCTTGTGATCTACCTTGTGGCATGCAGTTTCCAGTCAAAATGACCTCTATACTAGCAGTTTGGCCAAAGGACAATAAGCCTGGCACTGTCTTCCTAATTGGACACTTTTGACCTATTTTCTGTCCAGCCTGTGGTGACCCAGGTTGGGTGCTCTAGGGTACTGGGACTTTAGATTCTGGCCTTTCAAGGTGCATGACATCTTTCACAGGCCACACCAGAAAGATTAGATGTGGACACCCTGCTACTTGAACTGGGATTTACCTCAAACTCACCTTTAGCTGATTTAAAGCTGAAGCTCCCTAGAATGAGGAGAAGCAGATGACTTCCAGGCCATAGTTATGAAGTTGGTGGTTATTTGACTTTGTTTCAGATCTCTTACTTTGTGGGTTTCAATGAACGGCAGCCCGGTACTACCATATATGTACCACTGTAATGCCCTCCTTGCTTTCTTGAGACATGTGTTAATCTGGCAGGCATGACCGACCTCTGCGAATGAGTGTTAGGAAAACTTTTACCCTATCTCCAACCCAATTGTTTGTTAAATAGTGTTCAGTCGCTTAAGAGTTTAATCTGTGCTAGTCTATAATTCATGCATTGCAGTCTGAAGCCTACTTATTTTTGTATTTCCTTTTGTCAACAGTGTTTTCAGTTGTATACCATTGGCTAACTTAATGACACCATCAATAACATTACCTTATGCCCCATGGGGATGATTTGCAGTGTTTTCTATCATAAAATGATAATGATGTCTCTAAGGTGAACCAGAGACATATTTAAACCATGACTAAATGAATGGATTTGTAGCCCACACTTAATTCTAGCACCAATCTAAGAGCAATTAGTCCTTATGATGTGGTCCTGCTTGATGCTCACCCTCATGAAAAAATCACTGAAGATTTGGATGCTATGTTAATATGTGGTAGAGAAACTAGATTGTGCCCAGCTATCAGAAAGAGTAGCCTCTAGGGTATTAAAGATTTGCCTTCAAACAAGCAGCCACCTAAGTGAGGCATTACCTATATCCACATGGAAGGAGAACAGCAGCTTGTGTGATTCAAGTATTGTAAATAATAAAATCCAAATCTGGACGAGGAAATGGTATTAGGGTTTTATTTGTGAACACTTGGTTTGCAGAAGGCAACAGATGACAGTGGAAAGCCCACATCCATTTGCAGCCCCCCCTCCTTCGATCAAACCTCCAGTAAATCCCCCTGAGCAGAGTAGAGGGATGTGAACAGTATTTCTAGCAGACACAGAGCCTTGTGAAGCCAACGATGGCAGGAAGTTAGGGGAAAATGTCATACCTTCTCAGTCAATCTCTTTTGTCATCACCCATTTCAAAGTAGCTTCAGTTCGTAACATTTTCTGCTTTCTTTTTGATTATGGTTTTTCTGTGTTTTGTTTAGTCCGGTTGTTGAGTTTTGTTTGTTTTTTTGCTTCCTGTTTGTGTTTTGTATGAGTTTCTGTTGGAGAAATCTCTAATGTATAGATCTACAGAGACAGTAACTGGATTGATAATTGCCTAGGGCCACGGCAGGGCCTGAGGATCAGAGGAATGGGGAGCTAGCAACAAGGAACACGAGAAAGAAATATCCTGAAAGTCATGTTATGCACTGTGACCCGCAGAGTTTCCTGCTAGAATGACTTTCAGGTGAGCTGATCCAATAGCCACATATACACAGAGGACACCGTGCCACCAGCGTGACCTTTAGGAACATGGTCGTGTCAGCACAACCACACGGATTTGAAACTCCTGGAAATATTTTGTCCTTAAGACTAGAAGGGATGGAATCCATCTTGATGGGATCATTGCACATACACATAAGTAGCACGGTCCTGACTAATTGGACTCTTTTCCTACCTACTGACCTAATAACTAAACCTTATGTTCCTTTCCACTAAAATCTTTAAAGACCCTAGAAATGATTTCATTTGGGAAATAGGAGTTGAGCATTACGTAATACTCAAACAACAACAACAACAACAACAAATCCCACGTTTCTGCCATCAAGTCTATTCGGACTCACTGATCCTGGAGGGCAGAAGACAGCTGCCCCATTTGGGTTTGCACATCTCTACGCAGAAAGCCTTGTGCCCTCCTAAGCTACTACTTTTAGCTCACGTGGAAAATCTTCACCCTTTAGGGACTATTTTCAGTAGGCAAGAGGTCAGATCCTTCATTTATAGTATTAACTGGGGAATAGTCACAATAGGCTCCATATCTATTGCTTTTCCCCCCAAGAGTTGCAAGAATCGGTTTGTTACCTGTGCATGTTATACTTTAATACTAAGGGGAAAATTGTCGGACAATAAATAAATAACAGTTCACCCTGATAGAGCTAGCCAACTGAAACAGGACAAAATAATAGTGTATGCCTCTGAATTAAGTTTAAAAGAGGATAACAAGTGGTTCTGAAAACAATAAAATGGGGGACTGGAGTGGGGCAGAGAGTGCTTATCGCATTGATGATTTAAATATCTACTTAGTGAATACTGAAACACTATTTACTTTTGGGAAGCCTCAGGAACTAACACACTGTGACCGAGTCTATCGGGACTCAGCAAGCCTGCACAGGGCTCCCACGGCTGTAAATCTTTACCAAAGCTGTGAGCCGACTCGTTCTCCATGGAGCAGCTGGTGGGTTTGAACCACTGACCTTGCTATTAGCAGTCCAATGCTTACGTAACAGGGCCTCTCTTGGGAAGATCTACTTTATTTCTGAATTAAAGTTCCATCGCTAAAATGTCAGACCATTTAATATCATTCTTATCTTGATTCGAAAACCAAACAAACCAATAGTTTTATCCAGGATAGCTTGCATGGGATATTATAAAATATCAGGCATTCCTCAAGCTAAACAGTCCAGCAAGGCAACGTAAGAAAATGCAAACACGTTTATGTTTAGTGTCTGCAGTTGAAGACTGCCGCATTTTTTTAAGCTGTTTAAACATGGGAAATACTTCTGAGTTTTGCTTTCTCTTCTGGCAGAAAAAAAAAGGATTGTTTTTCAGATCATTTATTGAGCACCTAATACAATTTCAGGAAGACGCCATCTTATTTAATTCTCACAGGAGTCATGTGACCAACACCTTATTTTCCACATGGCTTTTTTGCTCCTTCACCATCTCCCGTTTTGTTAGTCTGTGGGCTAAGTGAGATCATGGTCAGAAGCAGAAATGTATCTCCCTCCTTTTTCTTTCCTAGGGACTTTGGGAAAGTCCAGGTATCAGAACAGAAGAGGCACTGGCTTTTGCCTCTTTTTGTGACCTGTGGAGTGACCAGGCTGAAAAGGATGGAAGAGGAGGTAAACATAGTACATTTCCAAGGATTTAGACATAATGGAAATGCCCAGACCCCCTGCAGGCCTCCAGCCACAAGATTACATCACCTATCATAAAACTCTATAGCTCTGTTTTTCTATCAAGTTCACATCCACAGTACTAATAACGGCTCCAGCACAAGTCATTTCCAGGGAATTAAGTCTTTGCAGTCGGTGGGTTAAATTCACAAGAAATAACCTGCAGGTGACCCAGTTGCATTGACCTCAAGTATGGGATTTCAGATCAATAGCTGCAGTCCTTGTATTCTGGAATATAAAACAATCTCTAGTATTTTTGCTACCCCAATGGGTGTTATCAGACAGGGGATCACTATGGCAATGGCAGATTCTCATAATATTAATGTTTGTTTTTGGTCCAAAAAGAAACTATTTAAAAAAGTAAGTGCCTTCTGTTCATTCTTCTTGGAATATCTAATGATGCCTTTCAAACATAATGAGAATTAACTAATTCAAACAGCACGAGTAGTTATTAATTGCTTGTAGATGAAATACATGTCCTCCTGAAAGGCAGATCATTTTAGATTGGCATAATATTTCTTTTTATCGGTTCACCTTTCCACTCTGTCGTGAAAAGGCAAAAGATCTCTCATTTGGGGAGCCCCTAAAGTTGATAATCTTTCACAAACTGAGCTTGGCTGTACTGAAAGAGAAAAGAGAAGTAACTTTGCCTCTACATCGATGGAGACATTGGCTTGTGTGGTGTTTAGCTCATGTCTAATTAAAATATTGCAACCACTTCATGTGTTAAAACCAACAGAAGGGATTATTTTGACGTAGGGAACTGGTCAACCAAGTGATGAAGACACTGAAGAGTGAGGGACCTAAAAACTCAGTAACATCAGGCAGCCGCTACCTCCTTAAGGCACGAGGGGCAAAAGGAAGAAGGTCCCTTCCACTAGATGGATTGTGGAAACCCAGTAAGCCTGTCAAACTGGATAGAGATGGGTGAACAGGGGAGTGAATAGACTAGCAAACTCTCTCTCTCTCTCTCTCTTTCCCTATTTCTCCCCATAGCCTGCTGATGGCTTACACTGACAGTAGTAGCAAGAAACCAGGCCCCGAGGGACCTCCAAGACACAGATGACTAGGCTCTGAGGCTCCAGAAGCCCAGACCCAACATATGTGGCCATCTCTCCTGTGAATTGACTTTACCTGGTTAGGACCTTTTTCATACAAAATCAATAATGCCTGATTGGTTTCTTGAGCTTCTCAAGAAGCAACGTCAAGATAATCAATTGACCTCTAGCTAATCTAGACTCATGGTGACCCCATGTGAATCACCTTAGACTTGCACTTCATATTGTTTATCCTAGCTGGTGGTAGAAGTGAAGACCAGACTGAAAGCCTCAAAGTCTGTGGTTCAAATCCCCCAGGGCTCTGCAGGAGAAAGGTGAGGTTTTCTGCTCCCCTAAAGATGTACAGTCTCACCATCCCGGCTCTGTTCTATAGGGGTACCTTGAGTCAGACTGGATGCGATACTTTGAGATCTTTTGGAAGAACCTTTCTGGGGTGCACCACTGGGATGAGAGGAAAGATGAATACCAGCACATTTTTTAACCTAAATATGAATGTTATTATACGTTTGAGTTTTCCCATCCAACGGATGGACAAAGGAGTAAAATAACTTTTGTTGTTGTTTTTATTCCACTGCCAAGGAGCTCTATGACGATTCTACCTTCCCATAAAGACATTCAGTGATGGAGCACAACCTGCCACAGAGTGTATCCTGAATTTAAAACATAAGAACTAGCTTCAGCCTCAAGTCAAAAGCCAAGGTTAGTAAACACATACCCCTGCCCAACATCACAATATATTTCTCAGACACATTCCTCTGTTGGTTAATTTCCTCCATTTAAAAATATTAAGAGTCATGAGACTGTGTGCAAAAGGAAGGGGTTGGTGGGAACGCTATATTTTTCGTATAGTTTTTCTTTAATTCTCCAGCTACTTTTCAAAAAAGGAGGTATATTATTTTCAACAAGGAGAGAACGTTTACTGCCCTGTTTGGCTGAGGCAAGTTGGTGGAATTTGATTCTCTTTGCCTTGACCGATGAAGAAACACCTCTCTCTTGTGGTTCCCTTTCTAGAACGCTCTCAGTCAAGCTCACCTACAAAAGCACCACCTACATTTGTATGCCGGCATTTGTATACATGATTTGCATACCAACACATACATATCTAAAGGATATTCTCAGACACGATGAGATTCATGCTCACCATAAACAACTCTGTCAGGGGTGGAGAACATTCAAACTAGTAGCTATCAGTCACAATAGCAGATCCATCTCCGCTGCTGTGGGTATGGCTGCTTCCCAGCCGTGGCCGTATCTCTCAAATTCTACTAACTTTGGGCTTGAGTCAAAGACAGCCAGAAGATGGTCCTACTTTTCAAAGGACACACCTCCAAGTAGATCATACGGGTCGGTTTTTCCCACACCCCTAAAATAGAAAAAATGGCTAGCCCAGTATTTTCAGAATCATGTAAACTAACGAAAGCTGAACTGATGCGGTTTCCATCTTAAAGCTTCCAAATCAGAATCTGGAAACAAGTACGATCCCAGGCGCGATTGAGACTCTTCGCTTAAAAGCGTGCAGGCTGTGCTGTTAAAATGATAGGAATCCTTTCAATGCACACAATCTGGGAGAGGGGCCCAAATGCAAGTCCCTGCGATTTCCCAGCAGATAAGACCCAATCAAAATAGCTTTTGAGGACATGAATGCATCACTATTTTTTCTGCAGTCAACCTTTTCAAGGAAATAAGAAGATCCTGGGAACTCCGAAAGGTTATTCCTTTTGAGGAACACAGGACTCAAAGGCAATGAAATCACAGACAGGGCCAAGAGCCCCACCAGCCCCAGCGCAAACAATGCTGCAACAGCCAATAAGAACCAACTCTGAAATCCAGAGCAGGCAACAAAAGAAAGGCCAGGGAGGCCTAACTCTGTTTTCTTCCCCTGGACATCTTTTATTTTGCCCGAGTTTTAGAAAGGATGATGGCTTTCAAGAACGGTACAACAGAACAGAGAATTCACGTTAATTCTCCGATTTGAGTTCCTTAAATTCCACCAATGGGCACACAGTCACGCAAGTTCAAACCTCCTGCCCAGAGCATCGTGTGCTTGGAGATTTTTTTTTTTAATTTTTAACTGTAATCAAGGTCTTTCAGGCTTGCAACTTTTATTGTTAGTGTTATTATTTTATCCCATCCTTCCTTGCTCTCCATCTTTTCCTCTTAAATCAACTTACTTCCCAGGACATAGTTTTCAAGTCGTCATGACCCTCAGATGTGTCCCCTCAGCTATACCACACAAGATGTGAAGCTGTTTCTGAGAGGCTCTACAGCAGAGGTTTCCTCGCATTTTGTGAAGATTTATTTTTCACCTATTAATGCATTTGTTTATTTTTGCTGAAATGCATGTGTATGTTCTGAATGAGAAAATAAACACAAGCATGAGAAAATAAATACATAATTGGAAAGGGAACTTCACGGTTAGGAACGGTTCCCACCCAATCTTCCAGAAAGTCACCAGTTGGGCAATGGTGGGAAGGTGTTATTCAAAATAGACCCACATACATTAAGATGTTGTCTTCTTTGATTTCTAGTAAGTAAGTAAACAAACCCAGCTCATATTGCAGTCAGAAATAAAAATAAGCCATCAAACAAATAAACAAACAACCCCCCAAAACACAGACATTAAAATGGGGGATCTGGAGCACTGGGGACATTGTGTTTTCTGTGACTAGTATTATCATCATTGCTACTATTTACTTAATAATTCCACAGTGCCAGGTTACAGCCCCAACTGCTCGTGGATGCGAGGTACTTACTGATCGCCTCCACAAACTGCTCAAAGAAGCTGTAAGGGAAGAGCGGCTCAGGCAGCTCCCGGAAAAACATCTTCAGTGCTCCGGTGACAACGTGGATGTCCTCCCACTGGCTGTCGTCCAAATTCAGCTTCTCTTCTGGGAAAACACGAGGAGAAATGGAACAACTGGTTTTAATGAAACAATTACAAGACACTAATTATTATGTTAATGTTTGCCTACTATCATCAGCAACCGTTAACAGCCTTCTGCACCTAGAGGTTTGGTGCTGTGCACGTTTTTTCTTGTGCGTGTGTGTGTGTGTGCGTGTGTGTGCGTGTTTCTCTCTCCTTTTTCCGTAGGAAGGGAACATTTTCAATGGAATACCATCTGTAGGAATGCAGCTAACAAAAAAGAAACAAGAGACACAAAGAGACAGTGCCACTGACACGGTATGTCAGATATATTTATTCCCATAATGCATCAGTATGAAAATTAGTACCGCAGCTCAACGTGATTCAAAGCTCTTTGGTTTTGAGGCCGAGGGGCTAAGAGTTGCCAATGATGGCCGGCTCAAGGGACCGGCCTAAAGGCCTTGCTGAGCCAACAGGAGACATATGCTAAACATGGCAATAGAAAATGAATGATTGCTTTACATGTGTTAGCCTTGCTATGTACAAGGGAATAATGGGCAACACTGTCCCCCCATTTTCCTGCCTGAATATAAAGTCAGCAAGGAATAGAATACTGAGTGAGAGAGGATATTAATTCCTTCTTACTGCTTCAAAAATATCTTCTCTCTTTTTTTTAAGTTTCTATCTCGGTGAGGAAAATTTGCCCAGCAACAATATTAGACAGACCCCTGTTGGCCTACACAGGCTATGCAAAGCTGTCAAAAATGATAAAACACCAGACAGACCACATGTGCTTACCAACCCCCTTTTAGAAACAACAGAAATGTTTGCTGGGGAAGCTTGAAGGCGCTAAGACATTCAAACGTTAAAGAGAGTCAATGCCAAAATGAAGTCCTTAGCAGAAACGAAGCGGGCTTGGGTGGCGAGCCTCTGTCTGGGATCATTCCCACCCAAGAAGTGACTGCATTGGGGTCCAAAAGTGACATTCCTCGCCCACATCCAAAAGGAAGTCCGATTCAAAGGTCTAGGGTTTTTTTTTGTTTTAATTTCTAAACATGGTTCATAGAAAAGATCGCTCGGGCTGTGACGAATGAAACAGAAGCTGATCATTTTAGACCATCTGAGGGTTAACTGAAGAGCCGAGTACCCTGGCAAGGCTGTCCAGGTACTGGGTACACTGGCATGGGCTCGCATTCACACGGCCTCTTGGTGTCAGCACTATGACCCGAGGGTGGCCCGAGGGTGGCATTGTGCACCGAAAACCCAAGAAAAGCTGGGAATTGTCACCACAGGGGGCTCTGCCTGGATTATTTCACCAGGACTGTTGAAAGTAGTGACAATTCCTGCTCAATGGAACATTTGCCAGGGATGGAAAGAAGGTGTATCTGTTTATCTCAGATGGGCTGTTTGGCCGGCCCCCCTCCTTTGAGCCTTTGCTCCTAAACCTCAATCATAACACACTAATATGATAATAATTTAAAAGATCAGCAGAGGAGACCTTCTTTCTGCCTTGCAATCAGTTTTGATTGATTGCATTCCAACAATTAGCCTTTTCTTTGAGTGAACACCATTGAAATAGGCCGATGGCATCTTCGCAGGCCAGCTGTAAACAGTCCACTGGTAACAATAGCATCAAAAAGGGAGAGCTGATGGGGTTCACTGTCACTTTAAAGAACGGGGTGTTCGCATTGTTGAAATCTGTCAGATATTTTGAAATGTCCCTCTCACTATGGTGCCACACCCCCTGCGTGCCCTTATAATAAAATTGGTTTTACTCCTGATTAAATCATTTTCTCCCTACCCACGACCATACTTCTCATAATGGACCTGTGCGCACTACAGCTGGTGTTCTTCCCATGGTACCCATTCTGACTTTATCTTTTAAGCACTTTGCTGCTAAGATCTCATGCAGCGTGCTTATGTTTTGTTAAGAGCTTCATTCTTAGAGAAATAGCTTAACACATGTTCTAAAAATGTTGTACAACTTATTGCTTAAAACACATTTAGAAAATGTATAAGTAGTGTAGCTTTGGCATTGAACTTTAAGTGGAAACCTAAACACACACACACACACACACACACACACACACACACACACACGAAAACAACTATCTCTACCAATCATTTATCGGGAAAGTTCATTGCCAGCCCCTGACATCAGATGCCTCTGCCCAAAGGAAAGTGCTAGGCAAGTGGACCTAGAATGATTTAACCTTGAGCAAGAAAACAACAGCGACGGCAATAAGTAGTGGCTTAGTCAAAGACAACTGCCATCGACATTGGTCATGATCACCTAAAAGTAAGCTAATTAATGATGCTGAAACTGGAATACGTCCCTTCCCTAGTACCGTCACCCAGTTGTGTTGCGCAAACTACTGATTTCGGCTGTAGCTAGGTATGCAGTCCTCATGGAAAGAGAAATAAAATAATGTGCAGCCTTTCGACGGGTATTTTAAATATACGAGATGCAAGTCATTTGAAAGTGGTTTTGATTACATTCTCTATTTTTCGATATCAGGTTTTTAAGATGCCTTGTAAGCCAAAGGGCTGGAAAGTATGCCGGGAAGACAGTGTGGCATCTGAACATACAGCTGTGGCGAAACCTACCCATTGTCCCATGAGTCCAACCATTTTCCAGAGGAATTGATCAAAATTCCATTTTAGGTACTATTATAAAGATTTTCATTATAGGATAAGCATTGTTAGTAGCTGCTAGCAGTTGTAATTTCCTAGATGTCTTCCTTTCTCTGTGGAGCAGAGTTTTTAACAGGGGCATACCTGACATTCAGTATTAGTGACTCGACACTTTTGTCCTGTAGGGACCATCCTGTACACGGTATGATGTTTAACAGAAGCCTTGGTCTCAACCCACTGGGTCAGCGGTTCTCAACCTGTGGGTTGAGGCCCCTTTGGGGGTCGATTGACCCTTTCACAGAAGTCGTCCAATTCATAACAGTAGCAAAATTTATAGTTGTAGCCAGAAAAATAATTTGATGGTTGTGGGGTCACCACCACATGAGGAACTGTACTAAAGGGCCGTAGTATCAGGAAGGTTGGGAACCACTGCTCTAGATTCGAGTAGTGCTCCCTGGTGGTGGTGATGTAGAGAGCCTCCAGGTATTGCCAAATGTGTCCTGGGGCTCAAAGGGCCCCTGACTGAGGACCATTGGAAGGGCACAGATATAATTCTGTGGCAGTGATTCAATAAATACAGATTTTTAAAAGTGTACCTTAAGAGAGTAGATAACCAGGAAGCTGGATATGCACACACTAAATTTCCCTTAACGTGAGTTTAAGAGGTGATAATAATGTTATTGTTAAATCAAACGTTTTTAAGGAAAGAAATCCCCATGGCTCACCTGGCAGCGTACTTTCCAACAAAACCCTGCGATGATTAAGTGCTTCTACTCTGCTGTGCCCTAGACGCTCATGATTTCAACAAACCTTCGTGATAGGGCAGCTGAGGTAGATGCCATTGTGTTCACCATCTTCGTGATAAGAGGAAGATGGAACACAGGATGATTAAATAACTTTCCCATGACAGACAAGTCATGCAACCAGGATGAAAGACCAGAAGTCCTTCATGCAGAGCCACTGAGCTTAACTTTCATCTCTGCTGGCAGACACTGACAGGGGGAAGGCAAAAAAACAGTATTTTCTAATGGAAATTGATTGACTATTACTTCAAATATAGGGATTTTAAATTGCATATTCATAAATATCTTACAAGGTGTAGTCCTATACCTATAGATTCCTACCTATAAATGGAATCTGTTTTTTCATAAGTATTTATAAAAGGTTGTGTTTTTTTAAAATAAAATGAATTCACCCAGGGGGAGGGTATTGTTTGTGTCTCCACAGAAATGGGAGGGTGAGGGCAGACCCTACCATGTTGTGCCAACCCTGAGGGTATAACCACATGAGGCAGCCCATGAACAGAGAGGTCTACAGGTCTAGCCCCTATCTGAGCCAAACTGACCTCCCTCTACCACCCAGAAGTATGTGCAACAGAAGACAACCCTAAACTTATAGGTGGGAAAGAGAGGCTGGCCTGCCATGCCCACACAGAAGCAAACCAACAAGGAAAAGGAGAGAGTAAGGTCTAGGCCCAATACTGGCACACCAAGCCCTGAGGATGACATCCCTGCATGGAGCTGCTGAGGCACAGAGAGGACTGTAGGGCTGACAACAGCTAGAAACAGGATGGCCCCTCGCTGGAGCATACTGTGACAGAGGATAATACTGGGGACACACGGCAGGAAGTGAGTCCGGTCTGAACCCCCAATGGTGGGGCAAACCAAGAAGGGAACATAACAGACCAACAATGGGAGCAAAGCAAAGCAACAAAGTCCATGAGGAGCCCCCAAATAGACTTCAGGATAAGAGGCGCATTTCCCAGAACCCCCCAGGACTGGTGGGGGGTGGGGATAATCATAAAGGTCAGCTGATAGACCTGTATGCTGTTTCATTATTTTTGTTTGAATTTGCTAGTTTTTTTCTCTTTTTATTCATTCAGTTATTTTCTTTTTGTTTTGTCTCTGTTATTATTGTTTTGCCTATCTATATCATAGGCATGGGAAGCAAGGCCAAGGAGAAAGCAAAGGGATCGACAGTCCTTTAGGGAATTGGGGGACGGAGGAGGTGGTGGAAAGGAGCAGTGAGCAAACAACGCCATAGACAGGGGAACAACTTGGGAATTAAAAGCCACAATAAGGATGTAGAGTTCCTGAAGCAACAGCTGAGAGGAATTACTAAGAGGCAGAAGAAGGGCAAGTGTGATGGTGGGGCAAGAGGAAGGTAAAAGGAAACAGAGGAAAGATCTGGGAAGCAAAGCTATGGATAGAGGTATAAACATGGGTGTGTCCTTATGTAAATATATTAATTCATAAAAAATAGAGGTATTGACCTAGGTGCATATGTTTATATGGCAATACATTGATGAAGTGGACAGACTTTGAACCTCTGCGCAAGTTCTCTATCAATGCAAGAACACTTTGTACCAACAATCTGGCATTCTCTGATGCTCACCCTCCTAACCCGATGGCTGAAAACAAAATGGGTGCAAAAGCAAATGTGGTGAAGAAAGCTGATGGTGTCTGGCTATCAAAAGTTATAGCATCTGAGGTCTTAAAGGCTTGAAGTTAGACAAGCGGCCATCTAGCAGAGAAGCAATAAGCCCACATGGAAGAAACAAACCAGCCTGTGTGATCATGAGATGTCAATGGGTTCAGGTAACAGGCACCAGAAGACCCAAAACAACAACAAAAACATATTGTTGAGAATGAGGAGGGTCCGAGCAGAGATCCAAAATCCATCTGCAGGCAATAGGACATCCTCTCACATGAGGGTCACAAGGAAGGGATGAGTCAACCAGGGCTCAGTATAGCACTGATGAAACACAATATTTTTCTGGCCCTTTGGGGCTTCCTGCCCCCACCCCAATATCATGACCCCTGTCCTGCCTTTCAGTTCTGGCTAGACCGGAGCATATACACTGGTACAGGTAAGAGCTCACAACACCTGGAATCCAGTTCAGATAGATTGCTCAGGAGCAGAAATGGGAGTAATGATAGCAGGAGGGAAGGTGGAAGGTGGGGGGAGGAAGGGATGAATGCAATCTATCACAATGATCATTGCATACCCCCCAGCACCCCAGGGGGACAAACAAGAGAAATGTGGGCAAAGGGAGACCGTGATCAGTGTAAGATATGAAAATAATAATAATTTATAATTTATCAAGGAGTCACAAGAGTGGGAGTGAAGAGTGGGAGGGAGAAAAGGGGAGCTGATAGCAAGAGCTTAAATAGAAAGTAAATGCTTAGAAAATGATGATGGAAACATATGTACAAATATGCTTGGTACAATTGATGTATGGAATATTATGAGAGCTGTAAGAACTCCCAATAAAATGATTTTTTTAAGAAAAGGAAATTTAAAAATCAATAAAGAGAGCCGACATTGACATAGGGTTGGCGCGGGGGTGAGGGTGGCAGGGGTAGGGCGGTGATGGTAGCAGGTGAAGAAGAAATAAAATGGACTAGTAAAGGATTTTATAAAACACAGGCTTGGCTTGATATTAATTTATCATATATATATGTTTTTGGTGTTTGTTTTTTATTTGTAAAGTGAAGATAGTTGGAAATATCTTGTTGGTGTAAATGAAAAATAGCACATACAAAAATTCATCAGAAAACATTTGGAAAAAGAATAAAGATGAAAATAAGCCTAAGGCAGCTCAATAATGGGGAGAGTTAATAAAGAGAAAACAGCAATATTGGTGAGGGGCAGCCAAGAAGCATTGCTATAAAATCACACAAACCTTTACTAAACAAAAATGTCCAACGGGGGAGAAATTGTTTATCACAATCCCTCCTCCAGGCCGATGGGTCTCTCCAGCTTCCTAAGCTTTACCCCAACGGGTTTTGTACTTTTGGATTTATATCATGTCAAAATGGCCATGTAGCACCCTCCAGAGATTCAAATCATGCTCTTTTCCAATCTTCTCTGAGTTTGGGGAACTCAAAATGTTTGAAGGGGCTAGATCTGGGGTATAGGATGGTAGGGAAAGGTCTTCCAATGAAATCCTTGTAGGACAGCCGTTGCTATTCTGGAAGAGTTCGCAGGTGCATTAGAGAAAAAAAAAAGTACTGGAAGCAACTTTCTTGGCAATTTTGGTCACCAAAGTAGATTTCAATTTTCTTAAAACTTCTTCATGATCTGTCTCTGCGACAGGTCTGTCTCCTCTGAGACAATCTATGAGGATTACCATTTGAACTTTCAAACACAAACAGGCAGAAACAATCACCCATGGCCCTGCTCTATGCTCGTCCTCTTGAAGAAATCACTTCAGGGACGGGCGGCATAGCAACGAGAGGTGGCTAAAGCAGATGGCAGCTACTGAAAAAGGTTAGTGTCTGGGTCTCAAAGGCATGGCTTCACACAAGCAATCATTTAAGTGAGGTGGCCGCCAAGTCCACATGAGAGAAGCTCACCAGCCTGTGTGATCCAAATAATAAAATCCATGTCCGAAGGAAGGAATGGTATCAGAGCTTAAAATTGTGGACACACAGTTTGAAGAAGGCGATGGAAGATAACAGAAGCCCCAAAATCTATACTCAGACTCCCTACCAGGATTAAGCCTCTCGTGAATCCCCTCTGGCCACAGCTGGGGGATGTGACTCGCCTTGTTTTCAGACCTAGAGGACTCTGTAAACTCCATTATGGGAGATAAAATTAGGTTAAAATGTAGTACCTGATCATTTGATCTCCCCTTTGCCCCATTTTAAATTTGTTTAATTTATAATATATCCTGATAGTTCCTGAAAAAACAAACAAACTAACAAAAAACCCAACTGAGGGTTTTTCCCTCTGGTTTATTTTGTTATTGTTGGTCTTTTGAAAAATATTTTTTGCTTTTTGTTGTTTTTCAGCATATGAAATCCAGAATAGGTAAACCTATAGAGACAGTAACTGGGCTGATGGATGACAGGGGCTATGGGAGGGGTTGTTGGAGGGAAATGGGAGCTATTAATGAGTTGATAAAGGGAGAAGATGTTCTGGAACTGAGCATAGTAATAATCATGCA
The DNA here is from genome assembly GCF_050624435.1 of Tenrec ecaudatus. NCBI lineage: Eukaryota > Metazoa > Chordata > Mammalia > Afrosoricida > Tenrecidae > Tenrec > Tenrec ecaudatus. The sequence continues at coordinate 98,396,067 of NC_134542.1, forward strand.
TTGCTTTTTGATGTGACTGAACTATAGAAGTACTTGATACCTGAATCACATGTTGGTAAAACTATTTTAAAAGAAAACAAACCACCACCATAGACATAACTTTTTGAGCTCACCTCTCTGCCTTGATTTTCTGATCCAGAAGATTCTCACAAAGCCCACTGTGTGACTGGATCATTCTTTTGAAGGAACCCGTATGAGTGCGGGTATTTTTAAGCTGCCACGCACCAATTACAGAGATAGGCTTAAACACGCTTTGTTTGGAATAATCTGGGGCATGAATAACCTGGCTCTTTAGTGGAAACACTTTTTGACTGATGCATGCATCATGAAAAGGTGACGGAAACACTACAGAAGTACCCATAGTTAGTCTGTTCCTTTCAGAGGGATTATCTTAGCTCGCCTGTTCCTTTCAGAGGGATTACTTCAGTGTGACACTGTCACTCATAGAGAGTCAACAGACACGGCCCATGGGAGCTGATGACAGGCGAAGTCTGCTTAAATAAAGACACTTCACTATCCTCATTCTCCTAATGCGCACTGCTTCTTCCCATTTCTCCCTTTGTTGTTAGGTGGTGGCGAGAAGGCGCTGACCCTCGGGGTCTGTATGTGAAACAGAACAGAATACTGTCAGGACCCGAATCCTCCTCCCAGTTGGTCTCTAGCGAGGCTGTTTGAATTCACATTGGCCACAGCTTTAGGCTGAACACTTTTTAACAGAACTGAAGATAATTTCAATTCTATGAGCCAAATCCTATGGCTCTTATGAGATTACAAAAGATATATCTAAATGTCACAGTCAAAGGAGAAATGCTCTTTCTTGAGGACCTTTTTCATATTTCATTTGTTTAGTAAAACATCTATAACAAGTGGAAAACAATTATAGTTGAAAAAATGGACAATAATATTAGCAATAATCTGTCTTCATAGTAAGGACTGAAGAATGGACATCCCATTGCTAGGAGCTCAATGGTAGTATTCTAAGATGAAAGAGCACAGAAATATTACCAATAGTTACATCATTCTCCTACCCTTGTCATGTATACTGCTCTATAGATTGATATAGCCAGAAGTGTCAATACCAGGGGTAATTTTAATTAAAGTTAAACTGCTTTTAGCTCGTGAAATACACATTGTTTGAGTGTGTCTGCAGATCCCCAGGGACTATTCAGAATAGAGTAGTAATAACCCAAGAGCAAAGAGTGAGCTCCTGTGTGTGAGCTGAAAAAAACAAAGAGCATTTTCCCTATTAATTTTTCCACAGCACTTTTAAAGCCTCTTTCTAACTATTACTTTATTGTTATAATAAAGAAGAGGAAGAAATACCCCATGTTTCCTAGGATACAGAGAGAATAACTCTGTTGCATTCATAAAGTGACAAGAACCTATTACATTGCGAAACTTTCATAAAGCATGTGGAATCTGCTTCCAGGGCAGACGACCATTTGGAATCCTCTAGAAGACCTGCTGGGTACATGGAAGTCACACCATGAATGAAAGAGAAGTCCGAGGGACCACTGATCCCCAAAATAATCACCTGTAGGTCATAACAATCAAACTGGAGGATTAGATATTAGATTGAGTAAAATGACACATCTGTAAGGATATGTTTTGCTGACTTTTAGTTGAGGGTTTAAAGAAGCAGATTGAAAGCAAGTCGGTTGAATCATGGGAAGTGTTCAACCTTCCTGCTGTGCTGGCTTCTTGAAGTGGTTTCTGGTGGATTAGAGAGGGTCCAAGTTCTTAAACATGGCGATTTGAGCCTGGAGCCCAAAGCTGCATCTCTCCGTGCTGAACTATCTAAAGCTCCTTCCCCTAACCCCTCGGTAAAATATAACACGAGACTCCATTGAAGGCATTGTCTTAGGCATAGCTGGCCAGTAAACTTGTTTGTTTACGTATTTTTATGACACATGCATTGGTAGTAGTAACTATGTGTTCTGCCACCGGGCTAGGTGACTTTTAAAAGTTTCAGCAAATGAGGCTAATTTTTATCAGGCGCTCATAAACCTTTCCTAATGGGAATATAATATGGAGTCCAGTTAATACAATTGTTATTCAAATTTACCCACAAAACAACAAGGCTAGTGATAAAGAAAATTTAGAATAAAGGATTCTACCAGTTTCTTCAGTCTGAAATGGATCAAACATGCAATAATGATGCATTGATAATTATTGGCGATTGCAGTGTGAACGTTGGAAATAAAGAGGAGAATAAGACCTTGGTGATGGAAACAAAGATGAGATGCCAGAATTTTCTTAGAAAAATGATGGTGATGTTGTAAATATTCCTTTTCAACAACATACACAGTAGCAACACAATTTGTACATGGTTACCATGTGAAATTCACAGGAATCAAATGGACTAAAAGTGTGGGATGAGATGATGGCGAAGCTCAACACCATCCATAAGAGCAAGTGCAGGAGCTGACAGTGGAATAGACCACCAATTGCTTCTATGTAAGTTCAGACCAAAGGTGAAAAAAATGAAATCAGACCTTGAGAGCCGAAATGTGAACTGAGATATTTCTCACCGTAATAAAGTCCATCTCAAGGACAGATTTGATTCACTGAACACTGATGACTTGGAAACACCAAACAAGTTGTGGAATGGCATCAATTATAGCATACACGAAGAAAGTGAAAAGTCCTTAAAAGACAGATAAAAGAGAAAAGACCAAAGTGGATGCCAGAAGAAACTCCAAAACTTGCTCTTGAATGCAGCATAGCTAAAATGAATGGAAGCAATAATGAAGTAAAAGCATTGAATAGAAAGGTTCAGTGGGCAGTTCACGAAGACCCAGTAAAGAATGATAAATAAAATATATGAGTTATACATTATAATAAATGAAGAATAATAAATAAAACATATGAATTATACATTATAATAAAATGGATGAAAGGATCTGGAGTTAGAAAGAAAAAGGGACGAGATGTTCAGCATATCTCAAGCTGAAAGATATGAAGACATAAACTCAAGCTTCAAGTTCCAATATTTAAGGATCCTGAGGATCAAACTATTAAACAATGCAGGAAGTATCAAAAGAAAATAGAGGGCACACACAGAGTCACTATAACAAAAACAATTGGTCAATGTCAAACCATTCCAAGAAGTAGCATAAGATCAAGAACTGATGATGTTAAAGGAAGATGTTCACCTTGCACTGTAGACAATAGTGAAAAACAGGTCCCCAGAATTGACATACAACCATAGAAATGTTTCAATAAACTTATGCAATACCTGAAGGACTCACTAGTTTATGCCAAGAAATCTTGAAGACGGCTATATAACCAACCAACAGGAGAGATCCATCTTTGTGTCCATTCAAAGAAAAGTGCCCCAACAGAATGTGGAAATCATCTAACAATATCATTAATATTTCATGTGAGTGAAATTTTACTGAATTCACAAATGGCTGCAGCAGTATATCTATAAGGAGACACCAAAATTGAAACCGGATTCAGAAAAGGATATGGAATGAAGGAGACCACTGCTGCCATCAGACGATGTTGGTTCAAAACTGAGAATGCCACAAAGATGCTTACTTGAATTGTATGGATTTTGGAAAGACATCTGATAGCAAGGATCACAATAAACTATGGCTAATTGTGCGAAGAATGGGGTTTCCAAGAACACACTTCATTGTGCTCCCACGGAACCTGCATATGGACCAAGAGGCAGTTGTTTGAACAGAAAAATGGAATGCTGCAAAGCTTAAAATCAGAAAGGACGGGTATCAGGGCTGGATGTTTTCCTCATATTTATTCAATCTGTATACTGGGCAAATAATCTGAGAAGCTTGACTCTGAAGAATGAGGCATCAGGATTGGAGGAAGACTCGTCAACAGCCTGTGATATACAGATGACATAACGTCATTTACCGAAGTCAAGGAAAACTTAAAGCATTTGCTAGTGAAGATCAAAGACTGTAGCTTTCTGTATGAATTGGGACTCAATAGAAAGCAAAACCAAAATCTTCACACCTGGACCAAGAAGAGACAGCATCATGATAAATGGAAAGAGGATCGATCTTGTTAAGGATTTCCTCTTGCTTGGATCCACAGTCAATGCTCATGGAAGCAGCCGTCAAGAAATCAAATGATCCTTTGCATTTGGTAAATATGCTACACAGGGCTTCTTTAAAGTGTTGAAGAGCAAGGTGTACCTGACCCAATCCATGGTATTTCCAAACGCCTCCTAGGAATGTGAAAGTTTAACAATGAATAAGAAAGACTTCAGAAGACGAGCTGTATTTGAATTATGCAGTTGGGGAAGAATAATGAAAGTAACATAAATAGACAGAAGTACAAATAAACCTATCCTGAAAGGGGTACAGCCACGATGCTCCTTAGAAGTGAGGGTGGCAGAACTTGGTCTTCAGTACTTTGGGCATGTTAGCAGGAGAGGTGAGAAACAAGGAAGAGCCTTAACAAGATGGCCTGGTAGAGTGGTTGTAACGATGGCTTAACTTTCACAGTTGTGAGGCTGCAGCAGGGCTGGCAGGATTTTGTTCTGTCCTACACAGGGATGTTCTGAGTTAGAACTAGCTTGTGAACAACTAACAACACTGGCCGTGTGAATTAAATGTCACAGTCCTCGTACATGGCATGTCTGTTCCCTGAAGACATATTCTACCCACCTAGAGGATGAGTACGGACAGACTCAAAGAATAAACATGTCATCCTAAAAATGTATGTTGGGATTGGACAGATGTCATCTTCTTGGGTTTCATGGAAAGTATTCCATTAACCCAAGGGCCATGGCACATTTGTACAATACAGTAAACAACAGAGGTCATTGCTTAGGAAGTGCTAGGTACCATATATACTCGTGTATAAGCCAAGTTTTTCAGCACAAAAATATGCTGAAAAACTGGGGTTTGGCTTATACATGGGTAAGCGGTATGCCAGCAAGGTGTAACATCTTGGTGCTCACCCACCCCAAGGTAACGTGATGAGTGCCCTTTATCTTGTGGGTGATTGCCGTTTCTCTGCTGTTCATTCAAAGGCCTGCTGACACTGCAGGACTTTAAATGTTTGTTTACTCACATCTAACCAATCAGAGCCGTCCTATGACGTGGATCTTTGAATAAGCCTTTTAAAGACCATGTGCGAAGGATGTGGCATGAGTGGATGTCATCTGGTCAAGCCCGACTAACAAAAGGAGGAAATCTCATGAAGTCTGACGTAGAGTTAATAGCAAAGTGGGTTTGAGATACATGAGAAGACATTCCAGAAGACATGGTGCAACGTGCCTTCTAGAAATGTAGTAATAGTAATGCTGTGGATGGCAGTGAAGACTGCGCTTTGTATGAAAATGACAGCAGTGATGGTGATGACGGCGATCTCAGTGAGGACAGCATCTATGATGACTTCACACCAGTTGAAGCTCTGCATTGGGATACGGATGACGAGGAGGAATCCAGGTTTGAAGGATATTAACTCTTTACATTTTAGCTTGGTTGCTGATTGAGCTGGGAATAGTACTCTTAAGGTATCATTGTTGATACCTTATTGTTTTTGTGGAATCTATTTTCCACTTAACTGTGCTGGTTTACTAATGTTAGATGACTTGTCCTTTTATTTATATTTTTTAATTTAAAATAAATATTTAAATACATTACCCCACTGATGTCTCAATTTTTAGTAATTTCATTTTCATTTGTCTTGATTATTGAAACTCACCAATAGCTTCTGCATTTCCCACCCTAGGCTTATACTCGCAGCAATCAGTTTTTCTGGTTTCCCAGGTAATAATTAGGTACCTCGGCCTGTACTCGGGTCGGCTTATATCTGAGTATATACAGTATATAATGATGATGACCTGATCCAGACAGGATTTGAAGCAGAAATATCCAAGTAATTGCTGCTTACTCAGGTCAACCAAACTACTGAAACTTACTTTCTGTGTAAACCAGCAGGATCCCCTATAGTGTGGCCTCTGAACACAGACTAAAGCCATGGTTGCCATTTACCTCATCATTCCTTTCTTCGCCCAGCAGTTACTCCTGGAGCAGAATATCTCATCACTGCTACGTCCTGAGACTCAAAATAGTAGAGGGTCTTCAAGGCTTGGTCAGGAAAACTTAACCCAAGCCCGTGCATTTGCTTATGGCTGTAGAATCAATCAAAGACAGTGAAAGTGATTGTGAATAGGAAATTTTGGGCTCCAAAACCAGAGATTCATTCTTTTAAAGAAATCTTTTATTGTGCTTTGAGTATGAAACAGATTATTTACAATTTATCACAGTAACCACTGGAAAGCAATGAGGAGACTTCCATTGAAAATGGTTACATTCTTGAATAAGAAGAGATGGCTGAACCTGGGCACACAATGGCCCTGGTCTAAAACAATTGTAGTTTGGTGTGCCCTACATGAAGTGTGAAAGAGGCAGGAAGCGAGGAAATACCCAGAACTTTCTCTGATGACTAAAAAAACCTGAACAATTTTATTTTTAATGCCTAATAAAGTAATGTGGCCTGTTTTTTGGCTTGGTTTCTCTATAGTATGCACTAGGTGGGTATCTAGGATCCCTGCTGGTATTGTGGGTTAACTATCAGGCTACTAACCAAAGGGTCAGTGGTTCAAACTCACCAGCTGCTTTTACTAGGGGAAAAGATGAGATTGTCTGCTCTCAATTGTATTGTGAGCCCCAGAAGCCCTACACAGCTGTTCTGCTCTCCTGCAGTGTCCCGATGAATCCTGGAGTCCATGGGACAGCAGTGGGTGCTGGGGGTGATGGGCGCATTATTAGAAACCACTGGATAAGGACAAGGTACGTGAGCAATGTCATAAGCTCACCTGATATATCTTTAGTTACTCCCTTTGAAGGAAGCAGAGGCAACTTTCTGCTATGTATAGTCTGGGAACTGAGTCGGGAATGAGAATGCCTTATTTTTTTTTTCTCCTTAGATTTCACTTGAATGTAAATAACAGCATAATAGATAGGTACAACTGAAACTTGTGAAGCAAGCACCACAGATGGAAAGTATAACAAATGTGTCATTGCTTTGTGTGTTTTTAATTTATAATGGCATAACATAAACCATCTTCCCATCATCATAACTACATGCATAATGCCACCTTATAAAATGATGTTATTGACATGATGCTTCTCGCCAGGCGCCTCATATTTTGTCTAAGCATCTGAGACGAGATAGCCTTGTGCCGAGTCTAACATCAATAACCAGCTAACTTTTCCTTAGGTTAAGATCATAAATAAAAGCAGGAGTAGGTCACGGTACCAATATCCGTGTCCTTAGACCCTTGCTTTCTAAGAGATTACACTACATTCTCAATGCAGGGTCTTCTTGTTGTACACAGGTACTATAGTTCATTTTATTTGGCCATCTTTTCCAGATTCTGAATTTGCTTGAATTCCAGGGATGATGTCATATATCACATTCAAAAGATAATCTATAAGATTACATTTAACAGTCATTTTGAAAAGCTTCCTTCGTTTGGGCTCTAAATCTGAACATTGCTACTTACTCCATTCAAGATATACTGCATTTTTAAATGTAAAGCAGAAGGCCAGGTTTAACTCTCTCTCATTATGTAATCTAGGGCATATTAATAACTGTGTAGTATACATTCTCATGCAAAAATCATGGCTAATGCAGGTACACACACAGAGGTTTTGTGACACTCTGATGTCCTCATTTGTCCTGTGAGAACAGTTATCTCTTCCTTCTGAGTTTGCATGAGAATGAAGTGAGGTGATGCAGGCAAAACCTTGCTGCTATCATTTGTTTGGTTTTTTTTAAGGACAGTATCTTCTTTGGCATCTTGACACTGGTGAATGTTTCTAGGATCTTAGGTAATTTTTGGTGGTGCAGTGGTTATCTGTGGTGCGGTGGTCCCCATGGTAGGCAGTTTGAACCACTAGCTGCTCTGCAGACAACTTTCTCTGCAGAGAAGCTTTCTCCTCCTCTAAACAGCTAGTCTTGAAATCCACAGGGGTCCCTGCGAGTCAGCAGCGACTCGATGGCAGGGAATTTGGTTTCATAAGATGAATTTTGGCTTTAATCACCCCTCTTACCATATCGTTGGTAAACGTACAGCTAAAAATAAGGAGACTCAGCAGGACAGGGACTTGGGATTTCTGCTAACCAAGACGTCCTCTGCCTTCAGGAAGGTAGAAGGAAGGACTGAGCAAAATGAGTGTATTAAGGCATTGCTATTCTAATCTGCTGAGTCCGTTTTGCTCCTTCACAACACCTCTGCTAGTTGTCATTCAAAGCTAACCCAAAAGAAGATAATTTTTCTAGCAATTATTGAGGATAGTATTTTTAAATGCAAATTTGCTTGATTAACTTAACTCACCCAAGTAGAAGTGTATGCCAATTTTTGGTTTGGGTTAAAAAATATATTTATTGAAACTGGACATACTATATTTACACAATTTAAAGTTGAATGCATAGAGAAGTCTCTTTGTAAAACAAAATCCCTAGATTGTCCCCAGATACCCAGTTCTCATGTCCAGGGAAAACTAGTATTATTGATTTCTTATATATTTCAAAGATGCATTTATAAAATTATGTGACCTTCTAATAGTATTAAAAATAGACCATATATACTATAATATATGTACAGGTCTGTATTTTTTCACTTGACAATAGAGTTGGCGATGAATCACCATGACTGTCAGGACACAGCTGCACACTCCTTACATCTGTGGATGTGACGGGTTAATGACTGAATCATCAATGTGAATGATGTGATAAAATACGTTGTGATAAAATAATCTTGTACACAGATCAGTTTATACTTGTGTAAGTGTATACCTGTCCAAATAGAACAAATTAATTGTTAGACCTAGAAAATTTGGGTCAAAGATTATGTGTATTTATAATTTTTTAAGGTAATGGCAAATATCGCTTATATAATTATGACTGTATGTCAACTTGGCCAGGTCAGTATTCTCAGTAGTTTGACAGTTAACATTTAGTAATCCCCAATGACCTGACCTAATGCAATGTAATCATAGCCAACGAATTATAAGCTTTCATAATGAGATACAATTAGGGCGGAATACTTCTTTCTTACTATGGTAGTTAGCTTTTATGTCCACTTGGCCTGGCCAGGATTCTATGTGGTTTGGCAGTAAGCCTCCATCACGGGGTTCAAGTCACAGCCTGATGACATCACCTAGGGAGTATGGCTTATTTGATATTTATAAAAGACACCTGGTGGAAAACTAGCTCTCTCTTCCTCTTCCACTGGGCTGCTTCCTGCACATAGCTTCTTAGAACTTGGACTGGAAGCCACCAGGTGGCCTATGGACCCTTTTAAGCTATCAGCAGCCTGCCATATTCCCAGCCTTGGACCAGCGTGACTCGTTGTGCGCCTTCGGTCTTCCCAACTCCTGCTTGATTTTTCTGGTTTATTGATTGGCAGCTGCATCAGGTGGGAGTGGGCTTCAGCTAGCATCTGATCCAGGGACTAGACTTGGACTGGACTTGACTGCTTTATGGTTGTGTGGATTGCTTTTCGATATATATTTCTTTCCTAATATCTATTTTTCCTTGTACATGTATCAGTGTTCTGGTTTTGTTTTTCTAGAAAACCTAGACTAACTCTTACTCTGATCACAGCCCCGATGTAGGTAATTCCCTCAGGAGTGTGGCCTGCTTCTGGCCTAAGTGGATGCTGCGAGAAACTTATTCGCTTATCTGTGGGTCCAACTCCTGCACCTGACTTATCTATCTCTGTTTCTTTGGACATCAGCCAGCTGCTTGCCATGAGGCCTGCTTAATCTGGGACTCATCAGCAAGCTGTCATCTGTTCTGGTAACCTTAGGCTCATGGCTTCGGAAACCACACACTGGAACTGCTGATCTTAGATTCATCCTCATCAGCAGCCATCCTCTGAATACTCCAATTAACAATGGACTCAAACAATTAGAATTTTCTCGGACTTGGACATGACATTTTCAACCATGTAAACCATTATATTGATATAAATTTATCTATCTATCTATCTATCTATCTATCTATCTATCCATCTACAGATAGACATTTATATAGGTAAATTTATATCTATATACAGAGCTCGAAACACACAAAAATTAACTTCATTCTACAGCCTAAAATACAGGTATTTTACCAATCTATGGTACCATCACAGAGTTTGAAACACAAAGGTACATTAAAAATATGTACTCATCACTACCTACAACTTTTCTCAGATAATCCCAGATAAGTTATACCTTTGAATATATAGTTGGGGAAATAAATTAGAACAAATAAAATGAGGAGAGATACAGAGGCTTGGATTAAAAATATAAATAAAATCTGTGAAAACAAAGAAAGATTGTGAGAGATTAAACTTCTTTTGATGAAATGAAAATGTTACACATCTAAGTTAAAAATAACTGGGCAATAATTGATGTTGGATAAATGTTTGACAATACAATGAACCCAATAACAATAATTGTTTACAATCCAACAAGATTAGAATCTAAACAAAAAGTAAGATAAAATAAAGGGGGACCTGATAACAATGATCTAAATATAACCCCCTCCCTGGGGAATGGACAACAGAAAAATGGGTGAAGGGGGACATTGGACTGTGTAAGACATGGAAAAATAATAATAGTTTAAACATTATCAAGGGTTTGTGAGGGAAGGAGGGTAAGGGAGGGTGGGGGAAAAATGAGGAGCTGATACCAAGGGCTCAAGTAGAAAGTAAATGTTTTGAGAATGATGATAGGAACATATGCACAAATGTGCTTGACACCATGCATGTATGTATGGATTGTGATAAGAGCTATAAAGGTCCTTAATAAAATGATTTATTTTTCAAAAGAAAGAAAGGATGAGCATACTGAAATGAAACAAATGGATGGAATTATTCAGGGACTATTTGTCAACTTTAACCTTATAGTTAGCAGTATAAAGTAAAACAAATACAATATGAATCAAATTAAACAATAAATTCTTTATAACAACTTATAAAACCAAATTCACTACCACCGAGTGAATTCTGACTCATAGCCAGCCTTAAAGATGTGTTAAAGTGCTTCTGTGGGTTTTCAAGGCTACAAGTCTTTGCAGGAGTAGAAAGTTTCCTTTTTAGTTTTTAATAACTATCTTAAATAAAAATGATGATGATATCTAAGTTTCAGTGGTTTGTGCAGTTTCTCTGGTAGAAAGGCAGGGGGACATCATGTACTATGGCCTCACACTAACATGGATTTCCAGAGCCCCATCAGTGTTGATCCTATGAGCCTCTCTCCTGGTAGTTCCCATAAGGCCTGAAGAAGAAAATCCTACAGCAAGAACACTGTCATGGAGCTCATTCTGACTCATGGTGACCCTATCTGTTACAGAGCAGAACTGAGCTTTATACGATTTTTGGTCGAAATCCTTCACAGAAACACATCTTGAAGGCTTTCTGTCCTAGGACTACAGGGTGAGTTCGAACCTACCTTGTGATTAATAACACGGAACAGCTATGTACTTGGGCTAACTTCACTCACACGTGTTCTCAGGTTAGCTTGCCCAAGAAAGCCAGTGGATGAAGCTGGAGTGGCATGTGTGGGAAGATACAGATTTCTATAACACCTACCACATTTCCGAGGCGGACTCCTGAGTCTCTCCCCCAGGTGATCACCCATAGAGACTAATGTTCCTGACATGGACTCGTGCCTACGGGTCTGCTTGATTTCAGATTTTCCTTACTTTCTTTTAGTCCTAGTCTGAGTAATCTCATCAACTGGATGCACCTTCTAGTTAATTTACCCATAGCGATGGAACCAGAGGACTCTTCCTGTGTGAGAAGAAAGAATGGACACGAAGCTCAGTTGAGATGCTCGGTGGTGATAGCACCGCATATTCATTGCGGACAAAACTCTGGTCAAGAAAGTCAGGACACACACAGGTTTATTCACGAAACCCTTCCACAGGCAGAGAAGGAAATCTGAAAAGCAGCTAGCTAGGCATGCACCAAGGATCACAGTTCAGAGACCAATGGTTGCATGTCACATTTATCCTGAGTTCAGGGAAGTCAAAATATTCTAGTTTCCTGAAGTTTATAAAGACCTGCCGGGAGTTTAAAAATGAGAATCCATTTGGATTATCTGACCGGAGATAAGACTTCAATGGTGTTTCTGTATCATGCCCTACTCTACGGGCTCCACAAAAGGGAATTACCATTAATTGGATTATGTTAGACACCACACGCTGATTGCAGGAAAAGAAAGTATAAAATTGTAACTATTGCTAATAGGTCATATCTACCATCAACCATGGGATTTGCTATTTCTTACTTACCAATAAGATTAATTTCTTCTTACAGTCGTCCAATTTGAAGTCATTTTTAATTACAGGGTTTATAAAATTCAAAGGAAAGAGCAAACTTATTTCCAATATAACATAATTATTAGTAATTGACCTCATGTTTGCTCCTTTTTTTAATGGGAGAAAAAGAAATGGAAGGCTTGTTTATGGTTTAGAGGACTTTTATACTCCCAGAATCCTTTTGCAATCTCTCCTCAATTTCAATTTAATTAAATTATTGAAAATATTTATTTTTGTTGGATTTCTATAAAGTAAAACCTCTGGGTTGTGCTTCTGGGGACTCAAACACATGGCTTCTGCTTTCCAGGAGTTTAACATCTAGAAGAAAGAGCTAGGCTCACACTCCCCAGACATCACTCTATGACCCAGTGGAGTATGTCAGTGCAGGACAAAAATACTAGAACAAAGGATCATAACAGCTGGCACGCTTCTGACTACTTTTTCGGCACTGGTGTACCGGGTTATGACTGAACTACTAACTAAGAGGCCACTTCCAATCCACCAGCCGCTTCTTGGGAGAAAGATGAGGCTTGCTGCTCCCATAAACGATTCATAGCTTCAGAAACCCACAGGGCAGTTCTCTTCTGTCTCACTAGGGCGCTTTGAGTTAGAACCAACTGACTGGAGGGCAGAGAATGTGCTGTTTTATTGTCCATTTATAGGTGATTCACATGTATTGGTTCAGTGGGTCCTCACAACGATTATGCTGTTGAAAAAACGCCCCACTGTCAGTTCTGACTCATGGCGCCCCTCTAGGTCTAGGATGAGGTGGAACTGCGCCTGTGGGTTTCTGAGACTGCAGCTCTTCATGGGAGCCGAATGCCTGGTCTTTCTCTTGAGGAGCTGCCGCTGGCTTCGAACTTGGGACTTTGTGGTTAGCAGCCCACTGCACACCCAGCGGTTATGCTGTATGTGCTACCGTGAGCTCAATGATCATTTTTAGTTCAAACAGAATAAAACATCGCTCAGTTCTTGATTATTCGGGGTATGTTTTGGTCCATTGTTGCAAGCACTTTCACTTTACTGGACAACATTCTGCTGTGACCCCTGGGATAGGTGGATAATTTGGGGTGTAGCCCATCACACCTTTCTTCCTAGTGTCTCAAAATCTGGATGCTCTGCTGACCCCTGTCTATCCTGAGAGACCACCCTAGTATTTGAAATACTAGTCACGTCGCTTTTAGCATCAAGTCACCATAACATGAGAAACTGATGAATGGGTGGCAGCATTTAATTGTAGTAGTGAATAAACAGAGGTCTAAAGATAAAGCAACGTGTTCAACCTCAATGGTCACTTAGTAGCATAGTGTAGTTAATCTAGTGCTAATGTTTTACAATCTTAATCACTTTTCAAAGCATGGAATGATTCATTCTGATTGAGGTGGCTGGTGGTATTTTCAGAGGCAATGGCAGTAAGAGGGACGCATAGGATCTCCATGAGCGTAAAGAAGGATGTGCTGGGACCAGGAGCAACAGTATCAGCCAGCATCATTGGCAACTTGCTAGACCTCAGACCGCCAGGAACCCGGAAGCTTTAATGGCCAGGCGGTGAGCTACTAATTGAAAGGTCAGTGTTCCCGACATCAGATGTCAAGAAGCGCCGGGGGGTTAAGTGCTGGACTACTCATCAAAAACACAGTGCTTGAATTGTGGGAGAGACAAAAATCTCTTCTGCTAAGAATTATTGTTTTGTGCCCTGAAGTGAATTCTGATGCCAAGTCACCTCACAGCACAGAGTAGAACTGCCTGATAGGGTTTTGACACCAACAGACCTTTTGTTTTTGTTGTTGCTAATATGTTCTTCACAGAAGTATATTGCACTTTTTCCCCCTTCTGCAAAGCACCTTGTGGGTTTGAACTGCAAACCTTCCAGTTAGCAGTCAAGGGCTTAACCACTGTACCCAGGACTCCTGCTTCAAAGATTACAGCGCAGCAGAGTTTATGGCCCAGGTCTGTTCTGCTGTCCAGCAGTGATTCTCAACCTTCCTCAGGCCGTGACCCTTTGAGACCATTCCTCACGTTGTGGTGAGTCCCAACTCTAAAATTATTTCCATTGCTACTTCATAACTGTCATGCTGCTACTGTCATGAATCACAAGGTAAATATCTGACAGGTAGGATTCATTTTCATTGTTACAAATTGAACATCATTAAAGATTAATCACAAAACAATATGTAATTATATATTTTGAAATATTTATTTCTAATGACAAATAAATGAAAATGTTAAACTACATTGCTACATTTTGCGACAGTATGCATACAAAGCCAAGGTCAGTGCAAAGTTTGAGAGGGGAGCGGTGTCTTGGTTCCTAAAACCATCATCATTCGACTCCCAAAGGGTCGCGACCCCCAGGTTGAGAACTGCTGTTGTACAGGGTTGCTAAGGGTTGGAATCTACTCAATGGCACAGAATAGCAACAAAAGCCAAGGAGGGCTGAATCAGATGTTCTGGAGACCCAGCCCTTGGAGACAATGTTACCAAGCCCTCTAGGTCAGTGGTTCTCAGCCTGTGGGCCATGACCCCTTTTGGGGGTCAAATGACCTTTTTACAGTGATTGCCTGATTCATAACAGTAGCAAAATTATAGTTATGAAATAGTAAGGAAAATAATTTTATGGTGTGTGTGTGTGGGGGGGGGAGGGTCACCACAACATGAGGAACTATATGAAAGGGCCGAGGCATGAGGAAGGTTGAGACCCACTGCTCTAGGTGATTCTGACATGTGCTGATGTTGAAGAACCATTGTTCTACAATAAGGATGCAAAAGTGGCTGCTTGGTACCTCTTGAGTAGCCTTGCTCTGGTCAGTGGAAAATTAGGTTGTGTAATGTAATGAAAACCCAGTTCTTCTTTAAATAAGAGAACCATCAAAAATGTGAGTGTGGGTATAATGTGATCACCCAGGAGCCCCGTGATATAGTGGTTGACCTGCAGTTCACACCCACCTGGCACTCTGTGGAAAAAGATTTGACAGTCTGCTTTCATAAAGATTTATAGTTTTGCAAACTCCCTGAGGTTGTTCTACTCGGTGCTACAGGACTGCTATTCTGAAGTGACCTGATGTCCATAGATTCATTATGAGAGCCCAGGATTCCCTGCGCACTGGGGTGAACTACTACCCTGAAGGTCGGCTTTCCAAACCTTCTGCAGCTCGACAGGTAAGATTTTGCTGACGGTTATTGAAAAATGGTGACACCGATACATCAACAGGGAACTCGGGAGTTCAAACTAGACTCAGAAGACGATGCGGAATAAGGGATATGATGGCCGATATCAAATATGTCTTAGCTGAAAGCAGAGCATCCCTGTGTTTCATTGGCTATGCAAAGGCATTAGACGGTGTAGATCATTCCAAATTATGGGCAGCATTGTGAAGGGTAAGAATTCCAGCACACTATGTCGCAGCCCTTGCATGTAGAAAAGAGGCAGATGGTTGGACAGTACAAGGGGGGGGGGGGTGCGCGATTGCCTGCTTTAAACTCAAGAGGGGTGTGTGTGTGTCAGGATTTCACTTTTCACTATACTGCTTCAAACCATATGCTGATCATATAATCTAAAACACAGAACTGTGTGGAGGAGGACAGGGCATTAGGACCAGAACAATTTGCTTTCAGTAACGTGAGATATGGAGATGACCCAATCTTGCTTGCAGAAAACAAAGAGGACTGGAAATTTGGTTTTGCTTAGGTTCCATTGAGTCCGTTCTGACTCAGAGATGCTGTACAACTGAGTGAAACACTGTGCCATCCTCACCCTTGTTGTGCTTGAACCCACAGGTGCAGCTACTCTGGCAATCCATCTGGTCAAAGATCTTCTTTTTCGTTGCCCTGCTACTTTACCAAGCATGATGTCTGTCTCCAGGGATTGGTCTCTCCTGATAACATGTTCAATGCATAGGATATAAAGTTTTGCTATCCTTGCCTCTGAGCAACTGCATTTCATCTGTATAATCTAAAGTGGTATTTCTTCCAAGCCAGATGGGTTTGTTCTTTTGGCAGTTCCTGGTACTTTAAATATTCTTCTTCTCCAGCACCATAATTCAAACAAATAAAATTTTCTTCGATCTTCATGATTCAATGTCCAACTTTCACACACACATGAGGCAATTGAAAATACCATGCTTGGGTCAGGTGCACTTTAATTCTCAAAGTAACATCTTTGGTTTTCGACACTTTAGAGGGGTCTTGTGCACAGGTTTACCCAAGCCCATTCATCTTTTGATCTCTTGGCTGTTGCTTCTATGAGCATTGATTCTGGATCCAAGCAAGGTGAAATCCCCGACAACTTCAATCTTGTCTCCACTTATTATGATGTCACCTATCGGTCTAGTGGTGAGGATTTTTATCTTCTTTTATGATGAGCTGTAATCCGTACTGAAGGCTGAAATCCTTGATCTTCCCTTCAGCAAGTAAGGTTGTTTTATCTGAGTATTGCAGGTTGTTAATAAGCCTTCCTCCAATCTTGATGCTTCATTCTTTTTCATGTAATCCAGCTTCTCTGATTATTTGCTCAGCATGCAGATTCATTAAGTATGATGAGAGGTGACAACACTGATGCACATCTTTCCTGGTTTGAAACCATGCAGCATCCCCTTGTTCTGTTCTCTCAGTTGCTTCTAGATCGAAGTACAAGTTCAGTGTGAGCACAAGGGCAGTGTTCTGGGATTCCCATTGTTCTCAAGGCGATTCATAATTGGTTGCCATCCACATGGTAGAATGTCTTAGCATAGTCAATAAGCAACTTTCTGGTATTCTCTTTCAGGTAAGCATCTTTCTGGTATTCTCTGCTTTCAGCTCCAATCCCTCTAATATCAGCAATGATAACCTCTTGTTTCACATGCTCTTTTGAATCCAGCCTGAACCTCTGACAATTTTCTATCAATGTACTGCTGAAACCATTGTTGGACGATCTTCAGCAAAATTTTACTTGTACGTGATATTAATGATATTGTTTTATAATGCTGTTTCTCCAATGATAAGCATCTAAAGAAATAAGCTTATTTAAAATCGAAATTCAACTGTTACCATGTCCTTAGCAGGGAAGTATTAAGCTTAATTGTATTGAAGAATTCACACTGTCTCTGAAAAATACCAGCCACTACTCCCTTAATGATCTTTGATGTGTTGCTGATTAGTTAAAATTATTATGTTGTAAATTATATGGGGTAAAGTGCATTTAAAATCGAGAAGAAAGAAGCACATGAATTTGTAGGTCCTTCCTGTGATGTATCTGTACAAACAAATTGATAGTTTGCAATCAAACCTGAAATTTGGTTGGCCAAGTACAGATAGATAAGCAGTGAGATTTATAAATTTCCTCTTGATCATAAGATTTTTGGGAAGGCAGTACTATGAATCTTGGCGAAAGGCATAAATATAGAAATATTATCTTTCAATTTTCAGAGAATCTAGGTTACCTTTCCCTTAATGAACAGAGCTATTTTTAGACAGTAGAAGGTTATACACTTATTTGAATGTGTGATTAGGGATGTGAATAAAACATATAATTTGCTTTTGTATAATTTATATTTAAATCTAAAGAGTTCATATTTACACTTAGAGCCATGATAGCTTCAATTGCTTGCTAGCCATGTGAAATTTGTGCATTGAATAAGGAAGGCCAAAGGAGAATCCAAGCATTTGAATTATGGTGCTGGTAATGAATACTGAAAGAACCATAGAACACTAATTTGCCAAAAGAACATTAATTTGTCTCGGAAGAAGTACAGCCAGAATGCTCCTTAGAAGCAAGGATGGCAAGACTTCAACGCAGTTGCTGTTATCAGGAGCGACCAGTCCCTGGAAAAAGACATCATGCTCGGCAAAGGAGAGGGACAGTGAATAACGAGAAGACCGTTTACAATCTGGGGTGACACACCGACTACAACGAGAGCTCACACCCACGGATAACTGTGAGGATGGCACAGGACTGGCCCAGTTTCCCTTCTGATGTCCACGGGGCCATTATGAGTTGGAATTGACTAAACAACACTTAATCACAACAATTTATATACTGAAGCCACTTGGTATTGGATTTTAAAGACTCGATTACTTATTCGACTGTTCAAGGCCTCTATTCTAAGATCAGGATCCTGTATGCAAATAGTTCATGTGCTTACCTGGTAAAGTCTGCCCAGAATAGCCTTAGGAAAAAGACCTGGCAATCTACTTCCAAAAACCCTGTCTTGGATCAGTTTATGGGGCACAGTCCTACTCTAATGCATAGTGGGTCGCCACGAGTTTGAACTGACCTGATGGCAATTTTATAGGTTTATTATATCTATCTATCTATCTATCTATCTATCTATCTATCTATCTATCTATCTATCTATCTATCTATCTCTATCATCTATCGATGCCTGTCATCTATTCATTCATTTATTTTACTATATGGCCACAATCTGCCATTTACTCTTACATTTCAACTTGACTTTGACCCTTATAATCGGCCATAGGTAAGCTCTTGTCCTTACAGTTTGCAAGGAAGAATTGAGCTTCTTCATCACTAGACTTTCGGTCTTGCTCATGTTCACCCGGAATCTCCATGCTTACCCATTGCATCTTGCTCAACCTCAGCAATCCTTTAAAGGCCAAAGGATGCCTTACAGCTCCAGGAATCTGGTGTAAAGGGGGTCCTGGTTCCTGAATCTTACTCTCCTTTGAACTTTGAGCATTTACTGCCTCTGGGACTAATTTGGGGCTTAGGCATTGACAACCACAGCCCTGTTTGCAGTGTTTCCTCACCTCCCACCTTTTGCCCTCCTGTGGATACCTCTTACTGACCCAACCCAGGTGCTAGTCTATTGCCATGGTGGCCTGGATGCTGAGTTGCATACCCTTCGTATACTAGGCACTAAACAGGGCAGAGAGGGCTTTGGAGAAAAGCTATGAGACAAGAAGGTGGATAGGAAATGGTGCTTCCAATATCCTCTCCATTGACACTAAGAGGTCCGTTGACCAGTGGAATGTATCTGAATCTCAGATTCAGTGCCATGTGACTAGGTTTGGGGATTTTGTAGAAACTTTCTGGGTGGGGTTGGGAGGGACAGAAATCTTTTGTGTAAGACCATTGCTAACATCCTTAATCCCATAAAGAAACACATGTACATGCATCTATTTCAATGAGTAATTATTGACATAAACACAGCTGCTCTCTATGTTAAAGGGACATGACTCTCACCAAAGCATGGAAATTCCTCCTTAGAGTGCCTCCTCCATCCTGAACAGGCCTTGTTGGGGCCAGATGCCGCCTGTATTCCTGGACCATTTAAAAGGTTGATGTACAAAAGCAAAAAAGTGGCGGAAAAATTAACTGGAGAGAGGCTTGGACCACATACTGTCGCCTTACTCTGAAATTGCATTATGCTCTGATCTCCATAATGCCTAGGCACAACATGACAAATTAAGAATAAAAGAAGAAGCAATTTGACTGTGGATTTCTGAATTCGGGGGGCAGGAGAGCTACAAATGTAAAGCTGCACAAGACACACGCAGTCAAAATAGAAGAATACTGAAATTGCACAGTTTATGTTCAACTTAAAATAAATAGAGATTTACACTTCCCCTCAGATGCCGAAACACATGAGAAGTTGCGAAGCAGCCCACAACAAAGCAATTGACAAGAAAGCTAGCATCTGATTTTCTGTCTATTCAAGCTGAAGTTTTTCATTCTAAGTGCAAGCGAGGCCTCCAAAGTTAGCATAATTAACTCATGATAATCCCGAAACATCATAATATAAGATACAGATGGAAATTCAAAGCTTTAAAAATGTCAGCTAACTGCATCAGGATTATCACTTTTTTTTAAGTGAACAAACCACAATGCTAATTAAAACAGGTGTTTTTATTTCAAATCCTTTTGCACGTTATGAAATTACCACCGGGGTTATTTATTTATTAGTCTGTGTGAAACATACATCTTAGGAAAGCGAGGATCAGTGAAAACAACAAAGTAAAGAGATAAAAAGAGTGACACTCAGCCCTGCTTTCTGACACAATAGAGGACCAGTCGTTCAATTAGTTAGTAATTTCCGTGTGACTACTTGACAGCATCTACTAATTGTTAATCTTCTACTAACTATTGCTTTACATAATTAATTATACTCAAATAAAAACAACAAAGACATGTGGGCCAGTTGCCCTTTTGAGAAAAAAATTTTTTTTCACAAGCGGGTTCTGCTTACTGACGATATTTCCAGTATGAAAAGATGTTAATCTCATAGGAGAAAACACATTAAAATGTTAGCACGCTCTGCCTTTTACCTCGCTTGTGGAGTGCGACCCGCGGGAACCCCCACCCGTGACAATGACAACCAGAAAGCCCTGAAACTACTGGTGGCTTTATGCAAATCCACCCTTGAAGCTTTCGGGACAGCCCCCGCCTCTTGAGCTGGGAGCTTTCATATTGATTTAGCCTTGCACCAGATTCCGAGTGGCCCGTCCAGAGGTCAAGCATCATTCATCATTAGCAGAGGTGACATTTCCAACCCTTCATATTGCAGCTGCTAAGGAGGGGGGTGGGCAGGGGGAGAGAAAGGTATTCTTGGGGAGGAAAAAAACAAGCCACAGAACACAATCCTTGCTCTATCCATTGCAGAGAAAACAAGGTGCCTCAATGTCAGCATGATAATATGCTTAAATTTGGTGATGTCATTCTTCCCTGACCCCGGAGTCACTAAGAACATGACAGCTGCATTCCTCCGCTCAGGAGCTCTGGTAGGGATCAGTGTTAACCATTTTAGATGTAAATGAAGTCTTTTTTCCGAGGTGGAGAACATAGCTCTGTGAGCTGAAATGATGATTTATATCAGAATCCTATCTTGTTTTTGAGAGATGGCAACTTGTTAACAAGGTTTCCCTTGTTCTGGGGGCCTCCTCCAGGCATCAGAAATTCTGGGAAGCGGAGTATGATCACTTTTGAAACTGCAAAACAGCATTCCAGGGCTTTGCTGCAAACGCACGGGCCAAATTAGGGCTGCTGCAGCTTTGCCGTCCACAAATGAAAGACGGCTCTCTTTCTCTGTTTTGTGAGATGCTTTCTTTTCTATGGAGCATTAAGGTCAGAACAGGAAATGGGGGCAATTAAAATGGAAAAGTAATCAGAAAAAAGGAGATAACTGTATTTAAATGACTAATAACTCACAGGGCTTTTGATAATTCATGGATGTTTTGCAGAATCATGGGATGTCTCTTGGCTCTAAATTATCAGACTATTTGCTGTAGGAAGCATACTTCTCAGGCAATTGCAATAAGTACAAAGTATTTATGAAAAAAAATGTAATGAGGGGGTGATCGCCGAAGCCTTTGCTAAGGAAGTATTCTTCGAGTTGCTTTCTCAGATTCTGCCCCAGCTGAGACAACACAAAACCTTGGCACTAATTATCCTCCCAAATGAGTGTGATGGAAAGGCATTTGCAGTCATTCTCTAGTGCTGTCTAAGGTATCTATTTTTCAAAAATTAAAAAAAAAATCAAAACTAAAAACACAGTAAACAAATGATCATTCACCGGACAGAAAAAAGCACCTTTGTGGAACATTCCACCATGATGGCTTATGTGGTTTTGAATTATAGCTGCTGTTATAACTTTGTTGCATTATGTCAAAAGTGATACAATTTAATATTTCCATTTGTAATAGCTTTAAAAATATTATTTAATCTCCTCACCCCTTACGTCTTGCCAGGCTCACATGCTTCAAAGAAAAGGATATAAAGGAAATAAGGACACATAATTGAGAGAGGTGAGATCTAAGGCCCTTTCAATGCTTACACATGTGGCCAGAGCCTGCAATAGCCCAATTTGTGGACCTGACCCCTGGGGAAGTGTATATCTTTCTTTCACTTAGATCAAAATCACATGATGTTTCTGGCACTGAGCATTTCTTTACTAAGTAGGCTATATGATTGGATATATATGTCTCTCACGCAAGCTGACCAAATATCCACAGGGTCCACATCCAGCAGTTGAAATAAGGATTGTTGTAAGTTATTAATGCCTTTCCAGCTCACTTTTAATTGCTTTGATAAGGGTTAAATACACACACAGATCAAAAGGGTAACTTAAGAAATTACTTTTCCTCAGCTACATCATATTTAGTGGAGTGTCACAGGTAAGAACGTGGTCTCTTGTACTCTGTTATTTAAAAATCACAACAGTTAGGAGGAAGTCACTGAATGGGACTCTCCCCATTGAGCAGATTAATAAGTGGAGGTTCAATAGTGTATGTGGAGCAGCGACACAACCTTGAACAGAAGAGCTAGGATTTGAACCTGGAGCCTTGAGTCAAAGACTTTTCTTCTTCCACCATTAAAACACCCATCTCTGCCATTTAAATTAGCTTTCTATTTTAATTGATTTAATCAGCTTAATGAGATGTATGTTCAAGTATGAAGCAAGCAAGCAAGAATGAAAATAATAAAACCCATTTCGATGACAAGCACGGGTACTTTGAAAGATACACACAAGTGGTCCTCATAGATTGATAGATCTCTGTCAGTTCTTCATGCCCCTCTGTTTCATCTTACCTTGAAAGCCAGATACGTTTTTTAGTGCCAACTGGCATCAGAGTTGATGGCATTCACAGCAACCCCAGGTGTCAGTAAAATTATTAGCTACAGGGTATTCAATGGCTGCTTTTACTGGAGGCAGTTTGCCATACCTTTCTTCTGATGTACCCTTGGATGGATTGAACCAGCAACCTTACAAAAAGCAGCCGAGACCAATGACCATTTTCCCCTCCGAGGAACTCCCTGGCATCACCATCACTTGGGATCACTCACGGATCTTTCCCTGACTTCCTGTCTCTTGCTCATCCATTGTCATGAGAGCCCCAAACACTTCATCCTGAGGTGCGACGCCTTAAACTTTTTAGGCTGCCCTGCTTCTGTGTAGAGAGGGGAGCTTTACCTTCTTCCTTCGAGGCTAGTTTTACTGGTATATACAGCTTAAATGCTTATTCTGTGCCAATCTTGGTGGGAAAGAGCATGGAATGGCCAGAGCTAGAAAGGGCGTAGAATCAAGAGTTCTTTGCTGCAGACTCTTACCTTTGTCACTAATCTCTCTGCCTCAGCTGCAGCGCTAATGTGAGACTCTATTAAAGAAAGTGTATGTGGAAACAATAAACACTTCAAAAGAGTATGCCATACAGGGGCAGATCTACACCAACCTATAGAGTTGCCCTGAGTTGGAATTGACTTTGACGGCAGTGGACAATCTAGTCTCCATCAAAATAGAAGTCTCCAAGAGAGGAGTACTTTCAGGAGAAAGTCCAGAGCAAGGTTTCCAGGACACATGCCACTTAGTTGACAATTAAAGTTGCCCAAAGTCACTAACAATAGAAAATTCCATTATATATCATTCATTTCAGTAGCAGTCCATACCCGTCATGTATCAAATAAATCAAATCATAGACATTTTGATGGAAGTACCAAAGCTTCATAGAGAAGAATTTATTAGGAAACATCTTAATGGCTACCTAGACTTAACTGCTTTCTATGAAGTAACGTTTCTACCTATAAATCACGTTGGCAAAAGATCTAAAGATGGGATTTTGTTACTCTGGAATGTTTTGCAGAACCTTGAGAAACACTGGAAAGCTGGCCCAAGGAGCCTTCTAAGTGTGAATCAGAATGACTCGTTTCTGCTTCAGAGGCACGAAGAATATAGTAAATGTGAAAAATGCCAGAGACTGTGCATTATGATTTGATCCCACCCATGAAGATAAGATCCATAATGGAAGGGCTTGGAAAATTCCAATCTGCATTTCTCATTAAGGAAACAATAAACAACAACAGGAAAAACCAGCAGGCTCAAAAGAGTTGGTCCTTCTAACTACCGGAATACGACTGTGCACTTGAGCCTACTAGCTGTGGTTGTCCACAGTCTAGCCTTAAATGTTAAATCTTCTTAGCAGCGCAATCACTACTTGGAGAGACTGTTTTGTACTCTAATGGATCTCATTGTCAGGAAATGGTTTTTGATGCTCAGCCAAAATCAAGCTTTCCAGAAACAAGTTTATTTGTGCATTTCCCTTCTTGAGTAGTTATGGCTAATGTAGGTCTTTCATTGATGGGTTTCTTCCTTAAAGCTTTGACTTGATAGGTGAGGAAAGGAAGAAGCAGAGTTTATTGTCTTTCTTTTAAAACTTCTCTTTCTTTATTTGCCGTAAAGTGTACTGCTTAAAAGAATGACTCCTTTCCCATGGAGACCATGATAAATCGTTACAAGGAGAAGCCGCTCAGATGGGTGGGAAGATGTGAACAGAACCTTGTCAAAGCTGCCGCTGGAAGGTCACCAGACAAACTAAATCTGTAAGAAGACTACTTCAACTTCAACAGCTTTAAGATTCTTTGTATTGCCATCATTCATTGGAAACTGGGGAGTTTTTACAGTCTTTCAAATCTTCGAGTCCTTTCAATCACTGGATGCCTTAAAGGGACAGAAGGCCTTAAACCGTGCTCCCGATCTCCCCAGTTGAAAAAGATACATAGACAGAAGGGGAAAAGTCAAACAATAAGACAAAAAGCATTAATGCAGAGAACAGTGGGGCCTCTCCCTAATTTGACTTTCTCTACAGGTGGCCTGCAGCTGCATCCAAACAGGTTACTCCATCGCCTTCCCATGAGCACGACAACAAAGTGCTATCTGTTTTCTCAACAATACATTTAGTGGCCTAGACAGAGTCGGGTCTAAAAATAAGAAAAGCCTTTTTTCCTGCATCGCCCGAGGTAACTCTGTGCACCAGCAGAAGAGAGTAGCATTCTTGTCTCCCTGGCTGCGCCTGAACAGAAAGGAATCAGAAACCTACTTCACATGACTCACGGAGGCCCAAGGCCAGCAAGGAGTTGATTCATTTCTATTTGCATCTCTGTGAGTCCCATGGCCTACATCCAGCAACTGAGCAGGCAGAATCAATAAGGAATATTCTGTTTTCGTTCGACTACAAGGTAAACCACGCGCATGCATCTCTGAGATTGAAATACCTACTTAAATGAGCATTATGTCATGCTAGTCAACATGAGGCTGAAACGGGGGAAATGCGGCCTGCCTATTTGGTTAGGTTAAAGCAATTGGACAGCCCGCTTTCACGAGTGGTTCCTCATGGAAAGATGAGGTAAGGGAAAGGGCAGACAAATGCTTACATTGGATGATCAGTCCTCTTGAAATCAAAGATAATTTAGACACAAATACTCTATGTTGGAATGATTTTCCAATACTATTGCTTCTTGCATGGATTTGTACGTGTGAATGAGTCCAGCAGGAGAGTCATTCTCCTTTTTTCTAGTTTCTTCCTTTAATTTCTAAAGCATTTATTCAAATGTTCACTTTGTTTGGCTGTGCTTTTCCACGGGATGTATACTCTTCACCAGTTCACAAGCAAGCCAGTGCAAGGTTGGTCCTCTCCGCACTCACCTGCAGGGAAAGGGACCTCTCCCTGACCATCCACGCTCTTTCCGGAGGGTGCTTGCCTCGGGGAACACAGCCCTCATGGCATTCCCGGCACTAAGCATGAAGATTCCGAGACAGGTTTCCTCAGTTAGAACTCAAGCGGTGTGCATTTCAAGTCTCCCTTTAAATATGTTTTCTGAATTATTTTATTTGCTCAATTGCTACAGTTCCAGAACTCTTGCTGTTGTTAGGTGCCATGGAGCCGGTTCGGACCCATAGCGACTTTATGCACAAGAGAGGGAGGTGGTGCGCCGCCATGCACCAGCCTCCCAATGGTTCCTAGGCTTGAGCTCATTGGTGCAGCCACAAGGTCAAGCCACATCCTTGAGGGTCTCCCTCTCCTTCGCTGCCCTTCTCCTTTACCAGAGATTGGTCCTTCCTGACAACATGTCTAGAGTATGTAAGATCAATTCTTGTCATCCATGCCTCTAAGGAGCACTCTGGCTGTACTTCTTCCAAGACAGATTGGTTTGTCCCTTTAGCAGCAGTCCAAGGTCCTTTCAATACTGTCTTTCAGAATCACAATTCAAATGCATCGATTCTTCTTTGGTCTTCTTAATTGACTGTCAACTTTCACATGTATCTGAGGCAATGGAAAATATCATGGCTTGGGTCAGGTGTACCACAGGTCTGTCAGTGTGCTGTCATGTGGTGGCTTGTGTGTTATTGTGCTGCTGGAAGCTGTATCGCGGGTATTTCAAATGCCAGCAGAGTCACCCCGAGTGAACAGATCTCAGCAGAGCTTCCAGACTAAGGACAGACAATGAAGACGGACTCAACCCCCACTTCCGAGGAATGAGCAGGTGAGAACTTTACGCACAGCGCTCCAGAACTATCTCCTTTCAAAGTGCTTGATAGCTTTGCCTTTCGCCTTCACGGAGAAGGCCACACAATCCTATTTTTGTAACATGTACAAGACAACCATTAGCAAAAGCTTTTCTCTACGTTAGACACACAGATGGTTCCAATTTCTTTCCTTCTTTCTCCTTCAACTTCCACCTATATTGTTTTATGAAGATATATTATTTTAGAATACCTCATAATAACATAATTGTGCTGATGCATGCCAAAAAAGACCAGCTGATTTGCTTTTGAATTCAATAAGGAAGAAAAGAAGAATGGCTTTAATAAAGATGAATGAGTACCTTAATGTTACACGTTAGATGAAAAAACAGAAACATGTATCTTGTAAAGGGGCAAGACGAGTGTCTAGTAGTCAATGTCCATTGTTCAATAAAGACACATAATGAAACTGGGTAATATTAACAGCTTTTCCTGAAGCACGAGAAAGCCACAGCCATTGCATGGCTAAAGATATAAAGTAGACCTAACTTAAGCTATACGATCTTAAATCAAGGCGTGTTGCTACCAAATCATAGAAACCTTTATTAAACAAAAACTATGAAAATGTGAAACTGTTGTTTCTCCATATGTCCCCCAGCTAGGCCTTTCCACTTTGGAAGGTGGTATTTCCATCCAGATAAGCCTTTCCCAAATAATTCTGTTGTTGCTTAGCACACAGTTTAAACCGCAGTTGAAGATGTTCCAATCATGTTTCGCTCCTATGTTCTTCGAGTTTGAGGAACCAAAAGAAATCGAATGGGACAAGATCAGGACAGTAGAGTAGATGAGGAGAGTTTTTTCAATGAAATTTGTGTAGGAAAAATACATATATAAATATCTCGAGGGCAAAAAAGAGGAGCTGATACCAAGGGCTCAAGTAGAAAGAACATGTTTTAGAAATGATGATGGCAACATATAGTGTGATGGATACAACTGATGTATGGCTTATTTTAAGAACCCCCAACAAAATGATTTATTAAAATAAAATAATAAAAGAAAGAAATATATATCTTGGTACAACTCTCTCTTGACCTTTTTCTCACTAGGGCAGTGTTTAAATGTATTAAAATTTCTGAATCATTCCCTGTGTTAATCCTTTATACTGTATTTCATAATGTGCACATGACAACCATTCGCATACTGAGAATTAGCAAACCATCGCCTTTGGATCAGAGCTGGCATAATATATATATATATATATATATATATATATACCATATTTTTAATGCAGATTTATAATTTTTGTAGACTATTATATTTGGGAAAGTAGAGGCTCAGCAAAGACTCTCCTAAGAAGAACTGACACAGTGGATACAACAATGACCAGAAAGAAAGCTCTGATCATGAAGGTGGTACAATTCTTGATACATAAGTATATCTGCAAGCTGGCAGCAGTTAATAGCAACGTGCTAACATATGTACAATCTCTTAAATGGTGAAGACCTTAAAATATGTCACTCATGTGATTACATATTATAACTATTATTATGAAAGAACCAAAGAATCCCAATGAGATTGTCTAAAGATGGTCCTTTCACTCAAGATAAGCTGTCGATTCAGCAAAACGATCTAATGCACTACATTTGCTGGTATCATTTAAACCATTTATGGCCAAGAACTTAAAAACCCAGTGCTTCTGGCAGTCGCTTTAGTCTTTTTCACAGGACACTTAGTTCTTTCAAATTCCTAGTGCTGTAACATTGATGTGTCTGGCTCCACCCACAAGGTCTGCTGTTGGAAATCACCAGCTGCTCCCTGGGAAAGATGAAGCTCTTTCACTCTCATCATGAGTTAGGGTCTCAGACACCCACAGGTGTAGTTCTACTCTGTCCTATCGGGTCCTCAGATGTCCAAATTGACTTGATGGCAGTGGGCTCATTAAAAAAATTATTTTTAAGCTCCATCACGTTAGTGAGCAATTTCAGAGTAGTTAAGTAAGATGAGGTTTGTAAAAGCGATTCCAAGCAGTAAAGAACTATGCAGCGTGGTAGTTCTGGTGATCCTAGTAGTAGAAGTAGGTGTTTAATAAATATTTATTGTATAAATTAAATGTTGGGCCATTAAGAACTATGATTTTGAGAATCTTAACTGTTGAGAAAGCTATCGTGCAGATGAAATAACTGATTCCAAAATCAAGAACTTCTATGCGACATATAATGCGACTACTCTGCTCATTATGCAATACTTGGAATTCCAAGTGGGAGTTTTACTCGTGGAAGAAATACAGTGTGTGGCCCTGTGACTCTAAGATAATGGAAACTATTGAAGATGGAGATTTTTCCACTTGGGCCTGGGCACGGAATCAAATTCTAAGTTTAACTTGGTGATATTTAAAAATGCATAACATGCAAAAGTCTGCAATCATTCTGTTTCTCAGCTAGTGAAAATAGAAGTCTACAGCATAGTATGTGTCAATTTGGAAAATATAGCCAAATCAGGCCGACAAGAAAAAATTTAAGTAAATAACGTCACCCATGTGTTTAATGCCATGTATGACTCCATGCCAAATTCACTTCAAGTTCTCTTCTTCAGCAACTTCTTTTGTAACATGTGTCATAGCTATTAACTATGTGGAGTGTTGATGAGGATAGGAAAGGAATTACTTTTATGGCTATGGCCTAAGGGGGCATTTGGAATTCAACAATATGTGAAAGCACCAGCGTTAGCTTGAAATAAATGGTTAAGAAAAATACCTGCATTCACAGAAAACCGTTTAGCCACTGAAAACTCATTGAGGCAGATGCACAGGATGGGAAACAGTGACACTAACAAAACAGAGAGAGAGAGAGAGAGAGAGAGAGAGAGAGAGAGAGAGAGAGAGAGAGAGAGAGAGAGAGAGAGAGAGAGAGAGAGAGAGAGGATCAAAGTCCACCAATAGCAGTGGAAAGAGACTAGAGCAGACAGGATTGGAAATGTCTGATGAGCTCCCACAGAATGAAGATACCAGGTCTTTGATTGGATACGTGTGCCCTGTCCACGGAGGCATCTGGCTCTTGTTCAGGCAGAGAAGATTGCCGCCCCCCTTTTTTATCACTGATCATTTAGGTCTGATTGACAGTAGCTTGATTTTATTTTCATTAGCTGGACATCATTTTGTCTCCCTCTTAACTATGAAACATTCAAATATCTCCTGCTCAAATGGATTTTTGAGATTAATGTTCATTAACATGAATTTAAAAGGATACAGAGCCTCAAAGGAGATTGTTCTCTGCCAGCAGGAAAGTATTCTCTTGTTGTGCTTGGTAAGGTAGAGGGGCAGCAAAAGAGGAGAGGACCCTCAACAAGATAGACTGGCACAGCGGCTCAAACCTAAGAACAATTGTGAGAATGGGGCAAGACCGGGCCATGTTTTGTTCTGTTGCCCTGTGAGCTGGAATCAACTCAGGGGCACATAACCACAACGTCACCTTATGGGCAGAAAGACAGATAGACGAATTGATAGCGGTGTGGGACTGACATTGATGCATGGCGACCTTATGTCCTACTGGAATGAAATACTGCCAGGTCCGACACCATGTTCAAGACCACCAGCAGGTCTGAGTCTAACTTGTGGGTATTGTCAGTCTATCTCAATGAAGGTCTCTTCATCATCAAACTTTATTTCCTCTTTCCGTAATTGGTCTCTGTTTTTTGATTCATCCAAGGCCAGGCTTGATACTTGAATGTTTCCAGAATTTCCAGAAAATTCCAGCGAATTTTCAGAAGCAGAATGAGGACTTTCTTCCCAGACTGTAATCCAACCCACTGTGGATGACTCTCCACTGCTTACCACTCTAATGGTTGATAGATTCCATTGATATACAAGTCTCCAGTCTCTCAGCAATGTGAAAGTCACCATGGTACAGCAAGTACACTATTCAAAGGTCCATGCACGTCCAATGGCTTTTATTGATTTCCCTTGAGTAAATAGCTAGACACTTGACATTTTATTAACGTTGTTGCTTGTTCGGTGCCATCAAGCAAGTTCTGAGTAGAAGGAAACACTGCACAGCTCTGCGCCGCCCTCGTGACTGTTAAGTTTGAGCCAAGTGTTACAGGCACAGTGTTAATAAATCTTAATAAATCTTGTGCTTCCTCGTTTTCATCGTCCTCCCACAAAACCAAGCACGGGATCATTTTCCATGGTCTGACCTCTCCTGAATACACGTAAGGTCTCACCATCCTTGCTTCTTCCATATATCTATTAATTTTCATATTCATTAAAAGAAGCAATTAGCCCGGCTATCAAAAGTTATAGCATCAGGGGGCTTAAAGCTTCAAGATAAACAAGAGGCCACCTAGCTGAGAAGCAACAAAGTCCACATGGAAGAAGCTCATCAGCCTGTGTGATCATGAGGTGTCGATGGAATCAGGTATCAGGCATCAGAGACCCAGAACAAAAAATCATATCGATGTGAATGCAGGGGAGGGCAGAGTGGAGACCCAAAGCCCATCTGTAGACAGTTGGACATCCCCTTACAGATGGGTCACAGGAAGAGATAAGCAAGTCAGCGTGTAGTATGGCACCAACGAAGCATACAACTTTCCTTTAGTTCTTTAATGCTTCCTTACCCCGACTGTCATGACCTCAGTTCTACCTTACAAACCTGGCTAGACCAGAACATGTACACTGGCATATATCAGAACTGGAAATCCAGAACAGGGAATCCAGGACAGATAAACCCCTCAGGACCAGTAATGAGAGTAGTGATACCAGGAGGGTAACGGGAAGGTGGAGGGAGAACAGGGAAACTGATCACCATGATCTACAAAAAACCCCTTCCCAGGGGGACAGACAACAGAAGAGTGGGTGAAGTGAGACATCGGTCAGTGTAAAGACCTGAAAAGAAATTAATAAATTATCAAGGGTTTATGAGAAAGGGAGGGTGGGGGAGGGAGGGGAAAATGAGGAGCTGATACCAAGGGTTCAAGTAGAAAGAAAATGTTTTGAGAATGATGATGGCAACCTATATACAAATGTGATTGATACAACGGTTGGATATCTGGATTGTGCTAAGAGGTGCACAAACCCCCAATAAAATGATTTCAAAACCACAACTAAACTCCCTGTCATCAAGTCGATGCTGATTCATAGCAACCCTACGGGGCAAGGTAGAACAGCCCCTGTGAGTTTCCAAGATTGTGATTCTTTACAGGAATAGAGAGCCCCATCTTTCTCCTGGGAGGAAGCTGGTGGTTTCATACTGCTGACTTGAAGTTAGCAGCCCCACTGCATAACCCCACTACCACCAGGGTTTCTTATAGATACCCCAACTATTACTGTAGGATTAAACATTTCTCCATACCTGTGTTTTGGGTTAGTGCTTTGTTTTTAAAGAAGTACCTGGACATCCTTGAGAGTCTTTAAGACTCTCTAGCTCACGTTTTAACCAGAAAAATTAACCTCTTCTCTTCCTTTCCTTTCACTGTCCAGTGTATTTCTCAGATTTCCATTCTCCTTCAATTTGGTTGTGCACTTTTTCATCCTTCAGGAAACAAGACATATTTATAAAGGAAGGATGACTTTCCTCGGTGGATAGTGCAGGGCATGATAAAAGAGAAGAACGTGGTAGGGTTAACATTATTGGTAGCTACACTCAAAAGCGCTCCTAATCTCTTTCTCCACGGCCGCTTCTAGCTAATAATTATGTCATGATAATGTATACATTCACGTCATAAAATCTACAGATGTCTATTTTCTCCAGAACTATTGGGGTTGTTGGAAGTTTGAAACTCCGAGGTGATTTAGAGAAGGAAGACGATGCCACTTACGGAGCACAGGAAGACCTCAAGAGTGACCAACATGGAATTCTAGTGACTTGGAATATTGGGCTTCCTGGAAGCCAGAGAGACAACTTCAAACCTAAGTAGCTCAAGGTCTCTCCAAGGTGCAGTACACGGGAATGGAGGGGACAAGAGGAGGAATTACTTAGCCACATGGGAGGAGTTCAGCAACTTCAGTGGCTGCTACTGGCAACCTTTGTGTGCTTCCCCATGGATCCTATGTCTCCCCATCACTGCAGATGAGCATCCCAAGCAGTTTCTGTACACTCCCCATCACTGCACACCAGCACCACGATCACATAATACCATCCATCTCAAAGCTCCTCCTCTTTCCTCTTTTGACCGCCATCTACATGTCCTACTTCTGCAACCTCCGGGGGCTCTACAAGCACAACCTCTGGGGGCTCTACAAACCAAGCTGGCTGCTCACAGCAGAACACCAACCCTTCCCGCCCCTGACCAACCCCCTCCAGCCCATGACTGATCCCAGCCCCTCCGCACTGCCACCATCACCACCTGTCAGCCTGAGGATCCTCGCCCAATCAGTTCTTTTTTTTTACCCTCTCCTCCTGGCGACTCGCAGCAGTGGACCCTCATGTGCCTCCTGTGGAGTTAAGCATGCCTACTGTCTCCATTGGTCAGCACATTCCCAAACAACACTTTCTCCTTTGGACCTCTTATTTCTCTCCCTCTTGTTTTTTCTTTAGTTTTACTTCTTGTTCTTCTACATATATATATCTATATTTTAAAAAATCTTGTCTGTTTGCTTATTATTTTCAACTCTTTCCTTTTCTGTGTAAAATCTATTTTTTGATACTTATTCATTTTTACTACCCTTCTTAAAATACTTTTTTTTATTTTCATAAATCTTTTTGTGCTTTCATATGGCCTCTCCCCCCACCCCATCCCATGTCTTCTTCTCCATTCCTTTTGCCTTACTTATCTCTCTCCCACTTTCTCCATTTCTCCACTGCTTGTTAACTGGTACTTATTAATCCTCTCCTGCACACCTCAATAGAGCCAACGGACCCTAAAAGACCCAGCTGCCAACCCACCACTAACAACTGCACCACACCACCTCAGAAACAGGTGTGTCTCAATAGACACACAAAAATCACGAGAAATAAGCACAAACAGCAGCAACAACAAAAACCAAACGCAAAAGATGATTCTGAAGAAGAGGCCTTAGAATTACCAGAAGTAGAATTAAAACTAATATGTGGTTTTGAGCCTTCAATAGATGGAAAGATTGTTTGTGAAAACAACAGAAATCATTGATAAACTAGACATTTTACACCAAATGGAATTCCAGAAGACAAACAATAAGATAACAGAATTAAGCAACATCCTGAGTAATAGAATGGAAGTAAAGGTTACTGAATTAGTGTGCTTGAAGACAATTCTTTCAACTACAAGCAAGGACAGAGGCAATCAAAGGAATCGGACACCTGATGTACGACACTGTCAAGAACAGCATGGGGAACAAACTGGGTTTCCCGAGCAAGAAGAAATAAACAAACAAAAATCTAAAGACAAAATAGTATAAAGAATCATGGGAATTAAAAAAAAAGAATCAGAAATTTTTTAAAAAGTGAAAGAAAAAAAAAAGAAGTCAGAGAAGAAAACATCCCCAACACTAGAAAGGAAGAGAAAATAATCAGAAGTTAAGAGAATCCCAAACCGGAGAGACCCCCAAAGAAGAACATCGTGACACATCATACTCAAACTCTCCAATAACAAAAAAAGAGCGAATCCTGAGAGTAGATAGGGAGAAGGACAAGCCTCTTACAAAGGAAAGCCAGTAAGAACATGCTTGGACTTCTCAGCAGAAACCAAACAGATAAGAAGACAACTACATGGCATATATTAAATAGAAAGAAAAACACTGCCAATCAAGTAGTCCAGATCCATTAAATAATTCCTAAAAATACAATGGAGTAATAAAGGTATTTCCAGACAAGAAAAAAATTAAATGAATTTTTAAAACCAGAACCAGCATTACAAAAAATAATATTGGTAACTTATGTATGGTGGACCAAAGACAGCAGACAAACCTGAGAGAATCACAACTGGCTAACACTGCTTGGATACCAATAAATGAAAACAGTGCATTGATCCTTCCATACTTTATGTACCATGTTACCAAGATTTTATCTATATAACTGTATGTCATTTTTACACCTTAAAATTATACTTTCTTTTTGAACAGTTCTATTAGCACATCATCCACATATCATAAAATTCGATAGTTCAACCATATCAAGAAGAGTTGTACAATCTTTATCACAATAAATTTTAGAACATTTTCTTCTTCCTTGTTGTTATCTGTGTACTCATTGTTATCTGTGTAATTTTTTCAACATTGGCCAAAATATTATGCAATTCAACAATTTTTACATGTATAATCCAGTGTCATTGACTATACTTTTTGTTATATACCTATTATCGATAACCCTCTCCAAACTGTCCCACCACCATTAAAATGGACTGAACGCTCCCCAAGCAAAAACAAAATTTGATTTTCTACTTGTACATACATTTAATTTTTTTTAGTTTTAATCATCATTTTAGATGTTCTTTGCTACTCTTTCCTTCTTATATTTCAGATACTCCTTCTAGAATAATTAGAATTCTTTCTTAACTATATCATAAACTTTTACAAGAAAGTCTGTTGATATTATACTCCAAGACATGTTTAACATGTCTTAAAAGTTGGACATACAATAGTAGCTTCTCAAATTTAAAAATGCTATTTACTTTTCAAATCTTCATTTCTCTAACTTTCTGTGGCAGCTTTAAAATTTAAATATTTATTGTAGGAGGTTAAGGTTTTCCTCTCTGAAATTAGATTCCCCCCCCCCCCCGGAATTATCAGCTAATTAAGTGCTCACGTATATCATACTGGTGACTGAGGCTCTTTGCGGAAGCCCCAAGCTGAGTTCTCATAATGGATTGTCTCTGACTATTCCCTAGGAAGGGAGCCGTAGTTACGCAGCGGCAGGATTTGATGAGAGCCCGTTAAAACCACCTTACAAGACACAGAACTTCATCACAAGATGCTGAATTACATACCACCTAGGAACATAAGTGACTCCATTTTGAGAGAGGCTAAGAGTCCAGTAGGAAATGCTGAATCACCGCAGACTCACTGAAAAGAAGCAAACCACCTACCAGGCGGTTACTAGAAGCTCCGCAGACACATCCGGGCAACCCTGACAAGACCTTAAATGACATCGAAGAGCCAGCAAGACCGCCTAAAGAAGGCCCAGGTAGACAGACTGAACTCGGAGAGTTAGGAACCAAGGAGGGGCCATCCGTTCCTGCTCTCCATCTCTGCCCAGGTGAGGGCAGCGATCAAGGAAATGCCTCACATGACTAAGGGCCAGTCACTGATAGGATGCTGAATTAATCTTGGGTTACCCTTGTAGCTAATAAGTGAATTTTAAGATCGTTAGATTGTGTGATGTGTGTTCCAAGTGAATAAACCGAGCATTCGATATCGTCAAAGAGCATTAAGTAATTATTGATGGCGCTGCGCATGACAAGGATTCTCGCTTTCCAAGAGGAAGAACGAGATGTGATTTCTGGCCTCAATCTATGCCTCAGTTGCAGCCACCCCTGGTTTGCCAGTTGAGGCTTGCATGTTACAGAACAGATTTTAACAGAGCATCCAGACTAAAGCAGACTAGGAAGGCTCATGAATTTTGAAAGAATTTTCGCTGACTTTATTTTTGCACAATAAACAGTTAAGACTCAATCATTAAATAGTGCAATATAAATTACTTGGGGATATTAAACAGAATATTCTAAAATATTCACTTCCTGCTCTAACTAAAAATATGGACAACAATTTAGAATGTTAACACCGATGTTAGTTTATCTATTGGCAGTTCATTCAGAAGTAACCATTTGATTTTAGATTAATCGAATATACTTAGAAATGAACGTTTTCATCCACATAATTGTGAATTTAAAGTGATAATTTAATGGGAAGACATTAACTCCTCCTTCCTTCCCACGCCCAATAAAATTCTAGATAAAGACTAAATTATTCACTTACTAATGCATATTCGGTTTTAAATCTAAGGAACCTCTCATCCAAATGGTTGATTCTATTAGCCCTATTTCTCTAGGGTTCTAATGACATAAAGTAAAAGTTTCAGTAGTTTGAAAAACAAAACAAAAAATCCTGCATTCTTCTAATTTCAGTAGAAAGTTCTGCTTTACACAGGAAATGAAATAGGGGTTGAATAGACCCTGTTACATGGTTCTTTTCATAGTGGTTCAGCCTACTTGTATTTTACTTTAATGTGGATTAAAACCATAGCTTCTTCTTTAGAGAGCCCACATTTCCATTCTAGGGACCAGCTCTAATTCGTGCTAGAATCCTGGTCCTAGAGGGTAGAGTCAGTATCACCTGGTCCCTTGACACTAATCAATGGTAGCTGGGGAAAAAATATTGAGTGATGTGATCTACTCTTTACTAAACTAAAAAGATAGCCTTTAAAATTCCTTCTTTTACCTAAGAGGCAATGGAAATTTGAAACACCCAAATTAAGATTCAATCTCAGTATAAGGGATGAATTACGGTTAGATCATAAATTCCCAATACGTTTTCAAAGTGATATTTGTATCTTAATATGAGTGAACTTCAAATACTTTTCTAAAAGGGAATTTAAGAAGAGGGGAAAGGAGAGAAGAGAACTTCCGGTCTGAGGTTACTTAGGAGAAGGTCCTGCTGTGGCATAAATGGGGAAGGACTAGGTTACTAAGTGGAAAAGCCGGTGTTCCGCAGACAGCCAGGCGTAGCTTGGAAGAAAGGCCTGGTGAACTTCTTCCAAAAGATCACAGCCTTTGAAGGTCATGTGGGCAGCAGTTCTGCTTTGAAACCCATGAAGTTGCAGGGTCAAAACTGACCGATGGCAAATGGTTTGGTTTCTTATCCTGAAGAAAAGACTAGGAGAGGAGGCGGTGAAGCAAAACTCATTTCCATCACAATCATATCCAGATCTGCCCAGATATTCATGAATTCAGCTGCTAACTGCCAAATGTGCTGTTAAAACTCCCCAGCTACTCTGATGAGTCTTTCTGGTCTCAAAGATTTACAGTTTCGAAAACCCACAGGGCCAGGTCTACTCTGTCTTATAGGGAAGCGGTGAGTCAGAATCAGTCAACGGTACTGAGTCACTCCAGTGGGACGATGAGGTTGTCAGTTTTGGTAGAGATTTACTGTCTTGGAAACCTTATACAGGTCACTGTGAGTCATGATTGGCAGTGGGTTATAGTTCTAACCATACTAAGTATTGGAGGGGGGTTAATGCAAAATGAACATATTATTTCTTGTTTTTAGGAATAGTATTCTACTGAAAGGGAGCCCTAGTGGCTTAGTGGTTATGCATTGGGTCGCTAACGACAAGGTCAGGTCGAAACTACCAGCTGCTCCTTGGGAACAAGGGAGGCGTTCATTGCTCATAAAGAGTCAGACTCTTAGACACCCACAGGGCCAATGCCACTCAGTCCTACGGGGTCACTATGAGTCAGCATCAACTGGCTGGCAGTGAGTTTGGAGTGTTGGAATTCTACTGAAGGAACTCAAAACCGACAATGAACACACATAGGGACAAATACACAAGAGAAGGATGTGCAGGATTCCACAGGAGGATTAAATAAAATAGGACTACATTTATCAGCAGCCTTTTTTTTTAACTTAGAGTCTAATTTATAGGGACATGAGAGTGCTACTTATTTAGCACAGTGTACATGGAATCCAGTCAACCATTGCTGGCTTATATTACCAGCTCCAGGAATATCCCTTCTCCCCACATTCCCTCTCGGAAGCCCTCGTGCCAACAACACTCAAAATATTTTAATATCTGGTCAAGTCAGCTGCTCCGACTGCAATTGATTTGCTGAATGGCAGATCTGTTCATTCTGGGATTTAATAGATTTTAATAAGGTTGGTGATGGGATAAATCCAAATAATACTTGAGTAATTATTTACCAATTTCGCTTTTTATATTTTGGTTGAATAGAAGGCATTTATATCTCTAAATAGAGATTTACATCACGGGCATGAAGGCAGCCTCACTAGTCATTTTATGGATTATAATATGTCTTGACCCAATCAGGGGAATTGGAAGGTGACGTCCACACTATATCATTTGCTTACATAGTAATGTCCTTCCCCAAACAGAACAACGTAAGCAGGGTGTGAGTAGAGATGTTAACTTTTATGCTGCTGACACTTGTCACCTTGCGTCATAAGCTGCACATTATTTAAGCGTATTGGTGGAAAGGGCTTTCTGATTGTTCAAAGCACAACCTAGAATTCTGAAATGTACAGACTCCTGTGACATTTGCTCCATCAGCAATCAACATATCAAATTCTCTTTGAGAGGTAAACATTATGTGTCATGTTCCATAGGGGAAAACATTAAGAATGGCTCTGACACGGTCTTTGATGCTTTCCCCCCCCCGTTATTCCTTTGTTTCAGAGGTTACTTACCTCAGAAGCAAAATAGGCTGTGAATTTCTCTTTGTCCTTCATCAATCAAAGCTGATCAATTATAAGACCAGCAAAACCGGATCACAACTCCAAGCGACATGGTCATATTACACTCATATTATTACTAAAAGCCACATCTATATTCCAAACTGGGATACTATAACCCCTTTGTCATTTTCCAATAAAAAGACTGTACCAAATAGGCCAAGCACACTGTAATTAGCAGCTGGCAGAGAAAGCTGTAAATCTGTATGAGTTCTGAACGATTTGCTTACATTGTTGCTTTGTTGACAAATGATGCTGTACATGTTAATGTTCCTGAAATGTCCCCATTGCACCTGACGTGCCAATAAATGCCAGCCAGCTGTATGAATTATGGAAATAAGATTTTTGTTTATGAAGGTGTCCCAGACATTTATTTTACAGCATTCCTCTCGACAGATTTAATGTCTGGAGTTACATTGAGAAGATATTTGCTACCTGACATAATGGATAATGGAAACTTTAAAGGCTCCTTTTCCTCTTTTTAATAATGAGATTAATACATACACACACATGCATACACATATTTTACACTTTTCACATTTACTTTTGGACTTTATAATTTGCTCTTAATTTTTGAATATTGTACATTTCCTTTTAAGTGTTAAATCATGTATCTATTTCCAATTAAAACAGTTAGGAAGTGACTATTTAGAAGTGTATACCAGTAATCTTAACTTCTATTCCAATTATTCTTCTCATGTGGGTGAGTATAGAAAGCATATAAATATTTTATATGGATTCTATCATTTTCCATCTGTTAATATATTAATTGCCGGTCTAAAAGAAGCTTTTCATGTGAATATTTCTTTTGTATACCTGGGGAGTGTTTAAGATAAGACTTTGTAAATAATTGTATACAAAAAATAATTTTCTTCAAATATACTTTCCACTATGTATTCATTGGCTGGGGACCCCTTACTGAGGCTGGACTGCTTCTTAGAATTTGCTTCTTTGCCCACTGCATCATTTGAAACCTTTGTTCAGATGAGAGGCTTAATTAATACCACATTATTAAAGAGCTTTCACAGGAGATAAAAACTATCTGATCTTTATAATCACAAACTAACCACTGGTTTTGAATCCTAGAAACAGCTATAACATACAATCACACTAACGTAAAAGCCTTTCCTCCTACTATCAGAATGGAATTTGTGATTCTCAGATGTGAATGTCCATCTTCTCAAGTTTTAATTGTAGAAACATTTGTGTGATAAAACCCATCGAGTTGACGCTGACTTTTAATGACCCTATCAAACAGACTAGATCTGCCTATAGGGTTCTAAGACTGTGTTTAGGAAAGCAGACTGAAGTCTTTCTTCTAGGGAGCAGCTCCTCTGAAGCTTACCCATGGACCCGCCAGCTCTGACTGCCTCAGACAGGCTCGCAACTCTCTGGACTGCTCTCCTTTGAGAGTCAATGTTACTGACTGCCTTTGAAGTGGCCCTGGGATCATGGCAACTTCACACCGAACTCAAAGTCCTACCCAGCCCTGCATCATTCTTACGATTGGTTGAGGATGGGATTGGTGTAATCCATAGGGTTTTCACTGATTTTCAGAAATAGAACAGCAGGTCTTTCTTTCTATTCCATCTTAGTCTGAAAATGCCACTGAAGTCTGTTCAGTGCCATGGTAACCGATAAGGCTCCAAAGGCTATGTCCTGGTTGCACATGATGCACACCAACAAGGAATCAACTCAGATCTTCCACTTAAAAACATGAACATCCTACTACTAATTCTCCGGTCTCCTGCATTGGGTAAAAAAGTTCCTAGAGAAATAGAGGAAAGAGCTGAGAGGCAAAGGACATTTATAGAGGTCTCGATAAACACAATTATATATGCAAATATATTTATCTATGAGGATGGGGAAATAGATCTAGGTGCATATATTTATAGGTTTAGTATTAAGGTAGCAGAAGGACATTGGGCCTCCACTCAAGTACTCCATCAATGCAAGAACACTTTCTTCTATTAAATTGGCATTCTATGATGCTCACTTTCCCAACACAACTGCTGAAGACAAAGTGGGTGCATAATCAAATGTGGTGAAGAAAGTTGATATAGCATCTGTGGTCTTAAAGGCTTGAAGGTAAACAAGCGGCCATCTAGCTCAGAAGCAACAAAGCCCACGTGGTAAAAGCACATCAACCTGTGCGATCATGAGATGTTGAAGGGATCAGGTATCAGGCATCAGAACAAAAAAATATTACCATAGTGAATGAGGGGGCCAGTGCAGAGTGGAGACTCAAAGCCCATTTGTGGGCCACTGGAGATCCCCTTGCAGAGGGGTATAGGGAGGAAATGAGCATGATGTAGCAACGATGAAAAATACAACTTTCCTCTGGTTCCTAAATGCTTCCTCTCTGTCCCCCTCCCCCACTAGCATACTCCCAATTCTACCTTGCAAGTCTGGCTAGACCAGAGGGTATACACTGGTACAGATAGGAACTGGAAACACAGGGAATCCAGGGCAGATGATACCTTCAGGACCAGGGGTGTGACTGGCGATACTGGGAGGGTAAAGGGAGAGTAGGTTGGAAAGAGGGACCCGATTACAAGGATCTACATGTGACCTCCTCCCTGGGGGATGGACAATAGGAAAGTGGGTAAGGGGAGATATAAGACAGGGAAAGATATGACAAAATAATAATTTATAAATTATCAAGGGTTCATGAGGGATGGGGGAGCGAGGAAGAAGGGGAAAAAATGAGGACCTGATGCAGGGGCTTAAGTGGAGAGCAAATGTTTTGAGAATGATGAGGGCAATGAATGTACAAATGTGCTTTACATAATTGATGTATGTATGGATTGTGATAAGGGTTGTGTGAGTCCCTATTTTAAAAAGTCCTAGAAACTATGATTTCTGGACTCTATCCATATTTTTTGTCTTCACATTCAATGCTGCATAGATTTAATCAGTACCTAAAACAGCTGATACTGTGTAACCAAGAAGCATTGAGTTTGATCTGAGATCCGAATGACCTGCCACAACCTGTGCTAGGTACAGTGGCTAGTTAAATTGAAGTTTATCGCCCCTCTCTGAATGTCTGGTGATGCGATTTTTAGTCCAGCTAAAAGGTTTAGTTGATTTATAGTTTGACCGATGCGCTTTGTCCTCGGAAATATTTGTTACAACTTTCCATTTCGTCTTCAAGATCGCCATTAGCAGTAGGTAAAAACAAACAAGCGAAAAGTTGCTTTCTGGAACTTTGAATTCTGGTGACTACAGGATTATTAATACAAATCAGGGGAAAGTCAGATCAGGTGATTCCCCTGGAATCATTGTTCCCCCACAAAAAGATCCAGATGGCCAAAAATGATGCTGACATGTATGCCGGCTACAACTCCATTCTCCTGGTTCACATTGGCTACAATAGCAATGGCACTCAAATTTTCGTATTAACCGTTTCACAGATTTTGTGCACAGCCTACGTTAAGAGTCCGTAGACCTATTGTGTTGGAAGAGTTAAAGACTCATGCTCTGAGGTGAACTGTTTTAGCCTGAAATTGCTCAAAGGAGGAATCAGGATAATGTATAGCACAGGAACAGCATAAGGAGACCTGGTCTATATCTCTCAGCTCAATATACCTGCACAACGGGACACACAGGGCTCCTGACGGCACTCGCCGTTCTTTTCCACGTGCATGGAATTCATTGAAACTAATGGGAAGGAAATTATAGTCGTCTCACCGGTCTCCTAACTACAGGTTTCTGTGTGGATAAATTTAACTTGTCAAGCTCCCTCCCCAAATGACACAGCGAAAGTCAAACAGTCAACTAAGAAGAGTGGAAAAAAATCACAAAGTATTCAACTCCCTCATTTCAGTTAAATAAAACCAGATACATCGTAAGCAAAGATCAGAGTTTGACTGGAGATTTTCCAAAGTGATACAGTAATTTCTCAGTCTTAAAGTGAAAAGCATACAGCGTTACAAATATCTGGGAAAATAAAGAAAGGTTCCCCTCAGTTACGTCAACTAATAAATTTAAAAATGAATTGTTTAATCAATAAATCTTTTCCTATAGTATACCAGGCCCTTAAATTGAAATGTCTTTGCTGATATTTGAGATTAGAAAACAAAACTGAAAGAATATTACTGAACGCTATTTTGCTATCATTCAGAGACAGCATTTCATACACAGTACTTAAAATACAGAACTAGACCAGGGTGTCCTAGTTCGGCATGTCATTAAGTTAAGAAAAAGGCTTTATCAAAATACAGTTTTAATTTTTTAATCTCAGAAACATGCACAGTAATGATACTTCTACTACACCTCTACTAAATGCTATGTATTTCCCTTGATTTTCATAATGGAACCTCATGCAGTAGGAGGGAGCATGAGGAAGCAGAGTCCAGAGGAAGTGGGTGACCGACTCACAGCCATGTGCTCAGTGTGCCCCACACCATGCCACTTTAACACATAGTGCAGTTGGACTTTATCCTAAGGCACTGGGATGCCAGTGACCACATTTAGAGCACATATTGTGTTATGTCTAGAGTTGTAACCAGGCAGCGTTTTCATCTGCTGTACATGGGGTTTCAACGGGTCCGGACTCACGCTATAGCACCTAACAGCAGCAGCAGCATGCTGCCCCTCTCCTTTCACGTGGATATAGTGTGCAGACGAGCAGCTTTCTGGAGAAATGGAAAGTCAAGTCCAGTGGTTTGGGGGAATGGGTGCTCTGCATAGGAGAGGAGTAGGTAGGAAAGGTAACTAGCAGAAATGATTCATAAGGTATTTGAGAAACCAATGAGCTAGATGTGGTGAACCAAATGCATGCTTCCTTACATTGACGACCATGATTTTTGTTGTTTCTGCTCCTTCATAACCATGACACCCCAGACTCAAGCAGTCACTGTTAGGAAAATAAATCATGAAATGGATTACTAATTTTTTGTGAGCAAATAGCTCACATGTATAATTTGAATTACAAAATTAAAATGTGTGTTTCCAAAATGAGTCTATTATCTTCAATAAGTATTGAATTAAGGAGCAATTGTATATATATACATATATGTACAATTCTTACTAATTTATATATAATTTAATATATTGATATATTATGTCTACATTTCTATATCTCTTTATATTTATTTATCTGGAGATTTTTCCACAATCAATCTAAATAATCAAACCCACTTCCATTGAGTCAATTCCAACTCATAGCAACCCTATATATGGGTTCTGATGCTTTGAAAACCCAAACGGGTCAGGGAGCCTCCTCTTTCTTCTGTGGAGTGGCGGGTGAGTTCAAACATTGGTTCAGATTTTTTTCAATAGATAAAAGGCATATATAAAACCAGCAAGAGACATTTAGGGCCATTTTAAAGTTCCTGACTCAGTGCCTGGAATGTGGAAGCAGCGCTTCATAAAGGCAGTAGAAGATGAAAGCTGTTGGGGCAAAATAAATAAGACTACAGTGGAAGCTACGAAATAATAATAACAATATATAATCGATCAAGGATTCACGAAGGTGGGAGGGGTGGGTGGGAAAGAGGAACTTATCCCCAGGGCTCCAGTAGAAATAAAATATTTTGGAAATGATGATGGCAACATATGGGCAAATATGCTTGATAAAATTGATGTATGGAATGTGATAAGAGCTGTAAGATCCCCAATAAAGTAATTTTTAAAAATATTGAGAAAAGTGTTGGGACACTGCGGGGCAAAAAGCAGAGAGAAAGGACCTAGGTAAAGTGCCCAAACTTGAGAACCCTTTCTTTGTCAGCCCGGCAGAGGCAAGGGTTTCCTTGTGGGAGACATCTGGAGGGGCATGGACATGGGTGGGCACAGTCCTCCCTAACAACATGAAACGCCACCGTTTTCCTCTCAAGAAAGCCAGCTCAGTCAAACTGACGAAGGTCAATATGGAGCATGGTCATTGTGAAAGGGAAAGCAGACACGAAGAAAGGTGGTTTGTATACCAACGGACAAGACTTTGATGGCTACCGGGGACCTGGGAC
Organism: Tenrec ecaudatus; assembly: GCF_050624435.1. Taxonomy (NCBI): domain Eukaryota; kingdom Metazoa; phylum Chordata; class Mammalia; order Afrosoricida; family Tenrecidae; genus Tenrec; species Tenrec ecaudatus. The sequence goes on from NC_134542.1 coordinate 98,440,934, forward strand.
TGGGGGCCGGAACGGGGTGAGGGCAGGGGTGGGAGGAGAGTTAAAAATTATGCAGGGTTGAACCAGCTAAATAAATACATTTCAAAATATTCCAGATTCCTTACCCCTCAGATGTAAATATTGGTCTGAATACTCTTAAAAAAAATGAGGAAAAGTAACCCGAAGTGGACTTGGAGTCTATAGTGACAGACAAGTTCATTTCAAATATATGAGAGAAAAAAAAAGAAAGAAAACTGGAATCAAATAGAATGTGCCATTTTAATTGGCACTTCTATTTTTGTCCAAATTATTTAGAAAGAGCTAGATTAGAAGCCGGCGAGCAGTCCTAAAGGCACCTCTAAGTATCACTTACTCTACAACCCTGGAGGACTTTGTCCAGAACTCCTCTTAAGAGGAGGACTGCATGTTTTTCTTGATAAGCTCTTCATAACAGGGAAATCTGAAAGTACATATGGTGATGACTGAGTAAAAACAATGCACTATTGGATTGGAAAAAGGGTGAGGCCACTTAGGAGAAAGGATTCTGATTTATTAAATGAGGTCTACAAGTGGAGGGGCTGACAACAGTGGACCACTGCGGTAGTGGGATAATGCTATGTCAACTTGAATATGTATGAAAGTGTAGGGATGGTGTCCAACCTCTCAGTCACGTTGCAGCCTTATGATGCTTCCTTGGGAGGGTGGCCTTCTGATAAAGGAGACACTGAGAAATTCTCTCTCTTTGCCCCTCCACCTCCCTGCTTACTGGGACACTGTGTCTGTCTTCAGGGGAAGTCCCGTCCCACTGACCTGGAATCCACTGGACTGCGCACCCATCTTCCTGTGATCTCCCTGCATCTGTTAGTGTTAGTCTGCACAGGGCTGTGGGTGGTCTCAGATCTATGGACTTGAGTTTGACCAAGATGGGAGACCTTCTTGATATAAGATTACTTCTTGATATATAGCTCTTCCTTATGCTTATATGAGTATTACTAGTCTTGTTTCTCTAAAAGACCTAGCCGAATTCACCTGATTTTCCGCTCTTCTATTGGTTTTGTCTCAACCATTGGTCTTGTCTCATAAATATGTATGACTAATAGTTAACATAATTCTGTTTGATTAAGTGTCAAGGTATTCAGCTTGCTCTTGAGGTACATGATAAGGTTCTCTGAAGCTTTCACACAGCCCTGAGGAAGAGTTGACCTTCCAGAAACTACTATGAGAGCAGGAAGATAATCAAGAAAAAATGAGAGTGGCGATACTGGGAGGGTGGAAGGAAGGTGAGGGAGAAAGGGGGAACAGATGACAAGGTCTACATATAACCTCCTCCCTGGGGGACGGACAGCAGAGAGGTGGGTGAGAGAAACATCGGTGGGTGAGAGGTGGGTGAGAGAAACATCGGATCATGGTGTAAGATATGACAAAATAATAATTAAAACAAATAAAAATTTAATAATTAATTAAAATAAAATTTTTTATAAATTATCAAGGCTTCAGGAAAATAAGGAGCTGATACTAAGGGCTCAAGTAGAAAGCAGATGTTTTGAGAATGATGATGGCAACATGTGTACAAATGTGCTTGACACAATTGATGAATGTATGGATTGTGATAAGAGTTGTATGAGACCCTAATAATATGATAAAAAAAGAAAAATTTTTTATGTTTATGGAAAGGATAAAGTTGCCTAACACAAAAAGGATTTGAAAAAATATAGAATACATAATTTGTTTAAGGTAACTCACTTAGCCTAGAAATATTTTCCACAAGAGCAAGACAAATTGGCACACCAAAATCATCAACAGTTACACTAAGGCATGGATGAGGTGGGTAGAGTGAATCTGAGATTAAATAATGAAAACAGAAGAAGGATGGAAATAATGAGAATTCTTATACCATGTGAATAGTGTAACTAACCCGAGTCACTGAATAATATGTGTAGAAAATGTCAAACAGGACATTTGTTGCTGTGTACACTTTCACCAAAAGTACACTAAAACATTAAAAAAAAAAAAACCCAAACCATGATATGCAGTAGACCAAAGGAATTTGAGAATTAGATGATTTCCTTTGAGAACCAGCTGAATTAGTTCCTTGAGAAAATACCAAAACCAATAAAATCGGTCAATGAGGAGACACCCCAGCACTTACAACAAACCCCTCAATCTGGAATGAAATAAGAAATAGTTTTCAGGCCTCACCTTCCACACATACCGCAAACTACCGTGATGTCCACACGAAAGTCAGAAGAGAATCTCAGAGCCAATATAAACTGAAATTATGAAAGAGGGACTACTTTTCCCTAAAATGGTCATATCTTGAGAATAGTATCTAATGATCAGATTAGAATGCCAGGCCATAGGCCTAACAGAGCCCCGTGGTAAGAAAAATACTTTAGACATTTAATGACAAGTAAGGCAAGGTGGACTTGCGGGTAAAGCCATTCCAAAAATAGGAGACTCCCCAGTCCCCCAGTTAGGAGAAAGTGCCAAAGAGTCAGACATAGGAATCCAGAATTTGTTCTATTCCAACACAGGCAGCTGTATTCCTGAGAGAAGAAGATAGGGACAGAAGAGAGAAGGAAGTTAGAGTTACCCTATTCCAGGACGAGTTGTAATCAGAAAAAAATAAAGTAGTAATTACAAAACAGTAGTCTGAATTCTTCGCAAAACCCTAGTAAATATACTAAGGTAAGAAAAAAAAATCTTGCTACAAAATCACGGACACTTTTATCAAATAAAATGATCGAACTTGAAGCCAGTATTTCTCAACATTTTTTCCACCTATATATTTCTGAATGTTAGTATTTTCATTTCTCTAACCCTTCCCCAAAGAATTTTGTACTCTTTGATTTACACTTCAGCAAATTGGTAGGTTTCGTTCTCTCAGAGGACTCAAATCACGTTCCTTTGAGTTTAGGAACAGAAAAGAAGGTAGAAAGGACAAGACGAGGGCTGCAGGGTAGATATGGAAGGTTTCCCGATGACATTCTTATGGAAATAATGAAGATTTAATAGAAGAAAAGTGTGTTTGAAATAGAGAGAGACCTGAATCTGCTTACAGAAAGACACATTCAGTTTCCAAAAATATCAATGAAGAGAACGTGATGTGATTCATTCTGGTGGAACTACTGAACTTTAAAGATAAAGTAAAAGCCCTTTGGTTTTCCGGGAGACACAGCTCAATCAGAAAAGGGCGGGGTGAGGTCTCAGAATATTTGATACGCTCAGTGCCACATGATAAGGTGCACAACACGCAGGGAAATCCATAGGTCTCCAAGGACGCTGTTAAGTGCTCAATGGCTAACCAAAAGGGATGTAGTTTAAATCCACCCAGCAACTCTCTGAAAAAAACCAAAAACCCAAAGAACCCAAAAAACCAACCCCAAACCCTAGTGATCTGTCCATATAAAGAATACCTCTAGGAAACCCGGTGGGGCAGTTTGTCTATGTCTACCAGGGCACTATGATTGGAATTGACTTGACAGCTCACAACAAGAGCAGCAACCACATGCCATTCATCTCTCCATCCACTTGTGAAAAATTGTCCTCGAGTAGATTCTGACTCCCCTAGATTTATTCAGTTATGTCACAACTGTCTCTGATTTCATATCATTTCATGCTGCCCTTGAAATACAAAGACTAGAATAGACAATGTCAATTATTCAAAAACTTAGCAATAGACTTCTTGCTTCTTATTGAAAAAGGATTAGATGATGAAGCCCAATAAGTAATTATAAAAATCAAACAAAGCACTTGAGAATGAAGATACTTGGTAAGCATGGGTTCCTTTGAAACTTAGGAATAAGACTAAACAACATTCCCCAAATCAAAAAACAAACTCAACACCTCTTGAGTGGAATTTGACTCATAGCTACACTATGTGGCAGGGCCGAGCTGCCCAGGTGGGTTTCTGACACTATGCATCTTTAAGGGAGTAGGAAGTCTGATCTTTCTCACAAGAAGTGACTGTTGGTTTTGTACTGCTGACCTTGCAGTCAGGAGCCTAACACATAACCATGTTGACTTTATTAACAGTAAACTGGAAAACCATCTGTAAAGAAGTATGCTTGTGCTAACTGCCTCTTAACTGAGACTAAGACAGCTTATAAAAATCTGCTTTAAAATGGAGGCCAGTTGCTTTAACCACTTTAAATTCTTAATATTTTTGAGCTTGGCATATATTTCATGTGGTTAATATTTACTGAGTCAACAAATATGTTTCTGAAATTCAGCCATGTTTTCAAGTTCACTTTAATGTCTTGGTCTTCTTAATAATTCAAGTAAAACTAAATTAAAACCGTTTGCTCAGTCATAATTTGTGTGGCGTGGCATCCTTTTATGCCTATGTGCCCATGGCTGTAGGTGCCCCAGCAGTGCTGCTGGGTCAGCACTGGACAGGTGGCAGCCATGTTGCTTGTTGAAACCAAGCAGCTGCTGCACAGGAGACAGAGGAGGCTTCAAGCTCCAATAAAGGTTTCCAGCCTCAGGAACTAGGGAAGAGGACCGCTAGGAGTGGGAACGGAGTGGATGGGAATGAGATTGGTTTGATTTTCACCCATCACTGTCCATCTGTTTACATCAGTACACCAAAAGCCCTCCAGAATATTGCTTACTAAATATTAATATATTAATGTGGCTTTGTATGCATTTATGGTGTGCAAAAAGGTGGAAGCACCTTTTCTTTTATGTTTTATAATAATTTTGTAAAATCTTCACAAGATATAACAAAATAACGATTTATAAATTATCAAGGGCACATGAGGGAGGGGGGAGCAGGGATGGAGGGGGGAAAAAAAGAGGACCTGATGCAAAGGGCTTAAGTGGAGAGCGAATGCTTTGAGAATGATTGGGGTGGGGAATATATGGATGTACTTTATACAATTGATGTATGTATATGTATGGATTGTGATAAGAGTTGTGTGAGTTCCTAATAAAATGTAAAAAAAGAAAAACTGGTTTTGAATACTCATTTTAAAGGTAGAAAATAACTTCATGAAATCAGGGTCACTTTGTTTCTATTATCCTCCATTCAGTCAATGGACAAAATATAATGCATGAGAAAGCAAACCTTTGCATTCCTTTAGTTTAACTACCCATGCTACTGTGAACTTCTCATGGGATATCACTTTCAATTTGTTCAAATTTAGAAGGGATAGGATTCTTAAAGCCCTGGTAGCATAGTGGGTTAATCATTGGGCTGATAACAAGGCCAGCAGTTTGAAACCACCAGCTATTCCTCAGGAGAAAGATGGACTTTCTACTCATGTAAAGATCTGAAATCTCAGAAACACACAGGGGCAGTTCAATTTTGAGTCAGAACGGACTCAAGGGCAGCGACTAGTTTTTGAATCATTGTGTGTATGTGTGTGTATATGTGTGTATGTGTATGTGTGTATGTTTTTTCAGTATGCTTAGGGAATGTAAAATTACATTGATGGCAAAAATATAAACTACAAATAATTTGTGATTAGAATTAAGTGTTTTACCTCTCAGTATTTTATTTTCAGAAATATTCAAGTACTGATGGTTAAAATTTTGCAAAAAGAATAAGAGACATATAACCGTAATTATTTTCATAATACAATTTCTCTGCTGGATTATATTGTGGCTTCAATTGACTTCTAAAATATGTACAATGTGCTTACATTTCACGTTTTTTTAAAAATATACTCTAATGACTGAGATATAAGCAATAATAGTGTCATTCTTTTTTAGAGTTTAAATTTAACCAAGATGCTTCAAATAACGGATAACAAGTGTTCAGATATCTTGATGGCAATGAAGACTTGCCTATCTAATTCATTCTTTAATGTCCCTTGTACCTGCCTACCTTGTTGGCAGAGCCTCCCTTAGTCCCAGGACACAGCCCTCTCTCTAGACTGCATACCTCATTTCAATAACATGTTTGTATAACAGGGCAAGAAGAGGGGATTGCCACTCTTTGGTGAATTTCCTCACATTGTATGTATTCAATTTATCTGAATGGAGAAGACACACAAAAAATATCACTTTTACTTATCAGTGAATCAATGGAACATTCTAACTGAAAAAACAAAAAGTTTAATTGAAAATGGATAATAGCCATTTAACTATGAATACATAAACATGTTATAAGCCATTCAAATATTAAAAAGGGGAAATTCTACCTTCTATTTAGGATTATTTCTAGCTATAAGCAGTGATAGTTGATATCTGTTCAAATGAGGCCTTTCCATATGAGCTCCAAACTTGATATTCACATTTAAATAAGCTAAGGCAATATCATAGAAATGTTTTTAATAAAATATATTCCCAGCATCCCTTGCGGATTTCTCCGAGAACTCAGAAGTGTGGGTGTAAATCGATTCTGTTCCAGGGATCCACGCCATCTACCTTTCTGACCCTGCACCACCGCCTGCCCCCCGCCTCCCCCTCTTTATTTTTTTCAATAAATGCAAGCAAGCAACATCCATCATGAGTAACTTCACTTTCTGTAAAAGTAACAGTTCATAAAAATCTGTGAAACTACTACTGGGAACAAACAAATTAAACAAATGACCATGTAACACAATAAAACTGCTGCTGCCCTCCTCTTGTGGAAGAATTGCTTCTTCTGTGGGATTAATACATCTTGCCGAAACAATTTTAGATAATACGTAACATATGGATTCAGTTTTTATTCTTCTTCTAAAAGAAGACAATTATATTTATGTGATAAACTGTTCAGTTTTAGTAGCATGATGTTTATATTACTGGCCACTTATATAATCTTGGACATGCTTCCATGTGAATCAGCAGCAGGGGTCTCTGGAAATACGTCGTACGAATTGGGAGCCCCTTCTCTTAAGCATGGTGCTCATGTGTCCCTTCAGCGAGATCAGGAGGGTACGGGAACTTGACATGAGACCAAGGACCAAGAATGGACTTGCCTGCGTACATGTCTTCCGCCCACGCTGGTCTTTCTCTTGTCCTACATATCTGTCATCTGAGTTGAAGAAAGCTGTGGTGTGAGCCCAGCCACACGTGGTGGGTTGTAAGGAAAACACACACAAAGAGATGTAACTGAGGTCAGTGGAGCTGCAGTCCCAGTGCATGATTTGAAACATTCTTGAAGTATTATCTCCTCCTCCCGCGTTGGCCAGCTTGTGCGGGCTGTGTTTAATTTGACTATAAACGAAGTCTTTTGGGGGAAGAGAGAAGTGTGTAGACATGTGCTGAGTTGCATCCTGCCGTTCATCTAACAGTGTATAATAAAAGCAGAAAGAACGTTGCTTCCACATCTTTCAGTCTGACTGCCCCTAACCCACACAGCATTTCTGAAGGAGAGAGATGGATGTCCAAATTGCCACTTTGGCTTACCCATCGGCTGCTGCTGTGTGTTTCCATAAGGCTGGTTATCAACGTGACGGCGTTTGCTCTTGGCCCTGTGCTTCTGTAGCAAATCTAGTACAGAATATTGGTTTGGGTAGTATTTACCAAGCACCCCCCACCCCCCGCATGGTCCCATTGAGTGAATTGAATGATTATCCTAACCAAAGGTCCCGGACCTGCATCTCGTTTGGAAATGAAACCATGGGCAATTTTCAAACGTGGTACCCTCAATCCTTGATGGACCGTCACAGACACAGGAATGACTACAATTCAAAAATCACATCCACGAAAGGACAGAGAGCAGCATCTGGGGGTGATTTCTTCTGACCCGCTCCCCTCAAATTTCTTCCCTGCCCCCTCGGAAAAACACACCCACTTGTCTCATGCTTCCAATGTAGTGCAATCATGCCTCTTACTGGCCACTGCCTTGCAGGACACCAGCTGTCAGACATGCAGATGCAAGGTATGGGATTTGAAACATAAAGACTTACTGTAAAAGGCATGCGTGTCTAATAGTGTGCCCAACATGAGCCCCAAATGAGACTACAGAGCTCACAGAAGCACAGACCCTTCTGTACCATAAACACTTGAAATGAAAGAATGTGACGTAGTAGTTAGCACTTCCCAAGGCTTCCGGTTAGAATGTCTTTCAGGGAAGAAACGGCTCTGTTCCCATCCTTCCCAACTCCCTCGCACTGAATGAAGTGATTGTGTGATAGAACCTCTGATCCTTGGAATGTTTTATGGAAAGCCCTTTGAAGATGAGATGATGTGCTCCTCCAGAGCTTTTTGGTTCCCATCCAGAGCAGAGATCCTGAGAATTTTAAGCAAGAGGAAGTTCTCTGTCTTATAGAGGAGTTCATTTCATGCACATTCTGTACTTTCCTTTTTTTGCAGTAACTCAATTAAGACTTGTTTCTCGACATTTCTTCTGCATGAGTCCCACTGTGAGGAAAGAGAAGATGCAAACTTGCCTTGAAGGAAGTCAGTCTTTCTAAAGGAAAGGGTGGAGACTGGCAAGTAAATCAATAAAATAACCATGCGGAGCCACGAATCCGTCCTGTGACTGTCAAGTCAATTCCACCTCTTCGTGGCTCAGCAGGAGAGAGTGGACTGTCCTTGAAGGTCCGCGAGGCTGTCACTGCATATGGAAAGGGGCCCCTGCATCATTTTCCCGTGGATCAACGGGTCGGCTCGCACCAGTGACAATTAGATTAGTAGCCGAGTGCTCCGCCTCACCACCTAGTTCCCTTACCTGGGGAATGGAATGGACAAGATGGAGTGAGGTCAGAGGACAGAGGGGTCACATCTGTCTGGGTGATTTAAGAGCAGTTTCAAAATGATTCTAGCTGATTTTCCCCCTGACGTATTTTATTGTGAATAGATACTCATTTGTACATCCAGCACTGCATACTCACTGTGTTTCATCTAACCCATTGCCAAGCCCTCGAGGCAGCACCACTTACGTCACTTCCTCTCTGTCTTTCCTGTTTCCATTCCTCCTTCTTTGCTAACCTGTTGACTTGTGTGCTCAGAAATGCTGTCCTTTAAATCAAAAGGACCAATTCTAAGGTGCGCACACCTGACTGGGTTTATTCCTCTTCTAAGACCTCTCTATCATTTGGCTGAGATTCAAACTAGAGAACTGAGCTCGGTTCCAGGCCTAAAGGGTGCCTAAGGACCATGGTCTTGGAGAAAACATCAGTCTGTATCTGACAAAGTAGTCTGGTGTCTTTTATGACTTTGAGTCATTTTTATCCCAATCCATTCCAGACATTAATGTGATACATACATTTCAGAGCAAGTGGAAGTAGGTACTGAGGTTGTAAACACTAAGTTTTTATAGTTGCAAACACTAAGGTTGGTGTGGTCCATTAGAATATTGGATTAATTTATTTCCATGGCAGGTATGCCACTGGCATATGAAATATTAGCACGGTTACCCCTGGTGGACATATTTCAGGAAAGCTTGCAGACTAAGGCAGACTGGAAGGAGGTACCTGGTAATTAATTTCAAGACTAAAAAGACAACAGAAAATCATGAACAGCAGTGAAACATGGTCTAATAGCGGGTTGAAAGATGAATCTCTCCAGTTGAAAGACACTCAAAATATGAACTGGAAGGTCGAATCAACCTTAAGGACTAGAATGGACTTGATGCGGCACAACTTCAAGTGAGGACAAGCAGTTCCATATATCCATTAGAGTTAGAACTCAATGCATGAAGGGAATTTAGAAGATGTTAAAAATGAAAAGGAAGGCACAGAGATTAATGCCCTAGGCATTCACCAACCGCCATCGAAAGGATTCTGTCTCACAGACGCCTTGGTAGAAAGCAGACCTTCTCCCAAGGTCTTCCAAGGTGGTCAACCTCCTCGTTCTTCTGCAGAGCAGCTGATGTATTTGAATTGTGGAACGTGAAGTTAGCAGTCATATACTTAACCGATGTATCACTGGGGATCTTAATATTAAGCTTCAGTGAACTGGACCAACTGGTATTGGTCCTTTTGAATTGGATAAGCATATCGTTTTCCCTGCCATGGGGAATGCCAATGTGCCATGGCATCACCTTCATTATCAATAGGAATATTGGAAGAGCTTTTCTGAATTACCACAAGGTCTGTGATATGATGACATCCATATTACTATAGTGGACGTGATCATCATTCAAATTTACAAATCAACTACTAACACAAAAGATGAAGAAATTGAAGGTTATACCAAGTTCTGCGTTCTGAAATTGATTACACATACTGAGGTAGTTAGTTTATTGTACCAACCTGGCTGATAAACACATACGGGAGTAATTGAAGGGCGGAGTGATAAATGGCACATGAGCCTCGCCTTTTGAGTTCTCGTTTCTTGCTTTCTGATGGTCAGACCAGGCTGCAGCTGCCTTAGCCAGTTCCCTGCTTCAGCTGGCAAGTCTCACTTCCTGCAAGACATCCCCAAGGAGAAGCAACATGGACCTACTCTGATGCAGCCCTGGGTGCTGGAGCAGCCGGGTGGAGCCAGACCCCTGCTAGCACTGACATGCTTTCACATTCACTGACTTGGCTTTCCTCCTGCAGTTGGCATCATTGCGTCTGTTTTGTAAGATGGAGGAGGACTTTGTTGATTGGTGTCGGACATTTGGGTTAATGTTGGACTTCTGGGCTTGGACAGCATGGGTTGGGATATTTTCTTGATGTGCACTTAACCTTTATATAAAACTCTCTATTATACATGAGTTTCGTGGATTTGTTTCTCTAGAGAACCCTGTCTAACTCACATACAGTGGAGATGTTTTGATAGTCACTGAAGGTTGAAATGTGAAAGTTGATGAAAGACCAGTCGTGGTGATAGAAATGATGCTAGAGTTTGCATGAGACCTTTTTGCAAAAGTAGCAACCTATTCATTGAATATAATTTTTTTTCTACAATGTAAACCGTGGCTATGTACATGGATCTGCTGTGTGAGATACACAGGAATCAAATTGACTACATCTGTAGAAGAATGGGATAGAGATACTCAAATCATGAATCAGAACAAGGGTAGGGACACACAATTAATTGCTGGTTTTCACGTTCAAGCTGTAGCTGAAGAACTGGAAACAAGTCCACAAGAGTCAAAGCATGACCTTGAGTATAAACCAGCTGAATTTGGAGACATCTCAAGACCAGATTTTATACGTTGAATACCACTGAAGCCTAGATGACCTGTGGCATGACGTTAAGGACCACACTGATGACAGAGACAGAGGTTGTTTAAAGGAGAGAACAAAAGGGAAAACTAAAATGGATGTCAGAAGAGATTCTGAAGCTTCCTCTTGAATGCCGGGTAGTTAATTCACAGGGGGCTGCTATGAGTCAGCATTGACTTGATGGCAGTGAGTTTGGTTTGGTTTTGGGAGCAAGTAGAAATGATTAAATCACATAATTGAATTGAAGATGTCTAACGGTAACCTGAGAAGATAAAATAAGGATATGGTAAACTGCCATAAATCATTTTAAGGCACAAATCATTCTAAAATACATAGTAAATATTAAAAAATAAGATAACAGAAAGAAGAGTAAGGAATGATCTGAATTCATCCAAAATAATTTGGGATGCGACTTGTTTTTGAAAGATGAGCTAGGCATGGGAATCTCATGAAGGATGAGATCCAGAAATAAGTGGAATCTATTAGTACTCGCAAGCCAGAGAACTAGAAATAAACATAGTGATTTCTTCCCATAATAATTCCATTTTCTTGTAAGAGGATGGGGTTCCTGTTGAGCATGGGTTAAAAATAAATGAGAGGGTGAGTGTGATGGTGGGGCAGGTGGAAGGTAAAAGATAACCAAGGAAAGATCTAGGAAGCAACGCTATGGATAGAGGTATAAGTATAGGTGTGTACATCTGTAAATACAATGACTCATGAATATAGAAGTATTAGCCTAAGTACAAATATTTATATGGCAATACACTAAGGTAATGGATGGACTTTGGGACTCTGCTCAAGCCCTCCCTCAATACAAGAACACTATGTTCTAACAACTTGGCATTCTGTAATGCTCACCCTCCTGGCACAATCTCTGAAGACAAAGTGGGTGCATAAGCAAATGTGGTGAAGAAAGCAGATGGTGTCCTGCTATCAAAAGATATAGCATCTGGGGTCTTAAAGGCTTAAACTTAAACAAGCAGACATCTACCAGGGAATCAACAAGCCCACGTGGAAGAAGCATACCTGCTTGTAAGATAATGAGGTGTCATCAGGATCAGGTAACAGGCATCAGAAGACCACAAACGAACAAACAAAAAACACTGTTGAGAACAAGTGGGGACAAAGCAGAGATCCAAAGCCCATCTGTAGACAATGGGATATCCCCTCACAGAAGGGTCACAAGGAGAAGGGATGAGCCAATGAGGAAGCAGTATAGCACTGATGAAACACAATATTCCTCTGGTTCCTTAAGGATGTCTTTCTGTCTGTCTGTCTGTCTGTCTGTCTGTCTGTCTGTCTGTCTGTCTGTCTGTCTCTCTCTCTCTCTCTCTCACACACACACACACACACACACACACACACACACACACACACACACACACACCCTCCCCATCATGACCCCAGTCCTGCCTTTCCCTGCAGGCTAGATCAGAGTGTGTGCACAGGTACAGATAAGAGATTAGAGCACACCACACATGGAATCCAGGAACAGGAATGGCCTTAGCCATACCAGGAGGGGAAGGAGAGGGTGGGGAGAGGAAGAGGGGAGAAAGTGGGAGCCTATCACAATGATAGACACATAACTCCCACCCCAACCCCCCAGGGAAACAAACAACAGAGACCATGGGGGAAGGGAGGCAGCTTTGGTGTAAGATATGAAAATAATAATAATTTATCAAGGGGTCAAGAGTGGGGTGGGAAGGAGGGAAAAGAGGAGCTGATCTCAGGGGCTCAAAAGAAAGTAAATGTTTAGAAAATAGTAATAGCAATATATGCAAAAATATGTTCAATACAATAAAATGAAATTTTAATAAAATAAAGAAATAAATAAAAATAAATCAATAAATGAGATCTAGCCAGCTTCAGCTTCTGGAGAACATGATGAACTCTGGAGAAGCATACATGACTTTGGTACTAAATAGATTTAGGAATTCTTTGGTTAAGATACTTTACATATTTCTTATTTCCTGTTTAATTGGAATGACATAAAATTTACAAAAGAATGACCTGCTAGCTGCTTTTAATTGGGGCAATTTATTTTCATCTTTTGTGGCCTCCTGATTAATTCACTACCAAATAAACACTATATGGTGGAAAAATGCATGGGAATTCTTTAGTTTTAGAACACATCATAAGTGTGCTATATACTGGTCCTGCGTTCACTTGGATCATTGAAAGTTTAGGTTTAGAAATTCAGACAGAAAGCCTCTTCCTCAACCCCCAATGTGCTCTCTTAATTAAATTAGATGGTCCATGGTGAACTGTCTGTCATGACCTCTGTTTTTTTAAAAATTAGATTATTGGTCTTTTTCCTGTTTTGGCGTTGAAATGTTTGATAGATGTTAGAGATGAATTCTTTGTCTGATGTATCATGCCCCAAACATTTTCCTAGTCTGTGGATTCTCTTTTTACCCTTTAGGTAGTGTATTGTGATGCACATAAGTGCCTTCTGTTTTGCCATCTGCTTTTTCTTCTGGTGTGTGTGTTTCCTTAAGTTTTTGGTGTGTTTGTTTCCTGTATTAGGACTCCTAAGTTTGTCCTTATTTTTTCATTGATCATCTTTATAGTTCTAGGGTTTACATTTAGGTCTTTAATCCAGGTTGAGTTTGTTTTTGAATATGGTGGGAGGTATGGGTCCTGTTCTATTTTACTCTGCCTGGAGACCCAACTTTGCCAGCACCATTTATAGAAGAGATTGTCTCTTTCCCATTTAATGTAGTTTAGCGCTTTGTCCAAAAGTACTCAGTTGTTCATATATGAAATAATTTCTCTTTTCTGTTCCATTGGCCTACCTATCTGCATCATTATGCCAGTACCAGTCTCTTTTGACTACCATAGCTGTATTACGTTTTGAGATTGGGAAAACGCCTTATCAGCACGTATTATTCCTTCCTACATTCAGAGATCTGGCTGATTTGCTCCATGTGGGGCATGGCATCTGAGCAGTCCTTCTGGAAATGGGGATGGTTTCTGCTGGTCCATTTGTCCTCTATGGCTCAGTTCCCCTCAGAGTCATGGACACTCACTTTTGAGAAAGCTGGTTTACATTAAGGGCACAATCTGTTTTCATGGACTCCAGGAAATCAAACTGACTCCTAGTTAAACCAGCAGTGCTGCATTCTAACTCAACTAACTGATCAACGCTACTTGAGGATAAACTACTAAGTGATAAACACTTTCTTAAGGAGAGAAAGCTGCTGTAGGCCAAATTCAAACAGATTTAGAGATACCGAGTGGAGTTAGTGAATGCAGCTACACATCTTCCTGTAGAGTACCATTCAATACAAATCACAATTGCACCTTTGTACTCCCCTTTTTTAGCCATCCCTGAGAAACTGATATACATAGGTGCCTCCTGTCACATTTTACAAGCTGTCTTAAATATTTAAACCATTGGACCATGTCGAATTATGCAATATATTGTATTTGTATACAAAATCTTACTGCAGTTTTTGCATTGTTGTCATCTTATAGCCTTTGTATAATTATGCTACAGCAAATTGAGTACTTCTGATTAAACAATATAAAGGGAACAGGTTTTACACATTGAGCATCTTAAAACCCACTCTAAAGGGCTTTACTATCAATGCACATTTGCTGTTCAGCAGGAAAAATAAGAACTTTGTGGTGTGCATTATGAAATGTTAAATATTAATAGTGCTTAAAGTTAATGGTATGCCAAAGAAAATGACTAATAATATATTATACAATTAAATGCCTATCACATTAGTTCATTTACTAACAAAATAAAATAGATTCAAACAGAAGAGTTCTGATTTGTAGCTTTTTAAGCAAGGTTTGTTCATGTGTAAAAGCTAAATTATTTATTCAATTTTTTAAAACTACTGGGTACATCAGTTTGCACTTATTTACATTATATTTGAATGCTTTGTCATATGTCTCTGATACAACAAAAATAGTTTTCTCTTCTTGTACGAGGCAAGCTCTTCTTTACAGATCAACTAACAACAACCCCAACCATCATCCAAATATGGTCTTTTCTTTGGTTTAGAGAGTTGCTGAAAGCCTGTGTTTAACACGTCACTCAAAGCCATTTCTAAACTTTGAGTCACCAAGGAAGATTGGAATCCAGATCTGACCCTTTGCTGGACTCCCGTGTGTCCTCTTGCCTTAACCCTATTTCATAAACATCGTTCTACAACACGTCATCCACTTGCTTAAGAGTCACATTTGCTCGCCCAAGGTTGAGTCTTTCTTGTTTCATACCCTACGCTGTGATTATGCATCTTGGTACATCGGTGCTTGCATGGCATTGAGTGCTTGCCTTTAATGTTAGTTTTCTCTCCTTTCCCATTCCATTTTTGGAATGGAAAAGACCTTGAACATGTGTTTTCTGACTCTAAATCTATCAAAGATTACGTGTGAATGGACTTTGCAGGATACACGAGAACTCATGCTTGTGCCCGATTAAGCAAACCAATTCCACTTCGACATAACTATCTTTTCCCTTATGGCAAGGTCACCTCCCAAATCAATTTCTGTATGCTTAAAAAAAACCACAACCCTGTAAAACCAATTTATCTAAAGAAGCTTACGTATTTTTAAGAACTGCCTGAAAGTTGGAGCAGGGGATTGCTTGAGTGCTGCCTGATATCTCTTCAAGCTATCAATCTTGATGATCTGGCCTCATGGTCTGCACGACTGGCTCATTATAGAGAACAGGTCACTTCTGGACATAGAGCTCCAAGTTCCCTTTGGGGAGCATCCTGCTCCCCTACTACAGTTCATGTGCACCGGTAGGCATGTCAGCTTATCCTCCAAATAGAGAGCACGTTAGTTCTTACAAAATCAACCAGTCTTTTCTCCATTCTCTTCCTCACAGTGGTTGATTCAGGCATTGGCTCATGAGCCAATTTTTCTCAGTCAATGGCAGGCTTATTGAGAAAGACGTTTTGAATGAAGTTGAGTCAAGGAGCATGAGGACCTCATCAGCTGGTAGCCAGTTTGCCACCATGCGAAGCTTGAGCACGAAGATCACATGGTGGGTCCAAATGCCGAGAAAGGAAATGTGTCGAGGTCCTGATGAAACAAAGTCCCAGAATGCATTAATGTATGCAGTGGGATCATTTGCTGAAATGTTCAGTTGAATAAGTAATGTGAAGAGTCATGTGGAGTCAAGTGGAGGAATGTTATGCCCTGTAAAATAAAAAGTCCTGAGCTGACAGTCAAAAACTCACCACCACCAATGTGACTGCAACTTATAGTGGCCCTTCAGGACAGGGTAGAGCTGCCTCTGAGGGGTGCTCAGACTGTAACTCTTTACGGGATTATTTGTTTTTTCTGTGACTAGTGGTGCTGACGTGGCCAGCCGCTGTGTTCTCACATATTTAAAGACCAAATGTGCCAGTAAATAAAAGCGTTTCTTTATAAGCCCCAATGAAGGAGGCCATATTTTAGTTGATGTAAAGAGTGTACTGATTACATACACCGTCACTAGTTGACTTAAATTGAATACGGAGATATATTTCAGACTGTGGGATTTATCTGATTTTTAAGACTGGTTAAAAACTAGTTTCAATGAAATTGCATATTATCAACTTGACCCCATCTAAGTGAAGGCAAAGTGAGAACACTGTGGTAAGACACAGTCTTTTCATTTGGCCAATTACATTAACCACACAACACAGCATTTCTTTCCCACTTCTCTGTTTTCCGTTTTTATGTTGCCTTCATCCTTAATCTTTCTGAATTTTGTCTTGAGGTAAATGCTGGCCTTTTGATCTTTAATAGCTGATTAGTCTAAGATGTACATACTCTATATTGTGATTGTTCCTTTCAGAGACCTATCATTTGTTTGACTGAAATGTGAGCCATGCCATGAGTCTCTTCTGTTCTGCCAATCTCCAACTCAGAAGTAAGCCAGCTTTCTTTTTGATTTCGAGTTTTGATGCACATTTTCTCCTACTTTACCCAGAACCTTCGAACGGGACCCATTTCCGTTCCGATGGTAGTGATACCAGGGCACCATCAAGTTCTTCTGATGTCAAGGTCATGGAGATGGAGGTCCATGTGGCCCATCAGTCCTTGGGACAGATTATTTCCAAGCATCTTTGATTGCTCTCTGGACATGAAGTGGCCAGTAGTTGCACCTTGGATGTTACTCATGAGCTTTGAAGACCCCAGTTGCAACCCACTGAAGTAGAATGCAAACATTGTGGTCGTGCATTATATCAATGGACTCAGTTGTCCTCTGAGACTGTGGTCCTGAGCTCCCAGGCCCCGTCACTCATTTCCTCAAGGTGTTTCATTGTGTGTGAGATGGTTTCATAACTTTAACTTCAAACTTGAAGGGCTGGCTGTTTCCAGAGTCAGATTATAGATTTATAGACAGACAGATGGCATAGATGCTCATCAATAACAGTCATTCATTGACCTGGGACACTGCTAAGGAAGATTATTGACAATTCATCTAGTGTTGTATGGCTTTCATAATGAACAAAAATCTATCAAAATTGTCTGATTATGCTGCAAACAAAGGTAGGAATTTAGCTAGGGAGTAAAATCAGGGTCAACCCTGGAAATAATTAATTAAGCAAATGAAGTCTCTTTCAACTAATATCTGCCATGCCCCCACCCCCCACCTCTTAAGGTCCCAAGGGATCCCAACAAGTTCCCCCTTCTTCATCAGATACTGCTCCCCCAATTCTGACTGCCCCATGTTATTAGTCCTTTGGTGTATTCCCTTGGAGATATGCTAGACTATTTGCTATCCTGCCCTGTAAACAAGTCTGTGTTCATGATAATGTCTTCATGGTACATCTCTTATCTGCATTCCTAAGGGTGGAGTTTTATTAATCCAATTCCTTAACCCAGAAACAGAAAACATGTGGTACTTATACCGAAGTTCTCTCATATGCCCATCCCATGCATATATCACTGTCACATGACAGAGCACAGTTTCACTTATTTAGGACAACTTCACATGACCATCTAATCAGCTACTAACAGTCAACAATATTTAGTATAAGAAGTGAAATTCATCACCTTTCCAACCTTACCCAGGTGACTTGATTTTCTAATTGTGCCATTTCATGCACAGCGACATGGTGGCGGGAAATTGTTTTGTAAAGAATTCCCTTCAGAACCACATATGCATCCACCTCCCCTGGTGTCACATCAGGTTAGCCCAGGCGTATTTTAAATGTGGTTAAATAAGACAGATAGATTTGGGTGTTCGTGAGCAGAGCTTTTTATAATGTCATTGAATATGGATATTTCCAGTGACCGAAGTGAGTTTATATTCTACCTCCTCCAGTTTAGATTATTTATAAAATAATTTAGGGCACTTCTTTGTCAGAATAACACATTCCATCTAGAAAAAGCTAAATCGGGTGCTTGGTCCTATTTCCTCTTCTTTTTCCCTCGCCTCCAGAATAAGACTATTCACATGGAAAGCACAATACAAGCACTATTCGAATGCTATCCTCTTATTTACTTCACAAAACAGGATACAATACGGGTTGCTGCGAAATACAAATGAACTGTAATCCTCATCAGGTTTGGAAATAATGGATTCAGGCTAACATTTCCAGAAGAAATATGAAGGCAGTATTCTAAATTTCCTATTCTTTCCCAAATGAGTTTGCACAAAATGTGTCGCTAAGAAGAGTAATGTGCACATCACATAGTGAAATTTCCCACTTGCAAAATGAACATGAAAGCCTGCATTTTAGGCTGGCGTATTTGAGCATATGCACCATGCTGGTCCTGCAAAAGGGAAAGGAAGCGCCCCCTACCGGAGCATAAGGAGGCTGGTCCCTTCCCCAGCCCCCTGGCTCTGTCATGTGCAGGGAGGCTCAGAAACATGTCCTCCCATTATCCCTCTCACATCGCTGGTGCTCTCGTCAAAGCACGATGCTCTCTCCTCATCCGAGTTAATTAAAGGACAGCTGGACATTTCATTATTGGCTTTGTGTAGTTGATATGTGGCATTCAAAGGTCTGGATCCCACAGAAGTTTCCACCCTCAGTTTTAAAACATATGCCGCCGAGAGAGAATTCTGAACAAGATATAAAACATAAATTGTAAAATACCAGAGTACATCAAGGAGCCCTGGTGGTGGAGTGAGTACGTGTTGGCTGCTATCAGCAAGGTCAGCCGGTCGAAACCACCAGCCACTCCTGACGAAAAACCGAGCCTTCTCGTGCTATAAAGAGTCACAGTCACGGAAACACACAGAGGCAGTTCTAGTCTGTCCTACAGGCTTGCTAGGAGTTGGCATGGACTCAATAGCAGTGAGTTCTTGTTTGTTTATTTGTTTGATTGTTTTTACCCCATCTCCAAAGAATTCTGTGCTCTCTGATTTACACCACATTAAAATAACAGTTTGGGCATCCTCAAGGCAATCAAATAGATCCCTTTCTGAGTTTGGGAAAGACAATGAAGCCTGAAGTGGCAAGATCGGGGCTGGAGCATGGCTGGAGGGAGGATTCCCAGGCAAGATCAGGGCTAGAGCCTGGAGGGAAGGAGAATTCCAAGGCAAGACCAGGGCTGGAGCCTAGAGGGAAGGATTCCCAGACAAAATCTGGGCTGGAGCCTGGAGGGAGGAAGGGAGGTTTCCAAGGGAATACTTGCAGAGTAGTTCCTGGGACCCTCAAAGAATGAGCACTTATGTTGCTCTTAGGGAAATAACAAATTTGTCTTTGGTACAATTGTCTTGGCCTTTTCCTCACCAATTCAGCTAGCTAGCTAGCTAGCTAGCTAGCTCTCTCTCTCTCTCTCTCTCTCTCTCTCTCTCTCTCTCTCTCTCAAGTGTCTGTGATCATCTTAATACCTTTGAGAACATCTATCTAGGTCACCCTTCAGGTATACCCAAATTCAACAACCCAACTCTCTGCCGTCAGATGATGCTGGCTCATAGCGACCCCACTGGACCAGGTAGAACTGCCCATGGATTCCCAGGACTGCAAGTGTTCATGGGAGTAGAAAGCCTTATCTTTCTCCCATAGATATTTGCAAAAGGGGTGAACATAACCATTATCTCATCCTGAACTTGTCTAAGCAGATCCCTTTGGAAGCCACCCTTTGGATTAGACCCTTATTTTTGAAGGAAGGTGGTGAGGTGAAGAAAATTGTCTTAATGAAAGAGCTCTAGCCATCTATTGAACACAGATATGTTTGAGCACTTTTATTAGTAATAAGCCCGCATAGGTACATGTGTGTGTGCGTGCATGCTTTTCACAACACCCAAATCCATGTGCATGTAGGCAGAGTGGAGGTGAAAGTCTCAGCAGTTTAGAATCCTGTATACACATAAAATCATGTATGTATGCACGAATGTATGCAAGTACGCATGTAGGTATATCATATATCAGTTGCCTGGAAGTTGACTCTGATTCAGGGGGACATAATTTATTCAGAGTCGAACTCTGTTTGGCAGGGTTTCCTTTGAAACAAGTTTGATTATTTCCCATCTTTTGTCATCTAGGGCAGTGTTTCCCACAGCTCTCGCAAATACGGAATCATGAATTCTAGCATTCTAGCGCTCTCTTGCCCTTGGCCTCATCAAATGACCTGCTTCCCCACCCTCTTTAGACTCTCTCTACAAAAAATAAGGTCTCTGGCCTTCAGGTATGGACGAGTTGGTTAACTAAGATGGTCACTTCTTAGAAGACCGGAACACTAGGCTCACAGCATTTTGAAAAGCATAGTGATCAGGTATGGTTTTAACAAGATGATTCCAAATTCTAAGAGATGTATGTGTGTCTCTCTGGGGTTGTAGTAATTCCCCTGCCCCCTTCTTCTTGTGTCCTTTGTTAGGTTCAGGTCCAATTATACTCAGACACAGGTGTTTTGCTAGAACTACGTAGTCATGTATGACTATATAGCCATGGTATGACTATGTGGTGATGTATTCCCCGGTGACAGAGTGGATATGCAGCAGGCTGCGATCCACAAGGCCAGCAGTTCAAAATCACCAGTCACTCCCCAGGAGAAAGATGAGGCTTTCTTCTTATGTAGACGACTGCAGCCTTGAAACCCACCAGGGCAGTTTCACCTTGTCCTAGAGGGTCGTCATGAGTCTGACCTGAGTTGTCCTCAGGGAGACGGTGTTGTTCAGAAAGAAATTAAGGTTACAGCCTTCACTACATATGTATGGTTTTTTCCTTTCCTTTTTTTGGGGTGGGGGCAAATGTACCCTTTCAAGGTGCTTATAGAGACATATTTATATATCTATATTACCAAATAGATTAAAGCTCTCTGCACTCAGTAATTTATGGGAGGAAGTTGTCTCCAATGTGTCTTATATCTGTAACAATACAATTATAAAAGGGAATGGAGAAAATGTAAATGCCCTCCACCAGCCATGATAAAACTGGTAAAGTAAAATTCGGTTATTATTTTTCCTATCGTCAATAATCACTTCAACTTTATAAATTATTTTGAGGAAAATTTTCAGTATAATTATATTTACTATCTATCGATCTATCTATCTATCTATCTATCTATCTATCTATCTATCTATCTATCTATCTATCTATCTATCTAAACAGTCTGAAAACACAACCAGGATATTTTTTTCTTTTTCTCAGTCCTAATTCTATTAGTTATAAAATATAAGAGATACAACTTTTATCCTGGCAATGGACACAAAATGAAAATGATCAGCAGTGGATGGGCACAAAAGCATAAATCAAAGATTATTTCACCCACTTCCAACAATTAGAATTGGGATACCTCTTATAAAGGAAAAGTACACCTCTAAACCCAGTAGAGTAGGTATGTTGGAACCCATAAAATTTCCAATTACTGCTTTAGAATTTATTGTGCACATATGGAAAATAATACTTGTAAAGCAGAAAGGGGTTTGTGCCTTGTGCTGTCAATACTGTGAAGGATGGGGTGATTATAAAGCAAATTAACAATACTTTTAAATGTGCATTCACTTATCTTTCCAATTAAATCCTTGTTAAACAACTGCACAGACAGTAATGGCGCTTCTGCAAAGCACTGATCAAGACAGTTTTATTGTAATTTTTACTCTGCAACAATTAATCAAGTAGGCATTTTCTTTATTATTAAATTATTTCATTAATAAATATTCTCAATTGGCTAAAATATTTGTAGTTTACATATTTCTGATTTTCCTACAGTGGAACATATTTGGGAGTTATTTCCATTGTCAAGCAGAGGGATCATTAAAGGGGTGTGATTTTATAAATTTCTTTTCTCCAGAAGAACAGTGGTGACAGGAGAAGTCCTTGGAAATTTGCACCACTTGAAACCTTTATTCCAATGGTTTTATTTTGCAAGGGATGCGAATGCACGGCCTTGAGCAGATGTGAACTGTGAGACTTGGCCTTCAGGAGCCTTTCTATTGAGGCAAACATTAAAATATTTGAAAGATCATTCATATCAGTTATACATCTTTGAGTCACGGGGCTGTATTGCTCATTTAGCATTTTCTTTTCTGGTCCCGATGTAGTAAAAACACCCATGTGCGGTATCATCACTAGGAGGGGGTGAGGGCTGACGGTGGCATTGAGTGACACTTTCCAGAGGTGGCACCAAAATGACTTTCTATAAAGAGTTTGTGCAGCCTATCAGCAGAAATTTAGTATTATTTTATAGTTTTATCTCTGTTGTTAGGGTGAGGAAAACATTCTTTGTAAGCCCAAGTGTTACAGACTAAATTGTGTTCCTCCCAAAATACATGTCAACTTGCCTAGGTTATGATTCTCATTATGTAATTAGAATCTATTTTGTGATCTGATGTAATTATCCTATGTGTTATAAATTTGTACCTATAGGATGCTAATGAGGCAGAATTCGTGACAGTTATGTTTTTGAAGCAGGCTATCTTTTACAGGATTAGGAGGTATTTTGAGTTGTTCTCTTTTGAGATCTAGAGATTAAACAGGCAAGCAGAGAGGGTGCCCCACAGCCACTAAGAACGAAGCCTCAGGCGTTGGAGTAGATTGCTTGGAGTAGATCCCTGCACAGGGAGCACCCTAGATTCCGGAGACACAGAGGAGAACGTTTTCCTCCCTTTAGAGCAGGTGCTCTGAATTCAGACTTCTAACCTGAACTGTGAGAGAATAAATTTCTCCTTCATAAAGTTAGCCACTGTGGCATTTCTGTTTCAGAAGCACCAGATTTCCAAGACACACAGCTTATATGTATCAGTAGATCTGCAAGGTTAGAACTCTGCTAGTGTACCTACTGAACCTTCCCAAATACTTAGATCAGAGCCGTCAGTGTTACCCAGGATTACTATGCCACTTCCAGCCTTGTGGTTGGGTCCTCCTGGGCTACAAGCTCGTGCCGTTGCTTTCACTGCTGCTAATTTTGCCAATTTTTCTCGTGTCTTGGCTACAATATTATAGTGATTAGTATTTGTGAAACTATATCAATAGCTGTTTTTGAAGATGAAGTAATAAAGAAAAAAAAGAAAAATGTAAAGGTCCCTGCTTAGTTACTATTAATGTTGTAGCGATGTTGCAATTAAAAGAAATAAAAAAATGAGTTTTCAAAACAATTTGTTGTTAGCATTCATGTACTGTAACCTAAAGCAAACGAAACACTGCGACCAGTGGGCTCTGACTCACGGTGACCCTGTAGGATGGGACAGCTCTGTCCCCTGTGAGTTTCCGAGGCAGCAACTGTTTACAGGAGCAAAGCCCCGTGTTTCTCGGTGGTTTCAAACTACTGGTCTTGGAGTTAGCAGCCCAATGCATAAGCACTACCCTAGGGCTCCGGATACACCTTAACAATGACTACATTACAAAATACAAGGACTATAACTCTCACCTATTCTGTGATTAAAACTGATAACAAGCCTTGTAAAGGTTTCCATGGGATCTGATAAGGGAGGAGGTCTTGGAGGGTACCGCTGAGTTCCTGTACTAGGTGGCAGCAATCCTAGTGGTGTCACTGCCTAAATATTATTTCTTCTAGGAAAGTCTAAGGTGTTATAAATGAATACAAGGAAGAAATAGATCTATACATATCTTTCTCATTTATAATTTCCATTTTGTAGTTGTCTATGGAGATTTAGATTTATCTAGAATATCCTCCATGTTTTAAATAGGTTTCTAGAGCCTTTTGTGTTTGCTGTATTTTATCTTTCTTATTTTTAATTTGGAGGAAGCCTATGGTAACTAGATAGTAGTAAAAATGATGAGGATGATCTCAGAAATTACACCTGGATTAAGGGCCCAAAAGGGCTTCATTAATTCAGCAAAAAATAAAATAGACATATGAAATACATTCTCTTGGGTCAAGAAATGAAACACTTATATTTCCGTAGGTGTTGCGATTTGAAGACAGTCACCATTGTTGGGAGGTGCCCTCAAGTTGATTCCGAGTCACAGTCATTCTCTGTCTGACAAAGGGATATATGTCATGGTGAAGCCCATTACCTCAGTCATGTGCCAATCCATCTTATGAAGAGTCTTACCCCTTTTAGCTGCCCTACTAAGCACTATGTTCTTTTCTGATCTATCATGCTAGCATGTTCGAAGTAAGTGTGATGAAGTCTTGCCATCCTCAATTCTAAGCAACATTTTGGCTGTACTACTTCTAAGGCAGAGTTGTTTGTTTGGGCAATCCACAGAACTGTCAATATTCCTCACTAGCACCATAATTTAATGCATTTATTCTTCCTCAGTCTTCTCTTTTCAATGCTCAATCCTCACATGCATAAGAGGTGACTCAGAACACCATGACTTGGGTCAGGTGTACCTCAGTCCTCAAAGGGACATTCTTGGTCTTCACTACTTGAAAGAGGTCTCACGCAGCAGATGTGCCAATGGAATACATTTCTCAACTGCTATCTTCATGAGGATTATGGATCCATGAAAGATGGAATTTTTGGCAATTTCTATCATGATGTTGTCTGTAGACCCAGTTGTGAGGGTGTTTAATTTCTTTACATTGAGTTGCCATCTATACGGAAGGTTTCAGTTCTTGATTTTCATTGGAAAGTGTCTCAAGCCCTCCTCACTCTCAACAAACAAGAGTGTATCATATGCATACCACAGATTGTTAATAAGCTTTTATCTGAATCCCAAGTCAATGTTTCCTGCTGAAAATACCTTATGTAGAAATTGAAAATTCCTACTATTTGGACTGATTATTTGAAACCTTTTACGTAGTACTTCACAGAAGTTGTAGTGAAGAGGAACTAGTATATTCCGTTGAATCAATTGTTCCCTTAGAAAACCTAAGCTTATTCTTGGGGGAGCAGGATCAGGAAGTTGTGCAGGTCGAACAGAAAAGGGAAAGGGCAGAGAAAGAATGGTCAAGAAAATTGGTGCTTCAGGTAGGAACCTGGAGGAAGCAGGTTTATTGAGAACCAAAGTCTTGAAGGAGTGAAGGGAGAGGTTTAGGGTAACCTGAAACCTATAAAATACCCCCAGCTACTCTTGCTTTGGTTGATGGCAAGTCTTAGATTCATGCCAGGTATACCTGGAGACACACTGTCATGTTGCTGCTGAGACATACGCTTGGCCTGGATGAGTATGTGCCATGCAGGAACAAAGGGGTCTAGCAGGCACGGCTTTCTGGGGACCTGCACTGTACCTGGAATTTGATGAGTTTTGTCTTTATCCAGTATCTCACAATCCAGTGAGAAAGATGCAAAGTGAGGTAGACAATGATCAGCACTGAACTACAAGTGCAAAATGTTATGGGAAGAGAGTGGAAAGTAAGTCTAATCCCTTTGAAATTTATATCAGGAATAATGAAATGTGTCTCAAGGAGGTAGGTTTATCAGTCACAAAACTTAAACTTCATTATGAATTGGGTGTACAGATCTATTTTCCATCAAGCAACTCATACACATTTTGCTTTGTGTCATTGATTGCAATCTCTGCAATGAAATGTCACCTAGCCCACTTCTTTCCTTTGTTCTCTGTTTCCATTTATCCTTATTTCCTAACCCTTCTAAACTTTGTCCCTGGGGAAATGTTTGTGATCTCAAATGATGAATTATTCTAAGGTGTGTGGACCTCCATAATATGAATGTTTCCCCTATAGTTCTTCCTAATGTTCAGCTGAAAGTTGAGTCATAGAGATGAGTTCATGTCTAGACATGACAGATGAATGAGGAACGGAGTCCTGGGGGTTCAACTGGTCTCCAACCCCCAAATCTGGTCTTTCTTATGATTTTAAGTTTTGTTCCACATTTTCTCCTATTCTATCCAGCATATTCTCATGTGATCCACCTTAGAGCAGTTTTACCTGATTATTTTAAGATAAAATATCTTTTACAAGAAAATATATAGTCATAGTAGGAGATTTAGAAAACAATTTAACAAAACGAAGGGGAAAATCACCTAATTATTAGTATTTTATGTATTACTAACCAATGCTTCCAGAGTAGAGATTCTATAGGTTGGTGTGATTTCTGGAAAAGCTGAGTATCATTCCAATAATTTGGATTTTAAAAACTTGTTCCCATCTCTGTTCAGGGGAACCCACGTGTGTCAGAGTAGTACTGTGGTCTACCAGGTTTTTAAATAATAATTTTTTCAGAAGTAGATTGCTGTGCTTTCCTTCCAAGGTGATTCTGGGTAGACTCAAACCACCCACCTTTTAGTTCGCAGGAAAGCACCTTTACCATGTATAGCACCAGGGATTCCAGCATAGAGTCAATGTCTTATACACAGTCTACCTTGTGTCTTTCCCATACTACTAGGAAAGTCTCTCAAGGGTTCTCTGTGTTTTACCTTGCCCTACTCATTCTTCGCACAGAATCCACAATGCTATTTTTAAAAAGATAAATAAGATCAAACCATTTCCTGCTTAACTTCTTTCCCATCATTTCTACTTTAATAACTTTTCATTGGATTTGAGGTAGTTTATTGTGCCAACCTGGCCGATAAACACATGTGGGATTATTGAAGGGTGGAGAGATAAATGGCTCGGCAAGCCTTGTCTTTCTTGTCTCTCATTCTTTGATCATCGGACCAGTGTACGGGTTGCCTTGCTTGTTCTTTGCCTCAATTTGCAAGCTACACTAATCGTGGGACACCTGACCCATGGACTTTGCCACTGTAATGTGAGGTTCCTTCAAGACCTGCTTCACCACACCACTGGAATTTATATCTCTTGAGCTGGGGACTGTTGGACCCTGTCATCTGACTGACTGTTGGTGACCTGCCTTGCTGTTAGCTGCTTATGCCTGAATAGCCTGAATTGCGCTACAGAGGACTACCCGGTGGCCCTCAAGACTTGAAGGACTGCCAGTGTCTCACAGCTGTCTCACGGGAGTGAGTTGCACTGAGCCATCTGTACTGTTTTATAATTTAATTCTGGTTTTGTTTCTCTAAAGAACCCTGTCTAACACAGGATTTAGAAGACAAACTTCTTATCTTCTCTTGATCAATGATACCTATTTGACCTGGCCTCACCAAACACTTTGGCCTCTTTGACCTTTTCATACAAGTTTCATGTCTCAGTACAACTTTCTCTCTGTCTGTTGTGCTCTCCCACAATATCAGTGCACAGCTTCCTACTTTCTGTTAGGCTGGGGGTTACTCAGATTCTCTTGGAATAAACTTTCCCCGGCCATACAATCTAAGGGAAGCTGTGGCTTTCACCCCACCAGTTAGTCTCTTTCGCATCCCCATATTGATTAAAACTTTTGGCATGATCTCTATCCGTCATTTATTATCTATCTCCTTATACCAAAACAAAGACCATACCAAAGTCTTATTCTCTTAGCTTCCCTGAAGTGAGAGAATCTGAATCATACAAGGTGTTCCAACAAATATTTTAGAATCCCCAAGTCCCCATTTGAAAGCTTCCTTAAGCAAATTAAAGTTTCAGTCTTTTTTCATACCTTGTAACTAATTTCCTGCTTTTTCTGATTTTTCTCATATTATTGGAAATGAACACATTCACCATATATTAGTTTTATCTTTGTTATAAGACACCAATCCATAAAACCTTTGCTACTGAGATGATTCTGGTACATTGCAACCCTATAGATAATCCAATAGGTAACATGATAAATGGAGAAAATATTAAAATTATCAAGGGTTTTGTCTCGCTTGGATCCACAATCAATGCCACGAAAGCAGCAGTCAAGAGGTGAAATGACGGATTTCATTGGGCACATCTGTTGTACGTGACCTCTTTAAGGGTTGAAAAGCAAGGCAACAGGTGCACTTGCCCCAGACCATGGGTTTTCAGTGGCCTCTCATGTATGTGAAAAGTTGGACACGCAAGTAGGAGGTCTGAAGACAAATCAGCGCTTTTAAATGGTGGTGCTGGCACAGAATGTGGAAAGTACCACAGACTGCTTCAAGAACAAAGAAACCTGTCTTGGAAGAAGTACAGTCAGAAAGCTCCTCACCTCTAAAGCAAGGATAGCAAGACTTCTCAAATATTTTGGGCCTTTTATCAGGAGAGCCCCATCCCTAAATAAGGATAACATACTTGGTAAAGAGGAGGGACGGAGAAAAAGAGGAAGGCTCTTGACAAGACAAACTAGCTCAAGGGCTGCAACAATGGTCTCGGACATTAAGAACAACTGCGAGGATGGTTCAGGACAGGGCAGTGCTTTGTTGGGTTGTGCATAGGGTTGCTATGAGTTGGAACGGACTAGCTAACTCCTAGAAACGACATCTTTCTCCAGTGTAAGTGGCTGATGGGTTTGAACCACTGACCTTGCCATTAGCAGCACAATACATAACCTACTACATCTCCAAGTTCATGCACAATTGGAGTGAGATGTGTCACTTGGTAGGTAGAAGAAGAGGCAAGGTCAGATTGGGGACTGTCGGGGCTTTGGGAATAAGGTCACTAAGAGAGCAGAAACTGGCAGTTATCTTCGTCTTTTAAGTCCATGTTGGATCATCCAATTGAGTTTGGAATGTTGAACTTGAACTGAGCTTTGAAGTGGTGTTGGGAATTAAGTAATGGCTTTTGAATTAATTGAACATTTTTTAATTAAGTGGGTTCCTTCACAATCTTATGATATTCTTTTGGCGAGACACAGGTCTAGATTTGGGTCCTAAAAACTAGAGGTTGGTTGCCCTTTGACCAGGGTCTTGAACATTAACTTTATTAAGACACTTGCTAATTCAACACATATTTGTTTGAAGCCTATTATATATCAGAGAAGGCCTTGTTCACATAGGGAAGACCTTGTGGAAGAGGAAGACAAGTACTGAGGTCAGCTATGTAATAGCCAAGCAACTTCAGGGCATATGAGCTCTGAAGAAAAGAAGCTAACAGAAGGGGATGCAGTGTGACTGGGAGGGCAGGGTTGAGGTATGTTTCTAAGGTGTGCGTCAGGAAGCACCTTGTAAGGATTACACTGGAATGTTGGGAAGAAACAAGTCTGGTAAGAGACTACTTGAAGGCATTTCAGGGGAGCAAGAGCAAAGGCAAAGTGAGCTTGAGGTGTCTGGGGAAAGAAGGAAGTCCCGGTGCTTGGGTAACCAGGAGTTAGGGAGAGAGAGGGATGGGGAGCTCAGGAGGTGAGAGCACAGAATCTGTGGGACCCACAGTTCCCCGGGTTTTCTCATTATTTTTAACCGCTGTTGAATCCATTCAGACTCATAGGACAGGCAGAATCGCTCCTTTTGGGTTTCTGAGACGAAATCTTTACTAGAGCCTTATCTTTCTCCCTCCTCATTAATTAGCATTGACTACATCGCAAGTCCATTGACTTAATCAAGGGACTGTCCCAGTGGCCTTGTGACTGAGGGCAGAAACAAGAATGAGTTTGGGAGACAGTGATTCTAAGACATTCAGACCTTAGTTTGAATCTGACTTCCTTCCCTTCGTTTGTAAAATTTACACTGATCTGCAAGTTGTGCACGGGGAACTGGAGAAATTCTTCCTTGTCCCTAAAGTTGTTACTTTCCTTTTTCAGAAACATTTTTGAGGTGCTGAGAATGCTTTTGGGCTTGCTACTGCACACTTTTGTTAGGATGTTTCTACAGCACATGGGGTAACTTGGAAAAGAGGTGCTATAAAAATATATGCGACTCAGTGAAGCTGTAATTACCAGCAACTGGGATTGCCTGTGTGTAAAACAAAAACAACAGGCGTACTTTCAAATTTGGGGGCAAGGGATTAACAAGAGAAATCGGGTTTAGCGATTATCCAACTCTTTTGGAGAGCCAAGGTGGCTAGCCAAATGAAGTCCCTGCTGTTAACATCAGGCCGAGCTTGTTCAACTACTAAAATCATACTTGGTGATCCTTGGAAAATAGTGATATATTTCACCGTAAGTGCTGTCCTTTTTCTAAGCAGAGGGTTATGGTATGGAATTATTCACTTTTATAAATCCTAAATGAGTCGTTTGTTAGAGATTCAAATGGGAATCAAGTTTCCTTCCCTTGAGGAAGTTCCAGGCTATTCGAGGGATTTGCTTAAAAATATCTTTTTAAATTGAGTTTCTCTTATCAATGAGTTGAGAAGATTGGACACTAGGACAATATGATATTATACTTTTCTATTGTTCTGTGTTAAAAAGGAGAAAGTTCTCCATCTCTTTCTCATGGCAAATTGAATCCAGCAAGTAGCCTATATATTATTTGGAGTATATCTAAAATGGTTCCATAACAGACTAATTTTGTGACCTTAGAGAAGTTACTCAACCTACCTAAATCATATTTTCCTTTCAGAAAAAATGGGCAGAATAGTTTCCGTACCATGAAACATGTTTGATAATTTGTAGCACTGTGGGTTAGCTTGTGGGTTACCAACCACAAGTTAGTGTTTAAATCCATTAGCTACTCAGCAGGAGCATATTTGCTCCCATAACGATTGACTGTGTTGGAAACCCTGGTCCCTATGAACGGGAGTTGATGCGAAAGCAGCGAGTTCTAGTCTAATGCTAGTAGCGTCTAATGCTAGTAGAGTCTAAAGCTAGTAGAGTCTCAATTAAAGGCTAGCTATCATAATTGGCAACATTATTCTCTTAAATTTTATATTATTGACTAGAAGACATGTAAATTCCCTTAGGTAGTTTGTGTTTATTAAGCAAATCTTCAGGTATACTATCTTTCACTTTCCTTTATTACAGCATCTACAACATTGAAAACGACTACAGCTAGAAAAATCATGTCAGTAATGCAATCACACTTACAGCACACACGGGTCTTTAAGCAGCTTGTTGAAATGGAATGAAAAGATCTGGAAAAATACAGAAACTTTTCCAAACCCTTTCATACATACTATATGCATGATGTTTTCAGGTTCCATCCCATAACATGCCACATAGTTCATAAAAACTAATAGACATCATAAAGTTAATCAAAAGTAAAGGAGAATAGGGGAGGGAGGGGAAATGAGGAGCTGATAGCAAGGGCTCAAGTAGAAAGCAAATGTTTTGAGAATGACGATGGTAACATATATACAAATGTGCTTGACACGATGGATTGTGATAAGAGTTGTATGAGCTCCAAATAAAATGATTTTTTTTAAGTAAAGGAGCATAGAATAGAGACACCAACAAAAATATCGTTTCCTGGTCTATTTCTGCTTCTCACAAACAATCCTTAGATATCAAGGGGAAGATCATTTTGATCTTGATTGGTCATGCCTACACCAGTTCAGAATAAAGCTATCTGGCTTTTGGCCCTGAATTTTCAAACTTGGTTTACACTCTACCCACTTGGGGACGTTTTCTTTTGAAGTTTACATTTGTAGTCCAATCTCAGATTTTTTTGCATGAAATTGCTATAAGGGAGTTTAAAATCTTTGTTTTCCAAAGCATCTACCACTTTATTTTTGTGGTAGACAAAATCAGAGATGACCTTCCAGTTGCCTCCACTTTCTTCTATTAATACCATGTATATTTTCCCCTTAGGGAATAGAGCAAAGTTGAAAAGATACCACCTGTGAGATTAGGTCATATAGGATTATGACACAGGCCTTGCTGGTAACTTCCTTCCTTAGCTGCTTCGAAAGCAAGCTGCCATGTTGTGAACTGGTTTATGGGAAGGTTTTCATAGCAAATATTTTATTGTTGTCTTTGGCCAACAGTTACTGATAAGAGGGGACTTTCTAAAGTTCCAGGAACAATAGTGTATTTTAATTTCATTTTCCCCATCCATGAACGTCTTGAAGCTCCTTGTACAGTTAAGCCTTTAGAAGTTCAATATATGACATCTGTATACAATTGACCATGGAAGCTGGCTGTCTGGTCCCTCATCAAACCTCCACATGAGAGCCCTGTTCTGGATGACACATTGGTTAGAGCTTTGTGGAAAATTCTGCTAAACCCTTTCCAAATTATTTACCAGAGAAACTATGAGATTATAACTATGTGCTTCTTAAATCATCTGATTTTACTTTTACATAGTGCTGCATGGCGTTAGATAGCAACGAAATTCTGTTATGTAGCCCACTCTATATCAGAGAAAACTAAGCTTGGTGGGTATTCTCATTGAACCTTTAATAACTACTCTAATTTTGATGGTGATGATTAGTGATCATAGTGATGGTGGTGTGTTTTTATACATATCCTTGGGGTTTCTTTGTGAATTGGCAGTTACATAATTGCATAATTTCTGGATTCTTGCCCAAGCTACATGGAAAATCCATAGTTGACTTAGGACCTCAAATTTCAGTGGGCTTCACTTACGCTGAGCTTCTTCAAAATTTCCCCAAACATGACAAGGGAAAGCAGAGGCCCCTGGGGGTTATCTTGGAGAGTGAGACGTATCCCAGTTTCCTAAAAAGGTTTCCCTGGGTACCCAAAAGTACAGCACTCTTGCAATACCCTTCATAAGCCATGCTAGCATAAAGTGAAGTAGCAATACTATTAATTTATATGGGAAGTTTCTTTTAGTGTCCTTAAATTCCAAAACTCACCTACCAAATCATACCAAAGAACCCTCAAAGCCTATAGACAACCAGGCATGATACGATAAATACATAACAATGAAACCATGTCATACAATGTAGTTCAGGTGTGCACTCCTCTAACTGATAAGGCAAAGCAAACTGGTGCTCATTTCAATTTTCACTCCTTTATTGAGGGGGGGGTCATAAAACAGGTATTACTATGGGTCTTTAATAAAAACAAAGAGAAAGTAAATGTTTATAAAACAATGATGGCAACAGATGTACAAATATGCTTGATACAATTGATGTATGGAGTGTTATAAGAACCCCAAATAAAATGATCTCAAAAGAAGAAAGAAAATAGAAGAAAAATAAAAGCAACATGGGGTGAAGCAAAATTCGAAAAAGCTGGAATGCCTGCATTGAGTTTGTCTCCTGAGAAGGGAACCTTATAGCGCCAGAGAAAGTCCAAGCCCGTCTTCGTACTGAGGAAATGAGGCAATGCTGGCCTGAGTTCCTCTAACTCCTCTTCACTTTAGTTACCTCTAATGTCCATCTGACCGTTTCAGAGCTTTTGAAGTCCTTCCTTTTGGCTATTATTTCAATTTTGTGAATGTAGGGTTTTAGACTTAAAGGGGGTAAAATTGTATCTCTTAGACTCAAAGTAGCCCAGCTTCAAGAATCAGATTTTTATCAGTTATTCTTCCTCCCAGAGATGGTCTCTGCCTTCTATAGTTAGCACCGTGGGAGGTCAACGCCTGGGGTTTGAAACGTAATTAGTTATAATGCATAATAAATGGATAAAACAGAAGGATAAGTCAAAAAGCATTGCTTATAGAGTTCCAGTTAATACACAAGCCAACTTATTCTACCCGTAGCACATGGAGACCTATCTCTGTGATCATCTGGGATGACTGCAGGCAAGTTCTCTCACTCTTATAATTGTGCCTTAAAACAAACAAACAAATGAAAAATAAGTGAACACGAGGTTCAATTAACACAGAGACTTCTGAGGGGATCTGGTAGGACAGTGAAATTCAAGGTCGAGGGGTTACCTCAAAGTTCTGGGGACTTTGGGGAGATTCCCAAGAGGTCATCTTGATAGATTGTCTCCAAGGCCAGAGGACAATCCCAGGGGCTTATTGTGAAGAAGTTTTAAGAAATCAAACACGTCCAGGGTGAGAATCAGCCCTGGGCAGTCATGCAGAGGACATTTTCCCTATGACAACGGCGCGCTGTGTCATTCTTCAAGGATAGACAGCGCTGTTTAGGAAAGTTTCATTAAGACATATTAATGATAGCTAACCTACCTCCTTGGTATTGTCCCTTCAGACATCTTTCTATGTTCCCGAAGAAACAAAAGGAACATGACTCGAGCCCCCCAAGTGTGCCACGGCTGCCACTGTGACAAGATGACCATGGCAAACACTGCCCGCAGAAGAAGGCCTCCACAGAGCCGACGTTGAGAAACAACTGCCATGCTTCTTGATGTTTTTGTTTAATAAAGGTTTCTATGATATTGCAGCAATATGACTTGACTTGCTATAACATAAGAAGCCAGAATCTGTGTACTCCATAGACTGCCAGGAATATGAATTGTAAAATGAGGATATAAATTATGCAGATGTAAAGATCTTTTGATCTCTGTGTTCAGCAATATTATTATTAATAATAATACATTTCCTTGAGTAGCTATAAAGCAACACAAGCTTTACCATTAACAGTCTTTGAGCTCCCTGACTCGATGTAGCTGAAAAAATGCGGTCTAAGAAAGTTTACAAAGCCCTGAAGGATGTTAGTGTCTGGCCCTTTTATGATCAAGTGATCTTTTCAGCTTTGATGGGAAAAATAAATCATTGTTAAAATATAATCTTGTCACATAGAAGCCCAAAAAGGTGCAATATCAATGATCCGACTTACCGAAATATCACTCTTTGGAATGGGATAAAGCAAATCACACAGGCTGTTTGTTGCTGCTTTGGTTGGTGGTAAAAATGAAGCAAGCTTAAGGAAATATTTCATTTTTGAAAGAGTAAGACGGTGATCTAAACTCACTCAATGGAAAAATGAATGGAGCTAATACCGGGACTGTTCTTTAAAAAATGTTTTGAAATCCTTTCCCAGATCTTTTTCTGTTTTATCCGATTCCTTATTTCAGGAAGAAACTACTGATTGTTCATATGCTTTCTCACACTCCTCTTCTTTAATTCAGTCTTTGATGCTGCAATAATACGAACAGCACAGGAAGAGCTACTAAAGTGAATCCTTTGATTTTGGTTTAGGGTCACATCGACACAACAGACTGTAGGAATAGCTGGTCACACAACATTGTTTCTCTTGTAGCCTGTTTGCATTGGAGCTTATTTTTAGCATGTTCAAATACCCCAATCCATCTCTTTAAGACAAGGTCTAACTTGGATTACTGTACCAATCGTATCTGGGTTCATTAAGTTATATAAAAGACAATGCTGTAAAGTAATAAACCATTATTCTCAGTTGAAAGCAACACACGTGTGTGCGTGCATATACATAAGCATACCCACGTACTCAATTAAGATTCTTGGCCACGGCGACTCGTGGCATTTATGAATTTTGTTCCTCTTAGTGTGAAAAAGTGAAGGAGGGTGTCCCTGAGTCCTGTTTTAAATGTTATTCCTATATATGGAAAACACGATTAAAATTGGGATGAAAAGTAGTTTCCTTCAGGTCAGGAAAACAGGGAGAGGGAAGAGTTGTTACTGTACTAAGAAACCACAGTCTGGAAAAGTCCCAGTCCATTCTTCCTGTAGGGCTTCATGGCTCTCCTGCTGGCTCCTGGGCTTGGGAAGCATCACAGCGTACATTTTCCATAAAGGATGCCAGGCTTTTACATCCCTTTCCTAAAGGGTGAAAGAGTCTGTTTATGTAAATCTGCAGAGCATCTCCGTTGACTTTAGAGTGTAGGAAACAAGAAGAGGAGGGCAGCTCCAACCAGTGTTGATGAGAGGTGAAGGGAGAAGGCGGCCTGATGGGATCTCAAAGATTCGCTGTCAACATTTTCTAAGACAGTCATGCACCATTCTCCATGCAGAGGCCTGTCCTTTCAAAAGCATCCCCGCATCAGGAAACCATCAGGAGGTCACAGATCGCTCTGAGGACTCAGCACAGCAGCACGGGCTGATGACAGGTTGACTAGGGAGGTCACGGACCAGTGTTCTTTGGGGGAAGCCCTCATGGAGCAGAAGAGTTGCATCAGCAAAATGTCGCTGAAAGCTGTCACCGCAATCAGCAAACAGGGCAGAGCCCCGCTCACTAATGCACCCACAGGCCAGCACACCGAGGAGCGTTCATGCCTTTGCCGAAGGCTGCAATGGAATATTGTTTGAAAACAATTTCTTGATTCGAACAGAACACAGAAAGCCCCACCGAGAGCAGCAGGGCAGGCGTCTTGATAACTGGGGTCCTTGGTGTACTTCTTGAGTAGTTTTAGCCCGAATCGTATAGCTGTTCCTAACACTTTCCCATACTGAGAGGCAGAGTGTAAAGAGAGAGTTCAGAACAAGTGTGTCCAAGTATGAAAACCATTGCTCTTCATTTATTTTTCCTAGGCGATGCCCACAGTCAATGGATGAGGCACTCAGACTCATGGCAGTGGTTTTCTGTTCTAGGCAAGGAGACCTGGGGTAAAATTGCAGCTACCCCATTGGCTAGTTGATGCCTGGGAAGAAGCAATTACTAACTTAAATGACCATGTGCAGCAAAGACAGCACCTTGATTGTAACAGCATTTCCAATCACTTCATATGCATGTGAAAACTGCATAATCAAAAGGGAGGCCAGAGAAGGCCAGAAGCAGGTAAACTGTGAGGCTGGTACTAGAGAAATCTGCAAATCAGTATGAGACGCAATACAGCCAGGAGGTGCCTTAGTAGGGAGGCTGGGGAGACTTCAGCACCCTGACTTTGAACACGTCATCAAGAAAGACCGCTTGCTAGAAAAGGCCATCCTGTTAGAGAAAGCAGAGGGTCAGCGAAAAGAAGGGAAGCTCTCAACCTGATGGGTTGACATAAGAGCTGTAGCCATCAACCGAAACATGGCAGCAGTCATGAAGATGGTAAGACCGGGCACTATTTCAGTCTATTACACACAACCTTTCCATAAACTGTAGTTGACCCAAGCTAAAACCACCACACCCCAGGGATGCTCTGTGTAGCCTTAGCATACTATTTAAACTCTCTCAGCCTCAGTTCCCTCAATTTTAAAAAGAAAGTAGTCAAAGTACCTGCTTCAGCACTTTGGTAGAAAATGTAAAATTAAATAATAGAAGGCAAGCACTCAGTACAGTGGCGGAAAGTAATGAGTTATGACAATCTTGGTTACTGTTAAATACTTTTTAATAATCATATGAATAGCTGCATTTATGTTATTGTTAAATGGATCATTATTACATTATTATTAAGAAATACTTTTAGATGGGATCACTCTGATTTAAGCGGTGTGCCATCAGGAAGTATAACAAGGATATCGTATTCCTACTGGTGTAGTGAGTCAGAGAGCAAACCAAAACAAATTGGATCATTCAACTGGTGTATTTAGAGTCACCGATAATTATAGCAGTCAAGAGGGCTAGTGAACACGTACATAGCAGTCGAGCTCTTCCTGAAAGTCCCCGGAATCAGTTTTAATTTGTTTAGCTGAATAATGGCTAGGGCCTAGTCCCTCAACAAATGCATATTTCCAGCTTTCTGAAGAAGAAACTGTGCTAGGTGACCCTGGCAGAGATAAGTGACGTTAATACCCAGAGGGCATGCCCAAAACATTTGTATTCCATTTTAGAATACATCGAAGGATCCCTTGCACTTGCCCATCACTTAATACTTTTCAAAGACTCATTACTGTCATTGCCATTATGATGCACACACACACCCAACCACAGGGACACAGGTATGCGCACAAGCTTGCTCTTTCAGCCTCGCTATACACGGCAATGCTTCTCTTCCAGGCCAGCTGTCCTGTGCAGCACTGGAGCATAAATGGAGAGGAAGGTGTAGTGCAAGCAACGGCTTTATGGGTTCAGTACAGAAAATTAATTCAAAGGGTAATCCAATTAGCAAAATCTGAGAGGGGCTGTTGTATGCATTTCTTTTATAATCCAATTTGAGAAAAAAAACAACTACGCAATACAACTTAGGCAAAACCACCACTATCACAGGTCCTAATGCAGCATAATTTGTGTTGAGTGTGGTCCATTCTGACAGTGCTATACACCAGGGAGACAGTTTGCTGACAATTCGGTGCTACCAGATACCAACCCAGGCTTCTGTCCAGCTTTACATTGTCAGCTCTCATGGCAACATGAGCAGTTACACGGCCTTAGAGGATGCTCAAGGTTGGCATGGATAAGATGAGATGGAGACTTCACATTTTCATTGAAGATTTCCCCCCCCTTGCCTTTTTAAACTGCTGCGCATAATTTCTCTACAGGCAGGAAATGCAACTAGTGTTTGTTTCTAGCAGGGCTTCTGTTTTCAGATTTCTTTTGTGCAAAAAATGTGTTGCCCAGCTGTCTAGAATTCCAATCAGGATATGGTTTCAGCATGCTCATATATTACAAGACTGACTTTCAAATGGTTAGAAACAGGAATAAAAATGAGGCCAAGGCTCTTCCGCCCAATGGTACTAATAGGGGGGAACTCTAGTTGAACCAAATGGAACTGATACCAATCGATGATTTCAAGTTCAGTTTTATGTTTTTCCGAGAAGGGAGATTCATTTCTTAAAAGAAAAAGGTATGTATAACTGGACAAGTAGGTAAAGAGATTCTCAGAAATAATGTCATGTGGCCACCGGGCAAGTGGAATGGAATTATGACTTAAAAGTGCAAACCAGGTTGAACTTCGGGAGTGTTTCATGCTTCCTATTATTAATATCTGAAACACACACAAAATATTCAGCAAACATTAATTTTGAAATCTCCATACAGTGTCAGGGAAGTTGGGGAGTCTATAAGGATGATTCAGGTCCTAGCTTTTGGGTGTACATAGAATCAAGGAAAAGACAGATATCTCCTCTAATACCTTATTTTTTTATTTTAAGATTTTGTCATTTTAGTGTTTCCGAACTGCTACTACGGAGTGCATTTAATTAGTCTCTCTTCAGAAGACACATAAAATCTACGCGTTTTACAAAAGATGATATTTTAGAATTTAGATGAAGTTTGCCCAGTGCCTCTTTATGACTGTAAATTTACAGTTGGACGGGAACAGAGAAAAGAAATCTCTGCCTGGAGAAATGTAGCAGGCTTCCTGAAGGAAATTGCTTATAATTTGAGCCTTGAAAAAAAGGAGCAGAAATACACCAGGTGGAGAAGCTTTTGTATATGCTTGGGAAGCAAAAGATAGGATATTCAAAATAGAGGTCAAGGACACACAAAAACACACACAAAACATTACAGCATGTAAACATTAGAATCGAGTTTAAGAATCTGAAGGAAATTCAAAGGATATAAAGTTAACTAAAAGTTGGGTAGGAGGCTAGATCATACATTTGTGTAAATCTTTCTCAAGGCCACAAGACATTACTGACTGGCTTAAAGTCAAAGAAAAATGAACACATCTTGAGTTAATACTGTGAGGCCAACACAGTACTAGAGGAACGCCACGTATATCTCACATAAGTCTCACAAATGTGAGTTTGTTCTCTAAAATGTGATATGCATCTCCTTCCTGTCTTTAATGATAAGGAACTTAGGCAAAGGGAAGAAGAGCACAGGGGACTGAGTTTAGGTGTGGCCCACATGATTCTAAAATCTACATGCTATGTATGACACCCCCTTACGATGTTCAGGAAGCATCACTAGTTTAGTGGTAGAACTCTTGCCTTCCATTCAAGAGACTCAAGTTTGATTCCTGGCCAGTGCCTCTCGTGTGCAGCCCACCCCTCATCAGACTGGAAAATATTGCATATTGCTGAACAAGCGTAAGCACAACTTCTAGGCTTGGATGGACCAGAAAGGAAAACTTGGCGATGTGCTTCTGAAATATTAGCCCCTGGAAACTGCGGATTCCAATGTTCTGATCTGCCACCAATCCTGGGAATAGCACGACAGTGGAAAACGTTTTGTTTCATAGTGCACAGAGCCGCCATGAGTTAAGATTCAACTTTTTGGCAACTAATGGCGAAAGATATTGAATCTTCATGTTTTTAATTTAGATGATCTTATTTTAATCCTTTTCTTTAATGATTTTATATTTTTATGTCTGTGACGTTGACTCTT
The DNA here is from genome assembly GCF_050624435.1 of Tenrec ecaudatus. Lineage (NCBI taxonomy): Eukaryota > Metazoa > Chordata > Mammalia > Afrosoricida > Tenrecidae > Tenrec > Tenrec ecaudatus. Next base: position 98,480,977 of record NC_134542.1, read on the forward strand.
AACGTTTTCCATCATTTAATTGTCCACTCATGTATCAACAAATACTAAGGACCTATTATATGCCAGTAATATATTTTAGAGCTTGGTCACTTGATCTTCCTGTTATTTCATCCTCATTTTTAGTTTGCTGTGCTCCCCTCATTGCTTATTAAACATAAATTATTAGTTAGTCTCTGTTTCTATTCCATTCATATTCTGGTAAACTGCTTACCTTTCATTTCTCTGATAACATTTTGATTTCTTCAGCATTCTCTTTCCCCCTTTAAATATTTTATTATTATTTATTCATAATACTTACAGCAAGGGTTTGAAATATCATTAGAAAACTAACGGAAATGAAGAAATCACTTACCTTGGTTGACAATGAATCTTAACTTCTGTATTGTTGCCAGATTGCCACTAACTCTATATATCCCGTCAACGTCGAGACCTAAAACAAAATGACATTTTATATGAATTTGTATCAGAATCGACCTGGTAAAAGAATAATAGTTTAATGAATATGGGCAAATGAGAGTGTCATATTACCACAACATAGCTCTTTCTCACGGAGAAAATAACAAGGTTATCTGTTCTAAACTCAGCGATATAAAAAATTGTCATCCCAACAAAATAATCATGAAGACAGTGACAATTAATTATCCACAAATATGAGGCTAGAGGACCCACAGATCCACAGTGGCTGTGTTCTGGTTAATGTTATGGGTCCATTTTCCTATGCTGCAGTGTTAAGTGTTTGGTCTAACTCTCATCTAGATGTTGTTATGAAAGTAGTTCCACGTGAATCAGATCATGCTACATAAAATAGAGGATCATCGGTAGTGAAATGGGTTATGTATGTAGCCTTCTGAGTTGGTACTTTGGAGGACATCTTGAAGGATTTCTCCCCTAAGTCCTGAGATGTTAACTTTGTCCTGGCTTCCTGCCCCAGAGGATGTGCTACTTTTGTCTGGGATTGTTGCCTGTTGGCAGGGAAACTGAGTTGTAGCCTACAACTCCTCAATAAACCACTGAACCCCAAGTATGGGCTGTGAGTTCTGTGTGGCCTTTTACACTGGGTTACTGAATTTCGGTGACAAGTCGAGTGTTCTGTGCTGGTGTCAAAATTGTTTAAAAGTTTGGAGGATTGAGGAATGACTAACCTGCATCTACTGCATCTAATGAGAATCAACTTTGGGCTAATCCTGGAAAATACCACAAAACAAAGCCAAAAACCTCACCCCCATCAAGTAAATTGTGACTCAGAGAGACCCTAGAGGACAGAATAGTGCTGCCCCTCTGGGTTTCTGAAATAGTCACTCTTGACTGGGAGAAAATGTCTCCTCCTTCTCCTGAGGAGAGTGGCTGGTACTTTCGAACTACTGGCCTTGGGGTTATGAGTTACCACTGCCCCACCAAGTGCTGATGCTATTACCACTACTCCCCTTAGGCATACCCTTCATCATGTGGGGAGATCGAATCCAATCAATATTAAAAGGCTTTCACAGTGCAAATTGTGCAAGGAGAGCAGGATTCTCACTCAAGGCTGTGAATCATGAATATCCTGCAGGCATTTCCTGATATTCTGTTGCCTGTCCTGAGTTGGCACCGGGGTCTGTTAGAATCTTCGGCTTGTCACTGACCAGTGGATTTTACACTTTAAGTCCCCCAAATCAATGAGTCACTTCCTTAAAACAAAGCTTTCTTTTTATATATGTATTTTAATGCTTCTTTTTCTCTGGAGACCCCAGAATACCGAGAATGGAAATCTTCTTTCCCCACCAATTGTTTTATCGAGATATGTCACACATCATACTTTCCATAGTTCAGTTGTATTTAAAGAGTTGTATATACATCACCCAAATCAGCTCTAGAATATCTTCCCTACTCCTGTATTTGTTATTTGCTACCCATTTCCATCCAACTTTCCTCCCACACCCATATCCCCAATGAACCATTATACAATTTTGTTCTCGGTACATCTACCCATCCTATGCTTGATATACTGGAAAACATGCAAAATATGAAAACAACTGTATTTTAAAAATAAAGAAAAGGCCAATGACAAGATTAAAATTAGCTAGAGAAAAAAAATACCTCTGTCAAGGAAAAAGCAGGAAAAACCATATCTACTTAAATATAAGCAGAGTTTTTCAGTACATTTAAAAAATCATTTTATTGGGGGCTCATACAACTCTTATCACAATCTATACATACATCAATTGTGTAAAGCATATTTGTATATTCCTTGCCCTCATCATTCTCAAAACATTTGCTCTCCACTTAAGCTCTTGGCATCGGCTCCTCATTTTCCCTCTTTATCCCGGCCCCCCACCCCCTCATGAACCCTTGATAATTAATAAATTATTATTTTGTCATATCTTATACTGTCAGACATCTCCCTTCACCCACTTTTCTGTTGTCTATCCCCGAGGAAGGAGATTATATATAGATCCCTGTAATTGGTTTCCCCTTCCCACCTCACCCTTCCTCCACCCTCCCTGTATCGCCACTCTCACCACTGGTCCTGAAGGGATCATCTGCACTGGATTCCCTGTGTTTCCAGTTCCTAGCTGTACCAGTGTCCATCCTCTGGTCTAGCCAGATTTGTACGGTAGAATTGGGATCATGATAGTGAGGTGGGGAGGAAACATTTAGGCACTAGGGGAAAGTTGTATGTTTCATCATTGATACACTGCACGTTCAGCACACTTTTTAAATGCAGTTTTTGTGGTAAAATTAGGTGCCTCCGCCGATATTCATGTTGGTGTATACTCAAGTATATACAGTATCTAAAACTAGAACAAATACAAAATAGGTCAAGATGGAGATGGAAATGAAAAAATCCCACACTGTAACCAAATGCCACCTGCCATCATCAAGTTTCTAATCATCTATTTCTCATAACAAGATTATTCATATCCGTGCCTCTGATCAGAGAGGTGGCCCAGGGACCGAATCCACATATGGACCCTCCAGATCGATTCGGGGCTCCTCCTGTCATGCACAGTCTTCTGCGAACTGAGTATTTACAATTTATACTGAAACCTCCCTCTCTTTCGTACTGGGTTTTTAAAATTTTATCATCCTTGGATCACATGGGCCTGTGTGGTGTTTTCCATGTTGACTTAGTTGATGCCTCATTTACACAGGGGCTTGTTTGAATGCAAGTCTTTAAGACATCAGATGCTATTCTTGTTGCCAGCTGGGCACCATCAGATATCTTCATCACAGTTTGCTGCAACACCCTTGTCTTCAGTGACAGCTTCCCGAGAGCAAGCATTTCGCAGCACCATTTCATATGAACGAAATGTTCTTGGTTCGAATCTAGACTTAAGTGGGAACCCAAAACCAGTTGTAATTGTTTGTGGATTATGTACATGAGACTGTAAATTTTATAGGAGTAGACAGCCTCATCTTTCTCCCAAAGAGAGGCTAGTAGTTTTAAACTGCTGATTTTGCAGACCCACTATTCCATCAGGGTGTATAAGCCTGTCAGATTCTGGGCTCTTCCTAAGTGGAGAAAAGGTTGACGTTGTCAAGGATTTCATCTTGCTTGGATTAATGATGAATGCTCCTGGAAGGAGCAGTCAAGAGATTGAAGGACGCATTGCACCAAGTATGTCTGCTGTCAAAGACCTCCTCCAAGTGCTAAAAAGCAAGACTGCTACTTTGAGGGTGACATGTGCCTGACGTAAGCCATGGCATTTTCAATGATCTCATATGCCTGTGAAAGTTGGACATCCAATAAAGAAGACTGAAGAAAAAATCTACACATTTGAACTATGGTGTTGGTGAAGAATGGAAGGTAAACAAGTGGCCATCTGGCTCAGAAGCAATAAAGCCCACGTGGAAGAAGCACACCAGCCTGTGTGACCACAAGGTGCTGAGGCAATCAATTATCAGGCATTAAAGAACAAAAAAATCATATCATTTGTGCTCACCTCCTTGATATGACTGCTGAAGACAAATGGGTACATAAGCAAATGTGGCGAAAAGCTGACGGTGCCCAGCTATCAAAAGATATAGTGTCTGGGGGTCTTAAAGGCTTGAAGGTAAGCAAGTGGCCACCTAGCTCAGAAACAACAAAGCCCACATGGAAGAAGCACACAAGCCTGTGCGATCACAAGGTATCAAGGGATCAGGGATCAGGCATCATCAGAACAAAAATCTTACCATAGTGAATGAGTGGGGGAGTGCGGAATGGAGAACCAAAGCCCATTTGTAGGCCACTGGGCATCCCCTTACAGAAGGGTCTTGGGGAGGAGACGAGACAGTCAGGGTGCAATGTAGCACAATGAAAAATACAATACCCCCCCCGCCCACACACACACACACTGTCATGATCCAAATCCTACCTTGCAAGCCTGACTAGCTAGACCAGAGGATATACACTGGTACAGATGGGAACTGGAAACACAGGGAATCTAGGGTGGATGATCCCTTCAGGACCACTGGTGTGAGTGGTGATACTGGGAAGGTGGGTTGGAAAGGGGTAACCTATTTCAAGGATCTACATGTGACCTCCTCCCTGGGGACATACAACAGAAAAGTGGGGAAAGGAAGACGTTGGACAGAGCAAGATATGACAAAATAATAATTATCAGGGGTTCATGAGGAAGCGGGGAGTGGGGAGGGAGGGGAAAAATGAGGACCTGATACCAGGGGCTTGGGTGGAGAGCAAATGTTTTGAGAATGATGAGGGCAACGAATGTACAAATGTGCTTTACACAGTTGATATATGTATGGATTGTGATAGGAGGTGTATGAGCCCCTAATAAAATGATTTTTTTAAAAAAGAAAAGAAAGTACCATGGACTGGCAAAAAGAGAAAAAAAATCTGTCTTGCATGAAGTACAGCCAGAATTCTCCCTAGAAACAAGATGGTGAGTGTACTCACATACCCTGGACATGTTCTCAGGAGACACCAGTCCCTGGAGAAGGTCATCACGCTTGGGAAGGTGGAGGGGCAGAGAGAGAGGAAGGCCTTCGATGACATGGATTGTCATGGTGGCTCCAACAGTGGGTTCAAACATAGGAACCACTGTGCGGATGGCGCCGGACTGGGCAGTTTCATGTTGTTGTGCAGGAGGTCGCTAGGAGCCGCAAAGTGGGCTTATATGATATACTCACAGAGATTGAATTCGTTCTCATACATGGGCAGAGGATTTGTCAGGAATTGGCTGAAGCTGAACTCATTAGGAAGAAGTGAAAGTGTCTGAAAGACACACACACTTACAAAAATCAAAGGCATTCTTTCTCCTTGATGAACCAAACAGTTCAATTTATCTAAGGATACTCGAGTTTGTTTATAGATTTTTAAAGTCCAATCTGCATTTGATAGCACAAAGGCAATACTCGTCATAATATAGACTTTTCTAATATCCTGGTTTATCTTATGAATAATACAGGCACCATTTCTTTATCAAATGATCAGTAGAAAGTATTTTGTACAGTGAGCTTTTAAGTTGTGAAATTTAAAAATTAGTGTGGTTACCTTTAAAAGCATTAAAGTCCACACATTTAAGTATGTGCTATATAATTCAAAAGTTTCACTGTAGAGGGTGTTTAGTGATCTGAACACAAGGCAACTATAGAAAATTATTTTGGAATTCTGCTCTTAAAATTCCTTTCCAGAAAGCAAATGTTTTGAGAATGATGAGGGCAACAAAAGTACCTATGTATTTGACACACATGGATATATGCATGGATTGCCATAAGAGTTGTAGGAGCTCCCAATAAAATGATTTTAAAGCATTACTTTCCGTGTTCTAGTATCGTGCCTAGAACAATGTACCAGATGACAGATGTGGGTTTTTTTGTGGATAATTTTGGAATTTGAGGGAAGCAAAGGTAATTCAGAACTACATGAAGTAAATAATGTCCACATATGTGCCACCCCAAATGTAAGCTAACAAGCAAATCCTGACCACACGAAAATGGACCTGATTTTCTCTTTTGGGTTATTAGTTTCTCTAATGAAATTTTACGGGAAGGGGAATATTTTATACATTACAAATATCAATGGGATATGTGGATTTATGTCTCTATTATTAAAGTAGTTCTGCACCCTCCAGGCATCGCCACTCAGTGGTGAGAGTGGCGATGCCTGGAGGGTGGAGGGAATGTGGGGTAGAAAGGGGTAACTGATTACAAGAATCTACATATATCCTCCTCCCTGGGGGATGGACAGCAGAGAAGAGGGCAGGGGGAGACGTCGGACAGTGTAACATATGACAAAATAATAATAATTTATGAATGATGAAGGGTTCATGAGGTAGAGGGAGTGGGGAGGGAGGGGGGAAATGAGCAGCAGATATTAAGGGCTCAAGTAGAAGGCAAATGTTTTGAGAATGATGATGGCAACAAATGTACACATGTTCTTGACACAACGGATACATGTATGGATTGTGATAAGAATTGTATGATGCCCCAATAAAATGATTTTTAAAACATAAATAAGAACCATAAAAGAGGCACACAAGATTATGTTATAAGAAACTAGAAAAAAGTAGTTCTGTTTTAAAAGTAATTAAATATGAAATGTTAATCAGCAACAATTACATCAAATGAGAAATTTTTATGTTTTTTTTCCTCTTTTTAAACTAATGGGGTTTTTTTTTGGCTTAAAGCTCAACCTCTCTTGGGTCAATACAAAATAAAATTATTTGTATTTCAAAAAATCTACGTTGAAAATAAGACACCTTCCTGAAGCCTCACTTTGATGTGCATATCCCTGTATAAAAGGTTTAACATCAAATTTATTTCTGTTTTGAAGTTGGAAGTCTTCCTTTTCTAATATTATTTCATATGCTATTGAAATGCAGATGTTGTCTAGACTTACAAAGTGAATTTTAACTACTGAAATTCTACAGTCTCCAAAACCTTTCTTTTTCTCGTACGGAAAGTTAGAGTTACAAAGTATGAAGTGCTCTCCTTCTTGTTCATAAATTGTAGCACACACACACACACACACACACACACACACACACACAGGCACACACACAGTTCAGTAATCAGAAACATTTGAAAGTGAATCCAGTTTGGTAACATTGCATATGAATCACTGGAAAGCATTATACTGTTTAAATCAAGTAGCTTTAGCCTACATTACTAATCTATCTTTCTTTTGGAATGAAAGGAGGGAAGATGGTGATTGAATCAGGAAGATAATTCAGACCTGTGCCACACAGTGGCTGCAGCCCTGAATCACAGCAGAGAACTGTTTCGTGGCTAAAGATCGAAACCAGAAAGTAAGAGAGGGTTAAACAAAACATATTTGTTGCATTTGAATCTAATTTGACACAACCTTCAAAATCTCTAGATTCAGAAATAAGAATACTTGCGAATGATAACAATCTTGGACATTAGGGACTCCTGCTTTGAGTGGCTCATGCTCCCCTATCACGCTTTTTAAATTACATAAATCGAGAGAAAATGACAAAGGGCATATTAAAGCAGAGGATCTTCTAAAATAATCTGGGGTATAAGGGTGGATTTTAGCAGCTGTACACTCTATAGGTACAGCCTTGAGGTTGATTAGCTTACTCCTGCATGACTCACAGAATTGCAAACTCAAGTCCTGGGAATATTACTCAAATTGCAATTACTCATGTGCCATCCTCTTCTTGTTCCAAGAACTTTGAAAGTTGTGCCAAACCAAACCCATGTAAATTGGTGGATTTGGACATCCTTTTCATGGCCATATTATCCTTGCTGGGTTGGAAAGTACTTATTTTGGAAGTATAATTAGACCTCGTATGATTTCAAGTGAACAATGTCTTGAGGCGCCCATGTTTTGCTTTGGGTAACTACGGAGAAAGAAAGCACACGGAGAGGCACCTCTTTCAAGAAAATGGCATGCCTGTGAATGCTGCAAGTTTTGCTTGAGAGGGCAAAGTTACTTTGAGAACTTCTTGAAACCAAGTCATTTTAGGTTTTCAATTTTACTTTAATTTTTATCAGACTCGCATTTATAACAGCAACGAAAATTTCTCGGGAGAAATCCACACCCATGGAAATGTCGTGTATCCGTGCACATCAAGTGACCTTTTCACCTTTGGACATAGTGTTTGTCACGGACAGAAATCACTAGGTGTTACCGTAGAGAATTGGGAAAAAGTCTTTTCTCTTCCCTCTTTCTTCTGAAGGAGCTGGGAATGGGGTAGGCACACAATTAGGCATTATTAAACCAAATGGTGGTCTAACCCCAGTGGAAAGAATGCAGCTGTCATGAGTAATTCCCACCATAAATCTTAGACACTTTCCAAAAAGAAATCTAGGAGACCAACACTGTGTCCAGAGTGGGACTGGCTTATCTGCCAAAGTTTGGGAAGTTTTTAACAATGCAAATGAGCCTGTTAAAAATAGTTCTCAACTATTAGATTTGCATTCTTGGTAGCCCAAATCCTGGACTAACCACAAAGGACAGGAAGTGTGAGCTTGGTGAGAGGTGTGTCCCAAGAGCCGGCTTGTTTTTCTAACACATAACAAAACTCATCTGAATCTCTGGAGCCTGCAAATGTGGGCTGGGAATTTCGCAAAAACAGTCACTCTCCAGAGATTTATGATGCTTCCTAATTCCTAGGAGGCCAAAGCAACCACAAGAATCATTGTCCCAATACTTGGACTTCTGGCTTCTAATTCTCCCAATACTTGGACTTCTGGCAAGACCCATTGAGCTCAAGAACACCCAAAAAGCCCCTAAAGAGTTTGCTGCACATTTCTTTCAGGCCCTTCAGAAAGTCCTGATTGGGTTCAAAGCCACATTCCAGGGTAGGTTTTCCTGCCTTCAGACCAACTCCTCTTTTTCTAAATCCAAGTGTCTATTTCCAAGTCTCAACTGCCAATTTATCTTTTCACATACTTTAAATTTAATGTCTGAGAATAGAAGACCTAATTTAAAATTGTTTCTAAATTTAATCTGTATGCTGCCTCATTTCCTGGGATTTATTTTGTAGCTGCATGCCTAATATATTACTAATTTGTTATATCTATCTTTCAAAAATAATTATTTTTGAAAATAAATGGCATAATTATTATTGTCAAGCAAGTGTGATTTTATTCTACATGTTATTTTATATATTTTCACTTATATCTACATAAACTGGATCCTGTATTTTTATTTCTATGTATGCATGCACGAGGGGGTACCCACAAAAATGGTAAAAAGTTCTGTGGAGCATTCATAGTAAGCATTTTTTCCTGCAAAGTGAACATCAAACAGTTCACTCTGAGTTAGTGCACTCAGTGGCATCTCCTGGGAAGGTTCTCTTTGATTACAGTGAGTTTTTAAAAAAAGCAGTTTTGCTCAATCCTTGTTTTTTTTTTTTTGCGATGGCCAATTAAGTATCATTTGGAGTTTGTTCCACTAGGTCAGACTTCTAATCAAGCTTTCTATTTAGAGATTCTCTATTTAGCGAACAGTGTGCAGCTGTGAAATTTTGTTTCCTGATCAGGAAAAATGTCCCAGAAACTGTAGTGATGTTGAACACTACAGGTTGCAAGGACAGCGTAAGAGTGGTTTTCTCCTTTCAAAAAAGGTGAAGTGTTGATTGATAACAAACCTCATTCTGAACATCAGTCAACTTCCCAAATGGATGAAAATGTTGACATTTGTGCACTTGTGCTAGAAGACCGACGACGGACCACAGAAGAGGTGGGAAGTTATCTGGCCTATCTTGGAGCTTGGTTTCACCAATTTTAACAGAAGACTTGGGAATGAGAAGGGCCACTGAGAAATTTGTGCCTGAGGTTTTGACTGACCAGGAAAGAGAACATGTAGTAGCCCTATGCCGTGCTTTGAAATGACAGCTCTGGAGTGACCCAGACCTTTTTTCCAGGTCATGACTGGTGATGAGACATAGTGCTATTCCTTCAACCCTGAAAGCAAACGTCAATCAAGCCAATGGAAGCCACCATCATCACCCTGACCCAAAAATGTTCTTCAAGTGAAATAAAACACCAAGATGATGCTTTTTTTTTAATGTGAGGGGATAGTGCATGTAGAGTTCATTCTACCAGGTCAGACTTTTAATCAAGCTTTCTATTTAGAGGTTCTAAAAAGATTGTGTGACAGTGTGCGACAAAAAAGACCTGATTTGTGGCAGACAGGGGGCTGGTTTTACCATCATGACACTGCATCTGCTCAGATAGCCATCTCAGTGCACCAATTTTGGGCAACAAACAGCATGCCTCTGTTGCCTCAGGCACCTGATTCATCAGACCTCACTCCTTGCAACCTCTTTTTGTCTCTGTGGTAAATGAAGAGGGACATGGAAGGATGGCTGATTTGATGAAGTTGAAGAGTTGCAGGGAAAAATGAGGGAGGTGCTGGCAGCCATCCAAATAGATGAGTTTGAAAAATGTTCCCAAGAATGGACTCACAGATTTGACAAATATATTAAGTGTACTTGAAGATGATAAGGCTGTGTTGCAAAAATGCTTTAAATGCATAGTTTTGAAAAAAAATTCCATTTATTTGGAGGGTACACCCTCAGTTTTACCATGTAGATTATGTATCTTATATATTTCCTATTGTGTTCTATAGTCTAACTATATGCTTATGTGCATCTAAAATAAATATAAGTATTGGTACTTTGTATAATTTAATAATTCAATCATATGGAGATGAGCTTCACTACTATCACTACAATCAGTTCTAGAAAATGTTCTTCTTCCCTGTACTCACTGTTATTCATGTAATTATTATTTTTAATTGTGGCAAGAATATACACAACAAATCATTCTCCAATTCAACAACTTCTACCCATATAAATCAGTGCCATTGATTATATTCTTTGTGTATACAAACATTATTGATATCCTCTTCCAAATTATTCCACCACCATTCACATACACTCAGTACCCACTAAGCAGCAACTCTTCCCCCTTCCCCCGTAGTAACCGATGGACAAGTTTCGTTTCTTTCTTTCTTTCCTTCTTTTTTATAGCAGTTTTTCGGGTATAGTGTTCACATATCATACGTTCTATAGTTAAATCACTTTTTAAAAGAGTTGTATATACAAGCAGTTTTAAGAATAAACTATTAAGGGACGAGGAGGAAGGAGGAAGCAGGGAGGGGGGAGGGGAAAAAAAGGAAATGCAGCTGATTCCAGGAACCCAAGTGGAAGGCGAATTTTGAGAATTACAAGTGCAACGAATGTATAAGGGTGCTTTGCTCAACTGATGTATGTATGGATTGTGATGAGTTGTATGAGCCCCAATAAAAAGATTTATTAATTAAAAAAAGAAGGTCAACTGACCAAGTATCATACTACACCGTGGTTCATTGCACCATAATCAAGTTTGAAATAATCTTTGTCTGACAGTAAAGCTGTTGGAGGCCCTTGCCTATGACTAGAGGGGACCTGTCAGAAGCTTCCTCTGAGATGACCTTCTTGAACATCAGTTTCCCTCCACTGTCTCCCATCTCTCCTTTTAGAACTTCTTTGAAATGAGTGTTGCCCCATTATCACATGACCCTGTGACTGAAAGATCAAATTAATTAGAATAAATATCCATCATGGGTCCTTCTGTCTTTGCAGATAACTTTATTCCAACTGGTCTATCTTAAATGGGGCATTGGAATCAGGGTTTCCTTTATGATGTGCAGTGGGTGAGTACACAGTAGGCGCTCACTCACTGATGATCCCCTGTGAGTTTCTGACACTGTTACTCTTTAGAAGAGTAGAAAGTCCTGTTTTTCTTCCGAGGAGCTGCTGATGGTTTTGAACCACCAATCATGCGGATCATCTGTAGCCCAATGTGTAACCTTTACACCACCGGGGATGCACACACACTAGGCTAGATGAGCTATTTCTCCATCCAGGAAAAGGCTATTTCCCCATCCCTAACCAAAGGAGCGAGGATGGCAGTTCTTGGCTACGGAGTGCTTTCATTTCATTCCTGGACAGTTATCTTTCTCACGATTGTTGTAGCCCATCTTCCAATGGCATCCTTCTCTGCTGCCAGCATCTTTTCTGACCTTGCAGAACTTGATCTCAGGATCAAGTAACTTCTGCAGACCCTTAGTTTGTGCAGGATGAATGGCATGGGTTGGTATTGCTCATTCATTAACAATCCATTAGGTTTATTTGTATCGTAATTTTTATTTATTGCTTCTTGCCCAAATCTGCTGTTTTTATTTGTTGTCTTCAACTTTGAATATTCTCTAGAACATCCTGGAAAGAATTGTCCCTAATTATGGTGTCTGGGAATGGCATTTCTTCGGCTCTAATTTCTCCCTCTGTTTGATCCCATCTGCTTTCTGTCTTGCTGGCATTTCTATTTCTGGTCTACTGATGGCACCTTATCCTTTTTCAAGCACCACCATGGGTTTACCTCCTCCCCTTAAAATATGTCTTTTCTGTTATTTCAGCACGACTTTTGAGGAATGAGAGTTAGACATTTTCTTTTACTTGCCCGACATGAATGGGAGGCCTGCATTGTTTCAAAAATTATCATTTAAGAATGTTGAAAACAAAAGTTTCATTACTTTTTGAAGAGACTGCTATATCAAAATTTTATTTATTGGCACCTGGGGCATAGATGACTGGAGATTAAATTATGAATATTGAAAACACAAATTTTCTTCTGAAGGTACCTGGTTAAGAATTGGACTGATAAACTCAAGGTTGGAAGTTCAAACACACCCGCTATTTCCTGGGGAAAAGATGAGGCTATCTGCTCCCATACTGATTTACAACCTTGGAACCCCTATCAATGTCAGAGTCAACTCCATGGTGATGGATTTGGTTTTCTGTCGTCTAATGTGCTAATAATTCTAAGATGTGACTAATAAATTTGTAGAGCAGCTATTTTCAGTATATCTCTTATTTTCTTTATTTTTCTCATTACTATCCGAAGTTTCAGAAGTTTTCAGAAGTTTCTACTATTATATGGGACTTAATGCTTTTCCAATGTTCCTTTGTCATCAAGATTTTAAAAACCTCATTAGGATACAGTATTATCATATTACTCTCTTCTACCTCTGTTATGACTTCTTGTTTCATGCACTCAGTGTTTGGACACTATCTAGTTCTCCTTAACTGTATTTTTTTCCAGTGTGTGAATATTTTGTTTATTTGCTTTGGTTAGGATCCTATTACAGTTATAATTGAGACATTTTTATTTCTGATTTCTGGTTGAGGTTTTTTTTTTCAGTCAACCAACTCTTATAGGAGATTCATATGAAGATGAAGAATTATGTCCTCTTTCAGATATGGAAGAGATCGGTATTTGTTACTTAAATATTTTATAATATGTATACATAATATACAAATTTTATATTTATATAATGTTAGACAGAAAGAAGTCATCAGAGAAGTAATGCTTTTTCTAAAATAAATCTGGTTTAGAACCTGTGATGCTAGTAAATACACCATTAATTTAAATTTTATATATAGCCATTGTTCTAGGTAGAGAATATTTTCATTTAATTTAAAATTAAATGCTCTTAAAGACTGAGAAAGTACCTGGTGTAGGAAACAATGCCTGGGTCAGGGGGGAAAATGCTACAAAATCATAGAATTTGGTATTAAGCAATGTCAAGTATTAAATCTCGGTCTATAGACTTTTGAAGGGACTGTTTCCATTTTTTAAAATCTGGCCTCTTCAATTTACACTACTTCAAAACAGCAGATTTTGCATCATGGAGAGATTCAAATTGTGTTCCCTTTAAATTTTCTTTGGTTTGGGGCAAGAAAAAGAAGTTGAAAGGGGCACGGCCTGTTTCTAGGGTGGACGGGATATGATTTCTCAATGAAACAATGGATGCATCCTGGGAGAGTGTGCCGGTGCATGGTCATGATGTTGTCATTAGTCTGGCTGCTTTCTCACCAACGCAGTTTTCAATTTTCTTAAAATTTCTTCATTATCATCTCATTGATCATCTCACATCCTTTGAGAAAAATTTATCAAGATTTCTTTTGGATTCTCAGAAAAAAGCTGTCATATCTTTTTGAGCTAACCTCTGTGCCTTGCTCTCTGGATTATATTGGTAAATCCAAGACTCAGCTATGATAGATCCCATACAATGGTCTTCAGTAGCTGCAATGTTACCTAATAAGACTGGCGAGGAGATAAACTGTCTGAGCTAGCTTTTCTTCATGAAATCAAGATAAGCGCCCTATTGAAAGAATTGTCAGCAGCCATTCACTGGGTGCAGATACGTGTTTTTAAAAGGTCTGCTTGGAATAAATCCATGTATGTATGTCTTAGAATCTTTGGAGCAATATTCTTAGACATATCTTCATATGAGCCTAAAGAAAAAGTGTTATCAAATCTGAAGAGAGTCTTGTGCAAAAAGGTAGAATGCTCGATTTCCACAAGGACTCTTCATTGAATCCTTGTGTGGTTGTCATTATAAAATCCGCCCCTCCACCCCCCGTGGGTTCAGCTGTCACCACTGGAAATGGAAATGTTAAGAATTTTAGTTGAGCATATTCATTATTTTAATTTTGTTTTATGTCATATTGACTATTCAAGCCAGACCTTACCTCTTAATAAGAATTGTATAAGAATTGTTCTTTTGGGGTTAAAATCCTGTATTGCTGTTGACTTAAAATTTGGGGACACAATTCTTACTGTGTTCCTGGATCCATATTTTTAGATGTCTTATATTGTGCTATTCATTCAGTGGTAAACCATCTTCATTCCACACTACGCAAAGATTAAAAATATATTAATGATGTGTAAAGCTGTAAGCTTTCGCTAATTTTCTCCAAATTGAGAGTGTTCATAAACCAGTGGAATATTTATCTATGCCATCCCTTGTTGGCACACATGGTTAAGGGCTCAATTATCAGGTGAAAGTTTGAGCCACATAGAAGTACCTTGGAAAACAATCTGTTTCGAAAAAGTCAACATCTTAAAAACATTGTGGATCAGTCTGTTCTCTCAGAATGCATACGCAGGGTGGCCATGGTCAGAAATGACAATAAGTAACAGCAATGTCATCTGCCCCATTAATACCCACAAATGTAGGCAATGGTCCTGCGGACTCGTTTCTCGTTTCCATTTGCTACGTTCCTTCCTGTGCATCAGGTTTGTTTTTACATATGAACGCCATGCATTTACTTGAACCCATAGTCCTGTAAGATTGACAGCTGTTAACATTGTACCTTTTATTTGTTTACTTCCTCGAGGACAGGTGAATTAAGAACAAGGGAAGAGTTCCAAATGAAGCTAATGCAGAAGATGCAGTAGCCATTTGTGTTCTGCCTACAATAATTAGGTAAAGTGATGAGATGATCAAGAGTGGATGGAGCCTAATCTACGTCTCCTCATTGATTTGTGGTGTCATGAGTTACTCTTTGGACTGCAAACTGCCAGGTCAACAATTCAAAGCCCCCTTCCACTCCATGGGGTAAGATAGGATTTCCCCTCCCATAAAGAGTTACAGTTTCAGAAACTCACACAGAGAGTCAGACCCTGTCCTACAAGCTTGTTATAAATTCCAATTGACTTGACGGTAGTGAGTTTGGCTAAACTCAGCCAACAATTTGAGTCCTGTTGATATAAAGTATATAGGATATTAGACAAAAATATAATGCCATTAACCTTAGGAACCCCCTGGAATTGTCTCACAGTGACAAGAATCTCACCAAGACCCCCGCTTGCTTGTGAAATTGAACTGAGGAGGAGCCTGATGTGCTAGTTTTTCAAAGGTAAAGATGCCCAATCCGAATAATTTCTTGAATGTGTCAAGCATGTTGTTGCTGTAGCTGCTGCTGAATGCTGCTAAAGCTGCTGATGTGCTTTCTACTTTGTGAAAAATCTTCAAGAGGAATTCTAGAAAGTAACTGGTGATCCTTAAGTGAGTGCTGCTGTCCTAAAGGAAAGCTCGCATGTTTGGAAGCCATTGACGTTGGAAGTTGTAGTTGGTTCATCTCATATCATTTCCTGAATTTCTTCTATGTTTCAGTGCCATTGTTATGTTATGCTGTAATCACACTGATGTCAATAAATCATATTTTCGGTATTGTGACTTGCTCAGTGTGTTTCTTGAAAATAAATAGGAGTGAATAGAATAAACAGTCTAATTTGGCCCATCATTAGCATCTGTTAGGATATAAGCAAAGATGCTAGGAAAGCCTGAGGTCCAGCCAGCACTGGGAGGCACCTCTCCGGGTTGGGAAAAGACAGCTAGCTTCCTTGAGAGTCATGAAAGCTTGGGGGTCTGGGGAGGAGTAATCTCTAGTTTCTGTATACATACACTTTTTTTCTTTCAAATATTCTCATAAACAAGAAGCTATTTCACAAATTAGAGACATGTTAAAACAGCTTACCAACACAAACACAAAAAAATGCTGAATGGTTCCTTTTACCTTGAGTTCACAATGGTTAAATAAAGTCTAATCATTTACCACATCATTCTTGAAACAGATATTGATTCATATATTGGCTGTCATTCTTTGTAATCCATCCACCTTTATTTCTTTTTAAAAACATCTACACAAAATGACCTCACTGTTTTCCATTGGACTTTTCCTTTTATGCATTGGCTGGGATGATTGAGAATCAGGAATGTGGGAAAATGGATTCCCAAACCACGTCCCTCCCCTTTCATTCTGAACTGTAATTTTTGGCTTGGCTTGAATCACAGTCATCACATTTCATCCTGAATCTCTCTGTAAAGTGATCTTTCTTAAACATTTCTCTCACTCATCAAGGGATCAGAAACAAAGCCATTCTAGCCTCTCAGCAAAACACTTATAAGCAGCTTTAACAGAGAAGTCACAAGAGCTAAATTTCCTCTAAAATTGTTTGAAAAACGGACATTTTTGGTGCCTCGTTGTCCTTTTTGTGAATCTTGTCATCTGTGTGCCATGAGCTCCAGCAGCTGTTTTAATCTGGTTTTGTTTGCAATCCATTTGGTGTCGACCCAAGGAAATGCAGGTGATTCTAATTAGCTTACTGCTCTCGATGTTGGGGGAAAAGTACTCAGTTGCATTGTAGAGAATTATACACTTTAAACCTTTCTTCTATTATGTATAAGCTATTATTAATGAAAACTATTATATGAATACATTTACCACCTAATTCATGGCCGTTCACTTTTTAAAAAATCATCAGGCGTTCGAAACACACAAAAAAGCCACACACATACACAAATACACAGACACAATACAGACCTCATGCATGTTTGCCAACTCTTATTTAACAAGAGTAGCAACTTAAAAATAACATTATTTTTACTTTGTGCAACATAGTTTAATATCTGAAATAACCCTATTCCAATAAAAAACCTATTGAAATACTCTCAGGCCCAACTCTGCCCTGAAGGTAAAAGTGATTAATTGGAAGATTTTGGCAGATCTCTGCTTACCACCAGGGCAGTTTAATTTAGAACACATTCAACCATTTCTCAGTGTCTCTGTGTTGATGGAACATAACTTTTGATCTTCTTTGGGGAGGTGCCTCTAATACAAACCCTTTGGCTTGGCACCTCCTGGAGAGTTTTGATGGTTTGCCTCTGAATTCAGGTGAGATCAAGCCCCTCCTGGAATGCTACCTCCAAACTATAGCAGGATTCCTGATACAAAGGCAAATGGCCTTCCTGTAAATCTTTACAAACAAACCTATTATATTAGGCTGGGGTGTCTAGAGAAACAAAACCAGTGACGACTGACTCTCTCTCTCTCTCTCTCTCTCTCACACACACACACACACACACACACACACACTTCATAACAAGAAGTAATTTCTATCAAGAAAGCATCCCAGCCCAGTCCTCGTCAAGTCAATGGGACTGATGCTGCTAGCCTGTGCTCTCTTCAGGCTCTGAGGCGAAGACTAGTGACACAGAAAGGTGAAGTTGGATGCAGGGAGACACAGGCTGGTGCACGTAGAGTCCTGTGGATCCCAGGTCAGTGGAAACAGAGGCAGGATGCAGACAGCTCGGAAGTTGACTCTAGGGACAGAGGCCCGCATGGAACTGCCCCTGGAGGCAGACACAGTGTCCCGGCAAGGATGCCGGTTAAGCAAAAGAGAAAAGGAGAAGTTCCCAGTTTCCCTCTTATAAAAAAGCCACCCCCAAAGAGGTATCACCAGATCACCACGTCACTGACAGATTGGACTCTACCCCTGCGTCCCCACAGGTACCGCCAAGTGGACACCGAATCTACCTGACACACAGACCACCAGAAAAGTCCTATTGAGATTACATACAACATGGTCCTTTAACACTTTTTGATACTCTCCCAAATTTCAGAGAACATTCGGAGGCCTTCGTATCTTTCCAAATCAAAGAGGAAGAAACACCCAACCCGACAGGAAGAGAGGCTGAGAAAAGGTGAGCTTCCTTTGCTAAGGAAACACAAACACGATGATCTGTTCTGTTTGGAAGCGACAGGAGAGATTGCCACGTGAGTGTTGTTGGTACTTCTGCTTTAACACATCGATGGTACTAGTCCACGTCCTCCCTGCCGGTCTGGTGTAGGCATCTTCATTGGATGGAGAAACCTTTAGTTGGTGAACTCCATCCAACGCGCTGTTCATAGCACATGTGATTCAGGACTTCCTCTAGAGTAAAGCACAGCCAGCAGCGGAGCTCCGTAATGGAAAAGGTGGACCCATGTCTAGATAGTGATATTAGTCTGATGGAGGATGGTGTGCCACCCACATTGTGGTAGAGAGCATTCGAAAACCTCTTTCATAGAAATAACTTTCAAAATGTTATTGTGCAAACGATAAATGAAGACGAGCATGGTTGGGGGC
Source organism: Tenrec ecaudatus (assembly GCF_050624435.1). Taxonomy (NCBI): domain Eukaryota; kingdom Metazoa; phylum Chordata; class Mammalia; order Afrosoricida; family Tenrecidae; genus Tenrec; species Tenrec ecaudatus. Next base: position 98,499,676 of record NC_134542.1, read on the forward strand.
ACTATAGATAACTGTAAGGTCAGTGGTTCAAGAACCTCTACGCAGGGAAAGATGGGCTACCTGCTCCCGTACAGATGTACATCATCAGACACGCAGCAGAGGGTTGCTATGAGTCAGACTAAATCTGACGGCCGTGGGTTCGGTTGGCACTTTTCTGTGGCACTAACAGTGAATCTGACACATGAGTGTTTACACTAAACAATGGTACCTGAAGTAGGCTGTTTTCTATGAGGAGGCTTCAAAAATTGTATGATAATGGAATATTCCCACAAACTTTTTGAAGACCCGTGATATGTCTCACATTTGAGCAATACACTCGGTCTGGCAGATGGGCTTGGTAGCAGAGTTTAGTTGAAAGCATAATTTAATGTTCAGTTTCACATTATATACTGAAACAGTTAAGCAGTACATGACACCCAGATACACACATATCATACCTGATACAAATATAAGGATAGCATACATTATATATATATGAATAGGCACTGAAATATTAATAGTGATTGTCCCTGTGAGGCAAGGTTATGAAATAATTTATTACCATTTCATATAATGGCCCATTGTTTAGAAACTGCATCTATGTATATGTGTATATACATATATATGCTGCTCTTTTGGGTAAATGATAATTATATTTATTTGATGACCATACTGCTATGCCAATGGTTACATTTCTTTGCTCTGATATATGGGAAGAGGCATCAGAAGTTTGCTAAAATATGGAATTGAAAATTCACAGAAATTTCTATGGAATTTTTTAATGTCCCCTTGAACTCAGACTTATGTTCCTGTAGGCCCACTTCAAAAGCATTTAAAGATTGTCCTAAATCTAGTTTGAATCTTTGGATGTTCCATTTCCTATTATTTATTTGGCTGAAAGATGCTTCACAGCCCATTTTATCAGATTCAAAATCTTCCTGGGACACCTATTAGGAATCTAAGAATATAATTATTTCACAATTTTTTTTCTTTATTGAGCAAAACAACCAAGTTTAGAGATAAAATAATGTGTAATATCAGCTACAGAACTAAAAAGATATGATCATTTTTCCTAGTTAGAAGCTGTGACCCCTCAAGGCAATTTAACCTTTTATAATCATGCATTCATATACTCAATTGATGTTGGATTTCTTAAGTTCCATCAAGCAATATAGTTAGCAATGCAGGGGACAAGTTCCTTTGGGAGGCAAGTAGAGATTTGGTCACATATTTGATGAACTACATGCTACCCTGCACAATGAGCACTGTAAGGCAGTAACTCTAAAGAGCTAAGAAATGCATCTCTGCTCCTTTCGCATCCGCTGGTGGACGTTCTGCTAACCTTCTTGCAGAGCATCTACCACTTCTTTTGTGATCCGTTATCTGGACAAAAAGGTGAATATGACTAAGATGTGTTACATATGCTGATGTTCGTTTCTACAATATTGACTGTGTCAATCTCATGCATACGATTTTCTGACAAGTGAAAAATAGTTTAAAATACATTTCATGTTTACCTTTGTACGAAACTTAAGTAAAGAATATTTTAACCTACTGGACGTCCCCCAAGGACTGGTGTAATTTGACTTTGAGGTTAATATTAGAAAATCCATAATCACTAGAGCTGACGCTGGAAGTGCTAGCAAAGACAGAAATGATGAGCTGGATGGCCAAAGTGGCTGAGAAGAGGGGCTGAAGCGATGGTGACAATGGTGCAGGACGGGTGCACACCTAGGCTGCTCTGAGTTGGACCTGACTCGGTGGCACTTAACAGCAACAATACTTAGAGTGGCAATGATCTGATCGCGTGCGGACAGATTAGGTCTTTAATTTGGAAAACATGCAAAACACATGGTGGCCAGAACAATGCCTTCCATGCTTATGAAGATGGTCTAGGCCCTGGTGACATTCTGTTTCTTTGTCCTTGGGGAGGCCATGAGGTGATGCCACCTTGCTAGCAGCTAAAACCAACAACAACATTTTAATGCCATATTTCAAAGTTTGGGGAAGATAAAAGAATCTTACAATGTTCCTTTTATCTCAGCATCCTTATGTGTAAAATTCTGAAATTAGAATTTTATTCCTTTGTCTTTACATTTCAGACAGCGATTTTTACATCAAATCTCCCTAACCAGATAGACTTTGAGCTGATTAATTTATTAGATCTTCACCTGAGAGCAAACTTCAGATCAAAAGTCTCCTTAGGTAGAAGCAGATAGAGCGCAAAAGGCCAGGGACAACACAGAATGGACAGGCACAAAAAGAAGGGCAGCACATTGGTTTCAGGCCAGTCCAAAAGCTTGGTTCAAATGTTCACCCATATATATCACCCACAACTGTCCAATGCAAAAAGATAAAGGGAAACGAAATGTTCTCCCTGTAATGGAAGATTTAGAATAGGGCAGTCATTTCTATCAATTTAATCACACATAAAGTATTCATAAGCACAGTGTGTGTGTGTGTGTATAATCATTTTATTGGGGGTTCATGCAGCTCTTATCATAATACAACTATTCATCCATCGGGTCAAACACATTTGCACATTTGTTGCCATAATCATTTTCAAGACATTTTCTTTCTACTTGAGCCCTTTTTTGAGCTCATTTCCCCCCCTTCCTCCCTCTCAAACCCTTGATAATTTATAAATTATTATCATTTCATGTCTTACACCGACTGATGTCTTTTTTTCACCTATTTTTCTGTTGTCAGTCCACCAGGGAGGGGCTTATATGTAGATCATTATGATCCATTCTCCTCTTTCTGCCCTCCCCCTTCCCCTACCTCTCCTAGTATGGGTACTTTCATTATTGGTCCTGAGGGGTTTATGTGTCCTGGATTCCTTGTGTTTCCAGCTCTTATCTGTACCTGTGTACATACTGTGGTCTAGTCCAATATGAAGGTAGAATTGGGAGCATGATAGTAGTGGGGAGGAAGCATTAAAGAAATAGAGGAAATTTGTATGCTTCATCAGTGCTATACTGCACCCTGACTGGCTTGTGTCTTCTGTGAGACCCTTCTCTAAAGGGATGTCAAATTGCCCACAGATGGGCTTTGGGACTCTCCTCTGCACTCCCCCTCATTCACATTGATATGGATTTTTGTTCTGGGTCTTTGATGCCTGGTACCTGATCCTATCGACGCCTCATCATCACACAGGCTGGTGTGCTTCTTCCATGTGGACTTTGTTGCTTCTCAGCTAGATGGTTGCTCATTTGTCTACAAGCCTTTAAGATCCCAGACGCTATATCTTTTGATAGCCAGGCACCATCAGCTTTCTTCACCACATTTGCTATGCACCCATTTTGTCTTCAGTGATCATGTCAGGAAGGTGAGCAACATGGAATGCCAGATTATTAGAACAAAGTGTTCTTGCATTGAGGGAATACTTGAGTAGAGACCCAATTTCCATCTGTTACCTTAATACTTAACAATTCTCCTGTTTGTTTATCCATCTATCTTATCCAAATAGACATTGAGATACAATAATAAGCACAAAACAAGGCTGAGCAAAACAAAACAATAAAAGGAAACCAAAAAACCAAACAACACCAAAAAACTAAAGACACACACAAAAAAGAAAAGCCTATGAATAATTCAAAGTCTGTTTGTTGACTTTTAGGCATGTTTTCCAGTTGAGTCCAATGGAGTGCCATGCCCTGCCCCCAAAGTCTATTTTTGGTATTCCCTGGGGGCTTCATTGTTTTCATTCCCTTGCTGTTCTGTTGCATGCCTTTAGCATTTCTCCCAGTGTGGTGGGGTCAGATTGGGCACAATTCCCACATTGTGCATCCAGTGTTGTCCCTCATAGTGCTATGGGTCAGCGAGGGACATCTTGTCTCATGGTGGGGTCGGCCCTATGGTCCTCTCTGTGCATTGGCAACTCTGAGCAGAAATACTGTCCTCGGGGTTTGGTGGGCCAGGATGTGTTCTACTGTCTCTTCCTTCTTCATTTGCTCCTGCGTTCTCTGATCAGACATGTCCCTCTCCCTGAGCCAGAGCTTCAGTGCTGTCCTCTGTAGTGCATTCTTCTGGGAGGGATGGGGGGAGATGTTCACATATTGGGATTTGGGCCGGCCCCGCAAACCTCTCTCTTGGTTCAAGCATGGTATATTCTTATAATACTTTTCTATCATATTGTCAAAATGTGTAAAAAATCCTGTATTTCTTCAAGTAAAATTTAAACAATATTTATTTTTAAATGAACATAATACTCTAAACTGAGAGGTGTAAGGGTTAACCTTACATAAATTCACATAAAACTTTCCTCTATAGACTGAAATGTGGTGGAAAGACAGTTTTCTCTGCTGGATCATAAAATCTCCGAAAACCAACCCAGTCTCCTTCCATGGTAAGAACTATAGAGAAGGTATTTTTGTGACATCTCCCACTCGGTCACTGTCATGCATTTGCAGTATGTGCAGAGTTGTCTGCTCATTCAGTGCACTGCACACCTTTCATCACTCCAGTGGCTTGAAGGCTGTTCTAGTCACTCAATCGAAGGCCGTTCGTCTCAGCTGGAACAGCATTGTCCTGAACTAAAGCAGCCTCGTGGGATCCTGGCTTCCCAAGGTGCTTTCCCCTTTTACAACAAACGGCAAGGGAATACATTATATCCAGAAACAAAGGCGCATTACCTAGCATTCCATTGGTTCATATAAAAGGGGGTCAGCACAAAAGGTGAGACGAGCCAGAGTCCTAGGGAGAGGGCGACACTAAACTTGGGAATGGAGCATGTTAGATGGCACAAGACAGCTCCATTTCCCTTTTCAAAACACAATGAAATGAAACCCAAACTCTCTCCCCTGGTTCTTGAAAACAGTAAGATACAAGCCAGAATCATTTATTGTTAAATTATTGATATCTTTTGCTACAAATGGAGTCAAGGTAATACTCAAAGGAGATACACGCGTGCCTGAACATCAAGCTGAAGCAGAAATTATAGTCCTGCGGAGTGTCTGCCAGGAGGAAGGTATTATTGATCAGACAGGGCGCTCAAGGGAACATGCTGGAGTAATGGAAGATATGGAAGAAGAAGTGGCCAAATGGGTATTCGAAATAGAGTAGGATCTATTCTGGAATTGTTGTTGCTGTTTTCAGCTTCGATACGCGGTGCCAGTGAGCTATGTCACCGACAGGTGCACAAGTATTTCCTCATGGATCCAGGGTTCTGCGTTCTTTATGACTTTAACCCTATCATTTACGAACATGAGCTATGTTTCCTGGTTATGAAATGGGACTAGCAATTTAGATTTGAAAATGTTGAACAAATAAAAGACATCTTCCTCCCTGTGACCTCTGAGTCACTGGGTGGTACAGTACTTAATGTGTTTGGCTTCTTTATATCCAGTAGATTAGGAGTTCAAGTTCGCTCAAAGGTGCCTTGGAAACAAGGCCTGGTGATCTAATTAAAAAACAAACAAGCAGTCTGAAAACCGTGTGGAGCACAGTTCCAGTCTAACCCACACGGGGTTGCCGTGAGTTGGAACTGACTTGATGACAGCTAACACTGGTCCCATGGCCATGACCCAGACAGGCAAAAGGCAGTAGAGTCGGGATTTTGAGTGTAAATGTCTATTTCCATGTTACATACCATGTCACGGAGAAAAGATTGAAGTGTCCAGGATTTCATCTTGCTGCGCTCCACAATAAAGGCAAGAGCTCCAGGGACATATTGTCTTCCTGCACAAGGTCTATTTAAAGCGTTGAAAAGCAAGAATGTACCTCTGCGGGACAAGGTGCATCTGTTCCAAACCAGGGTATTTTCAAGTGCCTCCTGTGCACATGAAAGTTGGACTTTGAATAGGAAGACTGAAGAAGAATGAACGGATCGGAATGAAGGTGCTAGTGAACAATACTGAAAGTACAATGGGCTGCCCAAAGAACAAATAAATCTGTCTTGGAAGAAGTATGGCCACAGTGCTCCTTAGAGCAGCGATTCTCAACCTATGGGTTGCGACCCCTTTGGAGGTCGAACGACCCTTTCACAGGGGTCGCCCAATTCATAACAGTAGCAAAATTACAGTGATGGAGTAGCAACAAAATAATTTTATGGTGGTGGTGGTGGGGGGGTCACTACAACAGGAGGAACTGTATGAAAGGGTCGTGGCATTAGGAAGGTTGAGAACCACTGCCTGAGTGGGCAGGATGGAAAGACTTTGTCTCCTGTACTTTGGCCATCTTGTCAGGGGAGATCAGTTCCTGAAGAAGAACATCATGCTTGGTAAAGCAAAAGGACAGGTAAAAGAGAAATGGTCCCCAAGGAGATGGCCGCAACAATGGGCTCCAACATAACCCTCACAAGGGCGGAGCATGACGGGCAGGTTTTGTTCTGTGGTGCTCAGGGTTGCTCTCAGTTGGCACTGACTCAACGGCACACCACAACAAGAACATACTGGAGAGAAGGATATCTCAAAACCCTTCAGAATTCATCCACCAACTTCTGTATCATCTTTGATACTTTTTGTTAAGCAGAAAAAAAATTTTGGTAATAGGAAGTTGTAGGAGTTCATTAAACCTATGGAATTTTAAGAATTTGCTAAGATCTTTTTTTTTTTCTACAGAAAACATCATCCAGCTGAGTTATCTATTATCCTTACACACAATACTCCATTAGATATTAAATATCTATATCTCAGTCTAAATATGGGAAAAAGTCACCCAATCTCTTATTTTCCCCTGCAATCCTTATTTTTGGACCCCTGGGTTGTTGTTGTTTTTTTTCCACACAGAGCTCTAGCTATTCGCTGTCAGGAACCAACTAACCATCTCTAGAACCATTTTTAGTCAAAAAGTGTTGAATTCCAGCACTGATTCAGTTTTCACCCAAACCATTTGTCCTTATATATTTTCCAGCTAGTTTATCAAGTCAGAAAAGTTGCCTTAGATGTCCTCATCCATTTAAAATGCAGTTAAAAAAAAAACCCTTTTCTGGTGGGGAAAGAATTTGAGTGGAAAATCATGGGCATACATATATCAGGTCAAGGATTAAAATGAATATTATATGTGAAGACACATTATAAGAAGGATTCACAGTATTAGTTTTTCCAAGTCAGTGTTCCTAGCCAGTTTTGGATTATGTGTGAAAAGCAAGAACTCTCCACTCTAACAGGTGCAGGCAGGAAACCCCATTAAAGCTTACAGAAGTTATGCCTATAAATTCCTGGCATCTGAGAAAATTCTCTTGTAAGATTGCATTAATGCATCCAGGTTTTCTAACTAAGAAAAAAACAATGTGAGGCTGTGACTACTTAACAATATTCCCTGTCACAATTTGGTTAATGCCACCCCTCGGTGATGACATCCTTTGTGACCTGTGCTACATGATAAACATGTATCAGCTTTCATTTCACTAACTGTGAGCATGCACTGTCTACTGTATATAACAACAGAGATGTTTAACCATCCGTATGTCCTGGACAAGCGATAAATTTATAAATATTTTTCCTTGTGGAGTAAGGACTTTATAGTAATCTATCCACATCCATATCTTCATATGAAACACAGCAAACATTTTTAAGATTTTGTGGAAGTTAGGAAGGAAGTTAGGATTGAGATACCAGGTAGTAACTGGTGTATATTTTGAAAGTACTGACTTGGATAGAAAAGTACTAGCATTCTCTGCCAGTATGTCTAGAATACAATGGGCATTCAATACATTTTATATCTCTATCTCCTCTACACAACTCATCTTGCTATCTGTATGGATACATCTTCAAAGATTAATGGTAGAATTTGTTTTTCAAAAAACTTTCCTATCTTAAAAATTAGCACATAAAGCTCTTTGTCTGATCAAGCTCATCTTTCCAGTTGATCAATTCTATAGATTTAAAGTCATTTATTGAAGTTGGGTTGTTTGATAAAACTAGATACAAAACACCCAAACAAAATATTATCTTGCCTCATTCTAGAAATCTTCTATTGAAATGGAACTTGGTTTTAATACAAGTGGTTGTATGGATTTAAAATATTTGCCAAGCAAAAGATATAGCGTCTGGGGTCTTAAAGGCTGGAAGGTAAACAAGCGGCCATCTAGTTAAGAAGCAACAAAGTCCATATGAAAGAAGCACACCAGCAGGTGTGATCATGAGGTGTCGAAGGTATCAGGCATCATCAGGACAAAAAAATCATATCATTGTAAATGAGGGGGACTGCGGAGTGGAGACCCAAAGCTCATCTATAGGCAATTGGACATCCCTTACAGTAAGGTTGCGGGGAGCAAACAAGCCAGTCAAGGTGTAGTGTAGCAACAATGAAACATATAACTTTCCTCTAGTTCCAACATGCTTTCTCCCCACCAACAATCATGATCCCAATTCTACCTTACCGAATTGGCTAGACCAGAGAATGTACACTGGTACAGCTAGGAACTGGAAACACAGGGAATCCAGCGCGTATGATCCCTTCAGGACCAGTGGTGAGAGGGACAATACTAGGTGGGTGGAGGGAGGGTGGGGTGGAAAGGGGGCACCAATTACAAGGATCTACATATAACCTCCTCTCTGGGGGATGGATAACAGAATTGGGTGAAAGGAGATGTCAGACAGGGCAAGATATGACAAAATAATAATTTATTAATTATCAAGGGTTCATGAGGGAGGGAGGAGTAGGGAGGGAGGCGGAAAATGAGGAGGTGATGCTTGAGTGGAGAGCAAATATTTTGAGAATGATGGGGGCAATGAATGTACAAATGTGCTTTACACAATTGATGTATATATGGATTGTGATAAAAGTTGTATGAGCCCCTAATAAAATGGTTAAAAAATAAAATAAAATATTTTCTAAGTTAAGGAATGGGATACAATGTAAACCACAGTAATTAAAAAAAAAGTTTTCCGGAGATAATCCAAAGTCTATATATATCAAGGCATACGTGTCTATCTAGGCTTGTAGCTCTACTACAGGCTAACTTTCTATTTACGGTTTTAAACATGCTATCTATATCTTCATAAGTACCTCTTTAGGTACATTTCCTGTGAGAGTAATATAGCTACCTTCCAGGAATGAAATACACTCACACAATTAGGCACCCACCTGTGCACGTACGCATGCATGCACGCACGCACACCAGCACCAACCCAGGCAATCTGCCAAAGTGTGGTTGCTGTGAAAAAGGTTTAGCTTCCGGGAAATAGCAAGCAAGCTCACCACCCCTCTGCAGTGTCCACTCCTCTCCTCATGCCTCTTCTCTGTATCCTCACCTTACCCTCCTACCGTGAGGGAAGAGTTCGTTGGACTGCTTTATTGCCAATACATTTTTACTTTGTATTATGAAATGAAGCAAGAGGCTGGTTTCATTAGACGACGAGGTAAACAGAGCATTAATTAAATTTGCTGATGATACTAAATTGGGAGGAACTGTGGACATCTGTGAGGACAAAAGCCTCATGCAAATGGACTTAAGGAGTTTAGAAATACAAGTAGGAAATAATAAAACGAGATTCAGCTTTGAATAATGCCAGCTAATCCATTTGGGAAAAGATAATCAGAAACATCGCTATTCTGTAGCTGGTAGATGTCTGGAAAGTGGTGATGGTGAACGAGACCTTCGGGGTGATAATGGGAGAAATTATACACAAACTTACAGGGAAGTAGGCACAATGCCTGAAGGTTCTTCTAAAAGAACATGATTTTTTTAAACGAGAAAGTTGGGCATTCTACTCTTATGATACTAGTTAAGTCTCAAAATCATTGGAGTTTGTCTTTAATTCATCAAATCTCTAAAGCTTATAAAACAATTTTAACATTATTTGTTAAAAAAAGCTCTCCCTATATCTGTATGAAGGACAAAAAAGTGGGTTTTGCCTTGAACATATATTGAATATATGTTCATAAGAGTCATTGCTGTGATTATCTCATATCCCTTTGAAATTATTGACATGCATAAACTAGAGCTATGGATCATGTCACACATTAAAATATCTTATTTCCACTTTTAAGTCTGATTCCTTACTTTCTGAATAGCGTAACTTCCTATTGTGTTTTTAGAGATATTGAATCACAATCTCTGTAGCAGACCAAATAAAGTTCAGTCTAAAGCGTCTAATCTTCTAAGGATGAGTGCATGGATGGGTAGATCAGCAGAGATCATGGGTAATATGCACATTTATCCGTGAATCATCCATCATTAACTGAGCCAACACTAGCAATATAAGCTCGGAGGAAATAGTGGTGAATCAGGCTCCATCTCTACACCCAAGGTCCACACATTCTGAATGGGGAAACAGGGAAGAAACCCGTTCAAGGCACGTTCATACTGATGGAAGAGTGACTTGTATATGAAAAACAAAGATGAAGTTTATGGAATGGCCACGCATGCCATACATAATGATAGGCCTTTCTGAGGTGTATCATGTGGTAAAGAACTTGGCAAAGCCAAGATGGAAGCAGTGTAAAAAGAGGGCACAGCGGTTTTCAAGAAACAGAGCAGGTGGTTGTGGATACGAGTCAGAGAAGACATCACGGGGAATTGGACTTTTGTGCTACATACCCAGGGTCAGGACACATTTAGCAGGTATATAGGAGGAGAGGGGGTTTTTAGGAAAAGAAAGAGCACACGGAAGTTTCAAAAGAAATGAGGGGGCACAATCGAGGTTTCAGGGGATTGGAAAGAAGGATCAAATTAACTTGACATTAAGAAAGTAGCGATCACGGGGCTTGGTAATGAGGTTATGCATCACAAGAAAGAAGCTGTCCGGCACGTTTTTAAGACAGGGACAAGAAGGTGTAACACTCTTCACTGGGCTAAGAAATAAAAAATATAAAAGCAGGTTTGCGGGAGGTGCATGTTAGAGTGTAAGTTTAGGATGAAGATATCAAGTTCAAATTCACGAAAGGTTGTTTCTAGACCATAGATCTGAGCAGGAGAAATAGATTAAGATGTCATCAGCTTCTGGGTGCTTTGGTGTCATGGAAGGAAACATTAAAATTTCCGATGTAACTGAGATCACACTAAGAGAATGATTAGCATAAAGTCAGATCCAATACTTAAATCCAGAGAAAATGCACGTTTCTTATATAAACTCTAAGCCAAACACATATGTTCGAGTATTGCACTGTGCAGTTTGAAATACATGGCCAACCCATCTACCTTTAAGACAAAACAGAAAAAAAGCTTATTGTCATCAGTATAACACCACCCGTAGGTATTTTACTGCCCTGTAGGGAGACCAAAGAATTAAATTATTAAAATATGGTAAAAAAGGCAAAGAACCAGGAGAGCATTATATTTAAAACAACAAAGCTAGTAGTCCGACGTGAAAGACATTGTTGTATTCAAAGTCTTGATAGAGCTTTTGCTAACTCAGCAGTTTATTTTTTCCCACAGGAAGTATATTTGAAGAAAATGAAAGCAAGATCTAAAAACAAAACTATGTCAGAATTTAGGGTATTGATATCTTATCTTCATGAGCGCCAAATAGGTCTGTGTAATTGGTGAATTTTTAATTTTTTTCAAATACTTTGACAGACGTTTTAAAATCAAAAAGTACCCTCAAAATATGTATGTCCTGAGATCTACATGGAATTCTGAACACGGAATCAACCAGGTGAGATATTGACTGGGAAGGAGTCCAACGCAGAACAGGAACCGCATGGCTTTCCAACCCTGAACTAGAGGAAACGAGGTGATGCTCAACTGCGTGCATGGTTATGGGAACCAAGCCTATGCCCGGCCACTCTGCGGCATGTCGCTTATAAGTCATAGCTTCCGTTCAATTACTTGATTAGAAACAGCAGGCCACTCGTGTTGAAACAATGCCTAATGGAGTAATGATTTCCCCTAATGAACATGAGAATGGATATTCTAGTCTTTTCTGGATTGGAAACTTCAATGGAGTAGCCAAAAATGGAGGGCATTCAAATCTTGAAAGAAATATGATTTTATAAGTGGAGATTAACTGAGTACTTCTGGAAATAGAATATGACCTCATAGAACAATGTAAAATACTGTCATCACAAATGGAGCTGGTCCAGTCCATAGAAATACATTTGTTCAAACCGACTTTTTGTCTGCGTCAATCTCTATGTATCATGGCTTCGACCAATTGTTGGTTATCTGGTCAGGCTTACATATACGGAGGTGTAGCAGTGGCTGGCTAGGTTTATGGAAGATCTAAGCAACGTTGAATAGAACATCAACTCATTCATCATTTATGGAGAATCCATTAGATCTGAGGTATTGTGTGATGTATGGTCTCTATGTGAAGGAGCGAGCCATGTATTGAAGATAATATTTTAAATATTTTCATTCCATAAGCTATGTTTTCACCCTAAGTCTCAGGTCATCCTCATGGTCTTAAAAAGAACCTGTTGCTACATCTTGGGTCTGTGTTTCACTATGACCTCAACAACTCTCATAGCAATGTAATTTTAGCACGGTTTTGGTTTTCTACATTTAATTCTTCTTCCTCAAGTATACTTTCCCCCCTTTTTTTGGGGGGGGGCTAAAAATATGAAGTGACTTGAAAAGTATAAAATCGACAAAATGGATTGAAAGTAGAAATGATTGGTCTGAACCCAAGGAAAACAATTCTAAGTCCACCGAGTGTTAGACTGTCAGATAACCTTCCAAAGAACATCAAGGAAACTGGAATGGGCACATGTCTCTGAAATATCCTCACCAGGAAATGCGCTGTGCTGAGTTATATGACACAGTGCGACTGTTTGCCCAGAACCCGGGCATCTCCTTTACTAGACGCCTGTTGGTTCACGACGAATCTTTAAGTTGGATGCAATTTACCTGAAAGTCTGAAAATTCTTTGGAATTCTTCCTAGATATTAAAAAACCCAACACTATTTATCAATAAATGTATATTTTAATCTTATTTTTAATCCCTTGGATTCCTTTAAGACTGTTGAATTGTCATAATATTTTCAGCTCTGATGAAATGCATACACGATTATCATGTTAGAATTTGTACCACCAATAGAAGATGGATTAATTCACATACCAGACTAACATGTTGTGAGAACCCAGATGACTTCTATTTAATCAGTCGATGCCTATGGTTCATTACGAATCAACATCTATTTAAAATCTGCAAATCCATCTTGAATCCTAATGAAAAAACAACAACCGAAAACCACTGATTGACTCTCCCACGCCCGCTTTGGTTTTTGTTAACTCCCGTTTTTTGAAAACCTGACAGTTGGCCAAATGCATGTGATTTTCTTTCCTTTCTTTTTTCTTCTTTTTTCCCCCTTTAAATTTTGTAAACATTTGCTTCCAGGCTACAACATCCTGCCAACTTCCAGCCAAGATTATTTTTATGTTTGAACTATTAAGCTCTGAATATAGGGATGTATAATGGAAAAACTCCCAGAAGTCAACTTCTTGTTGCATAAATGACTCCGCCATAGGATACTTTAAAGTCTAGCATCTTGATAATGTTGAGGCACTGTCTAGTTTAAGCCCTCTGCCCACACTAAAAAGCTAATTCCTAAGCTATTGATTTTGGCTCTGTTTCCTTCTAAATGATTCCAAGGGAAAAGTATGTTAAGAACCTAAACTTCAGAGTTGGGGTAGAGATGTAGGTTGGAAACTACACTTAGGCTTTATCTGAGAAGAAAAATTATTTATTCCTATGCATTTTGGACTCTGATATGTGGGAATATTTTCGGAGGGACTGGGATGGAGCCACAGTTCTGTATGAGCGACTGAAGCGTACATTCCTAAGTTCACTTCCGTTGTGTTACAGCTCCCTTTTGATAAGACTGTTGTGTATCACTAGATGCAGAGAAGCTCCATTAAAATCACACCACTAAGTGCAATGAATGGGTTAAAAGTGGGTGCATACACGCACCACCTGAGCATCCCACATTAGCTTGCGACTCTTTGCACAATTTAACTTACAAGCGTGTAGGCGGTGGGGGCAAGGGCAAGCGCATATTTCGCTGGAGCAGACACAGTATCAGGTAACTGTGGCAGGGATGGCAACTAGTTCAACAGTCTGTCCTCATGGCAGACTTCACAAGTACGCCCTTTGAGCCACATTTACTTCCCTAACTGCAGCACGCAGCTTTTCCCTCCCCCCACCTTGTCATCTCTGATTTCTTTGAGCTGTCTTTTCCCAACTTCTCTTTTATATTCTGCTGGCTGGTTCCTGTTGATTCTTTTTTTTTTTTTTTTTTTTGTCTTCCCCTCTAGCTCCGAATGCGGCTTTCTCGCAGACACAGAGGCCCCAGCATGAATACCCCAAAGAGGCAATTCCAGTTTGGACCTTGTACAACATGTTAGCTGTCAGGAAGGTGCCTGTCGCCAGAGTCGCATTTAAACAAAACACAAAGCATCAAAAACACTGAACTGGTCTCGATTTAAACTCAAGGGGAAAAAAATTACAAAACACGTCCACGGCCAGCATTCGTGGAGCTTCTTTGAGGAGAAGCATCGCTATTGTAAATGCATGCTGGTGTCTAACTTAAGGCTTGCAAAGCAAGCATTTAAAACAAACAAAAACAAACCACATAGGTCAGTACCCCTAGAAATATTTTTGTTCCGGCCACAAATATTCTCTGGGGAAAAAGAAAACGCATTTATCTTGAGCTCTTGATTTTTTTGACCATGTAATTTTTATCAGTTTGTTTTGTTACTTTTTAATTCTTTCACTCACTGCTTATAAACTAGCAAGCAGAAGTCTCTCTGGAACAAGATAGCATCATAAAAGTTTTCAAGAATTTCGTCACAAGTTAAACAGTACAAATTGCACATTCTTTGTGAAAGTATCAGCCTTTAGTGCGTGCCTGGATCCAACTATAACAGATTATCCCAAAGTGGGAAAGAATGAACAGTACAAAATTAGCAGAACTGGGAGCAGAGCTTGTCTAGTGCAGGCAATATGATCTGTACTTCAGGGGGCCTGGATTTGGAGGCAGTGGGGAATGATGATGTAGGGTTTATTACTGTGAAGAAGCACTTGGTAGGATATGAAGAAAGGGACTGGTGTGCTGGGTTCACCATTAGAACCATTATGCTAACAAGTACAATGCCTGGCATGCCTCTTAGCCTCGTCACCATACTGTAATCATGCCTGTAATTTGTATAATAAACAGTACAGCTTGTGTCATGTGCAAATACACCACATGGTTTGCAAACACACATATATTGGGGACTATATGACATGTGCTGGAATTTTATCTTTCAGAAAGCATATTCCCCAGGATCTCTCAAACCATTCCTCTCTGCGATATTTAAAAATATCTACCCTCCCAAATGCCACACGATTAGAAAATATATAGCTTACAATATCATAGGCTTGTGAATATGGCATTCTCTCAAACCTCATTAAACAGCGCAGGGATTACCAACAAGAAATGGTTAAAGTAGCCTAATAGTGGAGCCACTCTTTCCCAAGTTGCTATAATCTACCCCAAGATAGCTAATTGTTCAAAGTAAACATTCCACTCAGACCACAAAAGGAATCTATTACACAAACATATAATTCACAGTCATTTTTAGTGGGCTGTAAACAGTTTGGAATGAGCATAAAATGGGACAAAAATCAAAGTGAGCATTTTGAAATGAAAAAGTGTTTGCTACAAAAGGTCAGTCCCTTTGCTTGGCAAACTATGCAGAAAAGCCTGGGAAAAGGCTGATCACACAAGCAGGGAGGGAAGTTTAAAGCCAACAGCCTCCTTGTTTCTTTAAACAGACATCGGAACCTATAACTGGATCCTGTCAAACAAACGACAGCAAAAAAATATCACAGCTGCTAAGAAGTCAAGTTGAGAGATAAAGTTTTTGAGGCTAAGGACCTTCTCAGAAGTGGACTTTCTAAAATCTTTAAGCAAGGTTATGGGTCCCAGGGTGGCTTTTAGGCACGAAGTCAACTATGTAACTTTGTGTATTATTCCTGTCACAGAATCTTGTGTTCCAGACAAAAAGAGAGGACAAACGTCCTGTTGATTCGTGGCTGCTGAGCCAGTCTGCAATGGAGCTCACACCTGGGAGGATGCAACTTGAAAGACGTTGCTATCATTTTAATGTTGAACAGTTTGGGGGCATACTGACCAGGACTCAGAATCACGAAAAAATGAAGGCGCTCTCAAACTATATTCCAAAGGATGACTGCCAATCCAACTGAAGTGGAGTTGTGTTTTTGAAAGCCAGTCCCATTTCTTTATAAACAAAAACATATCATGTGCATAAAAATATGCTTAAGATAGAGATACACTCATACCATTAGTTTACTTCATTAGTATCTGAAAAAAGATTAGAAATATGTTTAAAACTATTGTGTAGAAATAAAGGACTGGTTTTATCATTTAAAGTATGTCATTTTGAGTAGCTTGTGCAACATGACTTCTTGTCACAATGTGTAAAAAAATAACATACCATAGGGAGAATTAAATTTCTCTTGGTCTTATGAAAAGTCTAAAACCAGACAGATGGGCCATAAGGCCACTTTACAAGTTCATGGAAAAAGTCCAATATCTTTGAATTCTATTTTCCACAAACTTTTTGAAGCCCCTACTCTTCCAAAGGGCTTAATATAACCACTTTGAAGCGGCAAACTTGCCCTGAATGAATAAAACAAACATTTTAGGAGTTATTGTCCTTCATCACGGCTGGTTTTAGTTCACTAGTGCTCATCACCGTTTGCACGCATGTTGTCCTGTGTGTCTGCCTGTTTCGTGTAAACCTGCTCTACTGTCTCATTAGTAGCATGGTGATCGGCACACAGTAGGTACTTGATAACTACGTGTTGCTCAAGTGGACATGAGGGATTGTGCATTCAGCAAATAGTTACTGAGTGCTCACTATGTGTCAGACACTGTGAATTTTTCTAATTATGAACCAGTGGCTGTCATTCAGTTACATACTTTGCATTAAAATGACTATGCGAGCCCTAATATTTTTAGATAAGTTTAGACCATGTATTTTGTTTACTTCACATCTTCTAGTGTCTTCTCTCTAAGCCATCCACGTGGTCCTATATTTTTAAGTAAGTTGCTTATCTACATATTTGAGAACATCATGTGCGTCTCACTGTGCATGTCTACATCTACCAGCATGTTACCATGCCTCCTTTAACAGTCATGCCCCAAACCTGTAAAATAAGGGTTAGGGAATCTCATGATTTTGTTTCACTATTGAAAAAAAGAAAGAAAAGAAACTCAGAAGAGTTGATGGGCTCACACTGTGGGATTTGGCGAGCAGTGGCTATCCTGAGAGCAATGTCAGAACAAGAACAACTCAGTCTTCAAAAGACTCATCACCAGAACCCTTTTTACAGGAAAGACACACACACACACACACACACACACACCCCACAAATCATGTTGGTAAACGAGAAAAACACCCAATGGGACGGATGGACACAATAGTCACACCAACGGACTCCAATAGCCCGATGATCAAGCAGACGATGTGGGACGGGGCATCAGTTCCCTCTGCTAACTATTAATGTGGCCTGGAGCTGGAGTCAACTAACAACCACCATCGCCACAGATATAGATTACAGATTGGCTGGATCATTATGAAATATATTTGCAGAAATCCGTTTCAAGGAGGAAATACAAATTTAAGTTTCAGGGTCAATGAAAGTGTCTCTTGTGCATGACTGGCAAGTGTACAGTGAGAGCAGTGGAGAAGGAGCCACGTGAAAGGGCTGGAAAGGAGAACCCCCTTCTTCACAGTTGACTGCCCCAGTTGTGCGTATCTTTTCTAGGCAAAGCAGACAATGTCCGAAACCACTGAAAATAATTTAATCTAGTTATGATCGTGGGTGAGGAGGAGAATGCTCTGGTGGTTTAGAGGAATAAAGGAACCAAATCTGATCAGGAAACATACTAAACAAGTTATTGACTCAATTGGTTTATATTGGCTCACTAATAGATTTTCTTCTAAGCATGTCCAAAGGATACAAAATTTAAAAATAACTAATGCCACCTAACCATGGGTGAATAAAGAAAGTACCTTGTACCCCAGGATTTCCCTGGGGACAATAAAGTAGCAAGGTCAATTTGGTTCTGTCAGGGGCAAAAAGGTAAGACTGACTAGCTAACTGACCAACTGACCGGGGAGTCGTGCCTCCAAAATATATTTCATTTTACATCACACGTTTAAGAAACATTTTTTTGAAAACATCCATATAGTTTTCAAAAGATTTTTATTTTAATGTGGAGAAAGACAATACCAAGGAAAAGAGAGAGAGAGAGAGAGAGAGAGAGTGAGTTTTTGTAACACCGTGTCACTGCACTAAGTATTGAGGCCATTTCCTCGACACTGAGAATAAACACACAGTTTTCTGTAACTGCGCTTTTCCCAGAACAGGTCATAAGCATTTCCCATGACTCTGCACTTGAGGATCTTGGCTGGAAGAAGATCTGGCCATTAGAAGAAAGCTTCAGATATGCTGAGTCCCAGCCGTGCTAGAGACTTGGCACCTTTATATGCTGCATCCTAATACCAACCCCGGCATAAAATGTCATCAGAAGCCTGCATAAACATTGGACTTAGATTCACATAAATTATTTCTGTCCTGAAGTGCTTTCTGCCAGAATTTAGTAAAAACAACGCTTTGAGTAAATAGAATTGGCGTATAAATGTAAGAATATTAATCCAAGAAAATGATCATAGTGAAATCTAATCAAAAGTACACACTTGTAAATCTTGCAATGATGTGAGAGGTTTATCTTGCACCTCTGAGTCTGTATTGAGCATTTCCACAGCACTCCTTGAAGCTGACACTGCCAAAGTGCTACGAACGATCAGTTGCTTTGTAGAATTGTAAAGTCTTCAGCTTTCATTTAATGCTTAGGAATTATTTGAATAATCATATGTGTGATTAGAACCTGTTTGGTAGTGAATCTACACATTCATTTTAAAAGTAAACAGTGGGGCAATGAAATCGAATGCTACATGATTGTGCCTGTCAGCAAAAACGTTATCTTATTTTATTAACGTTCTCAAACCAAATGCCATGAACAAAAGCTACAGTTCCTATTTATACACGCTTGCCCTTCTACAATGGTATAATATCTGCACGCAGCATGGCTGCGTCTAGCAGTCCTTTTCCAGTGTGCCCAGGGTCCGTCTATATAAGAGAGAGAGGTTGAGAGCTCTCTTTTATACATACACGCATATTGTTATGTACAGCGTCCCCCAAAGATCTGTTGGCAGTTTGGGTCTAATATAAGCATATTCACACCATCCATACTTGGTATTATGAGTGAGTGACGATTGCTTACCTAGGGGGAATAATAACACTATGACATTGTCGGTGACCCATTTGGGCTTTAAGTACTTATTAAATAATATTCCTAAAATATGGGCTAATAAAATTAAAGAACATTGCGACATGCAATAGAAGTTTTTGTCTCTGCTCCAAATGACTTCATTTCTCCCAGTCACCTCACTTCGTGCTTGTTCTGCATTTACTGCTTCGACTCCCCCTTCGTACTCTCTGCTTCTCTCCCTGATGTGCTTCCCCCCGAGTCCCTGTCTTTATCCACTCTCCCTACCCACTCTTTTTCTTCTTGTTATTCTTGCATTCCCTACTGATATGGGAATAAGAGGATCCCAAGGCTGTCCTTACAATATAATTAAAGTATGAATTTCCAGGAGTTGGAAATTGCAGACCATTTTTATTATGCTTCTACAATAAAGCCAGGTAACACTCGGAGAATTAAAATGGCTTTTCCCCAGCACTTAACTTGGCAAAGTTTTTTTTTCCCTCTTAGTTCTATTGTTTTAAGAGATCGGGGGCTGAAAATAGGAATAGGTTCGCTGATTCTTTTTCTGAAAACACCTCTATTTTTGCATGATATATATCCCCCCAGATCCTGGGAATATGTTGTAAACTTGTAAAAGATGGTGTTGAAGGTTCACATTTTATACAATATATATTTTTAAGATTCTGCATCTCCTGTACGTATCATCTAGAGAAAACGACCTTGGATGAATGAACTCATAATTTGAAGGAAAAACGCCCGACACAAAGACTATCGTAGAAAGGACGAGTCAGTTGGGTTTGGTTTCTTCCTTTCAGTAAGCTGACATAATTTTAGATAAACACAGAATATTGGAATAAGGGAATCAAAGGCCATAATTCTAGAGGTGTGTGTATGTGTCGATTGTCCCAGGAAAACCTGCTGACTGTGTTCTGTAACTGAGTAGAAACATGTGTAAGATAGATTATCAGTGTTTTTGGTTCACTTGGGTAATGTTGGGGGCTTACCAAAAAAATGTCCTGGCACCACATCTGCGAGCCTGAATTTTCAGAGGGTTCTAAGTCGTATGGGTGTTGATATTTTATGAATTGAAAACAAGAAGTTTGCAATTGAATCAACAGCATGTCAAACAGACAAAATATTAAAAATAAAAAATAACAACATTAGTGAGAATTACTAATGTCCCTATTGTAAGAAACAAATTGAAGTTAATAAGAAACTTGGTCCTCAGCTGATTAACAAAAGTCAAGTTTTAATTGCATGGCTTCCCAGACAAATCAAGTGGCAATGTTACTGTGAGCACTGGTTGTTTCGAGAAGAGAGTGATGGGCGAACACACTGTGTACTCAGTTACTCACCTCTTTTTTCTACAGCTTCAATACATTGCTTTACAAAGCCCGGAACTGTGGAATTTTCACGTTCACACACTGTGTGCAGATGAGAGCCAAAAATCTGATCTGCAAAAGAAACAGAGATGAGCTGCATTCAAATCCAGGTTCATGTTGTTCTTTCATTTGCTTGTTTCTGTATCCACTGCATGCTGAAATCTTCATCTTGCATAGGAATTGATTCTTTGCTATAATTCCAAAGTGGCGGTTGCAGACATACAAAGGCCATCACTCCTCCTTTAGGGAGCAGGAACCTGGCCCCAGTGCAGGAAAACCGAGACTCTGCTATCGATTAGGCAGGGATGACTGAGTAAGTTATAGTCTCTCTGGGCCTTAACTTAGTTGTCTATAAACAGTGCCCAAGAATTGAGAGATTTCTCACGAATGAATTGAGCTTCATTTCCAATGTCTTTGGCATTTCAGAAGATGTCTATTAATACTCATAAAAATTATATTACGATCATTATATTGGAGGCATTCATTCTGTGGCCCAATGTTACTGGAAGAGGCACGTTTCCAGAGACTTACTTTGAAGTGAGTTACTTAATTTTTCTCCTGCCTCAAATGTCCTTCCTTTTCATGCATCTAGATATCATCTTTCTTTTAAGACTCAGCTCAAATCATGCTCTCCCCACAGCATCTTTCCTTCCGATCTCAGCTCTGTGTCTCTGATAACATTGTTTTGTTTTTTTCCCCCCCTCGAATCTCAGTTTCTCAGGATGTTACAAGGTGAGTGATCAGAAAAAATCTTGTGATCCAAAGATTTGACCACATTGGGTTAAGCAAAGTTAAATGGGTTTCTTTGATGTATGTTTGTTTTTATAGTCTTTAATACGCCAACATCCATTGTGAATTTCTATGAGAGTATGGATTATGCCCAAGGTCTTAAACTTATTTGAGCAAGAGCCTTTTATTTCAAAGAGCATTTCTCCAGACTAGTATTGCTCTGAACACACTCCATGAAATGCTAGTCTAGTCCTGGTATCTAGAAACGTGAAGGATGTTACCTGGTATTGGACATGTATATTCATAATATATACCATATATTCTTTCAAGTAGAATCAGAGTTCATAAATCATCACGTCTTCTTAGAGTCACCAGTCATTAGCTCACACTCTGGCCTGTAAGACCCAAATGTGTCCTACGTATTAACACAGATAAAGAAAGAGCACGTGAAAGGGTCCAGAGCCTTTCCAGCTTGCTCAAACTCCTTCTCATGACTCATAAGGCAGCCCGGGCTCTACCCCACCACAAATAAATGGAATGCATTTCTGTCCCCTCTCTCCTCACTCTCTGGGCTACAGCCCCACTGTCCACATGGCCATTTCTGATTCATGCCAAGTAGATCCTGAATCAGGGACCTTGCACTTACTCCTCCCTTTAGAACTCTACTCAAATGACATCTTACTGTAACTTTTATTGCTGACTTTATGAAAAAAAAGGTACCGTGCCTACAGACTCTTTACCCACGGCCCTTACTTTACATTTCTTTTCTTGTGGCACTGTCTCCATCTGATGCAATCACGTGCTAGCTCTTTCTCTTGCTTAGCATTCAAATGGTGCACACTGCTGGGAAAGCATTGGGGTGCTAGTGACGAAGTTCAAAATCATCAGCCGCTCCTCAGAAGCACGATGGAGCTCTGGGGTAGTTACATAATCTGGTGTCCATTTGGGACTTGAGAAGATTAAGACTGAAGGAGTGAAGTCTAGTCTGTCAATAGGGTCACAGCCAATGAGATCTCTGCGTGGGCATGGCCTTCTCCTAAGGATTCTGGGAATTCCTGTATTTCTTCTATGAAGGCAGAAGACACTTTCTCTCTCTGCTCACTCCCTGAGAGATGCTCTACTGACAAGACACATGGCACTATGCTGATGGACCCCATACTCTGGGAACTGGAGGAGCCATGTGGAGACTCTGACAGCTCTGAAATGCTTTTACCACCACTGTATCCACAAGACTTTGCTCTTCCTGCATTTGGCATCATTGCATGTGTTTAGTGAGTCTGAAGAGGACTATATAGATTGGTATTGAACCTATGGGCTAATATCAGACTTATGGACATGTTCTGGACCGGGCTGGGATATTTTCTCAATATGCAAGTGCTCTCGTATATAAAACTTTTTCTTATAGACATATGAGTCTCCATGAATTTGTTTCTCTAGTCTACCCAGCCTGACGCAGACTCTCTTCTCTTCTCTAATATTTACAAAGGAATCCAGATGAGGTGAAAAATGACCCAAATTATATTGTGAGAAGTAAAACACAGAAAGGCAAGACAAAGAGATGGAGACGGGGCAATAAATAGAGAAAATTTACAAAGAACATGGAATTTTGCATCCATTTAGATTCTCTGCTTAAAAGGAGTCCCTAAAGACATCATCTTTCTGAAATTTTACCTTATTAAAATTACTAAATATTGTGGCACTCCTTATTCTAGATTCATTTTAGAATTCAATTCAATTATATCCAAATAAATTCAGTGACTATTTATGTGCATAAAGTAATTGCTTAGAATGCTAACTTTGATTGATTCATTTAGGGAATATTTATTAGTTGTTCCCTATAAGCCAGAACCTGTGATCCAGGTAAAAAGTGCAATGTTACATGATCTTCATCAGTTTAAGGAACAATAACAATGCTCACAAAAAATGGCAATATAATGTCATTAGTGCAATTACATAGGTTTTCAGTAATAATAGTGACTTTTTACTGTGTGTTTACATTAAACTGGGCATGATTTTAGGTATTTCACACATTCGAATTTATTTAATTATACCTCCATCTGCAGTTGGTTTTTTTTGTTTTTTTTTTTTTGGTAGCTATAGTATCATCTTCATTTAACAAAGGAGTAAATTAATTCACAGTATGTATCGCACCTCAATGTACAGAAGACTCTTCCCTGCTGGATGCTTAAGAAACATCATCATAAATGATGAAAAGATGTCAACGATTTCATTTTACTTGGATCCACAACCTATGCCACAAAGCAGCGTCATGAAATCCTGATTGCATTCTCAAAATCTGCTGCAAATCTCCGAAAAGCATAGGGAACCGGTCTGTGCCGTGGTCTTTAAGTCGTCTCGTGTACCCATGAACACTGAACAAAGAATAAGGAAGAGCAGAGAAAAGGTGACACATTTGAATTACGGTGTTGGTAGGAATCGTGATTTCCAGAATACCTCACAGTCCATATCCATTAAGAATATGGACTTCCAGAAGAACAAACAAATCTGAAAGCATTACCACCACCCCCAAAAGAAATGGAAAAACATGTGAGTGGGCAGAGGAACTGATTTCCAGAGATAGGGGAAGGAAGCAGATAAATATTAGCCTCAAAGTGTCCAACACCGAATTCAAAACCCGTATATCCTCGCCATGAAATTTTAGGAGAGCTCCTATGTTCTGATCATTCCCACCCCTTTCACCTGAGCTATTGTGAGTGTTTTTCTTGTAAGCAAGCAGACTTGATAAGAAAGTAGCATCGACTAGGAAGTTTCAGGATATGGCTAGCAATTGCAATAGAAAGGTTAGCTCAGTAAAACTGATCAACACATAACACTGGTTAGGAATAGTGTGGTGGGTATCTCTTTGTGTTGTGGCCAGTATTCATTCCTCTTGTCTGATTAAAAAACAAAACAAAACAAAAATCTTGATTTTCTTTGGGGAAGATAACTTCTCCCCATTTTCCCATCATTTGCCTGGGTTAGTTCTGATCCTGCCACCTAAAGTAACAGGGACAAACAAACAGTTTATCCCCCAGCCACTGTCATGGGGTCAGCATAAACGTGAGTCCTGCTGAGAACATTCTGTAATTTTTTTAATAGGAGTACTTGGAAAGAGAAACGCTCTTTCTACAGAAAAAAAATTGAGTAACTATTAGAATGCTATTTTATCACCTTCTGGAAAGTCAAATAGGAAAATTAAGCCAAAAGAGTAGCATAAAGCTGCATGATTTGGGGCAATCTAATCTGATGGCACATTTGTGCCTCTAGAATTCATCATGCCTTCTGAAGCTCACGTTGTCCCCATGACTTCCTAGTAACATTTTTAAAAAGTGCATTTCTCACTCTTGTTTAGATGAGCTGTAATTAACTGCAATTGGAAGCACCTCAGAGCACTAGTAGCCCCCAAAGTGGGAGGGCATTGTAGGCCAGAGGAGACGCTGCGCGAAGATGAGAAACTTGGCATACCGAAACGTGCCAGCCAAAGGGGAAAAGAAAAATCAGAGCTTTGGTTATAGCTCCATTGTCACATTGAAGGGATATTGTAGGATTGCCACCTGTCTGCAAATATGATACAGATCCAAGACGGATACTCCTAGGTGGACTGTTGAATTATGGGACCCAAGAACATTCTTTCTTCAAAGAATGTCTCTTGGCAAGTGTTAACAAACTAGCTTTGTCCCTTCAGCCCTCATGGCTCTTGTCCTGGCACCATGTGAACGCTCATTTCTGCTTCTCCCATCCTCACTGTATTCCAAAAAAAGGGAGCAGTGCCCAAACTCTGAGCTCCAGTTCCCCACCTATATTCCCATCTGTGAGCTCACTGGAAATCCCTTCCTTTCTTAACAACTCTCATTGTTTAGAAAACACCTCTTTATAGGGGTGCCAGTGTTTCTGGAATTCTTTGCAAATGCCCATGGCCTTGGCTAGTGTGATCATTATATCATCGTTCTACCATTTTAGCACGTATACTGGGGTGGCAGGCAACACATTGGTTGGAGAAAATCCATTTTTTTCCCTGCAATTTTTCTCTGAAAGCATCTTTTGGTGAGAAAAACAAATAGACCTTCCACATGACTGCACTTATAAATCATGTTGTTTACATAATGAATTCCAGTTTAACTAGAGGATGGTGGCTTTTAATCTTTAAGCTCTCAAACTTTTGACCGATTTAGTTAGTTCATCGGCATAACCAGGTTAAGTCTCCAAGATTACAAATTAGCTTCATTCTCCTTCAACTCTGCTATATATTTTTTGACAAATTATGGTAAGAACACTCAGTAATGGGATCTTTGTCAGCTAGATTCCAAATGAATCAAAACTATGAGGAAAACTACTCAATAGAGGCAGTTAAATGCTCAAATAATGTGACAGTGTTATCATCATTCACCCAGGAGGACAGTCTCCACATGCTTTTTAGAATGGTGATCTTTGGCTTTCAGGGCTACTGCAGTGACTATGGTATTTTGTAAAATGGACTGAAAAACAAAACACAACTATGCCTACATAAGGAATCCAGAAAGAAACAAAAAACAGCAACCAAAAATAGACTTTTTAGACAGGGAGAGAGAGAGGGAGAGAGAGAGAGAGAGAGAGAGAGAGAGAGAGAGAGAGAGAGAGAGAGAGAGAGAGAGAGAGAAATCAGACAACTGTGCTGGTTATCAAGGGCACTGGTCAAGATTCTTGGCTACACGCATCACACAAGCAAAAACAAACCACTATTGCTCTATTAAGCAGAGGAGAATTTCTCTGAAGGGTACTGTAGGGCAAGGGAGGAAACTCAAAGAATTCATTAGAGGCTGAGGGATCAGTTTTAGGAATAGTTTGAAACCAAGATGCTTGGGAAATCCAAGAAATGGAAAGCAGGAAATATCATGCCTGTCGATAACTCAAGCCAGATCGCAATGCTACTTCCCTGCCTCCCTTCCACCCCCCATTCCTGTACAATCATGACTCCTGTTAATGGAATGAATTATGACCTGCCGCGCCTCCCCACCCTGCAAACCCCTGTCCCCATTAAAGATAGGGTGCAAATCCTAACCTCTATATTTTTGGACAAAATCCCATTCAGCAGTGGGGTCTTCTTTGTCATGCTAATGAGGTCATCACACTGTAGGGTGCATTTTAAACTAATCTGTTTTGAGAAATACAACAAACCGATTAGGCACAGAGAAGCAAGTGGAAAGGAAGGAAGAAGATGCCGTGCTGTCTGAGGATCCCCAAGCAACTGAGGACAGAAGTTGAAAAGACACAAGCCTCTTGTCTTAGAACCAACAGAGAAAGCCTTCTGCTCTAGCCAGTGCCTTCGCTCTGAATCCCAGTCTTCTACACAGTGAGAAAGATATATCTTATATATACATAGTGTGTGTGTTAATGCCACCATCTGTGACATTTCTCTCACAGCAGGGTAAGCCCAAACGTACTGCTACAGAATAAGAAAAACCATGAAAAAGATCAAAATGCAAAGGTATTGTTTCTCCACACAGCCTCCCCCAATGTCTATAAACTTCTGGTGGTGATGGCTCTCTCTCTCTCTAAACCTTCCTTGAAGAACTCTGCACTCTCAGATTCAGGTTTAAACCAGATTTAAGGGGCAGTTCCAGGACTTTGCATCCAGGGACTCAAAATCGTGTTCCTTTAATTGTTCTTCAAGTCTTGGGAATGAAAAAGAAGTCTGAGGGGGCATGGCCAAGGCTGTGGGTGGTTGGGATCCTGTTTCCCAATTAAGAACTGGCAGGACAGCCCTTTCTACTCTTAAGACGCAGCAGGTGAATTGCAATGATGGACAAAAGCAAAGAAACCTTGATGTAGAGAACGAAGCAGGGGGATTAGCAGCACGTATTATTTAAGGTGATACTTGTCACATTTGATCCACGACCCTCTGGATTTCCCAGACAGTAAATCTCTAAGGTGATCAATGATTGGGTGTATTTTCTGATATTGAGTCAATGCTGACTGATCATGACCCTATATAGGATTTCTGAGAGTGTAAATCTATAAGGGAGCAGGTAGCCTCATATTTATTCCTAGGAGTGGCTGGTCAGTTTGAATCTACAACCTTGCAGTAAGTTCAAGGCTTACCCGACAGCACCACCAGGCCTTCTGATGGATGGGTAGTGGATTACGAAGAAAAATTGCTCATCTCTAAGTGACTAATTTAGTAATTTAATATAATTAATTCTTTGGTTTTAATCTATAAGCATTTGGTTTTCCTTTGAAAGCTTAGGTTTTCAGATTATTTATTTAAAATATTATTTCCACTCATCTTAATTTCTCTGCTTCCATCCTTCCCACACCTCCTTTTCTCCTTTGAACCACTCCATCATATGACTCTCCTAACCTTTTACTAAAGACATTTCATGATACAGGTAATGTAAATAAAAACCATGCTTACATGGATAGCCAATTATCTTTTCGTTAAGATATATAGCAAACAAGAGCTCAGACTAAAACACTATGGGTTTCATGCCTCCTGGATGCACTGTCTTCCAGCGCCTCGGGGCTTTGATTCACACATGTACCTGCTACCTTTTGTTTTCTAAATACTGAGAGTGGGACTGATTCTTCAGTGACTCCAGAAATATATTGCTCTTAAGGCTTTATTTCCTTGGTTTTCTTTTTTTAAAATTTTTCTTTGCAAGTACTTGCCTAGAAAAGAAGCTTAATTATTTTAATTTTTAAGTACATTGGAATCCAAATAAGTAAGCATTCCCAAATATATACACTCACATGAGTGGCTTTCCCCCACATGTTTTTTCCCATCTCGTCAAGCCAAGAAGATTTTAAAGTCTCTAAGGAGTAAGCCCATAATATCTACTATAAAAAGAAATCCCGACTCATAGTTACCCTCTAGGACAGAGTAGAGCTGCCGCTGTGAGTTCCTGAGATTATGGTCGGTACAGGGATATGAAACCTGGTCTTTCTCCTGAGAAGTGTCTGGTGGTTTTGAACCGCTGACTCTGAAGTTAACAGCCCAATGTGCAAGCACTCTGCCACCCGGGCTCTGCCTACAGACAATTGACTATGTATAATTTTACGTATGCTTTTATTCTAAGGCATTGGGTATTGTATTCTACGAAAAAGGGATTGACAGAAATTATAGTGTTTGAAGGCCCTTCTAGTTTGTGTGTGGACATGAGACTTGCGGGGATCAAGGAGAGAAGCAAAGCAGGCCGTGAGAAGGCTAGAGAAGTGCTCTCGGAGACGAGATTGTGCTTAGAGAGGAGTTAAGAGTGGGAGTGTCTAAAAGCGGTTGATGCTGGCATATCTATTTCAGCTGGGATTGTCTGGTAAGAGTACAAATGATGGAGAGGAGTGGCGGTGACTCTAGTTTGCAAATGAGTCAGAGGCTATGGGGCAGAAGTGGCATCTTGGACTCCTGTTCCTGTATCCTTCACTTTGAGATGCCTACCAAACATGTAATGGAACGTTACACAGACAGCTCACTGCCCAAATTTGGGATTTAATGAATGCGGAGTTTGAGACTGAATTGCTGGATTTGAGCGCATCCAGGTAGAGTTTTTAGCTACAGGAATGCCGTGTTTCAATGCTGGCATGCTGCAATAGCTTCGGAACTCTGAAAATCTGCATGAATACAGATGAGAAGCTCTCCAGTATAGGACACAAGTAATAATGTCCCAACATTTTGAAGTTGGGGAGAGAAAGAAGATCCATCAAACGAGTGTTTTTTGACCCAAAAAAAAAGCTGCTGCAAGAAACAATAAAAAGCAACAAATAATCATTTTAAAAGTACTAGCATAGTTTATGCCCTGATTCTGTCCTCCCTTCCCTTTTTCCTGCATAACTTGCCTGTAACTGGAGGTCTCTAGTTTATCAGACGTAGTGCACGGTCCACTCCTCACCAGCTTACATGGTTAGGTTCCAAAGACCAGGTCGTTATACAAAAATCAATTTTATGTGAAAATGGTGGATGACATGAAATCACAAAATGGAGAATGATTACATCTTTATGTACCTGACAAATCACTATGAATCTTGGTCCCATTATCTTGAGGCATAACCTTAACCTTCACACCAGTGGGATTCTTAATTTGTCCCTGGAGGCTCCTTACTGCAAGGTGCACATTGTTAATGGGGGAATTGTTGGGAGTGTAGATGCTTTACTATTGTCGTAAATATGAAATCATGGATAATGAGACCTTAGATAAGTGAAAAGTAGGTGTAATCAAGAAAATAAATTACAAAAACCACCTACCAGCTATAGTTCAGTCAACCCCGACTCAGGGTAATCTCATGTGTGTCAGAGTAGAGCTGGTGGGTTTGAACCACCGGCTTTGAAGTTAGCAGTTCAAGGCTTAAGCAATATCACCACCGGGGTTTCAAAGCAGAAACTTCAGTGGGGATTAAGCAGTTGCTACTTAGTCAGGTAAGTGGATAACCTTATTGATTTAAACATTTTTATTTCCATTTGTGTGACAAACCTAAGGAGATGTGACACATTCATAGTATTTGGATAATTGATTGGACTCATTAATAATAAGTTACCTTCCTTGCTCAACGAATGTAGACTAAACATGGAAATATTGCTCCATGAATGATCAGAGATGAAAAATTATTTGGAGTAGCCAATGCATGCAGATTATGACTCACTCCAGACTTAACTAAAATCCAGGAAAGAAGATTGTATTTTTCCCAATATCAGCCTAGATTTGTTAGAATCCCAGGTGGCAAGACTTCAATTTATTTGCATGAATGCATAGTTCAATAAAAAAGGCTCAAATTTAGTTGGCGTAAAGCTGTTTAATGATTTCAGATATTACTTATAATATATTAATATAATGAATCTGAATTTCTATAATGGAGTCTCTTTCATTTAGGTCTTAAGGGTGTTCTCACGGCCACTAATGTTGAGTGCTAGGTACAATATGAAGTACCAAAGAGGAAATACTTTAGGTTAAAAGCACTTTTTCTTCTCAGCCTCCGGGTAAATGCTATTTCAGGATTCTGTTAAAGGCATTCTTGGTCCTCAGATTCGGCTTAAAAGTGGCTTTGATGAAAAGCGCTTTAAGGCAGGTAAAGAATTTTATAATAAACCATATTAAGTGGCCGAGGAAGCACGCATTTCTGTTCAAGTGTTGGCGAGCTCTATGGGGTGTGGCACAACGTCTTCACAGGCCTGCTTACTCCCCGTAGGCTGCTGGGAGAAATGCTGTCACTAGGCATTCTATGCAAAGAAACTGAGAAGCATTTTATGAACACAATTGGGGCGAGGGGGTTGTGGGTCCACAAAATGAGGCATGATGGCATTTCTAAAAATAACTTTTTCCTCTTTTTTGGACTTCTAGTCCAATACCGTTTTTTTTTTCTCTCTCATCTTTGAATACTTATTGTAGCAAGTGACTGTGTAATAACATTTCCAAAAGACCTTCCTGTGCCCGGCTTTGCCACATTAGATCAAATGGAATGAGCAGGGACTGCCGCTTCTGTATTGCACACACCCTGGCCCTGCTGCGTGTTCGTTCCATAGGCTACTTTTCTGTTAATAGGGGTTCCTCTGAGGAAGCTCAGCTGAGTGGCTTCCTCCCCTTGGACCTGCCTACTGCCTTGCCAGAATTATGTTCAGCCTCCTTGATGTAGAATTAAACAAGTTGGCATTTCCTCTCGCTGGAGGACTTGGACGCTTATTCAAGTCAAAAGCAGATCTGAGAGGTGGGAAAATGGTATATGCAGTCGACACGAACCCCCCTGGGAGGGGGCGGGGAGTCTGACTTCTGTTAAGGCTGAACGAGTCTTGCACAGAATGGATAGAAGTTATCCGTCACTCATGGTATTCCTACAGTTGTTCTATAAGGCCCACAGATGCAATAAACAGGGGGCGAGGCAGAGGAGGGGTCTTCCCATTTCCACTGGGAACAGAGCAGACCGGGACCAAGGGAGCCCCGCTTGGTACTTGAGAAGTTTCACCGGTTTTATAATCTTTTGTTTATAAGAAGCAGGAAAACACCCCCTTGGGAAGTACTAGCTTCCTAGCATTGGTGAGGCGTCTGGCTTTGGCAGTGCGTGAGCCTGGGAGTAGAAGAGGAGGGCCAAGGAAAACATTGAAGAACCAAAGAAGAACCCAATTGAGGCAGCACTGATCGCATGCGATCCCCTCCATGAGCTCCCACAGCAAGAGCCGAAGTCCCCGGGACCCAGGAGGCCTGAGCTGCTTTGTGTGGGAGTAACCACTTGCGACATTTGTGCTTTAACATCTGAGTTGTTTCATGTATACCTAGGAGATGCTGGGCCTTTGGCTAAGGAGGTTATGTGGGAATAGAGTAAAATTAGATCATGATTAATTCCATAATGCTGCTTTCTAATATCTCTTCCTGCTAGTCTTTTAAAGCGCAGCCAAACTTTCTGGGCATGGAAGTGATTTATTTTCCTGCAGACTATTTTCCTCTAAGCAGAGCTGGAGTGATTTGGGGGCAAAAGAATAACATCTTTTTCATCTGGGTTGGTCCAGTTCTCACCCCTTTGCCTACCATGTGCTATGCCCTTGGCGACTGCTGAACAAATAAAAAAAGGGCCTATGGGGAATATATGGAATAATAAAAGTAATTATAATCAATAATAGGTAATTACAGGAAACAATTAAAGGATCTATAGGGTATAAACACCTTAACCTCCCCCCAGCCTCCACACCACCAAACCAAACTCACTGTCATTTTGTGTTCATTGTGACCTACAGCGACTCTAAAACCGCCCAAAGGCTTTCTGAAGCTGTAAGACTTTAGAGGCACAAAATGCCTCCTCATTCTCATTTGGGGTGGCTGGTAGTTTTGAGCAGCGGATTTCACCGTTAGTAGCCCAATGCTAAACCTCTTCTCCACCAGGGCTCCGACCTTAACCTTAGATTATGCAGGTATCTTTTCAACAGTTTTATTGCCATATAAGTCACACATCATACAATTGAATAATCCAGCCACATCAAAGAATTGTACCATTGTTACAGATAGCAACTGGAAACACAGGGAATCCAGGACAAGATGACCCCTTCGGGACCAGTGGTGAGAGTGGCGATGCCTGGAGGGTGGAAGGAATGTAGGGTAAAAGGGGGGAACCGACTACAAAAATCTACGTATAGCCTCTTCTCTGAGGGATGAACAGCAGAGAGAGGGCAGGGGGAGAAGTCAGACATATGTAACATATGACAAGATAATAATAATTTATGAATTATGAAGTGTTCATGAGGGAGGGGGAGTAGAGAGGAAGGGGGAAAATGAGCAACCAATATTAAGAGCTCAAGTAGAAGGCAAATGTTTTGAGAATAATGATGGCAACAAATGTACATATGTGCTTGACACAATGGATGTATGTTGGGATTGTGATAAGAATTGTAAGAGCCCCCAATAAAATGATTTAAAAAAAGAATTGTACCATCATCACCATAATCGGTTTTGAAACATATTCCTCATTATTGTGCTCATTAGCTCTCCCTTTGCTCCCAACCTCCCATTCCATAAGCCCAAGGAATCAATAATGCAGTTACTGGCTCCATAGATTTACCTAGCCTAGATTTCATATGCCGAAAAATATTAAAAGCAAACAAAAACAACAAATAACAATGCAGAAAAAAAATCCTCAACTGAAAGTCTTGAAAACGAGAACAAATTTAAATGGATCATCGGGAGATCAAATGATAGGGAGCTAACATTGACCCTAGCTCTATCTGCAGCCATCCACTTTGCAGCGCATTCTCCATGATGGTCTGGCTATTCACAGCCCCTTGCATGGTCAGACGGTTGGGCCGTTAGGACTCACTCCACACATATTTCCCCTTCACTTAAAAAAAGAATCAAGGCAAACAACAAAGAAAACGGAAACAGCTATAAAATGAGTCAAGAGGGAGATCAAATGGTCAGATATTACATTTTACTTTACAGCTGTCATATCGACGTCAAAATGCTCTCAGTCTGATCATAAGATCCTTCACATCCCTCAACTATGATCAGAGGGGATTGACTCCAGGCTTAAACCATGTGTGAACCCTATGCAGGTATTCTGAGAGAGAGAGAGAGAGAGAGAGAGAGAGAGAGAGAGAGAGAGAGAGAGAGAGAGAGAGAGAGAGAGAGAGAGAGAGAGAGAGAGATATTGAGATTAGACAATCTCCTATCGTTTCTACATCTCTGGAGCATCCTAACAGATCCAGGTAGCGTGTGCCAATTGTTTAGCGATCTCTTATCTCTTGCCCTCAAGTCTAGTCCAACTTTTGATGACCCTTTACGACAGCAGAGCTGTCCATAAGGTTTCCAAAGCTGTAATCTTCATGAACCCAGATCGCTACATCTTTCTCCTGCTAAGCAGATAAAGGATTCAGTTACTTGCTGAGAGCGTAACCACTCTGTCACCAGGGTTCCTTTATTGAATAGTGGGACACATTGAGCTGCTCACCAAAAGGTCAGCAGTTCAAAACCGACTGATCCCATAAAGAGTTACCATCTCAGAAACCCACAGAGGAAGTTCTACTCAGTCCTATAGGGTCACTATGAGTTGGAATTGGTTTGATCATGGGGAATTATTATTTTAAGTTTATGGATTCCTTTGGTCATATCTCTAAACTTACCAACTTACCCTGAATCTCAGCACATTCCACTACAGTTTCTCTGACACTTGACTAAGAACTATAGTGGGGGGGCCAGAAGCAATACAAAGACGACAGATTTGGGAGTGTCCAAGGCAGAGTGATCTATTGTAGGACAGATGGCCATAGTGTTTCAAAGAGCAGAGCCACCAAGACTGCATCTGAGAAGAGTCGCGACCATGCTCAGCATTATTCACACAGCACGCGTTACATTTGCAACCAGTCTCCACTTGGCTTTTTATTCGCTACATCCTGGTCCTGGAGGAAGTCAGTCTGTGACCCCTCCTGCCCCCTAAGTCCCTTCTGTGGACAAAGCTGCCCGGCTAGGGCTTCTGCTTCTTAACCATTTCACGCTGTAAGTCAAGCAGACATTGATCTGATACAGGGTTCTGGTTAGTGGAAACGTATACCACAACCACTGTTGCAAAACTTTCTCCATCTCCATGTGTCATCTTGAACACGGGTTCATATACGCATTAGGGCGTTTCTCCTAGTGTGTTGCGTTTATGGATTGAATTCTATCCTCTAAAATTAGTGTTGTGCAGGTCTAACTCTATGGTGTGGCTGTAATTCCATATGGATCATCTTTTTTATGTTAGTGAATCAGGGTGAGTGTAGGGAATATCTTGAGGCAGTTGCTTCTGAGGTATAAAAAGAGATGAAACAATTAAACAAGGAGAGAGAGAGGGAGAGAGGGAGAGAGGGGGAGAGGGAGGGAGGGAGGGAGGGAGGGAGGGAGGGAGGGAGGGAGAGAGAGAGAGAGAGAGAGAGAGAGAGAGAGAGACTGTGCACATGGAGACCTCCAAGGAGCCAGGAAGCTGAAGGTGAAGGGACAAGAACCTTCCTCTCGACTAGAGCTCACAGACAGAGGAGGACCTCGTCCTTCAAGATCTTTGGTTCTGGATTATATGCTCCTCTTGAAGTGGCCGAACATCAAATAATTATTTTGTCTTTTTTGATGCTTACTGCCTTGTTCAATATCTTGCCCCTAGA
The DNA here is from genome assembly GCF_050624435.1 of Tenrec ecaudatus. Classification (NCBI taxonomy): domain Eukaryota; kingdom Metazoa; phylum Chordata; class Mammalia; order Afrosoricida; family Tenrecidae; genus Tenrec; species Tenrec ecaudatus. The sequence goes on from NC_134542.1 coordinate 98,534,509, forward strand.
ATCTTTCTATACTCAAACTTGAGATTTGCAAATTGTCCTCAGTTAGTTAAACTTTAAGAATCCCAAACATGTCCTTTTGGGATTCTAAGTCCAGATTGAGTCACATTTCATAATACTTTACTTTGTCTTCTTGAGCCACCCTTTAAACTCTACCTTTGTAATGGCCTTTCACTTGTCCTCAAGTATGATGTCCTACCACTCATTTGTTCTTTGGTCATTAATGGTCAGTACATCCAAATCTACTCTAGAGATGATCTTTTTAAATGATTATTTTTTTATCATTTTATTAGGGGCTCCAACAGCTCTTATCACAATCCATACATTCATCCATGTGTCAAGCACATTTGTTCATATGTTGCCATCATCATTTTCAAAACATTTTCTTTCTACTTGAGCCCTTGGAATCAGCTCATTACCCCTTACCCCCACCCACATGAATCTTGATAATCTATTGTTTTGTTTTTCCCATGTCTTACACCGACCGCTGTCTCCCTTCACCTACTTTTCTGTTGTCCATCCCCCTGGGTGGGGGGGTGTGTGTCATCGTTAGGTCATTGTGATTGGTTCCCCCTTGCTCCCCCCACCTTCCCCTTCCCCTCCTGGCATTGATACTCTCAATATTATTCCTGAGGGGTTTATCTGTCCCGAATTCCTTGTGTCTCCAGTTCTTATCTGTACCAGTGTACGTCTTCTGGTGTAGCCAGATTTGTAAGATAGAATTGGGATCATGATGCGGGGTGGGGGGAAGCATTAAAGAGCTAGAGGCAAGTTGTATGTTTCATTGGTGCTACACTGCACCCTGACTCGTCTCCCCTGCAACCCTTCCATAAGGGGCTGTCCACCTGCCTACAGATGAGCTTTGGGTCTCCACTTCATGCTCCCCTTAATTTACATTGGTAAGGTTTTTTTATTTTTTTCTGGGTCTTTGATGCCTGATAGCTGATCCCATTGACATCTTATGATCACATAGGCTGGTGTGCTTATTCCATGTGTGCTTTTTTTGCTTCCCAGCTAGATGGCTACTTGTTTATATTCAAGCTATTAAGACCTTTGATGCTATATCTTTTGATAGCCGGGCACCATCAGCTTTCTTCACCACATTTGCACTCATTTTGCCTTCAGTGATTGTTTCAGGAAGGCGAGCATTACAGAATGCCGAATTATTAGAACAAAGTGTGTTGAGGGAGTATTTGAGTAGAGGTCCAATGTCCATCGGCTACCTTAATACTTAACATATAAATATATGGATATAGATCTATGTCCCCATCATTATATAAAATATATTTACATATGTACATGTCTACATTTAGACCTTTGCCTCTTCGTTCTTTCCTCTATTCCCTTTTACTTTCCTCTTGTCCCACTGTCATGTTTTACCTTCATTGGGGTTACAATACTTCCTCTCGGCTACATTGCCTTTGATCAAGCCCTACCAGGCATCCTATGCCCTCCTCACCATAGATTTTAGATCACTTATTGTTCCCTTGTCCCTGGGTTTGTTGACACCGCCCTTCCATTCCTCCGTCTCCCCCCTCCAGTGTCCCCCCAGAACTGTTGGTCCTGTTGTTTTCTCCTCCTGATTGTTTATCCCACCTATCTTATCTAGACAGACATGCAGAGACAATAATATGCACAAAAAGAAATCAAAGCAAAACAAAACAACAAAAGAAAACATAATAAGAACAACAACAACAAAAAAAGAAAAGCCTATATATAGTTCCTGGTCTGTTTGTTGACCTTTCGGAGTGTTTCTGCTTGAGTCTGAAGGGGTGCAACACCCTGGCCTCAAGGTCTATTTTTGGTATTCCCTGGGGACTTCATTGCTTTCCTCCCCTTTCTGCTCAGTTGCACGCCCTTAGTGTTTTGCCCCGGTTCTTGAGATGGCCTTTAAGTTCAGGCGGGATACACTTTGTGAGCTTGTTTCATTTTCTTGGGCTTCAGTTTTAATTTGCAAATGAACCGGTGATGGTCTTAACTAGAGTTGGCCCCTGTCCATATTATCAGGGATGATATTGAGCCTTCCCATTCATTGTGTCTTTCCAGAAATGCAGTTCACTTGGTTCCTCTGGGTTCTGTCTCATGAGGGTCACATATATGGTCACAGTGTACATGGCTGAAAATGCCATTTGCAATGACTAGTTCCTGGCCTGGCAAAATTATGTAATGTAATATTGTTCCTGTCACCAAGTCCACATTACCTGGCTACTAATTCTCCTTCTTTGCTAATTGTCCAGTTCTAATCACTAGCAATATCCCAACATCTTTGGATTGCATGTTTGATCAATGTCATACCTCTGAAGTTGGTGAAATCTTTCATTTCTTAATCTTTGGCTTTAATGGCTGATATATAAACTGGAATGATAGTTATATTAATTGATCTTCCTTGTAGGCATAAGAATAATATCTGATCACTGACAATATTGCACTTCAGAATAGCTCTTGACGTGTTCTTCTGGAGGATTTCTTTACAATTGTCACTCCGGGAATTTTTGGCCCAAAGACTGTTTAATTCAACAAGGTCCAACACCAGTCCACTTCAGCTCATCCATGCTTAGGATAACAATGTTTATTCATTTCACTTCGTTTTTGACAATCTCTATGTTCCTGGATTCACACTTCATACATTCCATATTCTGATTACTAATGGATGTTTATACTTATATCTCCTTCGATTTTCAAAAAGGTCCTGAAAGCATTATTCATTTCATACGATAAGGCAGCTCTTCCCAGGCATATTTTGAAAGCCTTACAATTTGGGGGCTGATCTTTCATAATCTACCAGGCAAAGTTCTGCTGCTATTACTAAGGTTTTCACTGGCTTTTTTTCAGAAGTAGATTTCCAAGTCCTTCTTTCTGTCTGTCTTAGTCTATAACCCAATGAACCTGTCTATAATAGAGGATCCTACTGACATTTGAAATACCAGTGGTATAGCTGCCAACAACATAGAAACGCTCAAGCCACATAATGAAATAATGTCAGGTATGAGCTAGAGAAAAATGATAAAGAAAAAGGAATAATTGTCTACCATGCATGCTTTCTCAACTTATATTTTCCAATAGTTCAGTGCCCTTATTATCTAATACTATGAACTAACTCCATTCTGTTTCCAGTGTTTTTCACTTCTTATATTTGCTTACAAGTATAATGAAGACCTTGTATAGATGAATGGGACTCTAGTGGTACAGGGTTTAAAGTGTTCGGCTACTAGTCAAAAGGTCAGTGGCTCAATCCCTCCAGGGGGTCCACTAGAGAAAGCTGTCACAGTCTAATTCTCTAACGACTAAAGTCCTGAAAACTCCATGATGCTGTTCCACAGACATACCTCATTTTACTGTGTTGCACTCTGTTGAGCTTTGTCGATGGTACACTTTTCACTAGCTGAAGGTCTGTGGCAACACTGACTCAAGCAAGTCTACCAGTGTCATGTTCTGATCATACGTGTTCACTTTATGTCTCTGTGCCACATGTTTGGAAGGAAAATGTTAAAGATTTACTGCTCAAATTCAGAGGTATACCCTATGTCTATATATGTGTATCAAACCTTGAAAATACCTCCCTGAGATGGTTAGCACCATTGAATCGAGTTTACTATAGTGACTGATAGCTCATGCAGATTGTTGTCTACAAGGATTGACAGCCCCATAAAATGTAATTCCTTTAGAAATTTGAAGCTAAAGAGAAACATTTTTTTCCTTTTTCAACAGTGGTTAAGTTCCAGTTTTTAAAATGATTTTCTTATCTATCCATATTGGACAGGCGGAAGATTTTTAGAGGATATGTCATCCAAGTTAAACACACATGAGGGCCATTAACTTGAATATATCACTCCTCACATGTCCCTTTGAACTTGGAACTCATACTCATAGGACACAAGGAAAGATGGAGTTGGAAAAGGACTGGCCTCGGGTAACCTTACGATGAATGAAACTGCCACACAGCTAGATGCTGAGAAGTAAGAAAGCAGACGTTCTGAAAATAGTATCTTGAAGATTTATCAAATAATCTAAAGTTCAGACATAATCTTAAATAAAGTTAAAGACACAATGTCCCTAGACCCCCTTGTCATTACGCCACCTCATACATCTAATCTCAGAACAGAAAATACTGTGTTTACATATTTTATGACTCTATGTTTCAAAGCACTGGGGCCTTGAGTATGTTACAATCTTTTTTCTGTCTTAAAAAATAATTAGCAAAGGAGAATATTCAATATTATGTAAAGAATTTGACAGGACCTCTCAATTATTTTTAAGAAACAATTTAATGTGTCAAAAGAGGAAGTAAGTTTCCTTATAAATCTATTTACATAATTACCAGTTGAAGAAGAAGTCATAAGGATTTAAAAATAAAAGCAAGAGTAGGCTGTCTATGCACCAAAGCACCATCCCCGCCACAACCCCCTTGATTTCAGCTACCTCAAATCTTCCAGAACAGTTTGTCTGTGTCCTGTATGTACTTTCACCTATATTAACTTAATGAAAAAGATTATTTTTAGCATGCGAATGCACACCATCTTATTTGATGCTTCTTGTGTCATTCACCTTCTGCCCATAGAATTACTTAAAATTGTAATTCAAGCACTAAGATTATTTTCTTCAGTTCTTTAAGTTTGAGAAACGCAGAGTGGTTGCTTGGCTTTGGCTTTTCTCACTCCAGATCGCTTCATATTTCATGGTAATGCCTTTCTGGGCCTTGTCACACTGCCCCGTGAAACCTGCACTGTTCTTCTACTGTTAAGTTACTTTCTCTCACTTGAGCCGCGCTGGGTACCCGAGCAAGTTTCAGGGTTTCGTGTAACATCCATTTTAATCTTTTAATTCTCTGCTGTCCTTTGAAGGACCTTTTCTTTCCTTCATGTATGAAATCTCTGATGACGTAGCACAACTCATGTGGTCATTAGAGCTTAAGACATCAAATGTATTCTTGAGATGGTCTCTAAATTCAGAGGACATATACTCAAGGTCATACTTTGGCTCTTGAGGGCTTATTCTAATATTATTCCCCTTCAACTTTACTGTTCCTGTAAGTCAGTGGTGGTTTGTTCTATCCTTGGCCGTCAGTCCTTAGCCTCCTTCTAAGTAACGATAGTGAACTTCATCATGCTTCCTTTCCACAGATGTAGTTACTTTATTTTCTGTGAACTCCAGCAGATGAGGTCTATAAGTATACTCACCATTCATGTTTGAAAAAAAAAGGGTATTCCCAATGATTGAGTTGTCATTCATTTTAAAATTAATACATTTTATTTAAAATTAACACAAAAATTAACACATTCAACCATTTCAGGAGGCAGCGTATAATCAATTGATGGTATTGAAGCAAGAAGTCCAGCTATACTGAAGGCATTGGCAAAAAAATAAAGCTCCAACACTGGACAAAAACTGAGATGCGCTACACAAACTTATGCAATGTTGGTAGCACTAACAACTATATGTTAACAAACTAGCAAGCCAGTTGTCTAGTCAATCAGCTGGCAGAAATCCAAATGCTTGTATACTCCAAAGAAAGGTGATCCAACAGAACGTGGAAATTATGCAGCAATACCATTAATATCACATACAATTAGTTTTGCTAATATTAAAACAATTATTGCAGTAGTGTGTAGAAAGGAAGTGCCCCAAATTCATGCTGGATTCAAAAGAGGGCATGGGGCAAGCAGTATCATGGCTGATGTCAGATGGCTTTGACTGAAAGCAGAGAACACTGTTTTATTGAAGATGCACGGTCATTTGACTACTCACACCATAATAGATTATGGATAATATTGTGAAGGATGGAAGCTCCAGAACACATAGTTTTGTTCCTATGGAACCTGGACGTAGACCCCAACACAAGGGAACACCGCATATATTGAAATCGTGCAAATAGAGTATCATGCGTGCATCCTTTGACCATACTTACTCATTCGGTATGCAGAGAAAATACAGAATTCAAGAAGCTGCCCCTTACCAAGAGGAACACTGCATCAAGGCCAGAGCCAGAGTCATTACCAACTTTCAATATTCAGATGACACAACCTTGCTTGCTGATAATGAAGAGGGCTTGAAGCACTTACTAATGACGGTCAACCAGGACAACTCTCAATAAAGAAAACCCAAACCTTGTACCTGGGCCATGATAAACTGAAAGGGGTTCCATTTTCTTTGGCTCCACAATTAATGCGCACGGGAGAGGCAGTCAAAAAGTCAAAGAACATATGCCATGAGAAAATCTGCAAACAAAAAGGTCCTTAAAGAATTAAAGAGAAAAGGTATCACCTTTAGGACCACTAAGATGTGTATGACCCATGGTATTTTCAATCGTCTCACATATATGTGAAAGCTGGACAATGACGGAAGAAGGAAGAATTGATGAATTTCAAGCACGCTGTCGGAGAAGATGAATGAGCAAATCCTCGGCAGGAAAGCATAGTCTGAGTGCTCATTAGAAGTGAGGATAGTAGGCTGTGCCTCTTCTCCTCTGGAAATCATATACAGAGGAACTGCTTCTCGGAGGAAGACATTATGAATGGTAAAGTAGATGGTCAGCAAAAACGAGGAAGACCCGCACTGAGATCAACTGACATGTGCCTGTCACAGTGGATTCCAATCTAGCAACAATCATGTGATGATAGCCAAAAGAACAACACAAAGCCTTTCCGTCTGCTGTCCACGGGTCTGAACTGACTCACAAGCTTAACAAGAGCATGTTTTCTTTCTTTATCAACTTCTTTGAATCTCTTTAATGCTTTTGTTTAGTGGGCTTTCTAAGCTACCGTTAAGCTGTGGAAGCATGTATGTATAAAATCATTTTTTTAAATACCAGAAATGTTGATATGAAGAGGGGTATAAAAGTTTTCTTTTGTGTTTGTGCCCTCTGCCCCTGTATTAGAAGAATGTATTTCATATATCTTTTTAAATAATGAAAACGTTCCCAAGAGAATAAGAAAGCACACAAGAGGCTTTGTTTGACTTAACTGTGATAAGGTACTTTGGAGCTTCAGTTTTATGAGTCGAAAAGAGAGATGTGTACCACACTCCATCCCTTCTGACAGTTTATACTTCCTGTACAGCTTACTGAACTCAAATGCCTGGGAAATAGACACAATTACCACCTTAAGGCATGCTAATTAACTTTAAATGTTCCCTACAGAATAGAACTTCCACTTCATCAAAATTTATTTCAGTTTCTCAGGAACTATTTCTTCTCTAGACTCCTGAAGATTTTCATGCCATTTTAAAGTGTAACGCCAAATTGTTTAGCAGTAACTTTGAGAGAAAGAAAGGAGGGAAACATTCCCACACCGAAGGAGTCTGTTCACAAGAGTTCCTATGAGAGAGCTGTGTCCTATGCCCAAGCATACTTTCATCATCCACTCTTTCAGCTGTTATCAATTTAAAACCAATGAAACTCGCACACTGAGTCCATTTGAGCAGTCAATTTTAATATCTCGAGGCATCTGTAGTTATTCTGAATTGGCTGCAAAAGCAGAACTAACAAGTTAAGCTCTAACCATAAGTCGACATCAGGCTGGTAAACCATACATCAAACACAGACAGTTAGTCAATACTCCAGGATGAAAAACCAACGAGCATTTTTAAGACGAGCGATATATTCATACTATGCTGGGCAGTCTGGTTTGCTTTGTCTCCTTGGTGGCTGTGCACTTAAGTTTCTGGTCAACAGGGTGGTTCTCGTGCAGGCAAGCCTTTGAGGAACACTGGTCGGGCATCTGATTTGGGGGTAAAATCTTTTACTGGGCATACAAGGGTTGGGAGAACACGGCTTTGTGAAGAAAATTCTAGAAAGTGTCTTGGAAGTGTCTTTGTATAAGAACACTCTTTTCACCATATGCTCTGGATCTCTGAGCACAGTCCCAACTTCAAATGTTATGTCATTGTCAGGCCATGTGTCTCAATTTTTATGTTTGGAAAATATGGTTGCTAGAAATATTTCTTCCCCTCCCAGGATTGACTCTGTGACAGGGTGGTTGCCTCCCAGAGAGAGTAGAAGACAATGAAGAAGGAGGGGTGTTCGAAACAAGATCAAGGCAGTCGTCACTTCAATCAAATCATTTCCAAATGATGGGGATGGGGCCCCGGGGGAGGGGGAGGGAAGGGTGTTAATGACATACAGTTGCTAGTCCCTAAACGCTTTTATGTACCTTTTAAATCTTCAAAAGGAAAGAGCATATTAAAGGAAAATATCTAAGGTGCAGCAATGCGACATAAACTTTATGTTTTCAGATCGGTTGCCCCAGAAAATGCTTTGATAAGCCACACTTAGAGCAATGCAGTCCATTTCAAAGAAAGCTGGGCGAGATACCTCTCCCTACTGCAACTAGATTAACACTGACATACCACCAATTATGAGTATCCAAATTCTGTTATGTCTCCTTCTCTCCTTCCCACAGGGACCAATAGAAAGTACAGGAATAGAACTTTGGCCACATGAAGTTATTTTCCTGATGCCTAAATTTTATGGAAGCTGGTTAATGTTCAATGTCCCTAGACAGAGTAAGAAGTCAAAAGATATCATTTTTATACTGAACAAAATTTGGACCTCCACATAAAATGATAGAAAGCTTTTAAAAGTTTCTTGAGCTTGGAAATTTATGTGATACTGTTCATTTGTAATAGCCATATATTTTGAAGGGGAAAAGATTTGCAGGACAAATTGTCAACGTTGCTAAAGGAAATGAAAGAGCACAGTCTTAATCTTAGAATGTGTCAACATTAATTGCTCCTATTCATATCGCCTTTGCTGGTGGCAATCTAAAACATCTGCTAAGTGGACATTCCAGTTGACAAGGAGGTGCTGGTTGGGGGAATTACACTGATATGTACAATCTTCAGAGACACACTCAGGAGGCAGGAGTTGTAGACAACTCACAACGCATTCCAACTACGAGGGGCTCCAGAAGAAATTTCCTGTTTTGAGCACATTGGGGAAATTCAACTCTCTCTCTCTCTTGTTGTTTGAACCATGTTCATACATTCGGTCAAATGATCCATTTCCAGTTTAGAATGAAATGGTTTTCCTTCCCCTCGGTTTTCTGCTTCACTACCAAATGAAATCACCAGCTAGTACTTTGTGAGAACAGTAGAATGATAAAAATTACAAAGGAGAAAATGGGTACCCAGCACTGGCCTTGGATGCTACTTGTAGGGTCTATGGGGGCTCTGAAAAGCTAACAGGAACTAAGCTGAGGAATCTTCCAGCGCCTCCAAAGCTGGGTTTAGGAGTCATAAGGGAACTGCCTGGTGCAAGAACACCTGCTGCAGAACAGCAGGGTATCAATAATAAATGTGAGCCTTTTAAAAAGGGGGATTCTTTTGAACACTGACAAGGGCTCTGAATCTTTTTCTTCTCTTCAGGTGGTTTCACAGAGGAAAGACTTAGGATGCGATTAGAAGATTGAATCAGTCACAGACCACCTCTCCAGAGGGCAGCAGCCTTTGACACAACAAGGAAATGTCACAGAACCCTGACTCGTTTTTTGGGTTCATTTGCAACTAGTTGAGGATATACTTGAGCACATAAATTTTGGCTGGTACTATGTCAAGCATGAATGAGGAGGGGTCTTTCCCCCTTGCATTCTGCCGAGAGAGAGATCCTTAAAATATGATATAGATTCATGTTATGAAACAAAGCCTGCAACGACCTGCTAATTTCCTCATCGGTGTTCATGATCTGTTTCATTTTACTTTATGGAACCTCAACCTGGAAGGCTTAAATGTAGTACTTATACTCACCATGAGGATTAAACTGTCCCCTTAGGTTATGACAGGATTATGGGCAGTTGCTTAACAGTAGATAGACTACAATGATTACAACTAGCATCTACTGACAGAGTAAGTATTAATATAATAAATATTAATATAGGTTGTCCAATGGAAGAAAGTCAAAATGCCAATATGCTGCTTTTGAATCAATTAGATTTTATTCATTTTTATATTCTCAGAATTCAGCATGATGATTAGCAAAAGCTCAGTAAGTGTCAGTTATGGAGATTAAATCAAATATCACCTGGAGAATCTTATACTAAAATGAAGGAGAAAGATAATAAGCATGTAACTAAAAGTGGAAGAAATGAAATTTAAAGGAACACTAAGGAGGATTTGGGATTATTATTTGCTTTTATGCAACATGCAGGGGTTCATGCCAAGAATTATGAATAGCCATTCTGGAGATATTTAAAAACCTCATACATTTCTTAAAGTGTGGCAACTAACAGTACATTTCAACATGTGCTTTTTGTTCGGGCCCATTTCCACGCTGCCTCCCCCTAAGCCGCTTCCATTCCATGGCTGCATTTTCTATGTTCTCTGTTTTTCAAATCTTTTATAAATTCAGGATTATATTTTCCCTAGATAATAAACTGTTAAATGCATGGGCTTAACATGCTAGCAAGGTGTACTTTCCCCCATCATTTCTTCATTTTGAGGGTGATCTCTAATATATTATTTTTTTTAAAAACCAAGCTGTGTTATAATCTATTACCAACATATTCACTCCCCAATACCTTTAAATAACAGAAACTGCCAGAGAACTATAAACATAAAAACAAAAAAATAGGAAGCTTGTAGGCCAAGATAAAGAAGCTTAAGGTTGGCTAATGATTTGGGCTAGTATTAAATCATGACATAGCTCACATGTAAGAACCACAGTTCAATTGTAAAATACAATGTAGTTTAAAACAGAAGATTTACAAGATATTTGCAGAGCACATTAATGCATATTGTAGAAGTTGTGTGAGTGATTCAGTCACAGGCCATGCTAAATGCACGCCCTGATATATAAATTCAAACACAATTTTTCTCAGACTATCACTGAAAAGCGGCAAATTTGGCATTTCACTGCTCAAAATGATATTACAATGTTGTTCATGTGTACTGTGCTTAAATTAATAATGTGACAAATAGGCTATACTGACATGACATCGATTCAAACATTATTTAGAAAATAATCTCAACTTGATAATTCTGCCATTCATAAATAAAACTATGATAGAAACTTAGGACTAATAACTAGTATCTATAATTTGAATGGAAATCTTTATTTAGGTTTTAATAAAATTAATATACTTTACAAAATACTATTGTTTGAAGGAAACCGTTTTTTTTTTCTCATCAGAAGGGAGCTTTAAACTATTAGGCTTTTCTGTGTGGATAATTACTCAATTGCCCCATCAATTATATGACACCATGTAAGATGGTGTAGTTATGGAAGAAAAATGAGTTTATGTCCATTTATAAATAAAGAGTACCATGATAAAAATACAAAAAGAGAAATATGAGCCAACTCCAAATGGCTGATATGCTTTTTAAAAACTGAATCAGTAACCATTACCTTTCTGGAGCACTAGCCTAGGTTGATTTTTCAAACTTTAAATAAATCTTGGGAAGAATTGGATCTTAGGGTCATCTTTGTCATAATTTTCTTCGTAAACAGGTAAAACAAGAAAGAACCTCTTAAAAGAAGATAAAAAGAGCAAAACAAAGTGAAATTGTAGAAAGGAGGAAGGAAGGAAATGGCTGTCAGAATGCTGCTAAAACGACTAAATAAGCTGAACAATATCCACTTGTTTTACATAAGCCCCCTCATTTAATATGCACAATAATTTTATGGTGTAATTTTCACAGATGAGGAAACCAGAACTTCCACATAAGAAGTCAATAACCAGGTATGAAGGTAGTTACAATCTAAGTTGTAATGCTGTTTGTTCTACATACCTGGAAGCATTTTTCTCTTAGATTTTCTTAAATGTACATTTTCATATTATGAAAACCCCCAAAACTCACCACTATGGAGTCGATTTTGACTCATGGAGACCCTGGGAGGGGGGGGGGAGAGCTGCCTCTGTGAGTTTCAGAAACTAACTCTTGACTAAGGCAGGAAGCCTGATGCTTTCCAACTCCCGACCTGCAGTAAGCAGCCCCACTCACAACCGCTATGTCACCAGGGCTTCCTGCCTTCTGAATCTGAACCGATAAATACTGATTTAGCCTCACAGGAGTTTATGCAGTAATCCATATCCTCTGGAAATACAAGACATGCTATTTGAATCACCTGTAGGGACCCTGAGCAAACACCCTAAAATAAAACTATACCCTATGTATCAATATACAGTGTTCTCACCACATTTGTGGTACCTCATTCTGCAAGAAGAATGAGCAACAAGGGCCAGAAGACCTTCCAGTAAACACTAATGTGTTAGATAGAGATGTAGATACAGATGTAAATGCAGATGTCATTTCAATGTATATATATATATATATATATATATATATATATATATATATATATATATATATACATACAGAAAAGAGACACAGCTATAGATATACAGAATTCACTGGTTTTGCTCCTCCAGTGAATTTAAGATGGTACTTTTAACACTACATTCCAAACATAATGAAATTTTTGGTGTTTTTCTTTAACTTTAAAAATCATTTTACTGTGGGCTCATACAACTCTTATCCCAACCCATACATCCATCCATTGTGGCAAGCACATTGTACATTTGTTGCCATCATCATTCTCAAAACATTTGCTTTCTACTTGAGCCCTTGGTATCAGCTCTTCATTTTTCCCTCTCCCTCCCCGTTCCCTGCTCCCTCATGAACCCTTGATAATTTACAAATTATTATTATTTTGTTCTATCTTACACTGTCCAATGTCTCCCTTCACCCACTTTTCTGTTGTCTATCCCCCAGAGAGGAGTTTATATGTAGATCCTTGTAGTCGGTTCCCCCTTTTCACCTCACCCTCTCTACACCCTCCTGGTATCGCCACTCTCACCACTGGTCCTGAAGGGATCATCTGCGCTGGATTCCCTGTTTCCAGTTCCTAATCTCTACCAGTGTATATCCTCTGGTCTAGTCAGATTTTAAAAGTAGAATTGGGATCATGATTGTATGTGTGGGGTGCGGAGGGAGGGAAGGAAGGATTTAGGAGCTACAGGAAAGTTGTATATTTCATGGTTGCTACACTATACCATGACTGGCTCATCTCCTGCCTGTGATCCTTCTGTAAGGGGATATCCAGTTGGCTACAGATAAGTCTTGGGTCCCCAATATTTACTCCCCATCATTTACAATTATTTGATTATTTTGTTCTTTGGTGCCTGATGCATGATCCCTTTGACACCTTGTGATCACACAGGTTACTGTGCTTTTTCCATGTGGGCTTTGTTGCTTCTGAGCTAGATGGTCGCTTGTTTGCCTTCAAGTCTTTAAGACCCCAGACATAATGAAAATTTTATATCTAACAAACTATCCATAAAATATGAGCATAATGATGGTATTTTTAAACATTCAAGGTCTATTAGAAATGAAGCTATACTTTTTATGTGAGTTAACAGAGGTTGTTGCGTAGTAACAGCAGGAATTAGGACAAGGAAGAAAAGGTAGGGCACTCAGAACACAGTGAATGAAACACTCGAAAGAGCAATGAAAGGAAATTGCAGGATGTTCTAGGCAAAGTTAACTAGAGAAAGAAATCCAGTGACACATGTGAAAGAGACATTTATAGCAAGAAGCAGTTACGCAGCAATCAAAGATCCCAGCCCTGTTCAACTCAAGTCTGTAAGTCCAATACTAGTCCAGAAGTCTCTCTTTAAACTCAGGAAGCCACATTCAGTGCCAGGAACATCACTAGTTGGTGGGTGCAAAATCTTGTAGATCCAGTGGCTATGGATGCATCTCCAAGGCTTGTGTAGGTTTCAGTGTGGTTCATTAACAGGAAGGTGAAGGCAGAGTGACAGGTGAAGGCATAGTGGGGGGGGGGAGCAGGTTCCTAGGACCCTCTGTATGAGAAGACCACATCCATATGGAGTCACCATCAGGCCACAGCCTGATTGACAGGCTAGACGTAACCCCTACACTTTTATCTATCAAGTTGGCATGAAATGATGTAACCTCCACACAGAGTGATAAGGGTAAGGCTGGAAAGTAATCAGTACAAATTAGTGTGAAATGATAATCAGGGGTGGGGAAATAGTAGGTGGCAAAAGTCTGTTATATTTACTTGGGAGAATTAAAAGCTTGATGACATAAATGTATAAAAAGAAGGAGGAGGAGGAGGAGGAGGAGGAGGAGGAGGAGGAGGAAGAGGAGGAAGAGGAGGAAGAGGAGGAAGAGGAGGAAGAGGAGGAAGAGGAGAAGAAGAAGAAGAAGAAGAAGAAGAAGAAGAAGAAGAAGAAGAAGAAGAAGAAGAAGAAGAAGAAGAAGAAGAAAATAATGTTGGGGAATATTTGTACAGATTTTCACAATCTAAATATTAATCAATCTGAAAAAGATTGTGATTGGAGTCACATATTGGAATATAACTTTTGAAAAAGAACATGACAGATTGAATGGCCCATAAGTTAAACACCAAACCCAATGGATGTTAATCCAATCTTGGCATACTACTTGGTGCACAATTAAAATGAAGTAAGCACTAGCTATTATTATTTTTTGGGTACATTTATATTCAAATAATCAAAGATAGAGTCCTTACTCACTTTTGTCTCATTGATTCTGACTCAGAGTGACCCTATAGGGCAGGGTAGTATTGCCACTGAGCGTTTCTGAGACTGTCACTCTACTGTGGTAGAAAGCCTCATTTTTCTCCTGGGAACAGCTGGTGGTTTCACACTGCTGACCTTATGGGTAGCATCCCGATGAGTAATTAATACACTACTGAAAGTTACATAGATAACTTTATTGTGGCTTGAAAACAACATCAATTGATTCATGGACTCTTCAAAAAGAAAAGGTAACGTTTTTCACTATGATCAAAGGACACGAGGAACATGATGCTGTTAGATTGGAAGAGGAAGTTTCATATTTGATGCTACTGTGAACAGCCTTACATAATGACAGCAGCATGCGGGTTGTTATTTTGATTTTTCACTTTTAGAATCAACCTATATACAAGTTATGGTTTTGCTTGAAATTAGTAATGAAAACTCTCAAAATTTAATAATATAAGCATTTTGAAACTTCAGAGAAAGTCAATGGAGACGGTATGATCATCATACAATTACTAAGGAGGAGAAGGGATGAGTAGGTGAAATTTAATGTCATTGACTCAAAGCCATGCCCCTGGCCACAGAAAATTAAGCTAATGTTTAAGATTGATTAATCAATATTGATGTTAATGTTAAAGAAACTATTAATAAAATCAAACCAACCAAACACCAAATATTATTGGCATATGAAATGGAGCCATCCACCAGACAAGCTATAACAGGAAAGACTCCAAAATGATGCCTCTTCCGAACCAAAACCGGCGCGAAGAAGAGAAGCATTCCTTTGGGTCTGTACTCTTAACATTCCCTGTTGATTTTTTTTTAATGCGTGTGATGTGAAAGTTAGATTTTGTGTCAACTTGGCTAGGTCAGCATTCTCAGTGGTTTGGGAGTGAAGGCTTAGTAGTCCTCCCTGCTATTATGTAGCACAATCTAATCAGTTCCATAACTGCATCTACTGTGAGAAGCCAATCACTGGTAAGCATTAGGCTGGAAGGTAACCCCTTTACTAAGGCACAGTCCCTAAGGCAATTTAAAGGAAGTTTCATTGGTGATATGGCCTAATTCCTATGTAAGTGATTGATGTGAGGAAGCTAGCTTCTTTCTTGCTGATTTTTAAATATGTAAGCATCTCTATCATTTTAACATTGGAGAATACTAACTGCCCCCGAAAGAAAATAAATACATAAATAAAAATGGTTATATTTTATAAAAACGCCTTGCCTTGTATTTCTTGTTCTTATGTGTTGGTACTATACTTTTAATGATTAAGCAAGATAGTTTGATGAAAATAAGGTACTATTAGTTCAGCTGCAAAATAGGTATAGAATATGTACAAAACCCTCTACTATTCTAAAATGTACAATCTTGCCCATAATGTTAAACTCACTCAAGTTTTGTTTCCAATGCGATCCAAAATGTTAATAAATGCATGCATTTATAAAAGAGTAACTTTTCCCTCGGCAAAAGTAGGAGATCAAAAGATTGTTAGAAAAGTTACAACTACAACAGCACAATAATTGCTACGCCCACCTGAGCTATTCTTTCCATTAAGCCATCATTCAGTATTGCCTGCTGACCCTGTTCCTCTTCTTTTTATTGAGTGAAGCAATAGATCCTTCTCCTAGTCATATTGAAGAGATTAGGAAATTCAGCTCCATAATGCCACTGTTTCAGGACCAAGATTCTGGACCACAAAATTATATACTGGACCAGTCTACCTGAGCCCCAAATGCAGATTCTGCTAAAAGAGTCTGTGACTGATTCTATAGTGTGTGATAACAGGGCAGCTCGGCTGGCTTTCACAGAACCTACTTTGTACATGTGTTTCTGCCGAGTACGACAAAATCAGCAAAGCACAGTCTTCCATCCTCCTACAAAGGGGTTCCCTAAAGACGGGCTGAACACAAAGCTCAGCCCTTTCAGTGTGCTGTCCTATTGGGGGAAAGAACAAATTGTTTGCAGAGTACATGTGTCTCTGCAGACCTCTCAGAGACCAGTACTGGTAAGTCCCCAAATAACAAACAACAGCTTTCTTGCACCCGAATAACAGAAATAATGACTAGATTTTAGAAGTCACATACTCTGTAGCTAAAGAATAGGTGACTTCTAAAATCTATTAAATATTATTTTTTCTAAATAAATCTAGTCATTGTGAGAATTAAGTACATTTTCATAGAAAAAGTAATAATTTAATCACTAATCACTTAATGGTATTTTGCCTTAAAAGCAATGATTTTTTATTGTCTTTCTAGCTTTTCCTTATACCTCCTATGGCAATGGACATCCCTGGATTTCTATGTAAATAATGGGTAAATGACATGTTATTTTGGCAACATACACAATTGCCTATGTACACTATGATCATTACACGTGCTTGCATACTATTTTTGTGGGTATCTTATATGCAAAAGAGTGGTAAATTTGACTTCTCTGACATTAAATAAAAAGTTTAAGGCCTTTTTTCCTACTTAAAAATGAACCAAAAGGACCAATTGATCAGTTAAAACTGAAACTGGCCCAAGAAGTGACTAAATTCATGTAACTTGAGCTGTGTTTGGAAGAAATTCTACTGAACACAACAATGGAAGCTTATCAAATCAAAATTTCACATAGATTTTCCGCAGCCCGACTAATGAGTCCTGGCTCATTGGTCAGCTATGGAGAAAATTCAACGGAGCTCTGCTATAGGAAATCTCGGCATCAGAGAGTGCTCAGTGGTTCCATTACATCAGTATTGTGCTGAATAAAGCACCCAGGGTCTCTGCTGCTTTTGAGACTAATTTTAGAATACTGTAGTTATTAATTCTTCAGCTTTTTGATTAGAGCCAGACCCTTCCACTGAATGAAAATCTCTTTCATCCTGCCAAAGTCTTGAAATATTTGAATTTCATGAAACATTGGGATTGTTTGGGCTTCTAATACGGTGTTACATTGTTAAACATGACTGGCAATCTTCAACTAGAAAATGGGCATCTGTAGGGTGAATTCTAAAGCATAACTGAAAATGTTAAGGATGTCGTTACATGTAAATACTGTCTAGAGCATCAAAATAGACATTTTTAAAAAACAAAAAATGGAGGAACATTGTAACTGATATTAGTTCTGCCCCTTAGTACAAATGATTATGTATGAAGAACACTCCACTCAGTTACTGACATTTATACTCAGGCTTCATCAAATTTCACCTTCAATGAAGGATCAGCATGCTGCTGTTTTTTGTTTATTTGTGTAATGAGTTCACCTGTTTCAAGATGAATTGATAGGCCCCCAAAAGAATGAAAACCACTGAATAATTCTCATATTACATAGTGATAAAATATTAATAGCTACTTTTCCTGAGAATTAATTGTATGACAAAGCTTCAAAGTTCATGGAAAATGGAATAAAAAGATAACGAAATCTCTTCACAAGCTTTTTGAAGTTCCATCAAATACAAAAATCATCTTTGGCTTCTACATAGGGTCCATCTTTCAACTAAATTCTAAGAGTTAGAACTATATCATAACCCATTTTCAAATAATTTCTTACATATTTTTCAAAAATTATTTAACAGAAAAAAAATTAATGGAGAAGCAATGGATTCCATAATATATTTTCTTTTGAGGATACTGTGTGAAGCAAGGTTCTCGAGAGAAACAAAACCAGGACACATATGATTACATGTATATAGAAGGACAGGTTTATACAGCGAGAAGGAATAAAACAGCTAATTAGTCTACACAGCAGTACAGAGAGCTCAGTGCAACTCACTTTTGTGGAACAGTTAATATACTGGAGGTCCTTCAACTCACATGGGGGAAGCAGACAGAGAAGTCTTCCCTCAGGCAAGACAGGCAGTCTGCCCACAGGCAGCAGACAGCAGCATGGATCAGCAACAGTCAGTAGCACAAGAGTTTAGCAAAGCAGGCCCGATGCAATCTCAAACTCAGGCAATTTAAGGCAACAGAATCCACCAACCTCAAGCTCAAGTGATACATGCACCAACAGCGTGGCAAATCAGGCCTTGAAGGAGACTCAAGCCCTAGTGACATGATCCAAGGGTTGGCTTGGCCCATAGGTAGTGTAGAACACAGGTTGAGGCAGACAACTAGCTAAAGCAGTAGCACACTGCTCCTATCCCCAGGGAACAAGGGAGATATGGATGCCGGCCATTTTCATTTATCTCTATTGCCCTCCAATCATACTGGGATCTGATCAAATTCTGCTGGCATGGTCCTATTGGCCTATTTGGAGCAATACATCTAACTATCACAGATATTAATGTATTGCCTTTTTGACCGATAAGGTAAATACTATTTCTAGAAATCTCTTATATGTGTCCCTCTATCCATTTATCTAACTGATATACTAACAACGACAGCAATAATTATAAATAATATTTAATAGCAGAGGTCATGCATTAATTAGTTATTATGTTTCAGAATCTCTGTTAAATGCTTTACATAGAATAAACTATTTAGTTCTCTTGATGATCTGAAAGGGTATAAATTCTCCAATTTAACAGATGAGAAATCTGAAACACAGAAAGATCATAACTTTTTCAATGTTAACACAAGTGACAGAACCGAAGTCTGAATACCAATCAGCCTCATGCCACAGTCTGTGTTTTACTACAATGGTGAGTAGGATGATTTAGAATATTTTATTCTCTAGTTTAAGTATATTTAGAAAACCATTTTCTTTGTTTTCAGTGGAGATTAAGTTCTCTGTCCCCCAGCTCCCAATCTCCATATATTTTCATGCCACTACTTTGTTTTCAACTTTCCATGTTAGAACTTTCAACAATGACTACGGTAATCAGATAACTTACCCGAATCAGTACATAGCCAAGACCCACAGGTGGCATGTGGTTAAATATTCTGGGGCAGTAAAAGGTATTAATGTATCTAATCTAATGTGTAACTAGGGTATCCTGCCTCCAGAAGGAAATCTAAGTATTTCATTCAAGGATTCCATCATGTTTCTCTTTTTTTTTTTTTTCAGGACTAATTTCCTGGCAACTCTTTGTTGTTGTTATAAAGCATAAAATTTAGTAAGTAACCAAAAAAGAAGAAACTTTCCCAATACCCCTTTAAAGTTGATTAACTGCAGACATAGAGGCACATTCATTTATCATTGCTACAGTTAAAGTATAAAATGTCCAATACCTTTAATAAGTCCTTTTTCTTGTAGAGTTTTCAGGGAAGGTCTTCGGGTAATAAACTTCTTTAATCTGCTTTTCACTCGGTTCTTGTCGGTTGTGTCGGAAGCACTATGATGCAGTCTGAACACTGAAGATTAAAAAAAAAATAAGCCACACAATTTCAGTAATTTTTTTATAATTACTAATTTATGTAGCCATAAATAGAAAAATAATACTATGAAACACGACTTGAATTGTTAGCTAAGGTTCTACTGCTTAGACAGGTCATAGAAGTCAAATTTTCCCATATAAAAGTACTATTTTAAAATTTTGTTCCTTGAACTGCTTAAGCACAATGAAAATATGGTCAGTTTTATATGTTCACAATTTACAATTATTTTTGTAAATTATTTTCATTCCTTTTTGTTAAATATAACAACCTATAGCTGGATAGTTCAACTTATTATTATATGCAAAATTATGATCAGAATAAAGAAAAAATCAGCTAAATAGGGGCAATGATCCCATTAGAATTATCCATTTTAATTTCAATGAAGCATAATTATATAGTTCCTCTAGGAACCTCATCCAGTGCTACCTCAGAAGTGAGGCTGGGACTCTACATCTGTAAAAGTATAGGAACGGAACCATCCTGGAAGGATGGACTATTTTTGACATAGATGGGGTTTCCATGAATGGGAATTGAGTAGATTTTCAAAGTTTCTATTTACCCAAATTCTTGTCAATTTTATTTGTATGTTTGTGTTTTGTTTTTTGCCATTAACCCCAATTGATGTCTTCTTCTGAAACAGGTATTTTTCTACTTTCCTTATTAATGATGCAATGATCAATTCTAAGTGAAATTGTGAGACCCAAATTTTCTTCAAACTTCTATTTTTTTCTTTTTTTGGTTCTCTATTCTCAGCTTCCTATCTTCAGCTTTATCTGTTAAGCACGTGTCCAAATTATTCACAAATATTTGAGTAGTATTGACTAGGCATCATGCTTAATATAAGCAGCTGTGAATTCAAAGGTGGGCACCATACGTCAAGTCTGGACCGACAGACTTCATGGGGTCTACAGGGGTGCTACTTCTAATAGCTGAAGGACAAGGTGGGTATCTTAACTGAGGCTTCCACTGTTTTCAGCTTGTTGTTTAAATGCGAAGATTCAGGCACTTTATTTTGGCACTCAATGGCTCTTTTCTTGTCAAATCTAACTGGTTCATGGTGTGGTGATTGTAAGAACAAATGAAGAAAAGACGTGTTTGTTCTACGGCAGCCCCCGGTGTTCACCATTAAGTCTTCAACTTGATTTGGCAAATGGGTGTTAAGGTGACATTCAGTGATGTCTCCAAATATTGTCAAGTGACTTCTGAAGGTAAAACTGCCCCCCCCACCCATTGACAATCACTTCTTTAGTATTTGAAGCAATGTGGCTTGCTTCAGTTCTCATGTTTTGGTGGTCGTAGTTTTATTCTATACATTGGGAAAATATAAAGAAACAGTAAAAAAATACACATATAACTTATTTAGGTAATATGTATCTTAATATATGTATAATGTCCCATGAGGACTCCTAGAAGCATGGTGGTTATGTGTTGGGCTGCAATCCACATGGTCAGCAGATGGAAACCACCAGCTGCTCTCTGGAAGAAAGATAGGGCTTTCTACTCCTGTAAACAGTTAGCGTGTTGGAAACCCACAGGGCAGTTTTGCTCGACCATAGAGTAACTGTAAGTCAGCATCAACTCAATGACAGTGAGTATCTCTCTTTCTCTCTCTCTCTCTCTCTCTCTCTCTCTCTCTCTCTCTCTCTCTCTCTCATCTATCTTCTATCTATATACTCACATGACATCTATTTTCTGTTTATTACATTAGTTTAGAATAAAAGTACAACCGCTGTCACAAGAGGCATGTCTTGATGTCCTTTGCCTCTAACAGTGGGTTCTCTTACTAGCAAAGGTGGGGAACCACTGAAACTTGCCAATTATAGTGCCCAGAACAATGGCTTTGAAAGTGTGAGGATTATGGATACCCTCAGCACTTAATGAATTAAGTAGACGAGTACAGTCTGAATTTTTGAGAGGTTGCCTTTGAGTTTGGGCAGTCTTAATTTACTCTCGTAGCATATAAAAATATCCATTTTACGTGCACCCTAATTTAAAATAGTTTATGATGCACAGATTTAGACCTATGCTGTCCATATGGTAGTCACTAACCACACTGAGTTATTGAACATTTCAAATGTGCCTAGTGTCACATGAAGAACGATGTTTTAAATATATTAGGTTAAATAAAATTAATGATTACTAGGTAATTATTGAATAATCATTAAAGTTAATTTTACTTATGTCTTTTTTTACTTTTAAAAATGTGACTACCAGAAAATAATCAAAACAGGTCCATGACAGGAAAAGTAGGAGCTTGAGTATTTCTTACCCCAAATTAGAGACCATTCCAGCAACTGATTTGGTGTAGTCAGCATGGCTGAGCAAAGATCAGACTGGTTATGGATGACAGCAAAGTCACCATGCATGTAAAGGAAAAAAATAGGTGACCAAATGATTATCAGAAGAGAATACACAACTTGCTTTAGAACGTGGAAGAGATGATAAAGTCTAAGAACCGAGCAAAAAATTTTAAAATGTGGCTGGAAAAAGCAAAAAAAAGTTTTATCATGAAATGTGCACAGAAGTGGAGTTAGAAACCCAAACGTGAAGAACAGGCAGGCAATCAAACCTCAAGGTGTGATAGTGAAGGCTTCTATCGGCAAGATAAAGAAAACTCAGGAAATAGCAGTTAAGCAGAGAATGAATGGAAGCATCGTCCCCAAAAGAATTGGCCAAGAGCAAACCAGCATAGAAGATACGATATAATCAAGAACGGGTGGTGCTGAAGAATATTCAAGCTTCACTGAAGGCATTATCATAAAACAAAGTTTCAGAAATTGGTAGAATGTCAATTGAGATAGTTCAACACATGAATGCAGCAATAGAGGTGCTCACTCAGCAATAGTAAAACAACAACAACAACAAAAAGGAATAGAGTTACCTGGCCAACAGACTGGAAGAGATCCATATTTGCACACATGTCTAAGAAAAATGATCTAACAGAAGGTAAAGATTGTAAAACATTACCATTAATGGCACATGCAAGAAAGGTTTTGCTGAAGATGATTTTAAAAAAACACAGCTGCAGCATTCTACCATCAGCGATCTGCCAGGAATTCAAACTAGATTCATAAGAGGACAAGGAATGAAAGATATCATTGATGTCATCAAGTGAAGTTTGGTGAAGCAGCGTGTGGCTTTGGAATTCACGGAAGCCTCACTAACAGACTGTTCCACAACGGTGCTTGCGTGTAGAAAGTGAGTAGAACTTGAAGCACTGTTTATTTTTTTCAAACGCTTAATGATGGAAATCAAAGACGGCCGCCTTCATCATGGATTGCATTCCGATATAAAGGAAACCAAGATTTTCACAACTGGACCGATGGGCAACATTATGATAAGGGGAGATAAGTTTGGAATTGTCAAATATTTCTTTTTAGTTAAACATGCAATAAACGTCGATGCAAGTTGCAGTCACGAAATCAAAGGACCTTTGGCAAATCTGCTGCAAAGACCTCTTTAAAGTGTGAAGAAGCAAATAATATGTCATCTTGAGAATGAAGGGGTATCTGATCCAAGCCATGGTGTTGTCAGTCACCACATGAACCTGAAAAAGCTGAACCATGAATGCAGAAGACCAAAAGATAAGACGTTGATGATACCTGGACCTGCAGGAAGCATGAGCACATTTGTTTTTGAAGAAGGTCAGCCAGCATGCTTCTTAGAAGTAAGGCTACTGAGACTCGTCGTCTCCTATAATTTGGGCTGCTTATCAAGAGGGCAAGCCCGTGGAGAAGGACAAAAGCTTGGGAAAGCAGAGGGTCAGCAGAAAGAGAAAGACTCTCAGTGAGACAGCAATGATTGAAAAGATGGTTCAGGTCCATGCAGTGTTTCCTTCTGTTGTACTTCGCGTTGCTAAGAGCCAGGGTAGACATGACAGCACCGAACAACAACAACACAACACTAGAAAACATGAAATGACACACATGGCTCATATTATATTTCTGGACAGTGCTACTGGGTGATAAGAAAAAGGATCATCTGCCAAAAGAAACAAACGCAAAGTGGCCATCTTCTATATTTAGGGCAGTGCTGGATTTAACTATAGTGGATACAATGCATATGGTCTGTGACAGTGACAAGTAATTTCAGTACAGCCTGGGAAGATGCATGATAGAGTTAAGTAGAAGAGTGAAAGGATCCTGGAAAGGGATTCACGTTTTACTCCAGGTCATGTTCTGGAGAAAGAGTAGGAATTATAAAACTATTCACTTACAACGTGGCGGTTCAAAGCCACACAGTGAAAGAAAGGCTTGGTGGATGGCTTCTGCGAAGAACAGAGCCAAGAGAATCCTATGGAGGAATTATACTCCGTAACTCATGCGGCTGACATTTGTCAGAACTGGCTCCACAGCAATATGTGTATCAGAAGCCAAGGAAGGAAAAATTGCTTTTATCCGACAATTGTTACAGATCCATCCGCTTCCACACACTCTGTGTGCATAGTGCTTTGTCCTTGTACTTATAGAGGTGACGCTGGAAGCAGAGCTTTCTCTTTTGTTAGGTTAATGGAGAGTAAGCCAGTGTAGAGTGAATCTTAACTTCACCACTTCTAAATTATAAAAAGACCAGAACACACACACACGCAGCACACACACAAAGATAAGCTGCCTTGTGAGGATTGTCTATAAGCCAAGGATCCAAGGGGTGCCTGGAGTCATGAACAAGACTCGGCTGATGCCTTGAGGAAACGTTTAACTTCCAAATCAATGAGGGAGAATAAAATCTGTGCTTTACAGCCCTTGTGGTGGTGTTTGCGTTACAGCCGTTCTAGGTAACTAGGTAAGGCCTTATCACCATCAGACACAAACTAATTCAAAACTGTTGGCTAGAAGAGTCATGGTGAGCATATTGTGTGCTTACATGCTAGTCTGTCAACTGTCCTCTTCCGGGTAGCCATTGCAGTGGCCACACCAGTTGGTACATGAGCTGTACCAGCTGACAACTGTAGTCAATAACCCATAGATCTGGGTCCTACAGTGTTGGACTTGAAAGAATATTTTCATACAATAATACAATCTGCCTAGGGCAGCTTTAATCTATAGTTTGAAATTAAATAATCAGTTTAATTTTCACACATTACCAAAGGTAATATTTTCTATAGCCGATCTCACGTTCAAACCTTGAAGTTTCCCATGACAAAATGCTAAGGAATGCATAACCAAGGGAGATATTTCCTCTGCCATTTTGGAACTAGTTAAAATGATGTGATGAGAAAATTCTTTGCAAATTAAAATATACATGCGCTCGGTATAAATGCTAAATTATGAAAATAATTATGTAGTGAGTTATATCTTTCTTGGAATCCCCGAGGTTCTCTGGTTATGGTAGTCATAATTAGAGAGAGATATATGTACATTATATTATTTTGAACACTACCATCTGGCTCTAATGTGAGAAATATGTGTAAGGTGCATTGCTTCTCAAAGAAGATAGTAATATGTTTTTAAATGATTTACCTTATTTCCTTCTTAAATACTGAGAAGCTAGCAGAACCTTGGATGTGATTCCATGGTTTTTAACAACCCCGAAATCTCTCCAACGTTGCCTCTAATGCCGACTCTCTGGAGACAGACTCCAGCATCCACTTCTCTTTCCTGATGACATAAATAATCATCCTCAGATGACAAGTCAAATCCTAAGGCCTTGCCATCATTCATTCCTCTCGTTTTGTTCTGAGAAGAGTTATGCAGAAGTTAGAGTCAATAGATGACTATAATAGATGGCATGCTTTTTATTAGCCAAATAACTTAAAGGAGCTATAAATACAAAATAAAAATGTAAAACATAGATGGTTATAAAGCAAGGTCCATCACAGGGCCCCTTAAAACAGCAGTAAATGTCTTCGAGTATTGTGGTTTGCAAATCTGATTTTAACAGCCAAACTTAGAAAACAGTTTACGCTTTTCTGTTGTCAAGGGAGAAAAACTTGCCAAATTGTTCATTTTAAGTAAATACAACATCACCAATTAAGGAAAGCAAAATTTAAACACATGCCTGTGATAATCAGGACATAGTTTGCTTCTGATTTCACTACTGATTTTAACAGAACAGGGTTTCTTGCGTTTTCCCACAGCACCCAAGTGACCCCACACATACTTTTAGTAACTTGTAATCACACAGTGCAAATAAAAGGATACTTTACTGGAAAATACACAGTGTGGTACAATCATCCATCATTTATGAAAAATAGAATTAAGCCTTCTCTTTTTCCTCAGAGAGTCAACTAGTTTTTGAGGGCGAAATTTCCTGCAGTTTAAAGATTTATGTTAAGCCAATGAGCTGGGGGTTTTTTGTGCTTTTTTTTTTTCTCTTCCCTTTTTTCTTCCCCCACTCCCATTTAAACTTTTTAATTCAAAAGTGAAAAGAGCACAGTGAAATGTGGGATTAAATTCCAAAGTACCTAATCTGATTTATTTACGTAGGATACAAGAGGTATCACCCATCATGAGCCATCTTGTCATTCTCATGAACAATGAACCTCAATGTAATTAGTATCTAAGATATTCTGGAATTGACTTTTATTTCCTTTTTTATTTTTATATTTCGTCCCCCCTCTAAGCTAAAGCATAGAATGCGTATGTTCCAAAGCCTAAGGATTTTGAATAACAATATACAATTTGAGTCTCAATGCACACAGGCCAAAGGCATTAGTTTTAAGCACCATTTTTAACCAGTTGAAAGATTTAATTGGTACTAAAGCAGCTCGCACTAGAGAACAGTTTTGATTGTGGGCTTTCTAAGTTGATCTTAAATAAATATCATTACATATGAGAATAGGCATTAGACCAACACAAGTTTTATACCTGCCACAGCTGACTGTGTTAAAATCATTTCTAGATGTAGGAATGTTTATTGTAATGGGGGCCCTTTATATATTTATATTTCAATGGAAACAACATAGTTTTCCCAACGAATAGTCACTAACATTCTATTAAGGGTATGGGAAGCACACAAAAAAAACCCAAATCTTCCAGAATCTAACAGTTTGTATTATATGATCCCAAACTGAGAATCTGCCAGAACTTCCCTAGCTGGGGACTTTATTTTGAAATATCCTTCTCTTCTGCCAAACTGCTGTTCTTGCAGTATTCCCATGCTACAATTACATGTTATTATTATTATTTTATTTTTAAATTTGGAAATGCTGGGAGAGCTAATGTTTCAGAAATGTTGCTCAAGAAAAGCAGTCATTACATTTCAGAAATGGCTGTTTCCAACAGCATCCTAGTCTGTGCGTACCCATTTCAAGTGTGAAGGTTGACATCAAGGTTTCCAAATGGTTCATTCCAGGGTGATTCCCCTTGCTGAGAACTTGCATTTCTACTAAAAATTTGCATTTGCAGCCCAGATATACTGAGTCTTGTAGGATCACCTGGAGATCTTGTTAAAATTTAGATTCTGATTCAGTATACCTGGTGTGGGAAACAGAAAGATTTCTCCCAAGTTGTCTCCCCCAAATATATGCTAAACCTGAGATGCTGCTTGCTTGCTACACATTGTAAATAACTGTAACACTCAGTCCTTGAAAGTAGGTCAGAGGTTATTCTCCTTAAGGGATCTAGAGCAACCAGCCTGTATAATCTGACTCACTCTAAAGAGGACCACTCCCTTCTGACATTGCTCCCTTGAAGGAGTGCCCCAAGGCAAGTGTGGGACCATTTAAGGATGACTAAGTTTAGGCCATTCTATTGAGTCTAAGGTACACCCATCTTGCCACATTTGTACCCCTATTCCCTCCCAGTACTATTGCATGTACAAACCCCTAGGTCATCCCCCTTCTATTGCTTGTATTGCCTATGTTAAAACGCCTTCTCGGGGCCTACACTGTTATCTGTAATCAGAAGCTAAGCTTTGCAAGCTTTGGTGAGAAATAAAATGAGATGAAGCTCTCTCCTGCTCTCTCGTCCCCCACCTCCACGTGGACCACCAAGAGGAGCTGAGGTGAGCATGCTACTATGAAATGTGTCTTACTCTTATTTTACTCTCTCTCTCATCTCTCTATTCCATATGACTTTACTATGTATGATCTTTATATATCTTAACTGTACAATTGTGCCTACTAAACCCATGATTAGCTGACTGGCTACCCCCACAATCTGGAGCGGAAATACAAATCCCACTGAAGCACAATGAGCCAGCTTCAAGTCCTGGTCTGGAGACAGAGCCACATCAGGTGTCCATGGACATATTTATGAGTTGCTAAGAGAAACACATGAAATCCAGGAGCAGGGTTATGGCAAAACCTGTAGCATTTACTTAGTGCAATCATCTTACCACGCTGCAGCATCAGGATCTGGTGATCCAGCAAGAAATGACAGAATAGGGTTATGTCAGGCTCTTCGTCCCCAGAGATTCCAAAACTCTACTCAAACCATCACACAGATTACATAAGAAATCACACCACTAATTTTTCTTCACTCATCTTTTCCAAGAAATCCTCCTTCTTTTTCAAATTCCTCTAGTTTACCACTTTCCAAATTGTTGAAACAGAACCTTTTCCTCTAACTGAATGAAAAGAGAAATTGGGTTTATTTAATTTACTTTCTAGAGCATACACACGTGTGCGAGTTCATGGGGGCAGGAATATACACTATACTGCCTTCTCCAGTCTGCAATTTTAGAGCTTCCAGAAGTTCACGTATAAATCACAACCTACATCAGAGCAGTCAGTCAGGGCAAGTTTGGTCTTAATATCCTGCTAATCAGTTAAGAGTTTCTTTCCTTTCACATGTTCCACAGAAATAAAAGTAATTTTTTCCAACCCAATTGACAGACTGGGAAGCTAAATTATTGAATCTGTGACTTACTTAAAACACACGTCAAGATTAAATCTATAAATAATTGAAACAAAAAATGTAGGGTATTTTATCAGCAGTGATATGTTTTAACTACTTTAATTCTCATGGATGCTGTAGAAATATGAGATAGATTATTAGACTTTTGACAGAACAGTACACAGGCATTACCTTCCTAGTGATTCATATCTATCCTATCATGTGAGGAAACATGGGAATTCATATAATAAAACTCTTTACTTTTAGACAATTTAGTCTAAAAGTCTAAAGAATCAAACATAAGCAAAAAGAATTGATTAATGTACAGTCATTTCAGAAGATACCACATGCTAAAGAAGCAATGGTACTGAAGGAAAAAAACCCAAGTGCAGGTTTTGGCAAACAAACAAACAAATGGATCCAGGAACTGCCAAAACACCTATTGAGACATCCCCACAAATGAACGCAACACTGTGAGCACTCTCTTATCTACATCACGGCATTCGGAAGGCAGCTACTAGGCTAAATGACTTGAACAAATCCTTACACTTGTCTATTCCAAAAAAAGGTGATCAAAGAGAATGTGGAAAATATCAAACAATATGATTAATATCAATGCAAGTAAAATTAGGCTGAAAATAAAAAGAAAACAAACATTATAGGGGCATAGCAAGACTTGAAGCATTCACTGATAAAGATAAAAGACTACAGACTTTATGGATTACACGTCAACATAAATAAAACAAGAATGCCCCCAGGATGCATGAAGAAGGATTTCATTTCACACGGATCTACACTCTATGCCTGTGGAAGCAGCAGTCAAGCAATCGAATGACATGTTGCGATGGAAAAATCTGCTCCAAAAACTCTGCCTGAGATGTGAACAAAGCAGCCACCTTGAATACTAAGGTGTGTCTGAGCCAATCCATGGCATTTTCAGTAGCCTCATAGCGATTGTGAAAGCTGGACAATGAATAAGAAACACCGAAGAGAAAATTGGTGGCATTGCAAGATGGTGTTGATGAAAAAGATGGAGGGTATTGAACTGCCAGAAGAGGGAGCAAATCAGTCTTGAAAGAAGTACAGCCAGAATGCTTACTGAAATCAGGATGGTTAGATCTGTTTCATGTATTTTTGACATGTCCTCAGGAGGAACCAGTCCCTGGAGAAGAACATAATGCTAGCAAAATAGAGGGTCGGAAAAAGAGGAAGGCCCTCAATGAGATGGATTGACACCGTGGCTGTAACAATGGGCTCAACTACAGCAAGACCACAGAGGATGAAGGAGTTGTTGTTGTGGTTTTGTTTTGTTTGTTTGTTTTCAGTTATTCAAATAGCCACTGATGATGAGGAATGACTCAATAACATCTAAAAATCACAAAATCCAACTTTCTGTATTTGTTACACTTTTATAGTTTACTCTCACATTCCTGGCATTCACACATCGAAATTCTAGAAATATATTCTTACAATGATGTCTATATCTATAACGTCCGTTAAAGCATTCATTGGTATATGACACAGATGGCCCACTGTTTTTTCAAGTATAGGCTTTTTTTTAAATTTTGGTAATTGTACATTAGACGCAAGGATGGGAAGGCAGGCTTTGTGTCACATATTTCGGAGATGTGATTGGGGGAGGTCGGTCCTGGAAAGGACATCATGTTTGGCAACTGCAGAGGGCAGTGAAAAAGAGGCGGCCTTTGACAAGATGAACTGAGGCAGCAGCCGACACAAGGGGATCAAGCATAAGGACACGTACAATGGAGACACAGGACCGGGCTGAGCTTCTTTCCGCTGTACACAGGGTCACTGTGAGGTGCATCTAATAACATGTTGATAATGAATTTCTATTTTTGGATAATGTATTTCTACAGTGTGAGTTTAAAAGACCATTTCTTTTAAAGCTTTCTAAATAGCATATAACATAAATGAATCATTAATATAACATATATAATAAATATAACATAATATAACATATAACATTAATGAATCATCTTGAAAATAATGACGATGACGGCTAACAATATTATAACATATACATTTTCATTCTGTTTTAGATACATGTAGTTAATTTCATAATTCAGTATTGAAAAGAATTTTAGCAACAAGTTAGGAAAAGACTACATTTTTAATAAAAAAGAGGAAAGACTAAAGAGAAAATTTAAACAAAAACATAACTTATGATTTCTAAAGTGGCACAGAACAAGATGTTTTCCCCTTGAAATAAAATCAGATAGAATGTAAGATGTAAAGGTTCTGACCATTAAGACATTCCTCTATTGACTAGATCCTTCGTCTCTGGCTTTTTCATGACTTGATATAGTGTCAGTAAAACTTTGTCACTTGAGAGCTGTTCATAGCCTTGATAAATTTGATAATAAAGTAAGTGGTTCCTGAGCTAAGGCAGTAGCTGATCGTGAAAGCTAAATTCCTAAAAAAAAAATAAAATAAAATAAAAAGGGAGTGGGGAAATCTCATAGGACATCATTTCAGACAAAGAGCCCTATGAAGTAGAAATATGTTTTCCATGCAGAGAGATTGTATAGTAAATAGACTGTAGTGATAGAAA
Source organism: Tenrec ecaudatus (assembly GCF_050624435.1). NCBI lineage: Eukaryota > Metazoa > Chordata > Mammalia > Afrosoricida > Tenrecidae > Tenrec > Tenrec ecaudatus. The sequence goes on from NC_134542.1 coordinate 98,565,653, forward strand.
ACAGGCTTTAGCCATATCAAATGAGAAGAGAATTCTATATGAATGTGAATAACAGTTGAGAGAAAAAAATAGGGGAGAGAGAGAGTAATTCCACCACAGAAGCACTAAGGTTGGAGGCAACTGTTTCTTATATTTCTGTGGTAAATAGATAATGTTATGGAATGAAGTATAATTGTAGTATTTCAATGATAATATTTAGATATAGGTTCACAAATAGTAGGCCATGTTTAAGGCAAAAAAATTAAACCACATCATCTGCCATAGCATCCATTCCATGGTTTCTCTATCTGGGATTTCCAAGATAGTAAATCTTTATTGGAACAGAAAGCCCTACCTTTCTCCTCCCAGAGTGATTGGTCAGTTTGAACCAGTGACCTTGCAATGCACAGCATAGGGCCTAACCCACAGAGGCCACAATACCATACTTAGTACTGCTTATATTTGTGATATTTATATTCTCTCTTCATAGATAAGTATACATATATCAAGTGTGACTAATACATATTCTGTGTGTATGTGCACATATATTTGTACCCTGTGAGAATGTGTGAAGCTTTAGAACCAAAGAAGCAATAATTAAGAGGAGGTGGTGAAAACTATAAAATGTACTTTTGGTTTTTTAGATTGTAATAAAATGCTAACATAAATATTTGGATTCCCAAAAGTTTGTGGAACTTTCCATTATCTTTTAATTAAATTTCATTTTTTTAACGGTTGAAGCTCCCTTGTATGTTTTCATGTATTCTGTGAATGTAGTCTCCATTTCCTCTTTGATTATCTACAATGTTAGCCAAAATGATAGTAAAAATTCACTTTTATTAATAACAGTACTGTTTGGGGACCAATGCTATATGGCAGTGGTTCTCAAACTTCCTAATGCTGCGATCCTTTAATACAGTTTCTCATGTGTGGTGACCCCTTTGTTAGTCTAGGTACATTAGAGAAACAAATCCACAGAAACTCATATATATATAAGAGAGAGTTTTATGTAAAGGGTAAGTTCACATCAAGAAGACATTCCCACCCAGTGCTGCCCAACCCCACAAGTCCAACATTAACCCATATGTCTGACACTAATCCACAAATCCTCCTCCATCTCACAAAAACACATGCAATGACACTGACTGCAGGGGGAGAGCTGAGTCAGTAAACTTGTAAGCATCTCAGAGCTGGCAGGGGTCTCCACGAGGCTACTCCAGCACCCAGGGCTGCATTTGGGTAGGTTCATGCAGTTATTCCTCAGGGAACTGGTTAAGGCAACTGTACCCTGGTCCGGCCATCAGAGAGCAAGAGGCCCGAGAAATCGAAAGGCGAGGCTCACTAGCTGTTTATCCCTCCACCCTTCAATTAATCCCACATGTATTTATTGGCCACGTTGGCACCATAAACTTTAACTACCCCACCCCACAAGCACAAAATTATTTTCGTTGCTACTTAAACACTGTTATTTTGCTACTGTTATGAATCAGACAACACCTGTGGAAGGGTCCTTGGACCCTTAAAGGGGTTGCGGCCGACAGGTTGAGAACCACTGCTATATGTTAACCCTATACTGAACATGCTGCCTCTTACATAAGCCTCTAGACATCCACTGTGGTGGTGGTAGGTGCAATTGCGTTGGTTCTGACTCATAGGGGCCTTAGGTAAGCCAGAATGAAGCACTGTCTAGTCTTGCTCCATTCTCACTATTGGTATATTTGAGCCCCTTGTTGCAGTCAATACGGCAATCCATTTTGCTCAGGGTCGTTCTCTTTTTGCTGCCCTTGACTTTAACAAGCATGCTATTCTGTTCCAGGAGCTGGTCTCTCCTGATGACATGTCCAAGGGACGGGAGACTTAGTTTTGCCATTCTTGTTTTGCAGAAACATTCTCACTGCACTTCTTCCAAGACAGAAATGTCTTTTTCTAGCAACCCACGGTACTTTCCATATTCCATAACACTACAATTAGAAGATATTCATTCTTCTCTGGTCTTCATATTTGTATCCAGCTTTCCCATGAAGATGAAGATGTCAACAACTCATGGTGTGATTGTTAGGGCTTATGCATAAGGGCAGGGCTGGAGCTGAACCTCTCAATTGGGTTGTAGCCTGATGACACCTCCTTGAGTTCATTGGCCTTTCTGTACAAGAACGAGAGACTGAACAAAGTTGAATCCTCTTTGACCCTTTGCCTTCTGCAGAGCTGGACCTTGCCTTTGGTTCTTTTATCTCCTGTTGCATTGGCTGCCGATTCCCAGAGCTGTTAGCAGACTTTTGATGGTCGATTCATTTGGCTGAATTTGGGTCTCTGCATCCATAAGTGTATGCTGTCTCTGCTTGTCTTCCTGCTTCCTGCTTCCTGCTTCTTGTTTCCTGACAGCTTCCACCAGTCGAACCAGACTCGATTTATATATTCTACAACTGTGTATGCCATTTATAAATCTCTCTCTCTCACTCATTTTGCATGGTGCAATAAAGAGCCTTAGATATAAAATAATTAAAAGCACTTGGACTGGACTTATCTATTTCTACAACCATGTAAGCCACGTTTGGATAGCAACGCAACATTGTGGGAAACAGAAAGGTTATTTCCCAGGTTGTCCCCCATATGATATACCAAATCTAAGGTGCTGCATGCTAACACATGGTCAATGACCATGCACTCAGAGGTCAACTGCTTAAAGGTTATCTACACAATCCCCCTTGGACCCATTTGGTTGTGGGGCTGGTTCAGATACACCCTAGTCCTCTCAGTGTCTTTACTCTCTAACACACTTCATGGTACAGTCTTAAGCAGCAGACTTCCCAACACATTATGCCATTTGGCTTCTTGGTAGCTTCCATTAGCATAGGTTATATAATATATATAAATATATTATATTATAAAAGTAAAATGAAAGTCTCCACGCATTAAAATATCTTCGCCTTTAATCATGATGTTGTCCATAGGTCCAGTTGTGAGATTTTTTTCCCCCTTCACACTGAGTTCATTGGTGGCTTTGTGGGTTACACACTGGGCAGCTAACCACAAGGTCACAGTTTGAACACACCAGCTGTTGCTTGGGGGAAAGATGAGGCTTTCCATTTCCATAAAGATTTGTAGCGCTGAAAATTCAAACAACAGTTCTAAGAGTTGGGACTGACTAAGATGATCGTGGGTTTGGGTTTTAGTTTAGGTTTACAGTGACTGTAATCCATACGGATGGCTCTGGTCTTTGATCTTCGTTGGTTAAGTGTTTCAATCCCTCGGCACATGCAGAAAGCACATCTATGACCTGTAGACCCCAGGTTGCTAATGAGCCCTTCTCCACCCTCATGCTGCATTCTTCTTCATCCAGTACAGTTTCTTGGATGACTTGTTCTGTGTCCAGATTGAATCAGTATGATATGGGGCCAGATATCTGATGTTAAACCATGCAGTATCTCCCCATTCCTTTTGAATAACTGTCTCTTGGTCTATGTTTGGCTTCTCATGAGCACAATGCAATATTGCGTCAATTTCATTCTTTGTAATGTTATCTGTGGTTTATTATTGATGCAAGGAGTGGAGTGCAGTTGCACAGCAATGAAATATAAGGGAATATATTTCTAGTAGTCTCTGCGTTCATTGCATATCCATCTGAAGTGAGTGGTGATATCCCTTGTTTCATGTGCTTGTCTGACTCTGACTTGAATTTCTGCAGTGCCGTATCAATGTATTACTCCAAATGTGTTTTAATTACCTTCACCAAAGTTTTACTCTCTGGATGATATTAGTGGAAGAAAAATGGGACTTTCTACTCCTATAAAGTTGCAGTTTCATAAATTCATTGGGGGCAATTCTACCCATTCTATAGGGTCACTCTGACTCAATGACAGTGAGATGTGATATTGTTATTGTTTGATAATTTCCACACGCTGTGATTTTGCTTCCTTTGTATATCATATTTTCGATGTCATGCCATAGCTCATCAGGTCTTCTGACATTAGTGTTCCATATGTCAAATCTGTTCTTGAGATGATTTCAGAAATTCAAGTGGAATATTTTCAACATTGTACTTTGTCCCCAATGAACCTGTTTCAATTTTTGTCAGTTTCAACCTGAACTCGATATGAGCAGTTGATGGTCTCTTTCACAGTTGGTTCTGGCTCTATTTAGGCTGCTGATATTGAGCGTCTCTATCCTCTTTTCACACAGATGTAGGCAATTTGATTTCTTTGTATTCCATCTGGTGAAATCTATGAGTATAGTTGTTCATTATGCTGTTGAAAGGGGTATTTGCAATAAAGAAACTGTTGGTCTCGCAAAATTCTCTTTGCCATCTCAAGCTTTGTTTCTAGCAGCAAGACTGTTTCCCAACTACTGATCCTTCCTCTTTGTTTCCAACTTGTACATGCCTTTAACCATTAATTGTAATGCATCTAGTTGTACAGCAACTGAAGAAGTTGGTAGAATTCTCCAATTTTTTCATCATTGGCTTACGTTGTCAGTGCATAAACTTGAGTAATAGCTCAATTAACTGGTCTTCTTAGTTAAGTTTTCAGATATTATCCCATCACAGTGAACATTGTACTTGTGAACAGATCTTGAACTGCTCTTTTGGATGATGAATGGGACAAAATTCTTCTTGGATTCATCATTTCTGGCGTACTACACCATATAATTTTCCAATTAAATGGGCTATTCCAGTTCACTTCAGTACATGAATACCTAAGATGTTGATCTTTAGCATGCCATTTTATTTATGATGACTTCCAATATTTTTGTTTCATACGTTTTACATCTATTTTCTTATTGAATATGGATGGGTGCAACATCCCCCCCCCTTGTTTTGGGCCATGCCCCATCAACAAATGAAGGTCCTGGAAGCTTTGCTTCATTTATGTCAGTAATGTTGGCTCTTCCTTGCAGTGGAAGCTCTCCGCTAGTCATATTTTGAGCGTCTTCCAACCTGATGGGCTCATTTTGCAGAATTATGCCAGATAATTCTCTACTGCTCCTTGTAAGAGTTTTCAGTAGATAATCTCTTCAAAGAGGACCTCCTGCTCCTACTTAATCTTTTCTTTCTTTGGGAGCATCATTAGAACCCATTTACCATCGGTGACCCTGCGGGTAGATGAAATAATGGTGGTGTCATTTCCAGCACCACAGGAACAGGAATGTCACCACACCACAACAAGCTGACAGAGGGGGTGGAATTATTTCAATGTAGTAGGTTCTGTCATTGTCACTTATTTTGCAGATTACGAGTTTGAAGATAAAAATAATTAAACATGTAGCAAGTAAATAACAGAGGCAAAAATCAAATCCATGGCTAGCTGATTACATCCTGTGACTATTCCACATAACTGCCCTCCAGCTCCATTCATTTGGTGACGCTGCTTTAAGTGTCTAAGAGAGGTGATAATAGTCCTACGCTATATTCATTTACTTCTGACTTAAAGTCTCAAAACATCTACTTCACATGAAAGGCTTAGTGGGATTCTCTCTCCATAGTGTGCACCACCGATGAGGAACTTGATCATCGATCAAGAAGTATTTGTGCAAGCAGAACAAGGGAATACTGCATGGGTAAAAGCTGGGGATGTGTGTGTCCTCTCCTCATATTTATTAAATCTGTAAGCCAAGCAAATCATCACAGAAGCTGGATTATATGAAGAAGAATGTGGCATCTGGATTGAAGGAAGGTTTAGTAACAACCTGAAATATGCAGATGATAAAACCTTGATTGATGAAAGTGAGGAGGATTTGAAGTACTTGCTAATGAAGATCCAGGATGGTAGTATTCAGTACGAATTATTGCGCAATGTAAAGAAAATCAAATCCTCACAATTTAATCAAAAGGTAACCTCAGATACACAGAGAAAGATTTGAAGTGGTCTAGGATTACGTCTTGCTTGGATCCACAATCAGTGTTCTTGGAAGCCGCAGGCAAGAGATCAAACGATGTGTTGCATTAGATGAATCTGCTGCACAAGGCCTCTTCAGAGTACTGAAGAGCGAGGATGTTACTATGAGGACTAAGCAATGCCTAACTCAAGTCATGATTTCTCCATTGCATGATATGTGGAAAATTGGACATTGAATAAGAAAGACCAGAGAACAGAATAATTTGAATTGTGGTTCTTGAGAAGAATATTGAAAGTACTATGGACTATTAAAAGGACAAACAGATCTGTCTTGGAAGACAGATGGCCAGAGTTTTCCTTAGAGGAAGAAAAATGCAAGACTTACCATCGATAGTGCATAAGCCAAAAGTTTCAGCACATTTTCTATGCAGTCTTTATGTTAAAATTAGGTGCCTTGGCTGATATTAGGGTTGGCTTATACTCGGGTATATATGGTACTTTGTCTTACATACTTTGAACATATTGTCAGGAGAGATCAGTGCCTGAAAAAGGATGTCATGTTTGGTAAACTGGAGAGGCAGTGAGAAAGAGGAAGGCCCTGAATGAGATGGATTCATACCATGTGCATCGGGTCAGAACCACTCGATGGCACCTAACAGCAACAACAACAAGTGTGCATCAATATAGATCTGAGAATGTGAATTGTCTTGGATGACACTGATGGATCACAGTACATGAACAAAATTGATAGGTGGATAATCTGTGCATTGCCAGTAAGAAAAACTAGTACTTCCTGAGCTCTATGGTCAAGGTGTTTACTGGCTGAAATGTTAGTATCAGAATGAGCCACCATGTCCTTCAATACAAGAAAAGAAGGGCTTTGGAATGGAGTAGGAGGATGAAAATTTGGACTCTCTTTTAAGCATTCACAGCCAGTAACATATTTCTCCACTTCATCCCCTTCTTCTTCTCTCCGACATTCAGTCTTAGACAGACAATGGCATAAAGACACACCTGTTGACATATACAAACTCTTAGCTTTTCTCAATCAACTTAGGACACTTCTTTCTTCTCTTGCCTGACCTCAGAGCAAAATCTGTTTGTTTTTATTCCCCAGTGTCCCATGGGAACTAAATAGAAGGGTTCAGCATCAGCATTTAAAGAAATTATATCAAAATAAAAATTGCTGATATACTCTTCTTCCAAATCCTAAGTCACTGCTTTCAAAGCTAAACAGCAACAACAAAACTTTTCTTTCTTTTAAGGACTACAGTTTTGTGATCTCTAATTGCAACTTTTAGCAGTGATGAGGTTTTATTCAAGTTATAGAAGTTTTTGTGCCTGGGTCTTTTCATCTGCTAAATGGATATATTAGTAGCCACACCAACATTTTTAGATCATTTTATTGGGGCTCTTAGAGCCCTTATAACAATCCATACATCTGTGGTAGTCACTTAATATGGTGTCAATTTAAGGTTTAAGAGTGTAGGGGTGGAGACTAGGCTGTCAATCTGGAGATAGCCAATGAGACTTCTGTGTGGGCATGGCCTTCTCCTGAGAATTCTGGAAAATCTGGTATTTCCTCCTTGGAGGTAGAAGACACCTCTCTCTGCTACTCCCTGGGAGACATTGCAGAAGACAAGCCACATGGACACAACCAGACCTTGGAAGCTGGAGAAGCCACAGAGAGATCCCTGCCAGCGCTGAGATGTTTACAACACCACTGGACCCAAAGACTTTCTACCCACTGGCTTGTGATCATCTTGTATCTGGCTTCATTGCATGTGTTTTGTGAGTCTGAAGAGGACTGTATAGATTGGTATCAGACATATGGGCTAATATAGGATTACGGACCTGACCTGGACTAGGCTGGGATGTTTTCTCGATGTTCAATTGCTCTTGTCTATAAATCTATTTCTTATACACATAGGTGTGTCCATGGATTTGTTTCTCTCTAGCCTACCCAAACTAACACAATATCCATTGTATCAAGCACATTTGTACATATGTCGCTGTCATCATTAAGATTGTTTTCTAATTAAATTTTCTGATGCATAGAAAATACTCAACATAATGCCTAGTACACAATAAACTCTCAATAAATTATATCAATGATTATTAAGTGTAAGTTTATGCCAGAAGTCCTGAATTTCAGTGTGTGATATGATAATCATTAAGTAAATAAAATGGTGTTCACAGTTACTCAAACAGAAAAAGTAACTGTCACTGACTCAATATTTACTGAGATACTGAGAATCTGAAAATGCCCTGGCCTTATTGGACTATGCGCTTCAGGTATTACTTGGTGTGTGTGTGTGTATATATATATATATATATATATATATATATATATATATATATATATATATATATATATATATATCTTAAATATGTAATGTACATATATATCTATAACTACATTAGCTCTGAATTAAAATAAAATCCAAGAAATCTGCCTGTGATCCAGTTCCCCCCGGTGGGGTGTGTTTCAAGACTTTGAACATGCGTTAGAGTCACTGGGTTTTGAAGAACTATCCATTAACGACTTTCTGAACTGTGACAATGGATATTGACAGTGCTTGTCAGACTAAACCACTATTGATTGGCTCACATCATGGGTATAGCAAAACCAATTTCTTTCGAGTGCTTTTTCCTAACTGAAATACATCATTTGCAGCCTTCGTCTCTGTTTATTCTAACGCCCAGGCTCACAGCATGTAACACTTCCAGCAAAAGGTTCCTTGATGAAGGAAGCATCAAACTGCGATGGAGGGAGAGACGAAGGCACTTGGTGATACGAATACTCTTGCACTACAAGTTGCGATGCCTTTTGAAAATATTGATTCCTTGCAGAGTCTTTGTTTTTATTTTACAATCCTCTTGGAAAAAAAAATCCCAGCAAGATCAGAGACTAACAGAGCTTTGTTATTATTTAATGACCCTGTGACTCTCAATGGTCTCTAGCATTGAATGGAACTATTTTAGGAATGGTGTGTGTAAGTTGTGGGAAAGAAATTGTTTACATTAGGTCAATGCTCTCCTGACCACAAATACACACACACACACACACACACAACACTCAAACACATACATGTACGCACGGGGCATGTGTCTGCCTTTACCCAAATTTCAGAATGCTTTCTTTATTGAGTAACTTGAGCCAACTTTGGGCATATGCTACATATTGTACAGTTTTATTATTAATTGGAATTTGCATTATGCCTTGCTTCCCAAGAGGGTACATTTCTTACTGGAACAATACTCTCACATAACAAAGAGCAGTTCTCACAATGCCCCCCCCCATAACTAAGGAAAATTCCAGATCTGTTTATTTTTAATTTAAAAAATATTAGTAAGTAAAATCTGAAAAAGATACCTTTCCCAAAGAACTGTCTGATCTCACTGTACTCTGCCAACTGTGTATGAGGTGCATTGGAAAACCCAGAGACCCTCCATCGCCTGTGGGTTTACTCTGCACGAAGCTCACACTCACTGCCCACAATGCCCAAGGAAAGCAGTTACTAATTCTCAGGGCATTTCTAAAATCGCCACCCTTATGACTTGATGGCAGTGAGTTTAGTTAGTATTTCTAAAACTCAAAATAATCATCCTGTGTTTCACCTGAGAGGCACCAGCGATGAAAATGGGTTGCTTTTGGTTAACTCTGCAAATGCTTTAATTAAGCCTGCAATGGCACCGTGAGTGTTTCCTCCATTTGTAGCCTGCCTGGAAACTCAAAGGAAAAAAAAATTCCTTGAAGATCGAGAAATGCTCCAGAAGCCGTACATTTCCACCTTTACAGCTGCTTTTTATGGTGCGGTTACCTGAAAGTCCTGGGTGAGAATCTGTTTCAAGCTAAGACTGTCCTGTGTCTTGATCCCATTCCAGGCAATGGTCTGGGAGAATGAGAGCTCTCAGTACACTGGGCCATGCCTCCCTCCGGTGTCCCCTCTCCCCTTTGGCCTTCTCAACCCTCCACATTCCCAAGTGCTGAGGCAGATGCCTGCTCCGGGTCCCTTTCCTTGGTGCTCCCTTCAGGGGTCACTCTGTCCTGAAGAATGGTTAGCTGTCCTACTGGCAAGCTCTGCTGCTGTTTTGGGAACATCAGAGAGCAGACTAGGTCAAGCCAGAGTCAGCTAGTCTCTCAAAGAATCGTTTTCTTGGGACAGAGGCGTCATTTTGATCTAAGCTCTGAGCTGTTTGCTCTCAAATGTGCGTGCCATCCACGATCCCCTCCCCAACAGGAAAAGCATTGAAATTGCAAAGAGGATGCTGGGCAGATCTGAGAATACTGTCCGCTATCTCCAGCGAAGGACTCCGGGAGAACGGAGCGGTTTGTCCTTACAAATGTGGACAGACAGCTGCAGTTTGCAGCTGGCACTGAGCTTGTGCTCACTAAACAAAGATCTAGCTGGATCCTGTTGAGCACTTGGCTCTTCAGTAATAATCATAATTCATATCATACATTTCTGAAAGAGAAGGGAACGAGTCAGGAGAACACCCTGAGACATCATTCTGATACTTGATGTGATCAAAATGTGTAGCCTGGCATTCTTGTCGTCCCTATTGAACTCTACCGGGGACCCATTAAGGAAACAGTGCGCAACATGTTTGTGGCACACCAAACTGCTTTCTCCTTTCCAGCACCACCTCCAGGCTGACTTTTCCTGCTCTTAAAAACAGAAAGAAAGAAAAATAATGGAGATTGACCTCTGCCAAAACCCACTTTTTATCCAATTTTTTCTTCTTCTAAATGACTTAATTGTAATGAAATTGTCGAGCTTTTTGCTGTTTCTGAATGTCAGATAATGACATTCTTGGGCACAAGTTCACATTAGAGTCATAGAAATATGACATTAAAGCTGGAGTGAGTTTAGAGAACATCAAATGAATGTCCCTCGCTTCAGGATGAGGAAATGACACCCAGAGGGGCTAAGTGGCTTGCCTGTGCAATAAGCACAGTAAAGATCAAATCCTATTTCCCTAACTACCATTTCTGAATTTTTGTCAGCACACCGCCATAGCTCTCTATGCCTAGGTTTAATTCTATTAGAGACACTGTTCCTAAAGCCAGAAGAATGTTCCAGAGGAGCTGGCTGTGTTGCTCTCGGCGCCCACTACTGGCTCACTCCTTAGAATCTAAAGGCAGTAATTGGCATCAATTAATTCTATTTTATTTTACATATTTAGAATTAGGGAGTTTTGAACATAATATGGAAATGTATTTAAATTTATATGCATAATTATGCATAACACTATGAAAAAACGCATGCCCTCAAGGGGGGAAATTACAGTAGCCTTTCTTTTGACATGTAGCAATGCTAAGTGTGCTGCTGTTCTCCTTTGCTCTAACGCTTGGTAACCTGAAATCTGTAACAGATTATTATTATTTGGGGTTTTGAGCCTTCTCTTCCCCTAAGGGAAAAGAGATTCTGTTGCAGAATGCCAGGACCCTCCTCCAGATGCAGATGTCACCGACTGGAGTGCTTAGCTGGATATCCTTTCCATGTGTTTCAGCTCTAAGCTAGAAGGGAATATAGGATGATTGAGCTCAGGATGGGAAAACGCACTTTGCCAAGTTCCAACCCCACGGAAACTCCAACTTTTGGTCTATTGAACAGGCTGGGATCTTGGTTTTCTTCAAGCTTGTTTACTCTTGACAAAATGGAACTTCTGGTTTTGGAAAAAATGAAACGTCTCTGGGTTTAAAGGTCTCCAAAGCTTCTTGAGACATTAAGTACCTCTTACATAAAATAACACAGTGATGATTTAAGGCCAGAGGAATTGGAAATGCATGGATTAAATGACCTTTAAAACACACAGGTTTAAATTCAAAAGGAAAATGTACTTAGCAAAGAAGCATTTGGGATTTATTTCTAAATTATGATTGGAAACATTAAGCAAACTCAAAATGAGGTGGCACGCACACATCCTCATTTTGACTTAAAGATCTCCTTTAAATAACACAACAGATGTACTCATCAGCATCTATTCCAACAGGGACACTGGGAATGGTGAGAAAGACACGGCCAGGTTTGATAATAATAAGAACTACTGTCATTGTTATCCCTTAATCCGTCAAACTGCCAAAGCAGCACCGAGTGTAAAAGAGAAACATTCTGGCAGGATTCGACTCCCTCCTCACTTTTTTGTCAAGAAGTTCAGTTTAGGAAATTTCCACCAGGAAATGTTTCCTTAGATTACTCATCAGAAAGGAAGTTTAGCTGTTTCACTCTATGACACAACATTAGAAAGAAAGTAAGAAAGAAAGAAAGAAAGAAAGAAAGAAAGAAAGAAAGAAAGAAAGAAAGAAAGAAAGAAAGAAAGAAAGAAAGACCTGTGGACTTTGGTCTGCAAACACTCCTGACAACACAAACAGGTGCTGGCTTATGCAATGGTGGAGACAACAGAGGGGGACAGAGTGCTGAATCATGGGTGGATTTTTGCAAAGGAAAATTGAACTTAATTGCTCCATTGTGAGGTAAGAGCTGACTACAAATTGCTCTGGGTCACAGGACAGTTTGGCAGGTGACAGTGGGGTGTAGCTGATCTTCACGTTATACGTAGTTTGTTTTTAAAGGTGTCCCCTACATGATCATCAACCTTGGCGCCCAATCAAAGGACAGTAAATAAAGTATGATAATTGAAGATTGTTTGAACAAGATGTGTGGTGAAGAGCAAACAGGCTCTTCTATTAAAAACTCTGATTTCTGTGTTCCACCTCGACCAATCATTTAAAAAGTAGGCATTTTAGCATCCCCAAACCTCCATTTTGTTATCTATATTGGTGGCACAAATGGTTTGATCTGCTTTCCTGAAGATTCTAGACAAGATTGCCCTAGGTAGTGGAGGTCAGCCAGAATCACAATTGCTCTAAGAACAACAAGTCTTTGGTGGTTTATCTTATGAAACACATAAGAATATTTGCATACTGTGACTTCTACGATCACATTATTGTGTATATTTACAAACAAATACATTATTGGCTTTATCTTCATTTCTTCCTCATTAGTATCATTCTTTCCATTCTCCTTGAAATTTAGCCTGCACTAGACTCTATAAAGTAATTTGAGTACAGATAGTCTTTGGAAAATAGGATCTAATAACTAGAAAATCACAATTCTAAAACCTCTAAAAAAACAAATACAAACATACCAAACTTCCTTCCCTACTAGTGAGTTGATGCCAACTCATTGCCCCCCAATAGGACAGGGCAGGAGTACCCAGGACAGGGCAGGACTACCCCAGGACAGGGCAGGACTACCCCAGGACAGGGCAGGACTACCCAGGACAGGGCAGGACTACCCCAGGACAGGGCAGAGTACCTCAGGACAGGGCAGGACTACCCCAGGACAGGGCAGGACTACCCCAGGACAGGGCAGAGTACGCCAGGACAGGGGAGGACTACCCAGGACAGGGCAGGACTACCCCAGGACAGGGCAGAGTACCCCAGGACAGGGCAGGACTACCCAGGACAGGGCAGGACTACCCCAGGACAGGGCAGGACTACCCCAGGACAGGGCAGGACTACCCCAGGACAGGGCAGGAGTACCCAGGACAGGGCAGGACTACCCTTGTGAGTTTCTGAGTCTTTGGCACTTGATGGAAGTAGAAAGCTCCATATTTCTCCAGTGGAGTCTTGGGGTTTTGAACTGCTGACCTGGTAGTTAGCAGCCCAGTGAATAACCACTGGGTCACCTGGACCCCTCTCCAAACATAAGAATGAAATGAACATATAAATAGTAGAAGATGACATTGTCATTAATTTTAAGTATAATCCTATGCCCATCTTACATAAAAAGGTTCCTAGGAATGGCCTGTTGAGACAGAGAGTATATTTTCTCACATTTTTAATATATTCTCTACCAATTTCTCCACTTGCAGGGCCATATGCTAACTTTGGCTTGGATGAAAATAACTGCACAAGAAGTATAAATCTCCCCAGGTGGATGTATGGTGTGGGCTGCTACTGTACCGCTGCTGCTGCTAATAGCCAAACTAACTTGAAAAATGGCAAACATGAAAATATTTTTGTCATACCTCAATATAAGATTTACATCCTGCATCTACTCAAATACAAACCACACACATGGCAGCAAAGTAACTTGGTGTTATGGCCATTGCTATTGGAATTGTATCACAAGCATAGTGCAGGCCATTCAGGCTTACAGCACAGAAATGTGTTCTTAAATAGTTACAGCTAAAACCTCTCTTACCTATTAAAGACTAGCTTTTACATCCCATGACACTTGATCAATTGCAGATGAAATGTCATTGCTGGGAGAATTAAAGACCCATGAAACTGCACTGGGAGTGTGTGAGAGTGAGGGGAGGGTCCTGTAGGCAGAAGACCCTTGGCTCAGCTGCCCCAGGTTGTAGGGCATTCAGCCCTACTTTCAAGCGCTAGCAAATATGATAACACGAAGTCTCCTCAGAATAAAATGCTTCCTAATAAGCAGGCACCCACCTGGAAATGGTCCATCAATAATTCTACTGTAGACACATTGTCCTAGTGAAGACACGATGCTCTCTTGTGGCCCAGGGCCTTTGCACATGCTGTCTTCGCTTGCAACTTCGTTCCTAAGACATCCCCATGGCGACTGCCCTTATTTCTTCAGCTCTTTACCCCAAGTGTCACCATGTAGGCTAGCCTCTATATTTAAATTGCATTCCCTGTCCACTGAAATGCTCATAAGCTCATTCCTTCTTTGTTTTTAATTGTTTATACCATTATTGGGTTAATCCATATTTAATTTATTTTTAGTGACCACCACCCCACCCCCTCCCCCCAACTAGAATGTTAGCTCCATTAGACCAAGAATTTTACCTGGATTTTTACTTTATTTTAGTCTATTTGACGACAACTCCAGTCCCAGTGTCTAGAAAAGTACAGATGAGGAAATGTTTAATATATGCTTGTTTGATGAATGAAAGAATGTCTTCAATTTATTTTTCAGAAGAATTAACTCCCTATTTACACTATTTTTGGCATCTGTGCAGAAAATTTCCTGCTAAAATGGAACAAACTTTAAACTAATGTCGCATGAAGGGGTAGAAGGATAACTGATCATCAACACTAAAGGACAATCTGTATTTATAGACACACCGTGTTGGAGAAGAGAAGCATGTCCTGGCTTTCAGGTCTCCTCTTCAAATCTGGAGCACCTGTGCAGAGAGGCGATGTTCTTTCCTTATTTACCTGTTCACAGAGAGGATTACAAAATCCTGATTGTGTGTGTGTGTGTGTGTGTGATGCTACTTAAAGAACACAAACATGTCCTCTATAAAACACTTAAAGAAGACAAATACATCCTCTCCAAAACCTTGATTCCGGCACACATAAGGCTATATGAATGTTTTTCCTTCATGCTGTCTCTTGGAGGAGCCCTGGTGGTATATTGGTTGTTGGTTGGGTTGCTAAACTGCAAGGTCAGCAGTTCACAGCTTCTCCCCGGGAGAAAAACTAACCTTTCTACTCTCATAAAGAGTTACACTCTTGGAAAAAGGGGCAGTTCTATGCTGTCCTGTAAGGTCGCTATGAGTCAGCATTGATTTGACGTCAGTGAGTTTGGTTTGGTTGTCTGTTGGAAGGACAGTGAGCGGGAATGGAATAGGAGATAAAGGAGAAAATAAAATTAAAGTCAAGAACATACATGACAAATAAGAATGAGGAAAATAAAGATAATACGAATGGGTCATTCAGAGCTATGCATTAATGAAGGTGTGAGAGAGAAAGAAAGTATGGGGGGGGGCTGCTTCTAACCTTTCATGAGCTGAGGCCTCAGAATCCCTACAGAGCGCTGTCCAATCAAAATCTACTGCTTCGGTTATGTACGTAATTTTAAATATTCTGATGTCCATGTCAGGAAAGCTAGTAAAAGAAACAGTAGATACTAATTTAAATGGCTTGCCTAATCCAATCTGCCCAAATGGTATTATTTCACACAACTCAATTAGGATTGCCCACCTATCCAGGGCTCCTGTGTCCTAAGTAGGGGTCTGATGGTGCAAACGATGAAGCGAAACCCGCCCCGTGTCCCTCCTGAGGCAGCCCCTGGCGACCTGCTTCCATGAAGACGGCAGTCCTGGTAGTCTTCTGGAGCAGATCATCTCTGCCATTCATTTGGTTTCCATGAGTCGTCACTGACTCAACAACAGTTGCGGGGGGTGGGGGGACAACCCAAATGTATATCGTCCCATGCAGTCCCTGGGAAGGACCAATGGCTAATCTGCTTGTCCACTAATGGAAAGGTCAGGGATGCAGGTCCATCTTGTGGTACCTGGAAGAAAGTTCTGGTGTTCTAGTTCCAAAAGTATGGTGCATGGTTCCCCTCTGATATCCATAAGGTCACTGCTAGTCAGAACTGACTAGATGACATCTGGTGGTATCAGCGGATGCGACCTAATTGGACCACAGCGTTCTAAAGCAAGTCTCTGGTGTCAAGGCTGAAATGGTATACAGTCTTGAAAGAGAGAAATTGGAGGCATTTGCCCTAGATGCATTTATACTTGAGAAGAAATGAGATTAAGCTATGGTCAAATTAAAGTTTGATTTTTTAAACTGCTTAATATCCACCTCACATGGTGGATTATTATGATTTGAAGAGACCACTAATTTTACTTACAGCCCACTTCTTAGTATGTGACTTAATTCTCATTGCTCAAGCCAGATACGTTCCCTACTCAGAAGTGAGTACCTTTCCCAATTTATGTATCAAACACCCTCACATTTACCAAACCCCACGGCATCCTATGACCCTGGTGAACTGCATTGTGCCATATGCTGAGGATTTAATAATAAAGCAAGCAATATTGAAACTATATTCTCATAAAGCTGATTCAGAAAAGGCAGTTTGATTAGCTTAATACTAATGATCAATTGTTATTCCTAAAAAGTGTATAGAACCCTGGGACTAGTTTCTCAAACCAAAGCCATATTCACCTTTTGGGCACACGTGATTTTCCGCTGAAGCTTTTAGATTCAACTTTATTTTATTTTCTCCCCAAATCATTTCGTTCTTCTTGCAAATATTCATCAGAGATCATTTAAACAGGTTCATCTTTAAAAGTCCCTCAAGGTAAAAAGTTGAATACAAACAAAATTTCACTTCAATTTTAATAAAAGAGTATATCTTAAAGATGATGAATAAGATGAACATGTTGTCAAGGGAAGAAAAAAAATAAACTAGTTCTCATTCCCCTTGAAAAACTGAGTCTGTATATAAGCATTTAAAATATAAACTCTATAGCAATTGACATAGTGAAGCAATACCTAATCAGACAAGATACCATGAGGCAGACTGCAAGCTCCCCTTGATCATGTTTCTCCAGTTTTAAGGGAACAGAGGTCTAATAAACATGAACTTGAACCACAATCATCCTTAAAAATCATCTGAGAAAATAGGTATTTACAACCAAGTTATACTGCAATGGCAAAGATAGATGAACTGAGCTTAGATCTGTGCAATATAAAAAGAGAAACAATGATTATATAGTACAAATAATTTGCTGTAATATGACAGCCTAATGACTTAAGTGCCCAATATCGTCATTATGGTTCTGAACCCCAAGTGCATTAGCAATAAAGATTCAATAAAACTACCGTATAATTCATTGTTTACATGAAAATGTTGTTCTTTTAAAATAGCCGTGTCTATAAGATCTCTGCGTCAAATGGAAAAAGTCAATCATTCGAGTTACGTATTATGTCTACATTGTCATCTAAAGGTGCTCCCACCCACTAGGTATTCTATGGAGAAACATGTGGAATCTGCTTCGGTAAAGATTTCAGCTTCAGAAGCTCTATAGGGGAAACCTACAAGGTCCTATCTGATGGCTCTAAGTATGAACTGACTCCAGAATACAGAGCAAAAGCGTTAAATCATATAAACAAATGGAAATGGAAACCTTAGCAAACCAAATATAACAGAAGGAAAGAAAGCAAGAAATAAGAAAGCGAGGTTAAAAACATAGACAAGGAGAGCCCCTTTGAGGAAATGAAGGGAGAAAAGCTTTTATTTCAAAATAAGTTCACTAATCTAAGTATTTGTAAAAACACAAGCGTGTGTACAATGCAGAGAGAGAAGTATATAATGAATGGACCCCCTTCATTATCTGCGTTGTACCGAACCCTGCTTAAAAATAAAAGTAAGTTTTCAAATAAATTTATTTTGAATACTCAATTGTGAAAATGTGACGGTTGCTTCATATGAGATGAAATGGTTTCCTCTGGGCTAACGAAAACTTTTCCAGTACAATTCTTTAAGTTGCTATAGAAATTCAGAAAGAAACACCAGGATTTGGATACCATGCTTACTCCTTATCACTTATGCTAGAGTGGAAAATTAAGAACTCCGAGCGGCATTTGCAAACGTGGAGCCCACTTTCTGACGCACTCTGTCTGATGACAAGGCCACTCACAGCCCTGGCCGAGGGCTGAATTTGAACATCTTATCATTTGTTCTTCGTCTTGACTCAATTTAAATTTGTGCTAAGTTTTATTTTTTAAGCTTATTAGCATATAATTCACATATCATACTCTTCAATAGTTCAATTATATTAAAAATTATATAATCATCACCACAATCAATTTCATAACATTTTCTTTTGTCGTTAGCTCCTCACTCCCTACCCCGACTCCTCTGCCATGATCTTAGGTAATTATGAATCCAGGACAGATTGAATCCTCTACAAATTTACCCATACTGGATTTCACATACAGAAAATCTTACAAAATACAAGCAGGAAGCAAGCACCAATAGCAACAAAACCCAGGAACAATGACAAAACAAAACAGAAAAACCTCACTCGAAAAGCAGAAAATATTAAAAATGGAAATAATTTTTAAATGGGTGAAAAGGGAGATTAAATGATAAGGTGTTAGGGTTTAACTTAACCACCTATGTCATAATTGATGTTGCAAAGCTGTCTGATAGCGAGGCTATATTCACATCCTTCAACTACTCTCAGAGCAAATTCAATGGTGTTTAATCCACACGGGACCTTGCAATAGGGCATTGGGCTTCCATGCTCGTACGCAGCCTTCCTTCTGCAAACTGGGTTTCCGATGTCAGCTCTGATACCATTCCCTCTCTTGGAGCACACAAGCTGGTGTGCTTTCTCCATGTGGACTTAATTGCTGCCTTAGGTCGAAAGCTGCTTGGTTCTAAGACAAGTCTTTTGAAGACCTCAGACGTTATTCCTTCTGACAGGCACTTGCCGGCTTCTTCAGCACACTCTGTGAGAGCGATCGTCTCTTCAGTGATCACTTTATGAGGGGGAGTATGGATTAGGGCTTTGTCATAAGAACTAATTGTTCTTAGATTAGGGCTACAATTAAATGTAAACTCAAAATCCATTCATAGATCTAAGATTTATGTACATCTATGGTTCACGTTAGACACATGATTATCATTTTGTAATAGAGAACATTATACCACAAATCATCCCCATTAGGCATAAAAAAGTTCTATTGATAGAATCATTGATTTGGCCCAGTGACTCTCAACGTTCCTCATGCCATGTCCCTTTAATATAGTTCCTCATGTTGTGGTGACCTCCCAACCATAAAATTATTTTCATTGCTACTTCATCACTGTAATTTTGCTACTGTTATGAATCAGGCGACCCCTGTGAAAGGGTCGTTTGACCCCCCATAGGGGTCACGACCCGCAGGTTGAGAATCACCGATTTAGCCAATGACATAGAATTTAAGAAGCCCTGGTGAGGTAGTAGTTATTGCAGTCTTTGGCTGCAATCTGCAAGGTTGGCAGTTCGAGACCACCAGCCACACCTTGAGAGAAAGTCGGGACTTCCTACTCTCTTGAACAGTTACAGTGGACTTCCTACTCTCTTGAACAGTTACAGTTTCAGAAACTCAAAGGGGGCAGTTCTATCCTGTAGAGCAGTGGTTCTCAACCTGTGGGTCGCAGCCCCTTTGGGGGTTGAACAACCCTTTCACAGGGGTCGTCCGATTCATAACAGTAGCAAAATTACAGTGATGAAGTAGCAAAGAAAATAATTTTATGGTTGGGGGTCACCACAACATGAGGGTCGCGGCACTAGAAAGGTTGAGAACCACTGCTCTAGATTCTATTAATTGGCATTGACTTGGTGGCCATTGAGGCATTTGTTTACTGTCACTTAAAACTGTGTTGATAAAAGGAAATTATACATGGATAGGGCAGCTTTTCAAACCAAAACACATGAATTATTGACTTGTAAACATTAAACTCCTAAATGGCTGGACACTATTTACAAGAACAAGGAGGGTTGAGGAAAGGGCAAAGTTTTCAGTAACACTAACAATGTCTGAGATATCTGCCAGGCAATTGCATATCATAAATATTCTGCTTTAATTTCTATTGAGGTTTCTCTCTGTTTTGTTATTTTGGTTTTTGTGTGTGTGTATGATTTTATTTATATGAACTCTAAGAGCGAGAAGTCTATAGAGAGTGTAATTGGATTAATATTTTCCTAGGGTTGTGCAAGAGGACGTAGAGGGAGAAGAGGGAGCTAAATATCATGAGCATAAGAAGAGAATGTTTTAAATTGAGTGTGGCGATGATTACACACACAACTTTTAATATGTTCAAACCATTAAGTTGTATGATATGTGAATTATAGGACAGTAAGACATAATATTTTAACAACATGGTTATATATGTACACTCATAGAGTCTCTGGTACTGTAGTTAATTAATTTCACTGGTAACCAGGGCTGGAGTTTTGAGTCCTCCCAGAGATACCTCAGGAGAAAGAATTTGAAATCTACTCTTGATAATTCAGCCATTAAGAATTGTAGGGAGCACAGATATAGACTGTACACACAAAGGTGCCAAGAGTCAGAACCAATTGGACAGAAACTGGCATTGGTGTCAAACACTTCTCAATTATTGACATGGTTAGTTTCCCAAGACCAGGCCATTATGCAAAACTGGTATAATCTGAGGGTCAGGGGCCATGGTCCAGCATGTCTCAGGATACAAGAGGTATGGTGGGAACCGTACACTACCACACCACTCTGTACCTGGAACCACAGAGTCCATGGGGGTGGGAGTTTGAGGTGGGAGTTAGTGGTGGAAGTAGAAGTGCAGTTTTGCCAGTCACCAGCCAGCTCCCTCTGCCTGTCCTGGAGAGGGATCCCACTCAAACTCCATCCTACCCAGGCCCCAAACATGTGCAAACCCCTCCCTAACATCCTGCTTTCCTCCAAAGATTTCCCTGCCAGCTTCGGGCCCTCACCTGGCCTCCCATGTCTGGTGGAAACTGCTTATCATCTTACGATTATTTTAGGCCTTCCAGGGACAGACTGAGACATCTCATGAATAAGAGAGAGTGCCTGCTGCCACTTGGTCTGTTTCCCTGTGTGGCCTGGTTGAGAGTGGGGCCTTCAATGTATAGTTTAGTGTGGCTGGCAGAGGGCATCCCAGACCTGGCTATGACCTGCACTTGGCTCAGACCACCAGGCATTGCCTGACCATATTCTAATATCAGTTATAACTTTTTTAAAAGTTTGATAAAGATATGGTCAATAAGTGATAATAGATGTATATGCTCATATATTACAGAGTGTGATCTATAATCCAAAACCAAACCAAACCCATTGCAGTCAAGTTTATTTTGAATCATAGCTAGCCAAAGTAGAACCGTTCCCTGGGGTTTCCAGGGCTCTACATCTTGATGGATGCAGGCTGCCACATCGTTCTTCTATAGAGTGTCTGGTGGGCTTGAACTGTCAACCTTTGGGCTAGCAGCCAAACAATTTAACCACGACACCACCAGGGCTCCAACTGGGGAATCTAGGAACAATTCAAATTCCAGTTTGGCTTCTTGATGGTTGTTGGACGGCTGTATGACATGTAAGAAGGGCATGTATCTGTGATGGCCTTTCGACGTGTCCTTCTAGGGAGACGGGACTATAAACTCTCGTTAGGCCACCAAATACTACTCTAGATGCTGGTGCAAAGAGATTTGTCAGAGAAAAGTAATCAGTTCACTCTAAATTAATCAGAAGAGATTAGCTGGTGGTGGGCCTGATTTCATCAAGTGAAAATTTTAAAAGTGATTGAGGCCTTTCTTGAATTGGATATTTAAAATCATCTCTGCTTGGGGAGTTCTCAAAAATCCTCAGATCCCGCCCCTCATGCTGAATAAGTCTAGAGAACATGCCCACCCTACATTTTTTAGATGTTAAATATGTCCATCATGTAAGCTACATCATCATGATCCATCCATCCATTCACTCATCCACCCACCCATCCATCTTACTAGTATTGATCTATCCATTTATTATTGATTCCTCTCCTCTACTATCACCAATTCATCCATCCATCTGTTCATTAGTGATTCTGCTTATTAGATTGAACTCTCACTGAATGCTGTTGTGGTCTCTTTTCTTCTGTGTGCACACATTGAGAAAGTGATTTCCGGAGTACTATTCCCTACATTTCAGGAGAAGGACGGGTTTTCTACTTCTATAAACAGTTATAGTCTCATAAACTCACAGGAGTCATCGACCCTGTCCCACAGGATCACGAGGAGTTGGCTTCAACTCGAGGGCAGTGAGTTTGGTTTGGGGATTTTGTTTCCTACAGTGAGACATTAGTGGAGAAGGTAAGCTCCTCTCTTTTGCTAATTAAATCAGACCTGGGTACATAAATAGCACATAATAGATTGAATGAATGAAACAATTAATGAAAATCTGGATATATGGGACTCTTTTCAGTTTCTACTAGGAACATGCGGTGTACCTAATATTTAATATTTACATTTTCCTGTAATGAATTTGCATAACATTTAAGGATGAAGACAGAATTATTCTTTGCAGAAATGTGGTCTTCTCCCAGAAATAAACACTTTAAGCTGTTATTCTTGTAAAGGCAAATTTTGATTACAAAACAAATGAAATTTAAAACAAGAATCAAAGCATAAAACCCCAACAGAATTGAGTCGCCATGTCAATTCCAGCGTACACATTTTATAATTAACTTTCCATATGAAGCGTGTATGCAGATAGGTCCATTTTTAACCTGTTGCATATTTTTGTATAATTCCTGCATTTAATTTTTTTGAAATTCATTTGTGGCTTTAATCTATGACCAATGATTATTTTATATGTAATACTTAAAAAAACATATCTTTTTTGTTTGGGGGGTACATATTTTTGGGGTAACCATATTTATCATATGTGAACTGTCTTTGATTAATTTTTCCTTACTTACTAGTTGTATTGATATATAACTCACATATTATACAATACAATGGTTTAGATATATTAAAGAGAGTTATGTATTCAGCACAATAACACATTTGAAAACATTTTCTTCATTCTTACAGCTTTCCATTTCCCCCAACCGGTGCTGTCATACTGCTAAGAAACTCCTCATCTAGTTGGCGTCTGTAGATTTACCTATTCTGTGGTTCATCTAAAGCAGTTTTGGCAGCACTGGGTTACATTGGGGTGCTAACCACAGTTTACTGCCAGGTCAGGACATTGAAACTACCGGCCATTCCACAGGAGAAACAAGACACGTTCTGCTTCTCTGAAAATTAATGTTCTCGGAAAACAACAGGAGTAGTTCTACACTACCCTATGGAGTCGCTATGAGTCAGAATCAACTTGATGAGAGTGAGTTTATACAGTGTTTCACAATGAAAATCATCAAACAAAACAACAGAATTAGACATAGGAAAACCTCAGTCCAAAAGTAGAAGGTAATGGAAACTCGAACAGGTTAAAAACGGATAAAGGGGCAAGAAAGTGGTAAGACAGTAAATTTTAACCAAACTATATCAGCAGTAATCCCTTTTCCATTGAACTTTGTCCTGGGACAATACTATTCACAGCCTTGGTCAATGAATTGAGGGATTCAGTAAAGGCTTAGTCCATGTGAGTGATTTGTAAATGGATATGAAGTTTTCACTGTCATCCGTGGCCTTCTGCAACCCAGGTGCTCAGAATGTAAGTGCTAATGCAATCACTCCCTCTGATCTTAGATTGTAGTGCTAATAATCCTTTGATCACATTGTCTGGTTTGCTTCTTCCATATGTAACTAGCTGACACCTCACGTAAATGGCTGCTTGTCCTAGCAAGTCTTTAAGACTCTAGACACTATTCAAATAGTTGGGTACCACCTAATTTCTTTGCCACATTTTGTTATAGCACCCAATAACTTCTGTCATCACTTCATGAGGGCAAATATTGAGTATTGAGCAGAGCCACATCATAAAACTAATTGTTTCAAGAGTGGGAGAACTATGTCTTTTACAACCATTATGATCTTATGAATATTTCTCTAGGATGAAATTTTATATGTTACTAAATATCTATACATATGCAAATTTCTAAACAGAATCTGTTAAATAAAACAAAGTAATTTATTTGAGAACTCAAAGGTTAGAATATCTTTTTGAAAATAGAATTAGAAGATAGCAAACTTCTGAACAAGTTAGGAAAATAATCTCACTAACTTTTAAAATAAATTTACATCCAGATATTGTTTTTAATTTTTACTCACCATCTGTTAAATCAATAAATACTAGGGTTTAAATTTTTTTATTATATCATAATTGGTAAATCAACTTTCCCTGACATTTGTGCTTTTTCCATCTGCCAATATGGCCCTTAAAATTTATTTTTATAAGCTGCATATACATATATATGTATGTATGTATATATATCTATACATTCACACATTTATATCTGTATAAAGATTTCTTTTTCTCTCAAACACATGTATGAAAGTAATTTAACCATATATTTATATATAACATCAACTAAAATTTCAAAAAAGATAAAATTATGTAAGGCTCAAGTATCTAATTTTCAATTAGTCTTTCAGTTATAGTATGATCGCCCAAAACAAACATTTACGTATCCTCATTTGCAAGTGATTATAAAATTATTGTTCATATATAAAGAATTGTGAATATAAAATGAGAGAATACATATCAAATGCTCAGAACCAGTGAGTGCACACTACAGTTCATTCACATCTTATTATTAATATAAATATTGACATCAATACATAAAATTCTGATCCCATGGGAGTAAAGTACTTTAACTATATAGAAATTCATTTGACTACATTACATTTTCTTTACTTCATATCATTACCTATTGTACTTAATTTTAATGCAGAGACACAATAGAATAGTCAATATTTTATTTTATTTGTAATGATTTTAAGCACTTGCCACTCTGCTGGTAATGCATTGACCTGTGTTTTTGTTTCTAATTATGAAGGGACTTAAAAAGTTCATGGAAAAAATGTCATTATATTTTCATTTCATTTCTCCATGAACCATTTGAAGCCCTCCCCTCATATACACATAGTGGCCGTTAGATTTATTTAGCCCAGTAAAACAAACACTGGTGTTAACAGCTACTATTTACTGAACACTTGCTATATCTGAGGGTGTATTTAAAGTTTTTTAGTGGCAATGTGGTTTAGCTACTACCACAACTCTAATAGGAGACTTTACCTAAGTCTCATGTACCTGCTTAAGTTCAGACCATCTGGCTCTAGGACACATGAACACATGTGCTTCCTCCCAAGATGGGAGGTCCTGACATGGACTTAGACAATTGATGGCCCTTCTTCTTAGAAGTCTGTGATTTATTTCTATTTCTATTTTCTACTGCCTCTTATCAAAAATCTCTTAGAGTTAAACAAGAAACAATTCCAACCTTGAAATGATGGTGCATGAAAACAAAACAAAACAAAGTTCTCCAGGACTCAAGTATACAGGATTTTCACTGATTAAAACCTTCCCTTCGGGTGGTAAACTGAGGGCCTGGATGAGAATGTGATGCAGTTACATCATCCATGTTCATAATCACGGGTCTGGAAAGCTGACTCTGGTGGGGGAAGACCCTCAGGGTGATGAGATAAAAATAACTTATCATCCATTCCCATGACTGGATACAGTTCCTCCAGCAACCCCTCATAAAGGAACTGTCATAGAGGACTACCATATACGTTAATCACTCATTTGTCTGGCTCTTTACTGTGCCTGGAGGTCATCTGTAGATGAGAGTAATCAGGCTCCATAGCCAACCCACCATAAGTGTTGCTGCCCTTGAGGAATGCTCAGGGGCATTTGAGGTCAACTAGCATTAGGTCAAGATGCTGACTCACCTCCCTGCTTGTTTATTATCTTACCCTCTGATTATATTTCCTATTAACTCTGACACGCATTCCTTATGAAAGATCTATAAGCCCCATTATATATACCCATTGGAAAATACATTCTCTCAGTCATGACTTGGGATGACGAGCCCCTATGCCCCACGTCTGTCTGTCTTTAAGATTTCCCATAATTGCAAAGTCTCTCCTGAGGACCCATTTGAGTGATGTGGATCCCCACCCACCCCAACACCTTCTTGGTCAACCAAGGTCTTAGACAAAATTGTTCTTCAATACTCTGTAGGGGAGACTTGGTTCCTAGAGATGAACACACATTTTCTAATAACTTCAATGTGAGATATAAATATAAATTGGGGGAAAAACCTTTCCCCCAAACATCTTTAACATATTTATTATAATTAAAATATTAAATATACTTTATCATAATGCTTTTCTGATCAAATTTAGGTTAGCCATATTTCACGTGTAAATTCATCATTGAATCACCTTGACAGACTAAACATGTACTTTAAAATGTGATTATTAGCACCATTTTATCTTACAGAGTTACGAACATTCCTTACCTCTATAAGCCCACTGCTGCAATCAGTGCCTCACACAAAGCAACTTTTATCATCAATGTCTGTGCAGTGCATTGGACATTGAGTTCTCAGTTCCAGGGTTCTAGCTTTTAGTTTTTGCCTAGTCCACAACAAAATATTTTGGCTTTTCAAGGCTATTTCATCCTCCCTCAGGCCCCAAATATACCATTTTTATCTGAGCCAATCCATTTGCATGTGGATGTAGTGCAATGCGGTGGCCTTGTTGCTCACCCTATATTATAAACCTAACACAAATGTAAGCAGCAGCAACTTGCAACTTGCTTTCTTCACTGGTTTTCAAAATTGATTGGCTGGTCCATTTGGTTAGTCTAGGACCCCTGGCTTTATCGTCCTCCATCTAAGGACTTTCCTTACTTAAGAGGATCAGGGCTTGAGTAGATGAGGAACAGCACTTGAAAGTTAGGACCGAAAAGAAACAAGCAAATTGACAATAATTCATGATCCGACCATTTTTCCACAGAAATAAAACCTGCTTCATGGAAGAAAGACGGGGCTTTCTACTCCTATAAACACAGTGCCAGGCACCCACCCACCCACCAGGAAGTCACTATGAGTCAATCTTGGCAAATGGTAGGAAGTTTTGTTTTTTGGTTTGGTTAGTGTTTGAAATATCTGACTCTTGCTTTATCACAAGAATCTTTCTAACACAGTAAACGCACTGCCATAGAGTCAATTCCGACTTACGGCAAAGCTATAGGGAAAGGTAGAACCTGAGGGTTTCCAAGACTGTACCTCTTTACTAGAGTAGAAAGCCTCATCTTTTCCCTGTGAAGTGGCTGGTGATATTTGAACTGCTGATCTCAAGGTTAGCAGCCCAATGCATAACTCCTATGCCAAGTCGACTCTTCCTAACATAGTAAAAGGGTAAAAATAAGAAAAGTTGTATATGATGTGTCACTGATTTACAATATGAAAGTCCTGCTGGCCTGTTGCATTGCTAACTAAAAGCTTGATGGTTCAAGACGGGCCGCTGCTCTGGGGGACGAAGGTGTTGCGGTCTGCTTTCTTAAAGACAGCCTTGGAAAAACACATAGGACTGCAATGAATGGAAGCCGACTCGAGGACAGTGCGTTTGGTTTGATTTGGCAGCACAGGGCTGACAAGTAAAGAATTCCAAGTAATGCCTAACTTTCTTGCCCAGCCTGTAAAATAGCACTTGTCTTTAGACTTCCCCTGCGAAGTCTCGAAGTCTCGGTACCAATTACTAACAGATAAGAGGCCATAGGGTCTCGCCATGACAGTGATTACAGGGAGGGCTTCTGGATCATTCTCTCCACCCAGCTTTGAAAGGATCAATTGGTTTGCTTCTTTCTCTCTCTTTTTTTGTTTCTTTGCTTAGTCTCCATGAAAAAAGAAGAGAAAAGGAGTTGATGAGTTAGTTTCAGTTTGATTCTGGCTACTTCATTGAACTGTTAAATTCCATGTTCCATTGACAAAGTTTAATGGCCTAAGCATGGCCATCCGGTCTACTTAATGAGATCAGGTCCTCTGCTCCCTTCTGAAGCGAAGCAAATGTGCCGAAGCGCACAGTCTATGAGCTTGGCATGAGACGTCTGTCTCTAGAAACAAAGACATGTATCACTAGCTGCATCATTTCTCTTAAAACAGCATAAATTTGTTTTCACTAAGCTAAAGTGATATATTTTTGTCTACTATGAATCAAGATATTTATAAATGGAAAAGAAATAAGTACAGATGTCTAACTCATTTCAGGAAGTTTATAGTTCTCCGTTAATGCACTCAATAGACTGTTCTCTCCTACAAAGCCAAAAGATGTTTTAGAAATATGTCACTATCTAGGGATTACAATCATTTATCTTTAATGAAAATTTTCTTAACAAACTTAGTGAGATTAAAAAAAAATAGTATGGGAGAAGACAAAATATTTGTCCTAATATTTTTATTAACATTTATTGAGTGTTTACATTGTACCAAACACTGTAATAAACATCAGATTCGTAATCTAATTTACAAGTTCAAACAACTGAATGAGGCAGTATTATTATTAGAGATATTCCCAAATCTCCTTCTAAAGCCAACGGCTTCACAAAACAGTGACCATAGCTCCAGACTGCGTGGTTTGAATGCCTACTTTCAAATTCTAACGATAGCATCTCTTTGTTGTATGACCTTGGATATGCTCATCAATCTTTCAGTACCTCATTTACTTGATACGTAAAATAGGGATAGTAATATCATCTCATACAACTATTAAGAGGATGAAGCAGAAGGTCAGAGAGAGGAAGGGAGACCCTCCGTGAGATGGATTGGCACCAAAACCAAAATACTGGATGTGGACATGGTGGTGTCATGAGGAAGATGGGGGACCGGCCAATGTTTCCTTCTGCAGTACATGAAGGACAGGAGTCAGAGTTGACTCAAGGGCAGCCATCTAGCTATCTATCCATCTACCTACCTATTGAGAGGGTTAAAGAAGAGAATACATGCAAAGTGTTTAGAACAGTGCCTGTACATGGTTGGTACTCCAAAAACCGCTAGGGATTTATAAACCAAGCTTCTATAGTCTAGGGGACTCAGAGCTCTGCTCTGACAACAACAGCAATAAACATCACTGCCATCGAATCAATGCCAACTCCCAGTGACCCTATAGGATAGGGTAGCCCTGCCCCTGTGAGTTTCCAAGACTACAATTCTTTATGGGAGTAGGCAACTTCAGCTCTGTCCTGTGGAGTGGCTGGTGGTTTTGTACTGCTGAGCTTGCTGTTTGCAGCCCCAAGTGTATCCTCGATGCAACACAAATCGTGATTTTAAAACATTTTCCTGAAATTTGGCATTATGATAGGCATTGGGCAAATCAGCTGCACAAGACCTCTTCAGAGTATTAAAAAGGAAAGGTGTTGAGAACTAAGGTGCACATGGCCTAAGTCATGGAATTCTCAACTGCCTGTGAAAAGCTGGACATTGACCAGGACACGGAAATGGATGCGTTTGACTTGAGGCACTGTGAAAGTTATGGAACGTACCATGGCCGCCAAATGACAAATAACCCTGTCCTGGAAGAAGTATGACCGCAGGGCTCCGTAGAGGCCACAACGGTGAGACTTCATCTCATGTTGTCAGGAGAGACCAGTCCCTGGAGGAGGACATCACACTTGGTCAAGTAGAGGGGCAGCAAAAGAGAGGGCCTTCGACAAGATGCATTGACCCGATGGCTACAACACTAGGCTCAATCACGGGAGCAATTGTGAGGATGGCAGGGGATTGGGTGGTGTTTTGTTCTGTTGCAAATGGGCCCTTGGGGGCCAGAATGGATTCATTGGCACCTAACACCAACATATGAAAATGACACACCTTGCTGGCTGAAAGTGAGGACTTGGACCACCTGCTGAGGAAGGTCAAGAGCTGCAGCCCTCGGTGTGGATGACAACTCAGTGTAAAGAAAACAAAAATCATCCCAACGTCACCACTAGATAACATCATGATTGATGGAGAAATCCAGGCAAGGGCACCTACCAACGATGTTGCCACAACAACGTCATGTAATAACCCAAACCCAAGCCCTTGCTATCAATTATTCCAACTCATAGTGAGCCAATTGGAGAGTTCACAACTGCTCACAGAGTTTCTAAGGTTGTAAATCTTTACATAAATAAACAGTCGCATCTCAATCCTGTGGAACAAACGGTGAGTTCAAACCTTAAGAGAGCAGTCAAATGCTTTAATCTTTACAACTATTTATTTATTATCTTTAGGTACCTTAAATAAAGAAATTATAATGGATTAGAAATACACAGAATCGAGGGTGGTCTAACTGCTTGTCTTCTTATTTTTCCTATCATCCCCCCTCCCTGGTTAAATTAGCTCTCTCATTTTATTTTTTATTGCTATGCATCAAGAAGAACACCCAAAAGACCACAGTTGGGTCCTATTCGTATGAGGGGACACCTCGGCACACCACATGTTACACATGCATCTTTTACATACTTATCCTTAAACTGTTTATCTGGCACTTCGACAGGCAGCTGGTGGAACAAATAGGAAATCCTGGGAAGCGCATTCATTTTTAAAGTGTTAATGCGCCCAATCCAAGAGACAGTAATGTGCTTCCATCCGTTAAGATCCCCTTTAATGTTTCAGATTGGAGGGCCATAATTTAAATGAACTGCATTATCCAACCTGGAAGGTATTCCACATCCTAAATATTTAATTGATTTCACCATCAGGAAAAGATGAGTCTCCACAATAAGCAGATCCTATCTATATCTAAGTGTCCGATTAATAGTGTCTCTAATTTAGGGTAAATTAGGAGTTTATAACTTATAAAATGGCTATTTCTTCCACATTTCTCCCAAAGTACCAAGCGAATTGTGACTGGATTAATTGCAAACAGCAGACAGTCCTCTCTGTATAACGCAAGCTCAGAGTCAGCATCATCCAGCCATGCACCTATAATTTGAGATCTCATCTGAATATTTTTCACCAGGGGCTTCACAGCCGATGTAAATTGAAGTAGCAATAGAGGAAAGTTGTAATTGTTGAGTCTCCCTATTAAAAAAGTTTAACAAGTCAAGTTCATTCCTGCTGATTTTTACTTAGTTGGGCCGTAGCTAACTGAGTGAAGAAGATAAATCAAGCTACTTGCAGATTTTCCTAATGGTGCAAAGTTGGCGCCCCGAGGACTGTGGAAATGTCTATTACTTCGTTTTTGAAGAACAGAAGTGGAACAAGAGTGTGGGGTGGCTGGATCCATACGAGTGATTTATTACCTCTGGATCCACTTAGTCATTTCCGGGTAAGCCCTTAAGTGCCAAACATTTATGGTCATTTTCAGTTTAAGAAGAGAACAGGGCGCATCTCAACATATAAAACAGATTTATTATTTGGGGAATCTGTAGATCTCATGGGTTTACCAGTTAACTGTAAAATCTGACCTCATAAACGGAAAAATATAACTGAGCTTTACCTGTATACATGTACTTCTGATTATCTGAGCTTCTTTCGATTCCATGTTTTAAGGGGGAAAAGATATATTTGTTATACTGTGAAATGTGATTTTTCAAATTGAAGTCTAAGAATAAGCCAGTAAAAAATTCACGATGTGACAGGTTTATAATTTTGTAAGAGTAAAAATTGCCTTTTCTATGGCGGTTTCACTGTGTCTTCTTGAGGAGTTATATGGTAGATAGCTTAATTTTGGTTCAAGTACAAATTAGAATCAATCTTCTTGGGGAAAATAATCAGTGTAGCTCCTGTTTTCCACAACAAAGAAAATACATTTGTAGACATATTCTGGAAATTTAAATCCCTCGTGCTCTTTTGAACAACTCCAAGGAGATTGGAAGACTGACATTTTGTACTCTGCTGTTCCCGAGGGGGCCATGTCTGATCGTCTTTGCCGAGGGTTCTTCCGTCCCTGCTGAATTAATATGCATTTTCATGAACTAATCTTGAAACAACAGGAATAAAGTTTATCCAGGTCTTTTATACCTCAGAGAACAAAACAAATACTACAAATCTTTAGAGAGAAAGGATATACAAAAGGGCTTGAGGTGAATATTTCAAAGCAAATACTCTTTAAATGATGTGCAAATTATTTCAGCTCTTGAGCATGATTTATGAAAGGGGATTAGCCCACTGAAATAAGAACCAAGTTTAAACTGTTGGGTTTCAAAGTCAAAGATGAGAAGTGGTTACAAGAAAATGAAGGGGAAAGGCAATAATCATTTAGAAGAGTTATTTCTGATTTAGTCTGTCCCCTTACCTGACTCACTTTAAATGCCCCTGATAAGTGTTTCTAACTGCAATAGAAAATATTGCCTGTCTTCTCTAACTTGCTATCAAATTAAGAGATTAAGGAATGTTAAAAGTCAATGTATGAAAGTTAAAATTGTGAGAGGATACTGAAATTTATTTTGCAGTAGCACGTCTCTACTTGCTATAAAAGCAATAACAGTAAACTACAAACTGTTAAACAGTTAAGACCATTCAGACTGAAAAGGATAACTTCCATGAGGTTTGAGTCAGAGAACATTTTCTTTGAATTCACAAGTTCCATCTATAATAAAACAATATAATACATTCAGTATCCCAATGTGGTCTTTAGGTTAAAAGCTACTTGTGAGGCATATGAAAATGGTTGTTTTTATATAATTGTAAAAGTTATTAAGTGAGTTCACTTCTGATGATTCCATTATGACCGGTAGTTTTAGAGAGGAAAGGAAATGTTAATGATCCCACTCACATGTGATTAATATCTAATGGCCCTTGACACAATTCTGAGGTTTGTTCAGTAAAAATGAGTTAAGCAAGAATTCTGTGAGTTCTTAGCCAAGCCCAACTGTGGAAATCAGTTATGCCCAATTTAAAAATAAAGTGTGGAATCTCAAAAACGAACCCAGGTAGTGACTAGGAAAAAAGAGATGATGAGTTATTCTTATGTAAGTTGTCTTAAAGTAATATAACTAAATAGTGAAAAAAAACTTATAAAATTTTGAGGAAATTCTTGTAATTTGCCTCTGTAGGGTCCACCACATTTTTGGAAAGACTAGGTTTGGGTGGTACCTTTGTGACCACAATTTTACTAGAAAAGGGTTATCTTTCATCTATTTCGGTTTCCATTTCCTACAAGAGATAAAGGTGGACACAAAGCAAAGATCTTTCATTGTAAAAATAGAAATGCTCAGCTGCTCCTACTAAAGGAAATCTATGAAGAGGAGTCATCAGACTTATTTTGAATATATACTCTATATTGGGTATCTGAATTCTCAACTTCTTTTCTGGTGTGACATTTCAAAGCCATTTGACTTGATAGGCCCTGATGAGTTTGGTATGTATGTGTTGGGCTTTGCTCTGCCAGATCAGGTGTTCGAAAGCCCCATCACTCTGTGGGAGGAAGATGGGGTATTTCTCTGCCTGTGAACAGTTACAGTCTCAGACGGTGGCGATTCTATCCTGTCCTGCAGAGTGGCTCTGAGGCTGCGCGGACTTGATGGCAGTGACCTTGTTTTGAAGGAGAAGTTCACTCCACGAGTAAACGAGCTCGGAGTGTCTCCTGAATAATGATGGCAACTAACCGGAAATAGCTAAGGGAAATTAAATCAACTCTAAAGAAAAGCGCAAAAAATACAAAACCAACCCCAAAATAGCAAACCTTTAAGCAATCACGGACGACTACTTTTGGACTTCGAGAAGTAACAGCAAAAGCAAGGCTAGTTGTTTCTTCCCAGAACAAGGGTTAAGTGGAAGACAAAGGGTCACCATTTGAGGTGGGTTTTGCACATGAGTATATTCAGGGCATTCGTGGGTTATTCCCAGGGAGTTTCCTTGAGTTTGGGTTATTGTTTGTTTCTCTTGGTGACGGCACGTTTTTGTTAGAACACTTTTGCTCTTGTTATTATTGTTATTTTTGTCATTTTACTGTTGGAAGTATTGACTTTTTTACTTTGGCAGTCTAGAATATAAGACTTGGAGGTGGAAGAAGGCCAAAGATACATAAGAAGAGAGTTGTTTGTAATTGAGATAGTAAATAAGCATTTACCTTTCAAAATTATACTGTGTTATGTCATAACCAGTATGATAATAACCATCTATATGTATTTTAGTAAAAATGGCCTCAGATCCAGCAATGACTGTGAGCACAGTGCAGGGCTGGGTGGTGTTTTGATTATTTTATAGGGTTCTCTTTAAGTTAGAACTCAGTGGCACCTGATCGCTACAGTGACATGTGATCTCTACTTCTTAAGAGAGAAATCTGCGTTTATTGTTAAAAAAAACTACAAATATTTTTGGTGTAGGGGGAATTTCACAAATTAATTCAATGTACTAGTTATCTATCGGCACATATTTTAGCCAAATTTCATAAAATAGCAGCCAATATTTCACACACACACACACACACACACACACACACACACACCATGATGTTTTTTTTACAAACTACAGCATAGTGGTTACTTAAGAACTGCAATGTATTCTAATACATGTAATAAAACCTATAAAATCTCCCTTAGAAATCTATAGAACTTCCACTCTTCTCCCAATCCTAAGGATTAGGTTAGAATAGATCTGCATGATCTGACACTTGGTTCTCCATGAGTTTCTCAATTGATCCCCTCACCCTTAATCTCTCACTTGTGTGTACTAGCCAGCTCTTTGCCTTGTTTCAAGTTGGTGCCACAGAATGACTCTACAACTCCGATTGCGATGGCCTTCAGCCTGCATAAAAGCCCCACGTTACACCAAAGGCATTAGCAAACTTGCTGGTATTGAGTGGCTTCTGACTGGCAGTGGTTCTAGGGCAGAGCAGAATGGCTCCTGGGTTTGGGAGGCAGTGTCCTTAAGGGGAGCAGACAGCCTCATCTTTCTCCTGTGGAGCAGCTGGTGGGTTTGAATCGCTGACCTTGTGTTTGGTAACCACAGAGTCAACAGGGTTCCTTGAGTCCTTCATTAGATGCCTCGAGGATAAAGCCCGTATTTCTTAGCATTCATGGAAGACCTTTTGCCAGTGGTTACCTGTTGACTTCCAAACTCAGCTCCAGTTGAATCCCCAATGCACTTATGTAACCATAGAGTCAGTAATCGACTACTGTTCTCTGAGCATATCATATACCAAGGCTTTGATTTTTTATTTTTTAACCTATCCTCATGTATTCAGGGTGTTCTCTGGTGCTTCTCCTTTCTAGGAAACACTCAGATTTCCACCGCAGGTTAAGCTCCACCTATCAAAACTTTCTTTATTGGCTGTTTTAGTTTCCCTGGCTTTCCTCTCTGCTACCCTACCATCGTTACTAGGGCCATTTATCGAAGACACTAGCAGCACTGAAATTCTTATCTCAGCGTCTGTTTCTGAAGGCTGCTAAACACACATCTAAGAGACCAGGGCTTTGCTAGTCAACCTTTCCGGGCTTTCCTGCTCCCCACTCTTAACTGTGCTCTTTCCAGGGCCCCCATCCTCTTCACTCAGTCCAGGATTACTCACTCCCCGCATGTTACTCTGACAACACCAGGTTCCAAGTTCGGTTCTAAGTAATGGGGGACCCTGGTCCAATCATCAAACGGTGACAGTTTATGCCTTCCAGGGTCTGGCAGTCAACTGCTTGGGTGATCCAAGTTTACGTAAATTTAAACAAGTCTTGGTCAGTTAGCATCGTCTTTTCAAATTATCCTAGTTTGTGCATTCAGATTGAATGGACAAGATGTGTGTCCAGACTTGTTTGCTAGCCAGCTAACAGTGTGCTGTGTTAAGGACAGGCCGCTAGCACCTGGATAAGCATGAGGTTTATTGTTTTCACTTCAGCCAGCAAAAGTCCTCTATTTATTACCAGATACTTTAAATATTTTACTCAAATATATATGTATATATATACACACAGATATATATTTTATATACAAAATTGTTCCTTCTTCAAACTGAAGTTATATCATTTTCTCAGTCAAAATTCTGCCACATTATCATTTTTCTAATTTTACATAAACAGAAAAGGCACTTGAGAATAATCTCCAGAGGTTGCTGTAACATCACCCTCACACTCAGGAACAGTCAAGCCAAGCATTTATTTCTCACAACACTTAGAATCCCTTTAGGAAATTAAAGGTAGAAGTATATATGATACCCTAAGTCAATGCAAATATAATGATTTTTTTAGTCTTGGATAAATCAATCATTTATTTATTCTGAATTTTGGCAACTATTTAAATCAGAAACCAGCATGCGTTCTTGCTATACAAATCCACATAAACATCACTGGTCCAATATTTATATTATATCACATTTCAACTTTTTTCTCTTTTTATGCAATCATATATTAATTGTGTTCTCTTCAAGACCTCCATTTATTCATTTAGTAATTTATTTCTCCATTCATCCAACCATTCAACATTGATCACCACTAGGTTTCAGACTGTTTGAGGTAATAACATTAATTTTAGATGCATTTTACATTATCCTTAGTTCTGATGCATCGTTTATCTCCTTTGCTCATATACATATCTATATTAATGCTATCTCATATTGCATAGGCAGTCTCCTTTACCATTATGTAGAACTTGCAGTCTTGTACTCAGATTTCCTGATGCTACACTCTAAATATCTTTTTTTTTTTTTGCCTGGTAGCCATTTGTGCATCTTTTTTTTTGTATTACTTTTTTTTTACATTTTATTAGGGGCTCATACAATTCTTATCACAATCCATACATATACATACATCAATTGTATAAAGCACATCCATACATTCCCTGCCCCAATCATTCTCAAAGCATTTGCTCTCCACTTAAGCCCTTTGCATCAGGTCCTCTTTTTTTCCCTCTCCCTCCCCGCTCCCCCCTCCCTCATGTGCCCTTGGTTATTTTATACATCGTTATTTTGTCATATCTTGCCCTATCCAGAGTCTCCCTCCCCTTCCCTTCTCTGCCGTCCCTCCCCCAGGGAGGAGGTCACATGTGGATCCTTGTAATCAGTTCCCCCTTTCCAACCCACTCACCCTCCACTCTCCCAGCATCGCCCCTCTCACCCCTGGTTCTGAAGGTATCATCCACCCTGGATTCCCTGTGCCTCCAGCCCCCATATGTACCAGTGTACAACCTCTGCCCTATCCAGCCCTGCAAGGTAGAATTCTTACATAGTCCCATACAAGCTTCTGAAAGGGTCTATGAAGGGGAACACTTTTCTAACTTTATTTTAAGTTGGGTTTTCAAAAAATACTCTGACTCCAGAGAAAACTATCTTTAATGCAGGGGCAGTGAATTATTTAGTGTGCGTCTCCCAGCCAAAGCCTTGAACTACCACCATGCACGGGCCTGGTAAGAAGGTTGGGGAAGACACTGGCTGGATTCTACTTAATCAGGAATGGGACTGCTTGGTATAGCATCCAACTGTGTAAATAATGAATTCCCTAAGAAGAAGGAGAGATTTCATCACTAGCAAGAGCCAGAAGCGGAGCATGTCTCCTGGACCCGAGATCCCTGTGCAGTGAAGATTCTGGATCCGGAAGACAGATAAGGCATCAGAGGGGGAGCAAGAGCTCCAGGAGACAGAACATGGAACTGAGTAATGGATTTCTCAAAGCGTGGAGCAAGTTGAGGGCTTTTTCGCAGGAGGCTGGCTTGCTGAGTGAGGTGCCCATGGGGACTTAATTGGGGAAGTTGGACTTACTGACTCAAGAAAGGGGAGCTGATGTTGGCTAGGGTGGGGTGTGTCTGGGCACTTAATTCAGGGAGCAGGGTTTACTGACCCAGGGAGCCTGAGCTGAAAGCTTTGAGGTGGAAGTTTTCATCAAAGTGGTATGCCTCTTTGGGCGCTTATTAGACCGGAAACTTTCTAACATATACTGGTAAACAACTACTCGGAGCATTTTTTTCACTGACAATGCAACTTGTTAACTCCTTAATAAACTCTTTAATCATGAACTTTGTCTGGGAGTTTCTGTATAGCCAGGACAGTGGAGAGTAGACCCCAGAGAGATCAAGTAGAAAGATAAATTGTCGAATTTAAGTGAGAGCGCTTTCTTAGAGACCCTCACCATCACTGTTACATAATGGGAATTACAGGCCTTCTCTCTGTTCTTGACTCAAAAGATTTCTGAAAATGCAAAGAGGAAGCTCAAAGGAGAGCCTGATGAGTAAATAGAAATTAGAGTTATTTTCTCAAATAAAATAGGGTGTTGAATGGAAAAGAGAAAGCTTTCCTGAACTCAAAACATATAGAGACAACAATATCTTTAAGTAAAGCAGTTAGAATTTACTCTTTCTCTGCCAATGTCCTCGCAGTCAATTTTACCTTTCATATGTGAAAAAGCACATATTTGCATGTGATTCTTGTTAGGTACTGTACATAGGATCTGTAGAAAATTCATCATTGATTTCAGCTTTATTGTTTATGGAAAAAGCAAGAATGCCATATAAATTGTCAACTGAAATATTTATCCATTATGAGTAGTTAGAAAGCAGTAATAATTTAGTGCTTTACTTTACCAAGTATTAGGAATGCTCTCTTCATTTTTATTACAGAATTCTAAAATATTGCTGGTAATCATTTGGGGAATACCATTCAATCATTTTGAACTTTTTAACACTGTACATGTTCAACTCTCTCAAACCTCAAGATACGCTGATAAATAAAAATATAAAGATGAATTGGACTGAGTTCTTTTCAGAGGATGGCTTTCAAGTAGATAGACCAAAATGAACAAATAAATAAACAGGTTATTGTCTTATAATTTTCCATTTTAATGACCAAGAGTTGCATTGAGAATTATAGCAAACCTCAAAATAAATACCTAACCCACTAAATGTTTCTGGAGAAGGCATAGCCTGAACTGAGTCCTAAAGATAAAGTGCTTGGTTTAAGGTAAAGGTCATCATATAATGGCACTTATCAGGAATTATAAGCATTCCCTGAAATGTTCCTTATACGTCAAGGAGCGATGGAGGGGGAAATGAGATGGAGCCAAGTCACACAGCACTTTCTACAGTGAACCTTTGATGAGTCATTCTCATAGAATTATTTGGTCATAAATATTTCCTAACTTTTAATTTTTCAATTTCAAAGCGACACAGGTGATGGTAATTCTATAATTTCTACTTGATCCCTACAACTCTTGTTTTTCTTTTTATTTTATTAAGTCAATTATTTTTACATACAAATAAGGTATATTTATTTACTTTAAGGAAATCAGGTAACAGACATATATTTGGCCTCACGTATTATTTAAATCAGAGGAAGCTCATTTATCTTTCTCAAATCTTGAATTAACAATTTCTTGAAAGAAGGTAAGTATCCTAATGGCATGTGTCACATATACTTTGCTGAATTTGAATTAAAATATATGATATATTTGGGTACATATCATAATTTGGGGAAATCAAATCCTGATTCTGCTTACATGGATATGCTATCTACTAGTAACAGGTATACCCTACCAAGAAAATCTTGTAGGTTATATATTTTTTATAATTAAATATTTTTCCTAAACACATCATTGGGCCTATCTTGAAAACTAAAGTAATTATATAAAAAATCAAATTACTTTCATTTCGAATTTTGTATAAAGTATATATGTTCCAGAAATAAGGAATAAATTAAACAAATCTTGCATACAGAAAGAAATGATTACTTCCCTTCAAATTAATGTTTTTTCCTCTGGACAGGAATCTACTACCTATTAAAAAATGTCTTAAATAGCATGCTTACATAATGTACTTTGAACTTGATGTGGCAATTATATATAAATAGTATATGCCCAATTTTCTTTTTAAAATGGTACTAGATACTATTCTAGAGCTTTGGAGTAAAACAGAAGATCAAAGAGCATTTTTCACTATTTGTCTAATCGCAGTGGTGTATAAGAAAATGTGGCTTGTGATCTGTAGTAGAAAATATGGTTTGTGTGTAGCAGAGTCCTCTAGATTTGACCTGTTATTGAAAGAAAGCTGGCATTTGACCTAATGAATCAGAAACGGATGAAGTGAAGTTCATCCAAGGTGAAATAAAGTCATGGTGCTACTGCCAGCCTCTGGAGGAAGATGGGTGGTCTAGTGTTCCAATGAGGCTTTCAGAGTAGCTGATGCTATAAGATCCATCACAATGGATGCCCACAGTCAGGACAGGACCAACTCCTCAACTGAGAAGGGGATGCCCACAGTCAGGACAGGACCAACTGCTCAACTGAGAAGGGGATGGCCACAGTCAACACAGGACCAACTCCTCAACTGAGAAGGGGATGGCCACAGTCAGGACAGGACCAACTCCTCAACTGAGAAGGGGATGGCCACAGTCAGGACAGGACCAACTCCTTAACTGAGAAGGGGATGCCCACAGTCAGGGACAGGACCAACTCCGCAACCAAGAAGGGGATGCCCACAGTCAGGACAGGACCAACTCCTTAACTGAGAAGGGGATGGCCACAGTCAGGACAGGACCAACTCCTCAACTGAGAAGGGGATGCCCACAGTCAGGACAGGACCAACTCCTCAACTGAGAAGGGGATGCCCACAGTCAGGACAGGACCAACTCCTTAACTGAGAAGGGGATGCCCACAGTCAGGACAGGACCAACTCCTTAACTGAGAAGGGGATGCCCACAGTCAGGACAGGACCAACTCCTTAACTGAGAAGGGGATGCCCACAGTCAGAACAGTACCAGAAGGGGATGCCCACAGTCAGGACAGGACCAGCTCCTTAACTGAGAAGGGGATGCCCACAGTCAGGGACAGGACCAACTCCTTAACTGAGAAGGGGATGCCCACAGTCAGGACAGGACCAACTCCTTAACTGAGAAGGGGATGCCCACAGTCAGAACAGGACCAGAAGGGGATGCCCATAGTCAGGACAGGACCAGCTCCTTAACTGAGAAGGGGATGCCCACAGTCAGGGACAGGACCAACTCCTTAACTGAGAAGGGGATGCCCACAGTCAGGACAGGACCAACTCCTTAACTGAGAAGGGGATGCCCACAGTCAGGACAGGACCAACTCCTTAACTGAGAAGGGGATGCCCACAGTCAGGACAGGACCAACTCCTTAACTGAGAAGGGGATGCCCACAGTCAGGACAGGACCAGCTCCTTAACTGAGAAGGGGATGCCCACAGTCAGGGACAGGACCAACTCCTCAACTGAGAAGGGGATGCCCACAGTCAGGACAGGACCAACTCCTCAACTGAGAAGGGGATGCCCACAGTCAGGACAGGACCAACTCCTCAACTGAGAAGGGGATGCCCACAGTCAGGACAGGACCAGCTCCTTAACTGAGAAGGGCATGCCCACAGTCAGGACAGGACCAACTCCTCAACTGAGAAGGGGATGGCCACAGTCAGGACAGGACCAACTCCTCAACTGAGAAGGGCATGCCCACAGTCAGGACAGGATCAACTCCTCAACTGAGAAGGGGATGCCCACAGTCAGGACAGGACCAACTCCTTAACTGAGAAGGGGATGCCCACAGTCAGGACAGGACCAACTCCTCAACTGAGAAGGGGATGCCCACAGTCAGGACAGGATCAACTCCTCAACTGAGAAGGGGATGCCCACAGTCAGGACAGGACCAACTCCTTAACTGAGAAGGGGATGCCCACAGTCAGGACAGGACCAACTCCTTAACTGAGAAGGGGATGCCCACAGTCAGGAAAGGACCAACTCCTTAACTGAGAAAGGGATGCCCACAGTCAGGACAGGACCAGCTCCTTAACTGAGAAGGGGATGCCCACAGTCAGGACAGGACCAGCTCCTTAACTGAGAAGGGGATGCCCACAGTCAGGACAGGACCAGCTCCTTAACTGAGAAGGGGATGCCCACAGTCAGGACAGGACCAACTCCTCAACTGAGAAGGGAAAGATTGATCAGAGCATTGTTTCTGCTAAATTCATAACTAAGTTGGTTTTTTAAAGCAAACTATTCATTGAGAATTGAATATTTTGATGAGACTGCAATCTACAAGTCCTAGGAAATTTGGTATTGCTACTAAGTGTCTTGGAAACACATGTGGAAGCAATCTCTGACATCACATGGGGCCACAATGAAGTCCTGGAACCTTTGTGAATAATAATATTTTTAACAAATTAACTTGGACACCTGATTAACAACTCTGCTTAATCTTAACTTTCTTTTTTTCTCATGATATTGAACTTCTCCAGCTTTAACAATATACATTTGCATTCAATCAAAAGAAATTCTTCTCATTAACTAGAAGTTCTGAAAAATAAAAGTCCCCTCTAATACATGGGCAGTACTTGAGAGAATTGATGTTCAACTATTCCTTGGATGTTTGTCTTATGACAATACTGAAATATAATTACTTTTATTCTCAAAATTTAGTTCAAATATTTATTTTTCTCAAGTGGATATTGAACGAAGCTGTTGCTAAGGTGGCAACATTTATTACAAGGGAAGAAAAAAGAATCAAGTAATTAAGCATCTTATCCAAATTGATACCCTAAATTTCCAATAATTTGACTCGAGGTAACCTATACCATTTTACCAAAATATTATGAATGTCTCCGTTGCTTTCAGGTAACATCATTTTTGTTTCAACATAGCTCAATATCATTTACTTGTGCAATGTTATTATTGTTGTTTTTCTTAATTTTCTTGGCAGATGGCTTGTTCATCTTATTACTTTTATTCATTGGCAAGATTATATTGCTGCATACAAAACTCTTAAGAAGAAGAAATTTTTTAAAAAGTATTTATATGAGTCTCCTGAATAGGATTCTCAATATGTGTTTTAAACAATTGCTAATTACATATTTATCCATGGAACTAGTGTGACTTTTCCATTTTGGATAAATATTAAACATGTTACATATTTTCTTAATTACATAGTTACCAGGAAAGTCAAAATGGTCACAAGAACAAAAAATATTGTTTTTTGGAAGAAAGGGAGGAGTTTTCAATGTTTATTTTTATAGAGGCAATAATTTAATGAATATTCAGAAATTTTATTTTAAATTTCAAGATGCATTTGCCCTAGGACAAAGTTCACAAGGGCTGGGAAAGAAGAAGTAATGGAAAGTGAA
The DNA here is from genome assembly GCF_050624435.1 of Tenrec ecaudatus. Classification (NCBI taxonomy): domain Eukaryota; kingdom Metazoa; phylum Chordata; class Mammalia; order Afrosoricida; family Tenrecidae; genus Tenrec; species Tenrec ecaudatus. The sequence continues at coordinate 98,608,682 of NC_134542.1, forward strand.
AACAGAGAGAGGAAGTAGGATAAATGATGTTTCATTTCAGGGATTGCTATCAATGAAATTAAACAAAATTTGTAAGGATTTTGGAGTGAACAACTGATCTGCTCTGCAAACCTTCACCTAATTCACCATAAAACATTTTTTAAAAGATGTAATCAGAAAACATTCCTTTATTGAATTATCAATAGCGGCAATATCTGACTTGGGCTGCCAACTGCAGAGTCAGCAGTTCAAAATCGTCAGCCACTCTGAGGGAGGGAGGTGGACTTTTCTGTGCCCCAAAGAGTCACAGGCCTGCAAACCCCCAGAGCCGCTTCTCCTGCGTCCCATAGGGTCACTGTGAGTCACCGTTGGTTTGAATATGCACTCAGACAAGTGTTCAATTATGAAACTCTTCAAACATAGCGAAAGGGTGAACTAACAATGATCATAATGATTACTGTGTATCCACTATCTAGTTTCATCAAATGTCAACATCGGGGCCATGCCTGACTTAATCTCGCCGTCTACATATTTCTGACAAATATCACTTCTCCTTGCCGAGCATTCACGGCGCTGCCCACGCTGCACAATGGTCTGCGCCAGTTCTCTGCTCTCTCCTATTTCCACTGACTTCTAGCTTGTCTCTCCCTCCCTGCCACCACTAGAGATGTTTAAACTTCCAGAAGCTTCCTAGCCAAAGCCTTTCTGAGAGTCCGAATTACTTAGGAGGAGTTGGTGTCAGTGTAGGGAAGGCAAGGGAGCACCAAATGGGAAGCAATACAAACCATCTCAGAATGAACAATTTCCTAAAAAGCAACGTTCCTAATCATTGCAGACCATTCTAGTGCCCTTGTCACCTGGCACGTGTGTCGCAGGCTAACCAATCAGTTTACAATTGGATATTGAGGACAAAGCCTGCTTGGAGTTGTGGATGGCTGTTTCATCATCGTGTAGATTAGTCTAAAAGATCTCTCTGTGGAACTTTTCTCTTAGCATTATTGTGATCGCTTTTCAAGCAAATGTTCACACAAAGGGAACATGAAAGCATTTTCAGATTCTACATTTAAAATTTTCTGAATTCAATATTCCACTTCTATCCCTTTCCCTGTAACTTTGCAAAAATACTCTTTATGCACAAATCACTAGGGGCTACAGAGTTGGGAAAACCATGTCTAAACAATTGTAGGTCTCACCCAGAACACACACACACACATATATATATGACAAGTTAATGAAAGATATAAAAGGGAAATCCATTTCCTTTCATTCTTTGAAATTTTAATTTCATTTTTTCAACTCGTGATCATTTAGGAGATGATATTTATAAGGTCCAAAGTGCCAATTTTCCATAAAAGCTATCCAAGGTGCCCACACTCATGGAGTTTAGATTTTACAATTGATTAGCATGGAGGTAGGTTACTATTGAAAGGATCACACAAATACAAAATGATTGTTGTTTTAATTCAAAGCCTAGATTTAAGGAATCAATGATTGTACAGGTGCACTTTTAGTTATCCTAATGAAAGTAAAATATGATGAATGAATAATGAATTCGAGTTTTGTCTAATGGCTAAAAATGGAATCCTTTTGATCATGTAGATTTTCTTAATGGCATGCTCTTCTGGGTATCAGAGAATCAAAATATCTCTTGGCTCCCTTCTCTCATTGCCTCATGTGCTGTGCCCAAGAATGGCCTGGCTGCCATTTTCACCTGGGGAGTCGCCAGGGGGAAAGACCAGCTGCTCATAGCTAGATTTTTGCAGCTATAACTCTCATATCCAATTCTGGCTCCTTTCCCCTATCTTCTCTACACTTGGGGAGTAAGATGTCAAAGATTTTATATATATATATATATATATATATATATATATATATATATATATATATATATATATATACGTATACATATCCCCTTCTCCAATCTTCATTCAGACACCGTCCTTGGTTCACGCCCTCTTCTGGTGCCATCTGCTTCTTGGGGACCCCGGGGATCATTAGAAGAGTTCCTATTTTCCGAGTGCCTGCCATGAGCTATGGCTTTACCTATCTACTTTGAAATGCTTGCACGGCCATACAAGGACATTACCAGACCCATTTTTCACAGATTTGGGGAAGTAAAGTTGAGAAAAGATTGAAAACCAAACCAAACAAACAAACCCGACCATAGGTATCTGCTGCAGAGTTTACTCTGGGGCCCTTCCTCTGGTCCAAAATGAAAGGCACTTCCCCTCTTTTGGAGAAATGGATCAGCCTCTTCTTTGCTGGCCTCTCCACCTTCTCCCCGGAGAGCTGCTCTCTTCCTCCCATCCCATGCTGGGGTCTGGAATTTCCCACAGTGATTTGGCCCTTACATTGAATTTTCTGGCTTCGTGTCTGTTAGACTCAACTGATATCTTAAAATATCTGATTAGGACTACTTAATCGTGTTGGTAGATTGGAATCGTGTTGCCGGCTTTTTATTGTTCTTTTTTTTTTAAGAAGAAAAAGAAATTAAACAAAACTTTCTGAATTCACCAACTCAGAGTATTTACCACCCCACCCCATGTCATACGTAAAAACGGACAATAAAATGACCACCAGTTTACTATGAATGATGTTCACACGCCCTTAAAAAAGGGAATTCTGGCTTTATCTGCCTACAATCTTGGCAACAAAACTCTCGGGAACATCAAGGGCGCAGGAAGCCAAAGGAAGCAACTGACAATAAAGTTTGTGCTCAGACTACTAATCAGGAAGGAGATACTGTGAACTGCTAATTCTACATAATTATTTAATCTCAAGAGGGTAAAATAAAACCTAACGCATGTGTTAAGAAACCTAAGTTTGGGTGTTCAAATATACAGGACTTAGATCACAAGGATTTCACACAGTGCATTTCCTATATTTAAGAAAGGGAGTGGGGAGAAAAACAAACCTCAAACATAAATATAAAATACACCAACCACTCTTTCAAATGCATAGTCTAACTTGATATTGTCTGGCTGGGGCAATCATTATGTCTTATTAATGAAAGAGCATATATAAATACTGAGTATAGTACATTTAAATAGATGTATATCATTTATCCCCTTTCCTCCAAGAGTTGTGCTATCTCTAAAAGTTATACTTCAGAGATCCTCCAAGATGCAGAATGGATGCACATTTTAAAAGTAGGGTTTGTATCAAAGGTCTCTCTACTTTACTCAAGACTCAGGCTCTGGGCCATGGAGCCGATTCGCTCCCTGTGGAAAGGAATCGGACATCCCCTGTGGGCGTGGAGGACTGTCTCCCAACTGCTGGCCTTGTGCTTAGCAGTCGGGCTCCTAACCGCTATCCCACCGTGGCGCCCCTGCTTTACTATTGGAATCAAATTCTGAAGAGAACAACTGTTGTTAATACTTCTACTAATACACAACCACCTTTGGGGGAAGGGGGACCTTATTTAAGGTTATTGATGTCTATGGATTTCATTTTTAATGGAATCTTTGTATCTATATGGTTGCTAGGTTAAGTTGATGTTGTGTTTGTGCACTTTAATGCAGGGTAATGGTTCTGAAATTAGATTGCTTGGATTTGAATGGATCCATAATTTGCATCGTAAGAAGTTGACTTTATTTTTGTGTCTCCATTTCTTCATCTATAATTTAAGATTAATTTCGGTATCTATCACCTAAAGATGATGGGAAAATTAAATAAGTCAACACAGAAAAGCACTCAATCAATGCCTAGTCCATAGTAAGTGCTCAGTACTTGCTATCTATCATGCTGTTTTTACTGCAAAAAAGGAGGAAAATGTGAGGCTATCATACAATTAAGAACTTTTAGAAATGAATAGTCAGTCATATATCTCTTCCTTTGTCTTTATGCACGACAAAGAATTTAAGCCCCACATAGACACTGCTTTTTCTTGTTGAATAATAATTCTAAAGAGAAATATCTTGCTTCCTGCTATCCCCAATATCATGCTAAAATATTTCAAGTGACTAGTGTCGAATACAGAATCCATTAGCCTCTACATTTCTCATCATTTTAATAAACTTTTACTTGCTGCATCGTTTTAGGTTTAAAATCATTCAAGGCCTCTGAATCAGTAATTATACCCTGATTCCAGATCTACTAGTCTTTGTCTTTTACATTCATTTTACACTTATAAGAATGTTTATATAATTAACATTAAATATATATGCTCACCCTTGAATTCTAATTTTAAAATTTTATATCATGTTTGATTTCATTTAGAGTAAAAGGGAAATGAGTAGGAATTAAAGGGAAACGTGGTTTAGAAAACATAACTTTAAATTGTACCATCCTGTGAGAAAAAAATGACAATGTTTAAAGCATTAAAAAAACAATTTGGAATGGAATTAAGGGAGAACAGAAAATTTCCATAAACTTTCTAAAGTTCCCTCATATGTTTGTTTTCCCCTCATATGTTTTAGGGCATTAATATTGATAACATTGAACTTCAGCTTAGGGCAACTGCCTACGCAAATATGTATTTGTTGGTAATCTCGGGGTTAAGGCACTGCCTTGTTACTAAATGGTCGTAGCTTTGAGTTCATCCAGAGCAATCTATATCCCCAAACAAAAGCAAAGCCTAGCCATGGAAAATCTTCTGGAACATGGTTCTACTCGGACACGCAAAAACTCGCCATGAAGGGAGATCGAGTCCATGAAACTGGTGGTACCAAAGATGTGTTCAAAGTTATAGGTAGTTCTTTAAATAATTACTTAATTAGAGGTAGTCTATTAATATGGCCTTTCTAGCCACAATCCTTACGTGACGTGTCATAATTCTGGACCCTATGCCTGTGGATACATTCCCATTTAGAGAGATTTTTCTGCTATAGTAACTGACAAGATTAAGGTAGGTTTAATCCTGACCTTATTAGAAGCTGTAAACTAAGTTACACCCTGCGTTTCCTTGCTGAAAGACAAGAGCCACACTTCCATCGAAGCCATTTCTCTTGGCATAGGAGCCAGCTCAAAGAGAAATGCCAGGGCCACTGGATGAAGAGCCTGGTGGAGATGTCTATCTAAAGTGTGAGAGGCTGAGATGCAAGGCATGAGAAACTGTGAGACAGAGCAAATGAGGCAGCCCTAGAACAGGGGCCAACCCTAGGAAGCCAGGAGACAAATCAAAGGCCATTGCTGAGAAAGTGGGGCTGTGGGGCAAAGCAGAAGCAGGGCTTCCCGGCTCCTAGGCAGAAGGCAAGGGTCCATGTGGTTGAAAAGCTGAGGACCAGAGACTTGGGTGCCGGCTGAGGAGATGTGCTGCTGTGGACTCAGAACTGTATGCTTACAGTTTAGAGATCCTGACTCTTGGGAACCTGCTAACTCCCCACGAAGCTTCTCCATTGTGACTATTGTCTACATGTTCTCTCAGCCAGGCTGAGGGACTCTCACAGCCAGCATGGCTCAGAAGCTCTGTGGGAGGAAGGTTGGGGTCAGAATAAGAAAAGGAGGTTGCAGTGTGGAGGCACATCTGACCTATGCTTGATAGCAAGAGGAAATCAGAGGTTGTCTGGTATGGCCCCCACTCCCAACTGTTTTACTGCACTTAATTTTTTTTTCAAAAAAGGAATTTTTACTCTACTTGTTCATGCTTAGTTTTTAAGTACCCCATAAATCAGCCGTGGAAGACATTTTACCACGTATAATTAGCTTTCATTTTTCTTGGAGGGAGGGAGAGAGAGCAAGATGAGAGTGAGAGAAAAAAAAACAGGAGGCTTTACATATTTTGTGGAAAAATGGATTTAAAAGATAATGGTTGTATGAGCTCCCAATAAAATGATTTAAAAAAAAATAATGGAACCTTTGTGTGAACTTTTGAAGCCCCCTTGTATCTGTCGTGATGCCCACATATACATGCACATACACATCTAGTCATTTTGAGATATACTATATACATGTACATATAGCCCTTTAGTGGACTTCCTCTACTTACCGATATAGTTATTTAAGCTCAACAGTCCAGGAGGTAACTATACTCATCTTTGACCAGAGGGAATTTCCAGGAAAGCAAAATAATGAAATAACAAAATAAGTTTTTGGATAGCTAGAAAAAATACTATCATGTTTGAGACTTTGGGAAATGGGGTGTTGCTGGATTTTAAAAATACCTATTTGATGTTTTTGAATGGTGAAAATCAAATCCCCTTTCTGAGATACATTAATGTATTCAAGTAACCCTCTTAAAGTAAAAATAATCGGGTGAAAAGGATGAAGAGATATACTCATGATCACTACAAAAATTATGAAGCTGAATATTTTTATTCCAAATTCAGTTCTTTTAGAATGGTAGAAGCAGATGTGTCCCAACTCCAGAAATCCCATTTCTAAATCTTTCTGTTCATCTGAAAGTGTATAAGGTTACCAGCCCACTGGCCAAAGTTGAGCTAACTGTATGTGTAGATATAAAAGAGTCAGCTTACCAAAATTTGGGAATTCTTGATATGGTCCACCCTCAAACTAAACCACCCTTTGGAAAATGCCAGCCATAACTCAAGAGATTCAGAGGCTTTCCCTCTGCAGGGCCCACCTATATGGAACAAGTCTTTTCTCAAACTGCATTACCATCAAAGACATAAGCCCAATGCGCACAGCTCCGCACGGCACACGCCTCTGGCCAGGACATGGCTACCAATCTTCCATGAGTACAAGGATTCGGGCTCCAGTCTCATTGCATTTACAATTCATAAGTATTGCGTTTAGACGAAGTGAGAATGACCACGTCAATACTTACTTAAAGATCTTCTCTGCCCCGGCTTCTGTTCCTTTAGCTCACGATCACAGTGACTTAGCAATTCCGAGCTGGAAGATCGCTGAATTTTGAATAATTCCAGGCTTCTTGATGGACCCGTTGAATCCTTTGGCTGGAAATAACAATCAGGCAGAATAATTTTACTAAGGATAATGGATTCATCGACTGGTTTATGTTTTGTGGTGTATTTTATAGATTTAAAGCAAAGCTTGAGATTGTATAGTTAGTTTGGGATAAAACCTATATGCTAAAGCTTTATGATCAAAATTTAATCATGGTTTTATAGATGTATATAAAAGCTAAAACCCACTGCCACTGAGTTTACTCCAACTCTTCCCCCCCAAATCAAGTTCACGGTTGCTTCCATTCTGATTCATAATGCCTCTCTGGGACATAGCCCTTTGGGTTTCCAAGGCTACAAATCTTTACAGACCCGAAAGCCTCACTTTTCTCCTGTGGAGCCACTGGTGGTTTTGAACTGAAGGTTACCTCCAGAATTCCCTTTTCCAAGTCAGAGTGATCCTGTATAGGGTTTTTGAGGCTCTAAATCATAATGGGCGCAGCTTTCTCCCACAGGGTAACTGATGGGTTTGGATGCAGACTGGGCCCAATAGCTCCACTAATACTCCTGATATAAAGCAGCATACCCCTCCCCCCACTGCCATAAATCCTCCCATAGTGACGCAGAAACCTCCGGATTCAGTTTCCAAGATTTTGCAAATGTGTTTGGAAGCAGACAATTTCATTTTTCTGCAAAGCCGCCGCTGTGTTTGAAGCAACGACCTCGTGGCTAACGTGACCTAACAGCACCACCAGAACTCCATATATATATATATATATATATATATGTATATGTATATGTATATGTATATGTATATGTATATGTATATGTATATGTATATGTATATGTATATGTATATGTATATGTATATGTATATGTATATGTATATGTATATGTATGTATATATATATATATATAGTGCTTACTAAATGCACTCTACACTGAGTAGATCAGTCATTTCAATAGTCCCACGAGGAAGGTAATATTCACATTATCCTTATTTTCCCTACAAAGAAACTGAGGCCCCCAAAAGGTTAACTACTTTGCTTCCAGCCATCCAGCTAGCAATGACAGAACCCAGAGTTCAACCCAGGCATCCAGGTTTCAGGGTCTACTCTTACTGAAAATATCATACCAATGTATGTGCATGTGTATTGCTGTGTCTAAGAGGATTTTACTGATGATGGAGAGAAGTTAATTTGAGTTTTACCTTTTAAAAGTTGTAGTACCAAAGTAATTGAGTGAAAACCCGTGATGAAATATCAGTAAAAATCACACAGAAACTATATTCACTTATTATATACCTTACCAAAAGTTCCTGAGAATATTTTCCTTAAAGATTTTGTAAAGATTCATGTTATCAAGTTAGATATTTGATCTAGGTCATTATAAAATGTCTTAAGAGTTTGACTTTAAGAGAGGAAAGCCCATACTCTGAATGTGTGCTTTGAAGTATTTTCATGAAATTCTAGATATGTAATTTTTAAGAGAAAAATAAATCTAGCTTAGCTAGAGGAATAATAAGAATCAGTTATGAAGAACTATTATTTACTGACATTGTAACAGTAAGCATGCTTTAAATACACTGATATTCATTTTCAAAAATAAGTATCACAGGCTGCATAAACTGAAAATATAAACATTCTTAGTTATTAAGTGCTTTATGCATTGTATAGCCTCCAGCAAACGAATGTCCGTGTTATTTCAGGGGAAAAAAACGAAAAGAATGTATCACATCTTGAAAGAGAAGAATCAAATGATATTTTGCTCCACAAATTCTCTCTGATGAAGAAGTTCATAGTGAACTCCATTAAAATTCAAAATAATTTACCGTAATGTCTCTCAGTGCCTAGGACCCATTTAGATGTGTGTGTTATATGCCTAAGCAATGAGATTTAAATGATTACATTTTAATTAATAAAGGTAACAGCCAAAAAAATACATACCAATCTGTCAATTGCATTTTTGATAGCGTGGAACCAATCCAATATGATGAAGTCAATATCTGACTGGAGAAGGAACTCATTTCCTGATTCTGTTGTGATCTGGCAGGGGGTGGGGGGGGGAGAAGGAAAATCGACAGGTAAGCAAACCATATAAGATAGATCTCCTACATTATGAAAAAACAACTTTTTTTTCAAAAACACACTTTAATATACTGAAATACTTTCTTGTCTTCCAGTAACTGTCTTTCTGGTAATGGGAAGGGTCGAACCCTTTTGAATTGCTCTCTATAAACATTTTCTTCATCTCACAGCAAATACATGATTGTTTTAATAATGGAATGGTAAACTCAGAGTAGGGCCGAGACTGAATTCTTCCAGCTCAAGAAGAAAGAAGCCAGTCGGTTCAGAGCAACGCAGACAGAGCACACTTAGGGCAGAGCCCTCTTAAGCAAATGCACGAGGGTGTGTCAGAATTCATTCTGGACTTTTAGCTCTTTCCTGTTTGTCTTTTTAAAATCTAATAGTATCTCTATATTTGATTTCCTTTTATAGAGGGCTCTAAAATAGATTATTTACCAAAGAGACTAATGCAGGCATTTCCAAAAGGTCATTCAAATGAATAACATTTGGCTATTTCTACTTTCTTATCATAAAGATCAATCGGAAAGTCATAAAGGACCAATTTCCCCATAAAGGAACTTTATTAGAATAAAAGTTCATTTAAATGTTTGACTCTTTCATGGAGAGCATTCATCACGAGCATCTCCTGGTTAGCCGATACACAATGCTGCTAAGCTTTTGATAATATTTCCCATGTAACTATGCATTTTCTATTACAGTGATGTGTTTTCTCCCCACAATTGTGAGCGAAAGATTTGGCCTTATGGAAACAGAGCAAGGCTCTTGGTTTCACACATAAAGGGATGCTTAGAGAAGAATTTGATTAGAGTGGGTGTAGAAGCGCTTTTTGTATTAGCCCATCAATCTGAACTGTGAAGATTTTCCCTTTGTATTATTGACTTTTTATTTCAACAGGAACGCCGACATTTCCCGCTTCGCATTACATATCAAGCAAGCTTTCAGAGGGCCACGGGACTGGCATTTGAAGGTACTCATTCGGAAGCCAGTCAACACTTCTCAGCTTACCTTGCTCTAAAGAGAGGTGAGAGTTGGAATGTGGTACACGTTCTGATGATCACAGATTGTGATTCAGAATAGTTACTAAACTCTACCATTAAAATGAAATGTCCTATTCCAAAGAGCTCATTCGGAAGGTTGTAGTGATTCCTAGCGCAATCTTTACTGACGATTAAGGATGCTGAACTTTTAAAGAAATCTTTGATTATACATGCATATATGTAGACCCATTTATTATTTACTTCTAAAGAAAACTATCTAGAAATACAACCTCCCTCAGTCATGTAAAGCAATCTTTCATGAGATTTCAATATTAAGACCATATAGAAAAATAAAGTATATACAAGTTCACTCTGTTTCTCAGCCCATAGAAACTACATGCCTTCATAAATGTTTATTTCTTTAAGTCACAACTAAAAAGTATATACAATTATATATAGCTAATAATTCAGAAATAAGAATTGCATTAGTTACATTAGTATTTGATCACTACTGGGATCAGGGATTCTCTCTTTCATGAAATGGCATGTAAGATTCGGGATGGCTCAAAAATGCTGGGTCTTTTGATGATATACACAAACACCGAAACCAGAGCCAAACCCCAAACTAAATGTATTGTGGTCCAGTAGCTTTCGATGCCTCATTATGCTATATGGAGTGTCCAGGAGGAGAGCAGACAGCCTCGTCCACCTCCTGGTGAAACATCTAGTGAGTTTACACTACTAGACACACTGGTTTTGTGGTTGCAGTCCGACATCGAGCGCACAGCACCCCCGATGCCCCTGGATGGATGTACTGAAAGGCAAGTCTGCCTTGCTAGCTCAGCACCGGGGCCAATGTGCCTCATAGACTTAATGTTCCAAATTCACTTGGTAAATGTTGCCACAGGAATGGAAATCTGAAAATACAGGGGCACTACTAAGAAAACATTATACCCTCTGCTCACGGCTCCACTCTATTGTTAGCTGGCATTTCAAATGGAAGCCAAGTTTGAAAACAGAAAACATCCAGGTGGCCCCTCTGATGACCCCAGCCCCACCCAGGTGGAGGCCTTAGAGGATGGACCACTCCCAATGACCTACTCAAGGCCCCAGTGATAAGAGGGACCCGTGAAGGATAGAGGCCGGCAAATTTGAAATACCTTTCAGTTGGTCCTGGATGGTAAAAAGGCGTCCAGTCCTAAAAGTGGTGGCGGTGAAGCTACTGGGAGATGACGTGAGGTCATGGGTGAGCAGGGCAAAGGTGTTAAGGATTTCTGTGGGAGTAGGTGGGGAGGTGGGGCAGAGGCAAGGGCTGCGGAGCTGAGACAAATGGACAACAGGTGGAGACCCTGCCTAAGGTGTGGCAGGAAGTTATGATATCTGACCACCACCACTACCCCAAATCCCTTGCACCTACGTTGAAGGAATAGGCTTAAGGAGGGAGAGGGCCTCCAGGCGAGTGTCTGGAAGGGGAAGCAGTGTTGAAGTCAGGACTACCCCATTCTCCAGGAATACCAATTTTGCATAAATAACCAATCTTGGGAAACTCACCATGTCAATAAGTGAAGGGAGGGTAGACTCTCCCTGACCTCTAAAGTTATCCTAATATAAACTTAAATACTTGGATTATGGATGTACTATTTAATGTCAGTTTGACAAACACCAAGAAAAAGGACCGACGCAGCACAGTGTCCAATCTAAGATTTCTCTGCCAGTCTAAATAAATTACTAAGATTTCCAAAAGGAATAGCATGAAGCACAAGGCACACGTTTAATTAGATTTACTGTATTTTAAGGGATTGCCAAAGAGCCAGCATCGTTCCGTTTTCAGTCAAGTCACTTCAAACAGCGATTCAATGTGGGGGCTTGCAGTTTGGCTGGTCATTAGGTAACACAAAGGGGAACTTTGACTGCGAACACAACCCAAAGCAAAGTGTGTTTGAAAACGTTCTTTGTCCAAATACGTTACTGAATTAATCATCCATAATCACAGATTTAAATTTTTATTTCTGAAATCTAGATCCGAGAACCAAATGAATGTGTTTCATTCAAAACATTGTACGGGGAGACACACTTCAGATCCTCTGTCTTCCCACCGTCTTCCGAGTTGCTAGGCAGTCTGGAGAAGACTGCTACTGCTCTCTACAGTTGAAACGCATCCACTTCTTAATTACAGTCAGTAATGACTTTGTTCTGCTCCGTTCCAGTCACTCACAGGAAAGCTGGCTTCGACTGGCAACGTCCATTTCATTCAGGTTTCTCAATCCACCTCTTCCCATGACCTCTTTCAGGTTTCTGATAAATGCTTGGCTGAATCATATTTGCACTCTGAACCACTGAATTTTCAACAGTCGTGAGGAAGAAAAGACATCCAGAGAGAGAGAGAGAGAGAGAGAGAGAGAGAGAGAGAGAGAAATGCTAGCTTTGACTAAACTGATTGAACAGTTCATGGCAAGAATCTAAAGTGAGGTACAATGACTAACGGACTTTAAAAATCCTTGCTATTAAGCCATTGCTCTTTCTATGTTTTGCCTAAGTGATGTCAGAAGGTGAAGCGAGAGGAATGAAAGAAGAATTCAGGGGAAACAGGACTGGTTTAGACAAGAACTCCTGATCTCCTTCGTTCTGAAAAAAAATCTACTACAGACAAATGTAGCCAACGGGTGCCACCTCTAGGTGGCTGCAGGCTGTGACCTGTCGAAGGAGGTGACTGAAAGGACTGCCTATGAAAAGTAGGGGCAGGGTTTCAGCATCCATTTATTCCTCTTAATAGACATTTCCCTGCAGTTAGTTACAACAGCAACAACACTTTGTATAAGCCTGGCTTACGGGTATCAGAATGACAAGGCGACACCCTGCCTATGTTAATGTACGCAGGGATATAACTATTCTCACAATGCCTCGGTCATGTGCTTTCCTCTGCACCCTCCCCCCCCCCCCAAGCACACATTATTCTCCTTATTCTGGAGGTTTCCATAGTTGCTGATTTGTTGAATTTTTGGAATTTTAGATAAATTATCATCTATAACTTTCTTGAGAATGGAGCAGTCATTTTTAAAAGTGAAAGATTTTAAAGGCTTCTTTCCATTTATTAATGATATTAGAATTCTATGTAGAAAGCCATTTTGTTGTTAGTATTTTTTTAACCAAAGAAATATTTCCTTAAGATCTGTGTAAGAAGCCCTGGCGGTGTAGCTACCCTGAGGGTCCTCAGTTGGAAACCACCAGATGCTACTTGGAAAAAAAGAAAATGAGGATTTCTGCCCCTGGAAAGATGGATAGCCCCCGAAACCAATGGAGGGGGGGAGTTCTACTCTGTCCTAAAGGGCTCTGTGAGTCAGCATTGACTAGCTGGTAGTGAGTTTTGAGTTCTGTAGGAGAGAATCCACCAAAGAGGGTTCATACTTGCAAGAAGAATTAACTAACACCTTCAGTTTTACAAAAGGACTGACCTGTCCTTTATTGGTAAGGATGCCCAAGTCATGCGTAGGAACATGGACTCTGAAAAATACCTTTTGGACACAGATTTAGCTGGACCAATAGGTAACATCGTCAATGATGAAGAAAAGATTGCAGTTGTCAAGGATTCTGGCTAGCCTGGATCCTTAATCAATGTTCGTGGATGCAGCAGTCAAGAGCTCAAACAGAGAACTGCATCAAGTCAACCAGCTACTCAAGTCCTCTCGAAAGTATTGAAAGGCAGGCAGGCACCTGACCCAAGCCCTGGTATTTTCAATTGCTACATATGCATGGGAAATTGGGATAGTGAGTAAAGAAAACTGCAAAATAATCAGTGCATTTGGACATATTATGGTGAAAGTACCATTTATTGAAAGTACCATGGACTTCTAGAAGGACAAATAAATCTGTCTTGGAAGAAGTACATCCAGAATGCTCCTTGGAAGCCAAGATGGCATGACTGTCGTTTGTGCTTTGGATATGATATCCGGAAGGGCCAGTCCCTGTGAAATGACATCATGCTTAAGGAAGGAGAGGGGAGACCGTCAGCCAGATGGATTAACCCAGTGGCTGCCACGATGGACTCAAACCGAACAACAATTGTGAAGGGCCAGGCAGGCTTTCATTTTGTTGTGCGTATGTTGTACATATGAGTGGGGACCAACTGCCAGCAACTGACAACAACACTCACACCAGGGAACGTGCATAGCAGACTCTTCCCTTAAAATGTTAGTCTAATTGAAATCTATTTTTCCCATTGGGCCAGAACCCTGGCTGGAGTTTTATGTTTATGGTTTCTCTAAAGGTGGAGGGAGGTACATTCAAGTTGCAACATCTACTGAAGAGATGAGAAGGAATAATTTTGCCTTTTTAGACTTTATAAATGGAGTCCTATATGCTAATTTCAAATATATTAAAAGAGTTTTAGTGGCTGTGTTTATGTTTATTTAAGTATGGCCATTTCCCATTTATAGATCTATCAGGAAACATCAATTGCATCTCAAAGTGAAATTATGTGTTAGATTTTTTATTTCAATGAGAAATTAATATTTAAGATGGCATTGATACTGTAAAACATTCCATAACTTGGTGTACCAGGGTGGAAACAAAACTTTTGGAAACTTCACTTTTTCTGGGAATAAAGATAAATCTAATTTATTGGGGAGAATTTGAAAAATAAAGATAATGAAGTTATTCATAGCTACCTAGAGATAAACATTGCATACATTTTAACATTGTTAAAACACTGTGTATAGTTTGCCTTTTATGAATAATAACCAAATTATTATGACACTGATCAATGGATAACTTCATGCTCCGGATAGACCCCTCCTCATCTGACGACTCAGTCGTGTCTGCTCAGTCTATCTGCTCCTGATTTTGAACACACGGAGAGAGTACCAAAGAATCAAGTGAGAGTGCGCGCTTGTGTTCTCCTTTGAATAACACCCCTCTTCTGATTTCAGAATGAGTTTCACAAACATTTTGTATTCGGGAGATTAGAAGGACAGATCATCCTGATAATCTTAAACGACCACTGATTAATTCTCCATTGAGCAGAAAGCACATGGCTAGAATCATAGGAAACACAGCCCCACCCTTAAGAGCTAACACTGTTAGGATAAATAGGACATATGCATTTAAAGATAAAATAACAGGGGAAGGGAGACTCTGGATAGAGCAAGATATGACAAAATAACGATGTATAAATTACAAAGGGCACATGGGGGGGGGGAGAGTGGGGAGGGAGGGGGAATAAAAAGAGGACCTGATGCAAAGGGCTTAAGTGGAGAGCAAATGCTTTGAGAATGATTGGGGCGGGGAATGTATGGATGTGTTTTATACAATTGATGTATGTATGCGTATGGATTGTGATAAGAGTTGTATGAGTCCCTAATAAAATGTAAAAAAAGAAAAGGGAAAAAAAGAAAGAAAAGAAAATGATTAGGGCAAAGAATGTACAGATGTGCTTTATACAATTGATGTATGTATATGTATGGACTGTGATAAGAGTTGTATGAACCCCTAATAAAACGTTTAAAAAAAAGATAAAATAACAGTAGATAATGGTTTATACCGAGTCCCAATGTGAGTGGCTCAGATAATGCTCATGTCAAGATTTCAGAGGAGGGGCAATTACTTCAGATACATTTACATCATAGGATTATGCATAAACTGTTGGTCATGATATGCTATTCTTTAAAGTTTCTTCATATTAGAATGTTAGTATATTAAAGATATGAATCCGACCACTTGGTATGCAAAGTGATATCAGCTTTAATGATCTCAAAGCACGCAATAAACATGCTTCAAATGCAGCTTCCCTCCACTATCATAAAGTAATTTTGCAAATGAAGAAAATGAAGCAAATGAGGAAAATGAGAATGCCATTCTATCAAATTGGCATCATTTTAAATGATAGAATTAAGAGATTACAAAGATTTTCATTTCTAGTTCACTAGTCCTCAGCAAACAATTGTACATAGCCAAGGGCTGTTGTGTGTGTATGTGTGTGTAAGAAGCATGATTTCATTTCAGCTGTAAAGTCTAGAATACAGACCATAGACAGAAGATGCCTGGCTCCTTATCATGATGGTAAATATAGCACACTTTTAAAAGACCACCTCACTCAGATATCTGTCCCTCTCAAATAGCCACTCTCTTGCTAAGAGAAAAACATATAAAGAAAACAAAAGACAGGCATCCAAATAACTCGCTCAGGTCCTGGAAATGATTTAAAATATTATCTTTCACATAAAGGTTTTTGACTAAGAATCTGTAGAGAGCTTATTCCTTCTTTATAAAGCTGAAATTATAAATATATAATATTTATATATTATATATATGCCAGATATCCATGCAGATAGTGCCTCCCTGGTTCAATTTTCAGCCCCAAATATACAGGTCTATAAAATACACTGGTACTGCCATGACCTAGGTTTGGGGCAGTTAAGCATAAGGGGGTTCAAGCCCACCAGCTGATGTTTTGGGGAAAGGTGAGTCTATCTGCCCCTGTATTTCCTTCCTCAGAATTCCAGGGTCACCGGGACTCAGAAGTGCCCTCACGAAAGTAGCTTTAAGCTGGATGAGAGGATCACCACCACCCGGGAGGTATCACTATTTGATATCAGGAGACAGCCTTTTCTCAAGGGCACACTTCACTTCAGAAAAGTTAGGAAGGAAAGCAGAATAGAAACCAGAAACATACAGAGAAAGTGGGACATGTGATGTTACATTATGGGGACTACATTCAATTACATGTAACAAAATGTATGACTTGTTGAATATAGAACTGATTTGCTCTTTAAACCTTCAACCCATTCATAATAAAGTTTTTAAAAACTGATAAATGATATGACTCAAATGATTCTGGTAGTAAATGGACGATCATTTTAAGAGGAGTGGAATGAAATTATTATTAAATTTAGAGGCATTTTGGACACCCTGGTGAAACTGTTTAAAAATGTTATTTAAGAAGAAATAAAGTCACATGAAAATATCATAAATTTACTTGAAGCAAAGATGCATTATTTTCATTATAATATTAGTGTAGCCCCTACTTTAGTATCAACAGCACAGATGCAGACATACATTTGGGCTGCATTGGCATTGCAGGGACCTATTATGCCCCCAATTTTATGAAAAGCTACCTTAAAAAAAAAAACAGATTCAGACATATTATATTCATCCTACATCACACTCTGCATTTTCTTGCTGAGTAAATGAAAGTATTCCTGGTTATCCGAATAATTAAATGACTTGCTCTCAAAGGTCTTTATGACCAACAAAGAAAGTAGATCATG
The DNA here is from genome assembly GCF_050624435.1 of Tenrec ecaudatus. NCBI lineage: Eukaryota > Metazoa > Chordata > Mammalia > Afrosoricida > Tenrecidae > Tenrec > Tenrec ecaudatus. Next base: position 98,625,790 of record NC_134542.1, read on the forward strand.
AGGCTGCACTTCTGTCTCAAGTTCCAGTCGAGTTGGAGGGACTTCTAACCTTATCCTTGACACGTTGAGCAAAGTTAACAGAAAACTCAGGGTACAATAGCAGTTCGAACGAAAAGGTCTTCCGTTTGTCTTTCCAAAAATTTTACTTGCTAAAATATTTTGTGAGAAATATCTGCCTTGTGTTCCCAATGTTGCTGGATGGTAAGTAAACATATACCGATTGCAAAAAAAAAAAAAATTAAAAGTCGCTTTGGCAACTCTCTTATTAAAATGCATTTGTAACACCCATCTGTCATGAAAGTTTTGGAAAGTTTGTTTACTTTGGAGAGCAGCCTTCTCCAGAGTCCCCCTAGCAAACAATGAGAGCAGTCTTCAGGAGGGGTGGGGGGAGCAACAAGCCCCCCGGGGGGCCATTTGTGTTTTCATTGGCCCAAGCAAACCCTTGCCTGGTCTGTCAGGAAGATCAAGCTAACTTGCTCGGAGGGTGTGACAGTCTCAGCTTTGGCGAGCAGTCAAGCTCCCTTTATTTAAGTCATTTAAATGATAGACTGCACAAACTTTGTGAGTCAGAAAAATGTTTTATACTTTCCTAGGGAATATTTGTTTTAAGCAACAAAAAGTGTTCTACAGATCTAAAGATGCTGAACCTTATGTGATAATTACTGTTTCTTCTGCCTTCCCGAAATGCTCCTCCATCCACATGCCACTAAATAAGCCAGGCCACCGATGGATCCTGCACTCCCACAACTCCCCCAGTGTTCGCAAACGTGCGTTCGTTAGTTTCCAGGTGCTTATTAGATAGGTTTCCAATGTGCTGGGGTTGATTGATTTGCATGTACATTTATTGGAGCCCTCGGTGGTGTCATCATATCAAAATAACCTGCCCATGTAAGCAATTTCTTACTTAATGGAAAGTAAACAAATGGTAAGCCACATCTACGGCGGATCTCAATTGCATTCCAAAATCTAAGGTTTAAAGCCGCAAGAAACAGTGCTTTTTAATTGAAATTGAGCTGTACCTTTGACACCCAAATAATTTCGTGCATGCTTAGTACAGCACAGATTTGTTCTGCATAACAAAATCAACCCTGTGGTGAACGTCTACATCCCATGTCACCTACCAATTCGAACTTTCGGCGTATTAGCAAAATACATAAAGCACAAACTCATTTCAAAGGGGGTATCTGGTTTCTTTTGTCTTCTGTCATTCATTTAACAAAACAAATGAAAGAACAAACAACAACTTGTGCTCATCCTTAGATCCTTAGTAAAATATTTTAAGGACTGAGGACCCCTCTCAGTCTTCATGGAAGAACACTACTCTCCAGGTGATGAGAAGAGAGTTCAGCAGTGTCTGCTGTTTTGCAGCAGCGGCAACGAGGAAGCCGCTTGACAAGGTGGATTGACTCAGTGGCGGCAACAATTGGCTCAACCATAGGAACAATTGTGAGGCTGGCGCAGGACTGGCTGGTGTTTTATTGTACTGCCCTGGGGTCCCTGTGGGCAGGAACTGACTCCAAACATCTTACCGCAACGACGACTGTTTCGCAGGCAGCTATACCACATTTTTTGCCTATGTTGCTTGTAAGATAAAGACAGAAATAGTTGCTGTATAAAGAAAGTCAACTTGAGAACCTTATTGCTATTAAAGGTTCTCTGCTTACTTTTATCATTTGGGGGTATTTTTCTCTGGACAAAGAAATCATATTAGAACTTCTGTTTGGCCTGTATGTTCTAGTCTCTCAGTGCCAACCATAGACCAGCTTTCGTCCTGAGTTATCTAAACGGTGTTCCAATTACTCATGCTGTCACATGACATTTTGGAATAGTCGGTCCCTCATATTTTCAAATTGATGTTTCAATAAATTATTTGTCACTCTTCGAGTAATATCAAATTTAGAGTTACACTATTCAGAAGTATTATATAAACATAAAATCTTCCTTTCCCCCTTAACTTACTGATTTACTGTATCTTCTTTGAGGTTTTGGTTCCCATGCCTGGGCATTATGTATGTTGTTTATATAAATGGACTTCAAAAAGTTTGTGGACACCTCATGATCCCACAAGCAGGTGTGCCTCTTCCATGTGGCCATGTGGACTGTGTTGCTTCCCTGCTTGTTGGCTCCTTGTTTAACTACAAGATTTTTTTTTTAGATCATTTTATACAACTCATCACAATCCATCCATCCATCCATCCATCCATCCATCCATCCATCCACTGTGTTAAGCACATTAACTACAAGTTTTTAAGACCACAGACACTACATCTTTTTATAGCTGGGCACCATCAGCTTTCTTCACATTTGCTTATGAATCGACTTTGTCTTCAGTGATCATGTCAGGAAGGTGAGTATCATATATTGCCACATTATTACAACAAACAGTTCTTGTACTAACATTTAAGCACAGGCCCAAAGTCCTTCTACTTGTATACATATATATATACACACAAATATACCTGTTTATATGTTTACATATATACATAACTATATTTATAGTTATAAATATAATTTTACTGCCTTATTCTTTCCTGTATTTCCTTTTTCTTTCATTTTGCCCCACTATCATGTTTACCCATCTTAGTAATTCCTCTGATACATTTCAATTGATCAAACACAACCAGAAACACCACACCCTCCTTACTGCTAATTTTAGATCCCTTGCTATTTCTCTGTCCCTCAGTCCCATTGCTGACCCTTGGGATTGCTTGTGCTGCCTATCTTATACAGATAGACACCAAAAGAAAATGAAGGTCATAAACTAGTAATCAAATTGATTTGAAAGAGTGTAGACACAAATCCACCTGCCAGATAATTGGACAGTCCCTCACAGTAGGGCCACAGAGAAGGTACGATCTACCCAGGGTGCAGTATAGCACTGTGGAAACACATAACTATCCTCTGATTCTTTCATATTTCCTCCCTGCACTATTATGGTCTTAGTTGTACCTCACTGATCTTGTTAGACCTGCGTATATTCATTTGCATAATTAAGGTTATTTGATGCTTGGAATCCAAGATAGATAAACCCTTCAGAAACAATAATGGGAGTAATGATTCCCTGAGGGCAGAGAAGGGGGGGCGGGAGTGCTGAGAGCAACTATGACTGTATAATCCTCCTCGAGGGGAACAAATAACAGAATGGTAGGTGAACAGATACACTGGATGGTTAGGAAATGGAAAAAACAATAATATATCATATATTAAGCATTCATGGGGTGGTAAGGTGGGAAGGGAGGAGATAAAGGAGAGCTGATATGAAAGAGATCAAGAAGAAAGAATATATTTTGAAAATGATGGTGGCAGCAATTGGACAACTATGCTTGATTGAAATGAATTATGGATTGTTATAATATCTGTAAGAGCCCCTGATAAAATTATGAAAAGTTTGTGGGGAAAAAAGGAATCAAAACATCATAACATTTTTCAATGAGCTTTTTTGAAAAAAAAAAAACCCAAAACATTTTCAGGGGGATATGAAGATCATATTTTTTTCAAAAACTTTTTTGGTTGTGTGAAAATTTTCAAAACAATTCAGTTTTCCATTCAGCAATTCATACATATTTTGTTTAATGAATTTGATTACAATCTGCACAAAGTCACAACAACCTTTCCATCCTTCCTACTTACAATTCTCTCCTATCCCTACCTGTCTCCTTAACTTTATCCCTAGTGAAATGCTGCCCTTTTGACAGCCTATGACTGATTGTCCGTAGCATTGCTGTTTGCTTTTTAGGCTAATCTTTTGTTTGACTCAAAGTTGAATAATCAGGAATAATTGAAGTCCAGGTCTGAAGGAAGACTGAGAACCATAGTCTCGGTTGCTCCTCCAATCTCTATGAGACCAGTCACGCTGCGCATGTGCAGTTCTAGGTTCATAAACCTATCATGCACTGCTGGGAAGGACATTACATGGCCAAGGCTGACATCTTTGCCCTGGGCATTATCATCTGGGCAATGATTGAGCGGATCACTTTCATTGACTCTGAGACCAAGCAGGAGCTCCTGGGGACCTACATCAAACAAGGGACCGAGATCGTCCCGGTTGGTGAGGCGCTGCTAGAAAACCCAAAGATGGAGCTGCACATCCCCCAGAAACGCAGGACTTCCATGTCAGAGGGGATCAAGCAGCTCCTTAAAGACATGTTAGCTGCTAACCCACAGGACCGGCCTGATGCCTTTGAACTTGAAACCAGAATGGACTGGGTCACATAATCTAGTCTTTTTTTCTTCCAGTTCATATTCCAATTACGGTCAAAGTGATCCCTCTGAAATTCGGGTCTGACCTTGTCATTTTTGTACTTTACATCAGCATTAACCTCCCCACATCCATCATATATGTTGCAGTGAAAATTATTCAGTCTTTAAGGCCCTGTGTTCTCAGGCTCCCAGCCTCCTCCAAAGGCATCTCTTTCCTATCTATCTGTACCTTATCATTCTCTATTTCCCTCTGCATCTCTATGATGTAGTCATCCTAAAAATCTCTCTTGTGAGTCAGAGGTCGTGTCTAATGATCATGTCGTCCCTTACAGCAGCTTTTCCGTCTGCACTTCAGCTGTCCCTTTCTATCACATTTTTCAGAAAAGCCTTCTATGAAATAGGGAAACAGACATCCTTGTTGTGGGGCTCAGAGAGTTGGCTCCTAGTTATAGCGACCACATGTAGATGGAACAAGCCATAGGCGGGGTGTGGCCATCCTCACAATTGTTGCTGACTTTGATCCCATTGTTGCAGCCACTGCCAATCATTTTAGTGAGGGTACCCGTTTTTTCATTGACCCAATGAAAATGAGGTTCTTTTTCCAGAGGCTGCTTAAGCATGATAACAATCTCATAATAGCAAAATACGACGGAGGAAGCATCGCTCTATTTGCTGCGAAGGAGCATTCTGGCTGTATTTCTTCCCAAACAGGTTTGTTCATCCTCCTGGCAGTCCATGATGAATTCAGTACCCTTTGCCAACACCGTAACACAATGGCATCAATTATTTTGTGGTCTTTCCTATTCCTTGTTCAGCTTTGGCTGGCACCTAAGGCAAGAGAAATACCACGGCACAGCTCAGGTTCAGCTTCATTTTCAGAGTAACCTTCCAGGCAGATGGGGAGATATTGTGGGGTTAGTTGTTAAACTTAGAACGCAAACTCATTGCCATTGAGGTGATTTGTCCTCCCAGTGACTCTGAGTTTTCAAAACCATAAAGCACTCTGGGAGCAGAAAGCCTCATCTTTTTCCTGCGGAGTGGCTCATGATTTTGAAGTGCTGACTTCGTGGTCAGCGTCCCAATGTGTAGCCACCGAATATTGGAATAAAGTAAATAGCAGGAAGTTTTGATTCCCAGAGCACATCAAGGTTACGTTTGCATTGCATTTTCGACTAAGTGTTCAGCAGCATTACAAAAATGATGGAAATCGAGTGACAGTTGCCAAAAGGTAACACAGGGTCACAAAACGAACACGCACTGTTGGAAAAACAGCTGAACCGACTTGAGGCAAAGGTGCACGCAGCTGGTCTATTAATGATGCAGCGATTAATTTCACTAAGCCAATTGTATCATTAATAATCAGGCAAACTACGGAGTGCGTGGTAATCGCTCTGCTGAGTTTTTTACAGAGAAGCAGATGCTAAGATGACAGAGTGATGTGCACAAAGCAGGTATTGTTGCCACTGGTTTATTACCCATACATGTCTCCTGTTCATGAGTGCTGAGAAAGTGCACCAAGAAAAAAAATATGTTGAAGTATGTAAGTATCTCTATGCTACTGTAATGTATTTGGCCATGATGATGAGTGTTTATAAAACATTCAAGAATTGTTCCATGTCTACTTACATTAATGAGAACACCTGTTAACTTTAGAGCTGTGCAGACTTATTTGCATCAGATTCAGGCTTTTGCATACTGTACATCACTTTCTGAAACAATTAGATGCTTATAGAGAAATATAGCTGAGAGAGAAGCAGCAGCCTGAATGCCTGCCGGCTGAAGACAATTCAGCTCCAGGTTTCAGGGAAAAACAGAAATCTGCTGAATTATGAGAGTGCCAGTTAGCGGGAGAGGTAGGTGTATATTATAAATATATATTTTTCACATTTGGAGAACAGAAGATCCATATGAAAATCTGTACTTTAATCTTCCAGTAACATTCCAGGCCTCTGAGATGGTTTCCAGACGAGGCTGCCAACAAGAATGGGATGACAAAGTAGATCTTCATGGGGCTTGGGGTCCCCCGACCTCCTCTTGGACTCTCTGAGAGGCCACAAGCTCGGCACGGGCGGCTCTTCTGACAGGACGAGGAAGTCAGGCAGACAGGTCCCCACCTTGTGTTGCTTCCAGACCTTTGTCATAACGCCCTTTCACGGCGAGGGCACAGCTGAAAAGAGTGATGGAGGCCAGCGCTCCCTCTGGGTGAGTCCCTCTGGGGCTGCTGGTCCCCGCAAACCTGGGACCTACCCATGTAGAGGACTCCTCTTCATTCCCTGACCCAAGCCAGAGTCGCCTTCTTCACCGCTAAGGGAAGACCGTCCTAGCTCCCATGGGTCCCACTCTACTGACACATCTGTCTGCCACTCCCGTAAGACATGATCGCGTCCGTGGTTGAAATCGGTTCAGTGATTGAAAGAGAGCACTCGCGCAAACCTGAGGATTCACAGCCTCCATTGTCATCATATTTACGAGGTGCAATATTTACATCAAAACGACTCAGTTGGTGATATATTCTAAAGATAAATGTGTATTTATGATCTGAAGGGAAAGTGTGATGTGTAACTACTTTGTCAGACATAAACAGCGTGTTTCTGCACTGCACGAGTAAACAGAGATTAGGGTGTACTAGTAAACAGCACGCACATGCACTCTTCCCACAGGGATTTACACCACTGTGTCATCAAAAGGAGGGACCCGTGACTGGCCCTTGAAGAGAATGCGGAGCAATTGCAAGAATATCTAAGTCTTTCTAGGTTGTGCGGCGATATGAGCAGGACAGAACAACAAATATTAGATGGGGTTTGAGGATAAGCTAGGACATTTCCATTGCCTGGAATAAGAACTAGCCAATGCATAAAGCAAAGTTAATATTATAGTAAAACTTGTGAAACTCTATTTAACTCCAATTTAAGGACTTGCAGATTTAAACTTTGCTCTCTATAAAACTGTTTGGCAGATGTCAGACAGTGTAAGATATGACAAAATAATAATTTATAAATTATCAAGGGTTCATGAGGGAAGGGGAGTGGGGAGGGAGGGGAAAAATGAGGAGCTGAAACCTAGGGTTCAAGTAGAAAGCACATGTTTTGAGAATGATGATGGCAACAAATGTGCTTGACACAATGGATGTATGCATGGACTGTGATAAGCATTGTATGAGCCCCCAATAAAATGATTTAAAAACAGTACCATGAGGGAGATAGATTGGTCACATATATATAACCAAGAAAGTTGAATAAGGGAAAATTTATCAATTTTGATGTATATATTAACCTATAGAAAATGTTGGAGAAATCTCTGAAAATGTGCAAGAAAAAAGTATAATTTTACCTATTTGAGAAAAACCCCTCTATTTATTCTATTTATGGGTTAGCTTTAAAACTAAAATTTAGTTAATGATATTTAAAGTGGGAGGTGGTCTCCTATGTATGTAGTAGACCATGTAATGTGTCAGTTGCTTAATAGGTCACATACTTAACAATGGTCAGAACTGGATTAGTGCACCACTCTATCTGCTGTAAGTTGTCAGCAAGCTCATTTTTCACACACACACACCCCACTTAACACACCTGGATCTGCAAACAAAATATTCTTTTTATTGGAGATAGAATTATTTAAAAATAATACACTTTAAAATACGGGTTTGCTGATCAGATGGTACACAATTTATTGCCAAATATGTGCTAGATTTTAAGACAATGAGACACTATTAATAACCATACCAGAACCAAAATTCACAAAAGCAAACCCATTGCTATCTAGTTGATTCTGACTCACAGAGAACCTGTATAGGATTTTTGAGACTGTAAATCATTCACATGAGCAGGTAGCCTCTGGTGGCTTTGAACCACTGGCCTGTGGTTGGCAGTTTTCTTCTGTGAATATAGGAACACATTCACATAAAATACCTAAAATAATTTAGTAACCATTGATCCTGCCATGCCTTATGAATACTTGCTATGGGTTCAAATCTAAGACTGGTGAAGAGCAAGGAAAAGTTTGTCCTCACTCCTGCTCTTAAGAAGCCAATACCTTATAAACCACGCAAGATCAACACCAGGAAATGATTAGAAAATAGCAATAAATTCATAACTCATTATGGAGCATGTCTAATAATATTCATTTTACCCACATAAATTTCCATTTGGGTAGACTGAGGTACTTGGGGAAAGATGCTTAGCAAAGGCTCTTATAAAGTTCACTGAGCTTTAGTGGAAGGAAAGCGGGGGAGAGGATAACTCGGGTTATAGGACCTGACTGAACAACAGCTCAGAGTAAGCAAGGCGACAACATTTCTCAAGGACACTTAGAAGCCCTTTCAGAAGCTCTTTTATTTTGCTCATGCCTGAAAGCTAGCACTTCTTAGCCTTCTTTCATAAGCCATAATTCCTCTCCTTTATGATATTGTCCATTCGAATTCTTTTTTTCAATCAGAGCTATAAACTGAGACGTTTCTAACTTATATTTCTAGTTCGGATGTCTCATTGGGCATCTAATTCCAATTTAGGCCACCAGCATTTTCAGCCTAATTTGCTTATTACCACTTTTGTGCTATTAAAACCAATTATCTACTTCACTCACTAGTGAATTCCTAATTTTACTGATATGATCATCACTGCTAGAGATCTCTGTAAGCACAGTCTCCCATGTTTCTTGGGACCTAAAGTATCATATTCTGGAGTTGGAGCCTCAGAATCTGTTTGTTTATAGGACTTGGTGTAATCCCCAACTTCACTCAGTGTCAGAGCCTGCTGCTCTAGACTATCAGCCCTTAGTCAAACCCTTATCCATCACAGTCATTTAAAAATCACTGAGAGATCTGGGTTGTCCTCAGAATAAAGCCTAGGAGCTCTGGTGGCATAGTGGTTATAAGTTGGGTTGCGATCTACAATGTCTACATTTCAACTGCTCTGCAGGAGAAAGGGCTTTCTATTCCTGTACACAATTTCAGTCTCAGAAACTCACCGGGGGGCAGTTCTACCTTGTTGTACACAGTGACTCTGAGCCAGCATGGGCTCAATGGGTAGGAGGGATGGAGTGAATTATTCATATGCTCAGTATGCAGATTATATAAAACACAATTTAAGATAAAAAGTTGGCATGGTGCATAGTAAGTTCTTAAAAATCATAATCATTATTATCGTCATTTGGTTGATCAACTGATTGTCTCCAAGCACGTCATCTCTGTGGTAGTTACATAATGTGTTGTCAACTTGAGCTTTAAGAATGAAGTGGCAGAGTTTAGTCTGGCAATCAGGTCACTGCTTGATAACCTCATTTGGAGGCACTACAGAGATAAATAACTTGCTGGAGGTTGGACACTCATTCCCTGCAAGACATTCCTGCTAACCAGACACAAGGTGCTACGCTAGAGCCCTGGAGTTGGAAGAATCATGGGGAGACCCCTGCCAGTGTTGAGATGTTCCTACTGCCACTGGATCCACAAGACTTTCCACTGACTGAATTGTGATCTTCCTGCATTCGGCCTTATTGTATGGCTGCGTAAGTCTGAAGAGGAATCATGAGACTGGCATTGGACATATAGGCTAATATCTGAGCTTTGGACTAGACATGAACTGGGCTGGGATGTTTTCTCAATATACAATTTCTCTTTATATAAAGCTCTTTTTATACACATGAGTGTCTATGAATTTGTTTATCTAGTCAAGCCAAACTAACACAATCTCCTTTCAAGAAACTACTCACAAATTTGTTTTCCAGACATGGTTTTTCAAGCTCCAAAGGTCAAAACACATGTCTCCCTCTAGTACACACTCCTTACTCCATGATGGTGTACATCTCATTATTGTATTTTCTTACAGTCTTGTCAAATGTTGGGTAGATCCTCAAGTCCCAGTACTTAGCTCCATTCTTGACAAATGCTTTGTATACCCTCAAATGCCCATCAGTAAAGGCCATGTGTACTTAGCACTTGGCTGACTTCCTGAAACACCACACATCTCCCCACATAGGCTTATGGCATAAATAACCGCTCAATTGTTTAGAAACTTCAGAGTTGGAATAACCTATATCCAAGATAATGGGAAAGGTAGGTATACTCTCCAGATCCTCAACAACAAAACCTCAAAGAACCAAGTGAAATGGACGAAGGTACCAATCCTGGAACCTAGAGCTTTGAAAGAAAGATAACGAAGTACGTCAAATACTGATGAGAGAAGGAAATTAAAGAAAAAACACAGAATGAGGACACACACACACACACACACACACACACACACACACACACACACACACACACCCCTCATTGCCACTGAGTCAATTCTGACTAATAGTTACTCTATAGGACAGACAGAACTCCCCCTGTGGGTTTCGGAGGCTGTAAATCTTTATGGAAGCAGAATGCCTCCTCGTTTTCCCTGGGACAACAACAGGGAAGCATAAGGAGCAATAATCTACCAATTGGCAAAGCATACTCTCAGTGTCCATAGCAACCCTAAGTACAACAGAAGGACATAGTAACCAATCCTGTGCCTTCCTCAAAATTGAGCCCATTTTACAGCCACGGGGTCAACTCATCTTGCTACGGGCCTTCCTCTTGCTGCCCCCTCCTCTTTACCCAGCATGATGTCCTTCTTCTTGGATCCATGTCTCCTGCCAGCATGTTCAAAGTACGTACGATGGAGTCTTCCTCGTACGACGGCTATGCATTTTTTTTTAAGACAGATGTTTGTTCTTTTGGCAGTCCAAGGTACTTTCAATATTCTTGGATCCACAATCAATGCTTCCGGAAGCGGCGGTGAAGAGATCAGATGACACATTGCATTGGGTGAATCTGTTGCACATCCCTCTTTAATGTGCTAAAATACCAGGATGCTGCTTTGAGAACAGAGGTGAAGCTGACCTGAAATTGCTTTTCTCTCACAGGACGCTGTGGTCCCAGGACTAGTGATGCAGCTGTGATTGCCAGAAGCAGAGGAGATCCCTCCACAAGAGACTGTGGTCACACCCCTGAATCCGTGTGCCAGACTCCCAAGGAGCCTGATGGGGTGGATCGCACCTTCTCTCTGTTTGGCAGAATTGGGGTTCATCGTGAATAGTATCATATTCTCTAGAGCAGTGGTTCTCAACCTGTGGGTCGCAACCCTTTGGGGGGGTGTGTCGAATGACCCTTTCACAAGGGTCGCCTGATTCATAACAGTAGCAAAAGTATAGTTATGAAGTAGCAAGGAAAAAAATTATGGTTTGGGCGTCACAACATGAACTGTATAAATGATCATGGCATTAGGAAGGTTGACAACCACTGCTCCAGTGGCTGAGATAACCAACAAGTCCTATACCTATGTGAACCCACACAAGGTGAATGGGAATAAACTGAGGGAAAGGTATTCACTCAATTGGACTTGCTGCCAGCCATTGGAATCGAACCTAATGTCTCTTCCCAAGTTGGCAAAGTTTGGATAAAAATAAATGACAAGTGGATGGAAGGAGAAATAATAGCTGAACATAAAGGAATGAATAAATTGGATGTGCAAAAGGGCAAAATCTAGCCTAATGCTTATTCCCTAAGAGAGACTTGTGACAAAGGAACACTTAAATTGTATCCGGGATAGGTAGAGTGAAGGTGCGACCACTTGTAAAGGACATGACCAGATCTGATGGGCAGGTACCACAGATCTTCCTGGCAGATCCCTGAGTGACCTTACCCTTCAGTCTTTGCCCTTTACAGAAGGATTCATTGTTCATGACTACTTTTGTTGATGGTGCAGGTGCGTTCCGGCTCTGGCTCGTTCTAGTTCTGATTCATCACAACCAGTAGGACCCAGTGCCGGATCCGGTGCATCCTTCACAGTTACTATGCCCATTGTTGCAGACACCTTACCAGTCTGTCTCCTGGAGGTTGGATGTTTCCTTTTCTTTCTTTTCTGACGTTCTAGTTTATCAACCATGATGTCCTTTTTCCAAGACTGGATCCCTGATATGGTGCCCAGTGTCGAGGGGATAAAATCCTGCTATCTTCCCGTCCAAGGGCTGCTCTGGCATAGACAAGACAATGCTTCAAACATGAATGGATTAGTGGCCCGAAGCATCAGGGGGTGGCTTGCAATGTAGTTAATTCCTTAATGTGGCCCTTCTAGCCACAATCCCTTTTGTGATGTATTGCAAGTTTCAGCCTCCAGGCCAGGGCTTCCACGCCCATTCCGGAGGGTGTTCTTTGTTCCAGTAATGGACAGGGCGAAAGTGGAATGTATTCCTAATGTCTACCTTACTCGAGGGTGCGACTCAAGTCACCACTCTGTTCCCTTAGAGGTAGGGTGGGCAGAGGCCAGAAAGCACATCTCTATCAAAACCATTCTCTTTGCGGTCTTCTCTTCTTGCAGAAGCAAAGAGACCTGTTTTGCCTTTTGGACATTTTTCATTTCTGTTCCTGGGTCCTGCATTTGGCCTGCCCCTGCCTGGCCTCCAGTTTCTGGGATTTGAATGGCTGCCCATCCTTTGACCTGACTTCACCAGCTTCTGCAGTAACAGAGTGTGGAAGAGGAAAAGAGGAAGATGGTCCGGTTGGAGATCTGAACTTCAGATTTGAGATTTAAGAGCAGCCCCAACCACATGAGTCATTTCCTCGTTGCATCTCCAGGACTGTGAGATGTTACAATGAACTGCAGAGCCCTGAGACGTGATGGGAAGGGTGGTCTGTATCAGGGGGAACGGAGTGCGATAGCAATTTAAAAGTTGGACATTTGGGAAACCCTCCATCTCCACTACTTTATAATGAATCTTACATTAATTTTTCTACAAGAAATCTGTTCAGGTTCATCATCCTTGACGCTTGAGATAGTGGTCACCTGGGGGCCTGTGATCCAAATGGTCTGCATGTCGAAACCACCAGCTGCTCTGTGGGGGACAGCCCTGGTCTCTACTAAAGGTACAGTTACAGTCTCAGAAACCCACAGGGGGTTGCTATCCATCAGCAATAACTCGATGGCAGTTAAGTTAGGTTGGACCCTCAATTAAAGTCTCATGGCATTGAGATCCAAATCTTACTGAGTTTCCTCCACAAAGTTTTCTCCAAACAATTGAGATTTAATTAGTTTAGGTTTATATGGCAGTTTGTGAATTTACCGGAAAGCAGATGGGAAAGACACTAAGGGAAAAATTTATGTCTAAAGCCCAGTGAACGTGTTGTCTGGCGACGGCGTTCAAACTTTTTGGTAAGAAATATATTTTACACTGCCAACTAGTACACATTCCACAAACACATACACACACACACACAACTGTTTCTATATATCTAATCCTCAATACATACAAGTATATATATCATAAAATAAAAGCAAAAGTTTCGTGAAATGATGTTATCTCCTTACGGTGTATTGTGTAATTTGATATTTTCTATTCTGGTTTAATCTTTCTCTAAAAGGCTTCATTAAAATGTGCTAGTGCTAACTGACTAAATTGATTCCATGACCCAATAAAGGGTCTTGGATACAACTTGAAGAAACACTGGCCTCAGAAGTACTGAAAGATGTCATTTTCAAGCTCTGGTTTTTGGTAGTTTCTCATTCTCTGCCAGTTACCAGATCCCCCTTTATTATTTAAAAGTTAGCTATTTAAATCATGAGGGGCCTCCAGAATAATGTTCTAATGTTTTTCACCATTAGACTTGGGTGATCAATAAGTCTGTATGGGGGGGAGTACGGGGTGGGATTCTGTTAAGTCATTTTCTGCATTTGAAAATAGAATTAGGATGTGGTTGTTTGGAATTTGGCTTAGTCCCTAGCTTTTCTAAATATACCTTAAAGCAAAAGTTTGGGTTTTTTTTGTTTCTTTATATGAGAAGAAACAAAGACTTGGGGTAATGTGCTATTTGGAACACATTTGAGATACCTCACCATGATCTGAAGCGGGAAAGACCAAAGAAGTTAAAAGCCTGGCAAACTATCAGAGGCAGAGACGGCAGCTATTTGTTTTGCAAGTCCCTGGTATTGAAACAATGAGCGCTCTCCAAGCTGCATCCTGCAACACCATGCTACAAGGTCTGGGAGTCGTTATTAGCATATGTCTGTGTGATGAGAGAGGGAAGCTAAACATTGTAATCGTGTTATGGCCTCTCCTTCTCAAGTTTCCATTAATGCAAATACAGCACATGTGGTTTAAGTCCCAAGATCCTTGTAGGACACAAATCACAGATGTGGAGTAAACAACATCAGGGAATATGGCTCCCTGGTTTTCTCAGCATCAGCAGATGCCCTTATGCTCCCATGATGTCAGGTAGATGATATTTGAAATGATAACTTGGGAAAACCAGGAGCCATGGATTCCGAGGACTTTGGGGGGAACTGATGGCAGAACCTCCGACTACATTAAGCTTTTCAGAGACCCCTGATTCTTCCATGCCTTCTTCCACGAGACAAGTCAGGGAAGTTCCCACACTACCATGGCCCTGCCATTTCAACCTTCCCCCACTCCCTCTGGAGATTGTTTCTCAAAGTCTTAGCCCTCCACCCAGGGGTTAGCAACTAGAGTTTCTTCTACAGAGTTGATCACCTTTACTGGGTTCTAAAACTGCCACTGCATTTGAAAAATGCTACAAACTTCATTTGAATCTTCTTAAATATTGATGAGCTACAATTCCCCCACATTTCCCATGAGTGAGACTTAGGTCTAACTGTAGGCTGACCTGATTGTAAAGCATATTTTTGCAGTATTGTCAATGGGCTGGTAGTGTGAGCCCAGTAACATTAAGAGAGCTTTTTAGACGACATAGCCATTCCCTCAACCTGCTGCTTAAGGTCTGACATTTCTATTATGATTGATCATTTGTTGCCTTAGGTGAAGACTTTTAAACATTTAAATGTAGATATAATATTTTTCTATATTTGTTCAGATTTTAATATTATACTACATTTTCTGAAAAATACATTAAGATAAATTATGTTTAATTTCTAATTACACACATAGCATATAAATACAGTAAAATATACATTAGGAATATGTAGTGAAAATTACAAATAAATTCTAATCATATTATTCAAACAGCACTATTAATATTTAACGTACCGCTTTCTAGAAATTTTCATGCATATATTGCACTTATACATTTTTTTTTACATTTTAATGTATACAAGGGGACTTCAAATAGTTCATGGAAAAATTTCATATACTTTTAACCCCATTTTCCATGAACTTTTTGAAGTCCCTAATATGTGCATTGATATATATGTCAAATAAAATATATTCCATTCTATACTACTTTATATTCCTCTAGTGTTATGAGGTTTCTCCAGTGGGTCATACCTCATTTCTTGGCTTCACAAGATGAAAGTATCATGCTGAAGCCCGTTTTGTAATCCGAGTGGGTTTTTATGAAGTATGGAGCAAGTTTCGGGTTTTATAGTCTCAAAAGACTGCACGCTCATTCAGGGAAGCGTGCCAGGCTGCAGAGAAGCCACGCAGAAGTTCACAACCGGACAGAGCAACCTCGTGGAATGGCGCACCCACCCGTGCAGAACTGGGGCAGGACTGGGAAGTCAGAGGGGCGAGGTGAGAGGCGGCCAGAGGGTGTTCCCTGCCTTTATCCGGGCCCATCCTTTTGCTGGGGGAGGCGCGGTTGAAGGTCATGGTTGATCCCATTGGCTGTGTTAAGCCCACTTGGGTGATGTCTTGGGCCCGGGAATAAGTGGACTTCCCAAAAGGCTGGGGGCTTGAGTTTGAGCATGCTCAGTTTCAGGGTCCTCATAGGTATCTAAGGTCGCCTGAGTTCTGCCCAACCTCCTTTATGGGGGGTCTTTGTAGGCATGGGAGGGACAACCCCCTGTCCCTGAACTAGCTACCTGAGTTATGTAAGGAGGGTTTTTCCATGACATCAACCTTTGGCAGTTTAATGCTTTCATAATATTCTACCATAAAATTTTAACTGTTTCCTTTTTGGTCCCCATCATTTAGTTGTTTTCATTTTGTTATTACAAATATAGCTGCATGGAAAGTCAATTAACATGCCTCGCTGAAGATTTAAGGGTTTATTTCTTAGAGAAGTACTTTCAAAAATGCAATTTTTGAGTTGTATTATGTTATTTTCTAGAGAGATTGCTCAAACTTTTTTATATCACTAACTATTTTGGAATGAATCTATTTTAGTTGATATGGTTCCCTCAACAATATTATTTTGTATATTTTGTGAATTAATATTTTATTTAGTTAAATATGAGTATTTCTTATAATTTGCCTTTTTCTTCTTTGACTGGTTGGTAGTCCACCTTCATATTTTCTAATTTATAGACTATGGTTTCAGTTTATTTTATGTTTTGATAGTGTCGATCAAAAGAAAATAAAAGATTCTACAACTTACCGGAAAAATATAACAGGGCAAGGGAGGAAAACACACAAACTGACTGCAGAGAAAGAAGTAGAACTTTTTAGAAACTTTACTTTCTGTTTAGTAAATATTTTTCTGAATTATGCTTCATAATTGACAGCTGTTTCTTCATTTCAAAGTGGAAAGGCAAGTGTGAGGATCACCTATAATGCTAAGTCATTCCCTAGGAGACTTTACTAGGGACATTAAATATTCCTAGCATTACTTTTGATTCTAAATGAAATGACTGGCCTTAAGAGTGCCTTGAAAGAGCATCTGCCCTCATATGGATTCCAGGGATCATAGTGACCCTACAGGGAAGCGGGGAGCTGTCCCTGTGAGTTGCTGGCACAGCGCATCTTTTCAGGGATCGCAGAGCTCACGGGTTCCCAGCTGCTGATCCTGCGGTTCATAGCCCGAACACAGGACCCAGCGCACCGCCGAGGCTCTGCAGAGTCCACACGTGCACGAAATCACAACTTAGTAAGAATGTCGACTAATACTTGACTTGAGTTTAGATGAAAAATCATATTCAGATAACTAAAGAATGTTGTCATCTTTAATGAATGCCAATGTTTATTCCTTATTTTCTCATAAATTAATTTTATTATGGACTTGATTTCTATGGGTCCCAATGAATGAGGAGGGTTGTATCACCCACATATACTCAGGACTGGCAGAGTAAAAGAGCGTACAGAGATTGTTAAAGGTCTTCTGAATAGAGTATAAAATAGGCTTCCCTGGGTTATATGCCTGGGTTATGTGGTGCGAATCGTTGCACATTTGACTCCCAGGGGAAGAATTGGCAGTTTGCAAGAGGTCCCTCAGAAGAGTGAGCCCGGCACTCTGCTTCCAAACGGTGAGAACTTCAAAAGCCCCACGAAGTAGCTTGACCCTGTATGCTTGGGAGGGTCTTCGGGAGTATAAATCACATTTCCAAGAAAGTATAAAATGGAATTTTCAGCTCTTGTATGGTGATCTTGTAATGTGAGAGATCAAATGAATAGAATAAACAGAAGGCTTATGTTCTAGGCAAATTGCTTTCCAGAATTTTTCTTACACCAGGTTGGCCTCTTTCGCAGCCCAGCCTCTTCCCTCGGCTCAAGTGCCCAGCTGCACTGTCATTCTCTCTCCTGGTCTCTATTGCTGACCTCCTTTCTGACTTCTCGGGTAGCAGCTATGAGATGGTTCCTGCAGCTCATCGTTTTCCTACACCCCTTTTTGTATTTAATACTTTAAACATACATTTCCTTAAGCTACTCTCATTTGAATTTGCCATGTGTTTCTTACGAGGACACTGGCAGATAGACCATCTTTTCCAAACCCTTTCTTTGTGATCCAAGAATGAAAGACTATTTTATTTAGCCTGAAAGACTGAAACGTAGATGTAGACATTAGACAGACAGATAGCTAGATGCGTGCACGTCTGAGAACCTTTCCTAGAAAGACTACACCCAAGAAGTTTTTCAAAAGAGCAGCCCTGCGGGCTGAGACTTCCAGGGACCCCCCTCAGTGTTCCGACAGAACAGAGAAGGGCGCTGCGGAGGGGAGGGGTAGGGCAAGGACGCTGTGAGTCCAGGTTACTCCCTCTTCTTTCAACCCAAACACCTCTCCCTTTCATCGACCTCATAATTAGACTCTACATGCATTTATTTACTTATTTATTTGGGGGATTCTAAGGAGAATCAAACAAAGAAGTACATGCATAATAAAACGTTGAACACGACTGCGGTGGACTATCAAGCTACTTGTTTGCATCTGCATTTTGCTCTATGGGAGGTTGTCAGAGAATAGAGCTCAAATTTAAAGCCGGCGGCTCTGCAGATAGCATCTTGCCTGGTTTTGCTATTCACATCTAGAGTGCTGAAAGATCAGTTCCCTGTAGTGTGCTCGTTTCATCCTCAAAATTGGGATAAAGGCAGAGCTACATCCTGGAATTGTGGTACTTAAATGGATTCCATAAAAACCTAACATCAAAGTACCTGAGAAAGGAATACTATTCTTGTAGCTATTCATATTAAATACAAGTCACAAATAAAGTATAACTCCTCTCTCTCCCAAAAGAACCCCATTTCTTCTGTGATGGAACATAAACATATTTCCAATTAATAGTCAGGAAAAACAGGGAATTCGTGTATATCAATTTACACATGTGCCAGTTTGCTTTCTAAAGATTACAACCTTGAAAACCCAATGGGTGTTTCTACTCTTCCCTACAGCATCACTAGGAGTCAGAATCACCTTCCTGGCAAATGGGAGGTGAATATACAAAATCTGACGTGAGGTTCTATGACCCTGAAAGCAAACATCAATCAAGCCAATGGAAGATGCCATCATCACCTTGCCTCCCAAAAGCAGTGAAATCAAACATCGCGACTGTGCTCATTGTTTTTTTATTGTGAGGAGGACAGTGCATTTGGAGCTCATTCCACTAGGTTAGACAGTTAATCAATCTTTCTATTTAGAGGTCCTGAAAAAGATTGCCTAACAGTGCGTGCCAAAAAGGCCTGACTTGTGGCAGGCAGGATACTGGTTTTGTCACCACAACCATGTACCTGTTCATGAAGCCATCTCAGTGTGCCAGGTTTTGGCAAAAAAACAGTATGTGTCTCTTGCCCTATGCACCTTACTCACCTGACCTCACTCTGCAACTCCTTTTTATATCCGTGAATGAAGAGGGACATGAAAGGAAAGCCAATTCAGGATGAAGTAAAGAGGTGAAGAAAAAATTGATGGAGGTGCTGTCAGCCATCCAAACAGATGAGTTTGAAAAATGTTTCCAAGAATAGAATTGCAGATTTGACAAATGTATTAAGTGTATTGGAAAGTGCTTTGAAGGTGTTCTGGTTTTTTGTTTAAAAAAATACATAGCTTGGGAAAATAATTCTGCCCTTTTTGGGTACCTCAGCCCTTTTTGGGTACCCCCTCATATCCATGTCACTAGATTTATTTCTCTAGGCAACCTGGCCTAACACCCAGCGTGCCCAGAAAAGGTTCCAGGGCTGTAGTGGTTTGCATGCTGTGATGCTAAACACAAGGTTCACAGATCAAAACCACCAGTCCCTGTGGAAAAATATTAGGCTTTCTGCTTCAAGATTTGCACTCAGAGTAGAGATACCAGGAGGGGAAGGGGAAGGTGGGCGAGAAAGGGGAAACCAATCACAAGGATCTACATGTAACCCCCTCCTTGGGGGACAGACAACAGAAATGTGGGTAAAAGGAGGCATTAGCCAGTGTAAGGCATGACAAAATAATAATTTATAAATTATCAAGGGTTCATGAGGAGGGAAGGTGGGGAAAGCAGGGAGGAATTGAGCTGATACCAGGGGCTCAAGTAGAAAGAAAATATTTTGAGAATGATGAGGGCAATGAATGTACAAATGTGCTTGATACAATAGATGTATGTATAGACTGTGATAAGAGTTGTATGAGCCCCCAATAAAATGACTTATTAAAAAAAATTGCACTCTCAGAAACTCACAAGGGGGCAGTTCTACCTTGTTGTGTAGGGTCACTCTGAGTTGGAATCTACTCCGTGGCAGTGACTTTCCCCCACATAGTAAAGACCAGAGTAAAATTAAATGGCAAGGATCACAAGCGTTGAGGGAAACCTGACATTGGCCCAAACCAAACAGACAAACCACCACCAGGCAAACTTAACCAAGGAACAGAGAACAGAGAGAGGATCAGACCCACCGAACTAGAGTGACCAGTAAGGTGGTGCCCTAGAATGTACACTTCACGAAAGCAGGGATTCCATCCCCATTTCTTCACTGCTTTGTACCCAGGACCTTAAGTAGACTTTGGTAACAAACACTTAGTCAGTATTGAATGAATGAATGAGTTAATGAATAAATATCATAGAAACTAGACTTTTGTTTACTGTGAGCTTAAATAAGCTGTCCTTTGGAACTAGAGATTGTCGTTGGACAAGATCTACTTGACCAAGCATGGTGTCCTTCTCCAAGGACTGGTGTCTCTGAAAACATGTACAAAGGACATGAGACAAATCTTGCCATACTTGCATCTAAGGTACATTCTGGCTGTTCCTCTTCTAAGAAATGTTTGTTTGTTTGTATGTTTGGCAGTCTGTGGACCTTCCAATACTTTTGGCCAGCACCATCATTTAAATGCATTGATCTTCCCCATGTAATGTCCAACTTTCACATGCATATGAGGCAATTGAAAATGCCATGGCTTGGGTTGGGGGCACCTTAGTCCTCAAAATAACATCCTTGCTTTTCAACAATTTTTTTAATGCAGAAGATTTACCCAATGTATTGCATCATTTGATTTCTTAACTGCTGCTTCCCTGATCATTGATTGTGAATGTTACCTCCTGGCACAATTGTGGGGATTGCGTTTTTCTGTTTTACATTGAGTTATAATCCATATTGAAGGCTGAAATCCTTGCTCTTCATCAGCAATGTTTCAAGTCTTCCTGATTTTCAGCTAGAAAGGTTGTATCTCATATCTCAGGTAGTTAATAAGCCTTTCTCCAATCTTGATGCCACATTCTCCTTCATTAACACAGTTTCTCTGATTTTTGCTCAGCATACAGATTGAAAAAGGATAATGAGAATTTACAATCCTGACAAACACCTCAACTGAATCTAAAACATTCAGAATGCCCTGGTTCTGTTCACACAACTGCCTCTTGATCCATGTACAGGTTCTGCATGAGCACAATAAAATGTTCTGGAGTCCTCATTCTTCTCTGGTGGCATAGTAGGATGCTGTGCTAATTATATAATCGTTGGTCAATTTGAAAGGATTAAGAGTGCAGGGGTGGAGTCTAGCCTGTCAAACAGGTCATGGTCACTGAGGCCTCTGTGTGGGCATGACCTTCTCCTGAGGATTCTGGGAACTCCTGTATTCCTCTTTGGCGGTGTGAGACTCTCTCTGCTGGACATCCCTGGGGAGAAGACATATTGAGAAAGGCTGATGGAGTCAGATCTCTGGAGCCAGAGAAGCCACGTGGAGACCCTGCCTGCAATGAGATGCTTAAACCACCAATGGATCCACAAGACTTCCCACCCACTGACCTGTGATCTGCCTGCATTTGGTGTCATTGCATATGTTTCGAGAGTCTGAAGAGGACTATGTAGATTGCTATCAGACATAGGGGCTAATATCAGACTTATGGACTTGATCAGGACTGGGCTGGAATGTTTTCTCATTATTCAACTGCTCTTGTATATAAAGCTCTTTCTTATAAACATATGAGTGTCCATGAATTTGCTTCTCTAAGGACCTGGACTAACACAGATGCTTGCCTAAATATCAGTGGTTTAAATTCCTAGCCACTCCTCAGAAGAAAGACTAGGCTTTCCACTCCCAGACTCAATAACCTGATAGCGGGTGGATTATGCTTTGGGTTGTGAAACGCAAGGGCAGCGATTTGCAATCCTCCAGCCTATTGTTGGAAGAAAGGTGAGGCTTTCCATTCTGGAAATGAGGTGCCACCTTGGGAATGCACAGGGCCACCTCTAACCTTCCCTGTAGGTTCACTGTGCATTAGACTTGATTTGATGGCAGAGATAGAGTCAAGGGTGGGTCCAAATCCCCTTCATGGCAACAGGGTAGGGTGGGCTACCTTATTTCTGAGCAGTTCTAAGTAAATTAATCCTTGATCATGAATACATTTTCTGGTTGTGTTTTCTTACTTTCTTAACTCATCACTTTTTGCTATTACCTGAATCAACATTTGAATGATTCCTTCTTGGCAAAATTCTCTTTTCACTCTAATTATTTTCTAGTGTCCCCAGGGCCACCAGCCCTCTATTTGTAATTTACCCATCTATGTACCACTTATATAGGTAGAGGAAGACTGGTGGCATAGTGGTTAGGCTTTGGGCTGCTAACTGCTAGGTCAGCAGTTTGAAACCACCAGCTGTGTGGCAGAAAGGTGAGGGTTTCTACCCTTGTAAAGAGTTACAGTCTCAGAAATCCACAGGACCATTTCCACCCTGTCCTCTAGGGTAGTTATCAGTCGATATTAACTTAATAGCAGTGTGTTTGATATTTGGTTTGAAGGAAGTAGTGCTGCCTGGCAAGCATTGTACTGAAGCTGCAAGGTCAGTCGGTAAAAATCATCAGCTGACCAAGGGCTCAAGGAGAAAGCAAACGTTTTGAGAATGATGATGGCGACAAATGTACAAGTGTGCTTGACACACTGGTGTATGTATGGATTGTGATAAGAGTTGTATGAGCCCTCCATAAAATGATTAAAAAAAACATCAACTGGTGGGTGAAAGATGAAGCTATGTGTACCATAAAGATTTAATGCCTTAGGATTCCTATATAAGGTCATTATGAGTCAGAACTGACTGATTAATGGTATAATTTTGTTTGTTTTTAAACACTCCTCCCCCCATATAAATATTTCTCCAATCGCATACTTTCTTATCACTGCCTAGTTTTTCCTATAATACATATGCCATAATTTACTTACTATTTTCTGGTAAACACCTTCTTTAATATTGTGTTCCCTAGTATATATGAAAAGACAAACACTATATATTCTGAAAGGATCAAAATACATATATAATTTTCATAGAATCTAAAAAAAATTCCTATAAAACTCCAATTACACTGTAGAATCAGAAAACTTTTCCTCATCAATCAATAATGACCATTTCTTTCTTTTTAATATTTATTCATATTATCTGAAAAAATAATGTTCCACATAAAGCTGTAATTCTCTAGCAGTGAAGTAACATTTTTATTTTTTTTCAGTTTTTAATTAATTGCTTTTGATATTTGGGAATGATTTCTACATAATTGGTAGCTTTTTCAAATTTTTTTCTATCCATCTCTTAAAAAATTGAATAGCTGCTTCAAATTTGAAGCAGACTAATTTACTGCCATGGAGTAGGCTCTAACTCACATCAACCTTTAAGACAGAGCAAAATTGCTCCTGCTGGCTTCCAAGGCTGTACGTCTCTCTGCAGCAGAGACACTGGGGGTTTCCAGCTGTTGAACCTCTGCTCCGCAGCCCAACACAGAGCCCATTCTCCCCCAGGCTTCCTGGTGAGTAGTTTCATTTCCTGTGTCCATAGATGCCATCCTTTTCCATAGAATTTTTTTCTATTACCGTGAAACATATTTAAATCAGGTTTTGTTATCAAACTTTTGTTATCAAAAGTTTCCATTTTACACATTTAATTAAAAAAAACTATGTGGTTTTTCTACTTTAGTCTGTTGTAGTAAAAATGTTCCAAATTGGATAATCCTGATGTTGTGGATACTTGCACTCCTGGGGTAAGTGTTTAATTTGGTCAATTAAATTTGATTACTGCTATTATATTTGTTCATCAAAACTAGCTTGTAGTTAATTTCTTTTGTGTTGTTATCCTTGCTTGTTTTTGTGTTTAGGATATGCTTTCTTCCTAAAATGAATAAAAAGTTTCCATATTTTCCCTCGAACATGAAGATCACAAGTTTTATGAAGGATTGGGGAAACTGTGCAAAAAAATATTTCTGGTACAATTCAGCTATAGACCTCTGACTAATTTTAAAAATTCTTTTGACTATATCACTTCAAATTCTTTGGTAATAATTTTTCTGTATAGGCTTTCTATTCCTGAGCTAATTTTTTAGATTTAAATATTTCTTTTTGAAAGCCTTTTCATCTAAATATACTGTTATTACCTATGTCATGTGAATTTTTTCTTCTAAGTTATGTATTTATAATAATTTTTATTTCTAATCTAATTGTGAATATTTATCTCCTTTTGGTTATAACCAAATTTTGTAATATTTATTTCTATTTCTTTTAATAGGCTAGCTTTTGGTTTATATTGATAAAATATGCTTCTTTTATTATTTGCTTGATCATAATTTTCTGTGTTTATCTTAATTTTATCCTCAATTATACTTTGTCTGAAATTGTATTTTTAATATATTATATAGTTTTAAAATTTTATTATATTGATTGTTATAATGAAATATTAAAATATTGATTAAACTGGGTATTTAAATATATTAATTCTAATATATGCATTAAAATTACAAGTACTGACTACTTTGTAGTTTGCCATTAATTTTCATTGTCAATCAAGAATTTTAAGTGATAGCTGACTAGCTTCAGATCAGTCTTGTTCCAGAGAAACACATACATATACATCCAAACAATAGTTTTATTTGAAGTGCTTTAAGAGGGAACTATGGGCCGAGATATTAAAAAGTAGGAAAGCTCAGAGTTGTGA
The DNA here is from genome assembly GCF_050624435.1 of Tenrec ecaudatus. Lineage (NCBI taxonomy): Eukaryota > Metazoa > Chordata > Mammalia > Afrosoricida > Tenrecidae > Tenrec > Tenrec ecaudatus. Next base: position 98,650,513 of record NC_134542.1, read on the forward strand.
GAGGAGCATTTGGTCTTTCTTCAGCCCCTGAAGCATCCCCTGTATTCAGAGCTACGGCTTCTAGGTGGATGCACTTATCAGTATGGATCTCATACAGATTCAGGCTCAAGAAAGTTTCAACTTGATTCATACTTCTATGGTTCGGCAAGCTCTTCCCCTAACCAATGCCCAGAGACAACCTATTCCACAAGTCAGCGTCCTGCCCCAAACTCCCAGTTTTCCTTGCTCCATGGCTGGGGAAGTCTACTACTGTGCATGCGCGGACTCTGGCTGTGCTGCTGCCCCACACTCAGGTCAGGAGTGTCTGCTGGACTGAGGAGGTTCAACGCGCAGCCATCTCTGGTCCGTAAGACACACTCCACTCCTGACTTTCTCTGGCAGAGGGATTCCCTGCTCTTGCTTCCCAGAGTGCTCATTTTATACTCAGCAGGATGGCAATCGCGATGCATACTGTTAGCAATTACTTATCGGTGAATAGCGTCAAAGTCTCCCATCAAACTTTTACCCAACCCATGCAAGAAAAGGTAACTTGGTGAGGGTTACAGAAACGCTAGCTACAAAACCATATTAAATAATTCACTGTCCTGCAGACACAAAGTAGGGAGAAACCAATTTAAGTTAGTGGCTGAGAATTTTCCTAAATTGCCCAAATACATCAAGCCACTGAGTCAAGATTCACTACGAACCCCAGATAGGGTAATGCAGAGGTTGTCGCCCTTCCCGTTCCAAAATTAGGAGCCCTGGGGATGTTGTGATTATGGATTGGGTTGCTAATCACATGGTCAGCTCAAAACCACCAGCAGATCAGAGGGGAAAGACAAGGCATTCTACTCCCATAAAGGGTTAGAGTCTCAGGAACTGACAGGGGGAGGTCTACCCTACCCTACCCTATCCACGAGTTAGCACGGACTTGCTTGCAATGAGTATGTCACAACTAAACAGATAAAAAATAAAGACAAAGAAAAATACCTCAGAAGCATTAAAAATAGAGTGATGTTAATGTAAAGAATCAAATTTAATTCCCATAAGACCTGCAATACATAGCACACATCCTCATGAAGTACTCCTATAGGTTGATTCCGGGTCATGTTTTGCTGTTACTGTATCTGGAAGTTTTTTCTGAAAGTTGCTGAACACCTTCTTCCAAAACAGAAGTGTCCATTCTTCTGGTCGTCTACAGAGTAGTTTTGATAGTGTAATAGTATTCAAATGAGAGCAGTTTTACCAGTACATTGTTTTTATCATTTTATTAGTTCTGACATGATTACTTGCAGACCAGAGTGAAACACTACCCTGACCTGCACCGTTCTCACAATCAGTCCTGTGTAAGAGCCATTGTGACAGCCACTATGTCAATTCGTCTTGTTGAAATGCTTCCCCTCCCTTTTTTTTACTGACCCTCTGATTTACTAAGCATGGTGTCCTTCTCCAGGCATGAATCTCCTGATAGCGTATCTATTACATAGGAGATTAAGTCTCAGCCTCCTAATTTCTAAAGGATATCCTGGTTGTACTTTTTCCACAACAGACTTGTCCATTCTTTTGACAACTTACAGTATATTTACTCTTCTTCATCAACGCCATAATTCAAAATGCATCACTTTTCCTTTGGTCTTCCTTATTCATGGTCCAGCTTTCACACAGATGAACCAATTGAAAATAATCTAGCTTGGGTCTGGCACACCTTAATCATTCAAGTAATATCTTTGCTTTTTAACAATTGAAACAGATAAACTTTCTTGAAAGATGTGCTTGAGAAGCCTCACAAAATTATTTCAAAGAATTCCCCTTTGTATTATCATTGTCAATCAATTTCCATTTAATTTCTAATCACGCTAAACCAATACAGTAACCGCCTCTCATCTAAGTGACAAGAGGCTCTAATAGGCCCCTAAAGTTTCCTTCTTTGCCCTATATACTCAATTCACTAAATGATTCATAAAAAAATATTTCAAATATACTAATAGGATCATGTCCCTACTCGGCTTCAAGCTTTCTAACCTGGCAGTTGAAATTGAAATATATTTATGGACTACAGGGTTTATTTGAACTAAACACGAACTATGGTACTTTGTGGGACTCATCTCTTCCCACATGCATCTTTTCATCTGGGTCCACCCACGTTAGCACACAAGCTGTTGTCATTGAGTCTCGGTATTTTTCACCCCTTGTGTTAGTCTGGGTTGATTAGAGAAATAAATTCATAGACACTCCTATGTGTATAAAAAAGAGCTTTATATAAAGAGCAATTGTATATTCAGAAAACAGTCCAGCCAAGATCGAGTCCTTAAGTCCAATATGAGTCCATATGTCTGAGACCAATCTATAAATTCCTCATCAGACTCATGGAAAACATGCAATGACACCAAATGCAGGATGATCACAGGCCAGTGGCTGGAAAGTCTTGTGGATCCAGTGGCAGTGGAAGCATCTCAGTGCTGGCGTTCACACCCATAGTCTATACAGCATCATATGTGACTTCAGGCTTACAAAATGAAATATCGAATTGAAAGACTAGCATGCTACAAATATTATAACATTTGATATGAGATTTTATTGTGCCTTTTATTTTAAATCCAAATTGTATATCTAAGAGCCACAGCTCACAGTCACAGGATTCATCCCAATTCATAGCAACCCTATAGGACAAGGCAGAACTTCCCTGTGAATTTCCAGGACTGTAACTCTCCACAGGAGTAAACAGCCTAATTTTCTCCCTTGAAACTACTAATGAGTAAAAGTGTCATGGACTGTCAAAAGAGCAAACCAATCTGTCTTGGAAGAAGAATGTTCCTTAGAGGCAAAGATGGCGATAGTTCATCTTACATACTTTGGGCATGCTGCGAGGAAAGCCCAGTCCCTAGAAGACACCATGCTTGGTAAAGTAGAGGGGCAGTGAGATCGATGGACACAAAGACTGTCACCATGGACTTAGCATAGGAACAATTGTGAGGATGGCGCTGGACCAGTGTTTCCTTGCATTGGGCACCCAGTTTCTATGGGTTGGAACCAATCCGATGACACCTAACAACAACAACATCACAAACGAGTAGTGATCTTTCCTTAGCAGCCTGAAACACAACCACTGAGCCACCAGCGCACCTATCTAAACGCTAAGCTCACTGTCACCCAGTGGATTCCAAGAAACCCCTAGGACCAGCTTGAAGCCCCTGTGGTTTCCAAGATCCTAACTCTTCATGGGCATCGAAAGCCTTGCTTTTCCCCTGAGGAGTGTCGGGTGGTCTGGAACTGTTGACCTACTTGTCAACAGCCAAGCATAGAAGACATCTAAATTAAATGTTTATTAACTTTTTAGTGTTTGCATTCATTACTCTTTGAAACAATGTATATCAAATTGATTTCATAATACATTTTTGTTGGGTTAAAAATAATATTGTAATTTCAAAGTCCATAAACATGAAATAAATGGAATCTTTTGAGTTAGAAGAGGGAATTAAATGTCATTCTATAACATCCATAGCACTAGTCCCTTTGATTGGAGATGAATAATTATTATTCTTGTCTTCAAGGTGCTTACACCGTGAATCAGAAATTATCTTAAAGCAAGTCACTGAAACATGAAGCTCAATAAGCTTGATTTAAAAAGTGGCTAAGCCCAGTTAAAGGACCATTGGAGATACACCCTCATGGAATTAACACTTCTAAAATGACTGTGTTTCCACTTCTGTTTCTGACATAAATTAATAAGATTTCTTTAGTTAAAAAAAAGAATCTCTCATTAGTGTCCCATCAAAAATAGCACCATTTGCCTCATTAAATTTAATGAGGTTGTTGTTGTTGTTGTTGTTTTTCCATTGGTAGGTGTGGGTGTGTGATAGATGTGTCAATGTGTTAGGCTGGTGTCTTCAACGTACAAGCTTAGCCTGGGCTAGCTTCTCTCTGAAGCTAACGTTGCATTAATGTAAGCTATTTCTAGAAGGAGGTGGCTCTTTAGTAGTTAAGTAGGTAGTACTTCTTTTATTTTATTATTAAAAAACGAGTGTTAGAGATCAGTACCTTTTAAATAATATGATAATTAAATAATATTACTATCAGAGAATTTGTTTTCTATAAAATGCATGTAATAGAATGAACACATCTGCCTATTTTTAATCCATAGATCCATAGGCACAGCTGTACAAAATATTCAGAATAAAAACACTATTTCAGTCACTCATACTGCTTCCTAAATAGGACCAAATTTTTTGTTTCTCCAAATCACTGATATATTATTTCATTAACACAATGATCAAGTTTTGAATGTATGCGTTTTAATATTATTTTTATAGTTTATATATAACTTGTAATAAAATGCTGCAAATACTCTCAGTATTGAATAGATCATTTCATTTCTTTTTAGAAATTTACCTGCATAAGAAAGGCACTTCTTATATTGACTTAACTTAAAAAGGATATGAAATATATATGAAAAATATCAATTCCATTGAAATCGTGTTCTGAAAAATGATTTGAGAACTATTAACATAATTAAGGGAAGAATAAAATCCAAGAAATGTAGGTGTTGGGCAATTATTAATTCAATATAAATCTTTAGGAGGAATTAAGTAATCCCTAAGAGTTAATAATATAGTCACAAAAATAGCTATAGATATAGTTACATGAATTTAACACAGGAAGGAATTTAAAACTCCTGCGTTCAGAGTTCTCAGTAAGGAGGTTGCAGAAGTAGAGAAAAAGGAACACAAATGATGTATGAGATACACATCTTTAAAATCAGGAAGATAATAAGAGAGTTATTGTTTAAAAAGAAATTGCCAATTAGATTGTTTACTTGGTGTTTTTAAGCAGACTATTTTTATACTAAGAAGATCAATGTACAGCAAACACAGTGCTCAGGCATTGTGGCTCTTGCTCTCACTCCCACAGAATTTAAAAAAAAATACTGGAGGAGAAAAAAGACAAAAATAACCAAAATGCAGATAAAAAAATCCACATCAGAAGAATGAATTCTAGGAAACAGGAGAAAATATCATACATATAATATTCTATACCCTTAGGGTAAAATATGTGATCTTGAATCTACTGAAAGAGGGTCACATGCAAGAACTCAGACAGACAGACAAGAGACACTTTCGACGGGGGGAATGAGTTTACAAAAGTCAAGAAAGGATTTTAATGTTATAATAAAGACTATGGCAACAATGGAAACCACACTGCAGTAGCACGAACTAGTAAGCCATGATAAAAGCAACATTATCAACATGGAGATGAGACATAGGTGTGTGTGTGGGGGGGGGGAGGTCCTAAGTTGAGTATGTATTTAAATAACGGTGTTAGCACCTAGAGTTAATGACAACTCCAAATGGAATTTCAACATTCGAACCACTAAATGCGTGCATGCAATAGAATCACATCAGAAATAATGTTTTAAGTCATTCTGTTTACTCAGATGTGGGGGTAAATAAATACTAGGGTGCTTGTTCATATTTGCATAGGTTTTTCCTAAAAAACAAGTTTTAAAATAACTCTGAGATTACTGGAAGAATGCAGACAAGAGAAGTACACTTCTCTTATTATTCTCAGGGAACCTTCTTTGAAAAAAGAAGAAAAGAGAAAAGGACAGTTGTGTGTGTGTGTGTGTGTGTGTGTGTGTGCGCATGCACGTGTGCCATTGGGAAAAACAGTATTATTAAGGCTGAGTCTAATATAAAGTTCTAAACTACATGCAAGTGGATATCTACACAAATCATGGACTATTTCTAAGTTTACTGGATTGCTGCTGCTGCACATGAAACGAGGCTTTTTAGATGAATTGGGGGTGGGGGGATTAAGAAGGCTGGGAAGAACTCCAAGATGAGCCGAGAAAGAAAAGAGTCAACCTAGAAGAATAGAGAATCTGGGCGACACTTAGCCACGGATGGAAGAAGACCATGGAAGTACCATTGAGACAAGAGCTACCAAAGCTAGGATCTCAAATCTCATTTTCCATTTTAAGTGACCGTGTTGAACTCCACAATTTTAGTCTGCATGGATGCCAACTACATTCCTGGGCAGATCAGCGGATCCTTCTATGAGTCTTAGACGCATGAACAAAGCAAGATCAAAGCTAATTAAGATGATTTTGTGGAGATTGATTTAGCAATCCAATCAAGAGAGGAAGTTCCAATAAAAAGAGTAGCTTCTAGGGGATCTGGTGAGCCAGTTAAATTCAAAGAGGGCAGTGAACTCAGAAGGTTATGACCACTGTTTTTGTTTTTTAACCTCCAAGAAGCAATCTGGATAGATTTTTATTGCTTATCAAGAAGACAACAGGTTCATTAGAAAACAGTTTTAAGACAATTAAAAATTGCCTTGGTGAGAAAACACCACAAATACCAGTAAAGTAGGGGTGGGGTGGTGTGTGTGTGAGTGTGTGTGTGTGTGTTTGTGTTTATTCTTCAAGGGTAGCAAGAGCTGTCCTGTAAGAATTTCAGTGAGAAACTACTTCATCCACCCTCCTCGCCCTAATCTTGCCCTTTCCGATTTATTTTTGTTCTCCAAACTCAAAGAACATTTGAAAGAAACAAGATTTATATCCTTAGAGGACACAGAAACTGCTGTTTTCACTTGGTGTAAATGGAAGTGTGCAGAGTGCTTTTGGGGAAGCTTAGAGATGGAAACTCCACCTTCATAAGTCTATAGACCTAGGTGGGGGATATGTCAAGACAAAGCAGCTATGCATTTCCATATTTTTGTTTAATGAATGTTTATATGATTTAATAGCAGTACTTTTTGACTCAACCTCCTTGGGGTGGGCGGGTGGGGCAGGGCAATAAAAAGCTATTACACCACCCATGACCAAAAGAAAAGTTTGAAATAAAATAAAAATTTCAAGCATATCATGCATCTTAAAAAATGTGAAGTTACACCTTGTCATTAAGAAGTGGAGTTTAAGAGATTGCATGTACTAAAACAAAAGTTAATTCTCAATATACTATTCATATAAGACAAAACTGATGGAACGATCAGACTGAAAATGACAGGAACACACCTTCTGGGAAATCAGAACGTTTTATGTTCTTTATCATGACCCACATAATACTTTGTTGATCACCGAAGCAACACGTATGTATTGATGAAGTACACAGAATTTGAAAATGGGAAGACACATATTGAGGTCACATGAAAATGAGGTATGTGGACGTGGTATTGGAAGTGGTCACAATAAGCAATTCTCAGAACTTTCAGGATGGCTGAGACTAGCAAATGGAGAATTGAAAGGAAAGCAGATATACAGAACTCTAAAGTGACATCAGTCTTGATCTCAGTCTGATTTGATTCAAGACTTAAGGATAAAAAGTTATCGCTGTTCTCATAGAAAAACCGAGTTGGGAAAAGATAAGGACATATTTATTTACTTTCTCTAGCGAATACTATATTTATTTTAATTAACAAAATCTCTTCATTTCAGTGAATTGAATTTCAAAGTAATTTGTGGCCTGCCACAGCTATCGTTTAGCATGTTGTTAATTAAATGTCTTTACTTTTTCATAGGATTAGAAAAAAAGTCTTTGAGATATTAACTCTATTATTTTTAATTCTGCTAACAACCCCAGATAACTTCAGGGAACATTATTTTACAAGGAAAAAACGCTTACTGTAGCGTGTCCCACCCCCCATATCTGTTAGGTAGTTTAGGCTGCTAGCAGACAAGTGGAAACAGTATTTCTGTGAATTCCCAAAGTGGCCTCCGATCGACTGATGTTTCCCTGTTTGATGCCAGAAAGTTCTGTGCATGTTTCTGGAGTTTTTCCTTCCATCGGCCCAACAGAAGGCTCTGGCTCAAGCTGTGATTTTATAAATCTTTTTTCTTTTTAGCACCCAGTGGGCCTCCCTGAGAACGCGGCACCTCCATACCTGCATCACGTGAAAACTTGCTCAGATCAGAGAAGGTTGGGCAATTTCACATCTTAAAAGGTCCCCACCCCCTTCCAATTTGGAAAAGAAAACGAGTGCTGAGCTTTTCACCTGGGAAATCACGTGTTTTGGAAACTTCACGGAGTTTTCCAATTCTCCAGAGGGGGTACTCTTTTGCTTCCTCCATCATTAATATACCATTTCTTTTGGATAAACTCAAAAGAAGCTAAAATTCTCACTAGTACCTCAGCATCCCTCTATTTATTCAACTCTAGAAAGATCTGTAATAAAAGAACAAAATAACTGCCTCTCTCTCCCTCTCTCTCTCTCTTAAAAAAAATCCCACGTGGCCCAGCTAATAAGTCAGTCCATTCGCTGTGGCCTATTAAACTTAGTTAGAATTTTTAATATCATTGTAATAATATTATATGGCAGGCAAAAATATAATGATAAATGATAATTTGCCAAAAAGATGAAAAAAAACCCTGAGGTGTTACCTATCAAAAGTTCCCCTTCTGTCTGTGATGCAGCACAGATTGTGATCGTGACAGTAAATCTGGTGCTATTGTTAATGCCATGGCACTTGGGTTTTTGGCTTGCTTTAGTCCAATCTGTGACATGCTTGTGAATATCTTTCTTCTGTTCTGTCTGTATGGCATATGGATTTCTGGGATACAAAGTCAGACCTAGCCACATAACAAGTGTTCAGAGCACCTTATCATTTTAAAAAGCCAATTACTCAAAAAGACAAATGTGAAATGTTTCACATTTAATGATGAGTATATCTGCAAAACAAATGCGATTTTGCTCCTTCTAAAAAGTTTAGTTTAACTGTAAATATTGCAATGGAGTCTTGCGTGACACACACCACCGATCAGGAAAAGCTCATTTCATACATATTGTACATCATCACTGTCAATTACATCTGCACAGTATTTAAAACGAGGGTGGTGTGAGTAATTAGAAATAAAGCAAATAGAATATTCTAAACTACAAGGCTCTGAAATCACTGCAAAAATGTCACTGCTCACATTGAACACTCTAAAAAAAATATTTTGAAAGTCTCACCCAAAAAACTGAAAACTGCATATGTCTACAGAGGTAAAGGTCACTCATGAAACTCTCAACAACAAAAAATACCAATTCATTTTTTAGAAATATTTGTCAATATGTAAAGAATGTTTTGTACATAAGTTCTCAGTTACTGTTAAATCAGTGGCTGTATGTAATATCCCCACATGGAATGATATCCTTTCAAATACTTTAAAACAAAGGTTTAGTGAAAGATTTTATGGGGACATCTTGAGCTCAGATATTTTATGCATAAGCAGTACAACTAACAAAATACAATAACACTGATCTTGCTACTGATTTATATATTTAGACATTTATATCTATTTAATATAGCGACAATGACTAATTCATAACTGTGCATCCTTCTACCCACCCACCCTAACCCATTGAGACAAAACAAAGACAAGACCAAGGCAAGGCAATGAGGTGGTGCGGGTGGTGACCAATCCTGCTCCTCAGCATTTCCCATGTAGGTTATGTAAATACAGTTGTCACATTTAAATATCCTTTTCTCTCTCTCTCTCTCTATCTCTCTGTCTACACATTCTTTAAACTGTGAACACTGGAAACAGAATATTATATGACATGAGAAATGGAATGCACCTGGCACTGGTAATTTTAGAAGAAACTGATCTTGATATTTATAACATCATTTAGCAAGCAGAACAGTTTTTTATCAGGCTTGGAGTGTTGAGATAAGAAAAATCTCACTCGCTTCTTGGACTTTCAGTTTGCAATAGTATGTCCCCAATCAGTTGCTCTGTGGCACGTGTAGAAAATTCCCTTTACTCTTGTACTGTCAACCGAGTTTAAAATGTACCCCGCAGTTCTACCGTGTTCCATGTCAGTTACCTGCTATGCAGCATGGAACCTAAGCCCATAAAAGAACGAGTCCGTAGAGTAAGGACAGAGACAGACAGTACAGTTGATCACAATATGCTTGAAGCTATTTACTGAAAATATGTACCGCACTGATGTTCCTTTGGTTTCCCACTCCAACTTCAGGAATGTGTGCCTTATCCTAATGGAAACCGATACAGTGATGTGCGTGGTAACTGAATATTTTAAAACAATAGCTAATAGTCCAGTGGTGATTTCAGGACACTTAACTTCAAATAAAACAAATTCCTGTAATGAATACTTCCTTGGAAAGATCTAGGGTCCAGAATCTGAGTGAATAATCTCCTTTCTTGTTTCTCCACACCAACCAAATTTAACCTGTTCATAAATTGAATGATTTGAGGTGCAATTTGCTCCCAGAGAACAACCATCCATTCCCCCACACACTTTGCTTTCAGTCAAGTTGCCTTACTTTTCTCTTTTGCTGAGGCTGACATTCTTGTTTTGATGAAACACGTGGTCTATCCAAATGCCTATATGGTTGAATGTGGTTACCTGTTGGGGCTGCTGGCAAGATCAGCAGTTTAAAATCACCAGTGCCTCTCGGGAGAAAGTTGAGGCTTTCTACTCCTGTAAAAAGGTTATAGTCTCAAAAACTCACTGAGGAAGTTCGGCCCTGTCTCTCAGGGTCACTAGGAGTCAGTAGCTCCTCAATGGCAGCGAAATTCTTTGACTTAGGACACAGTGGAACTTCCCCCAAGCAGTCCTTTGACTCAGATTTAATGAGGAAGACTGCTACATCTTTCTCCGACTGAGTACCTGGTGGGTTCCATCGACCAATCTTTTCGTTAGTAGAGAAACAGCACCTAGCCGAGGACAGCGTAAAACTGCCCCTGTGGGTTCCCAAGAGTTTACACTTTATGGAAGTAGAAAGCCTCATCATTCTCCTGCACGTCCCGCAGTTAAATATGTAGTAATACAATTCTCACACTACGTCAGCATTTAAATCGATATCCCTGCCCCAGAGAATTTTCATAGGGGGAAATGATGATAGCAGTGAGATGAGGGGGGTTTCCAAGAGTTTATGGAAAAATAACATTAAAAGATAATGGAAGAATGAAGCACTGTCAAGAAAAATCCAGCTTACAGAACTATCCAGAGAGGTTAACTAGATCTGAGTGCATGCAGACTGTGGCTTTGAAGGTCTGAAGCGATCATAGTGGCTTGCAGTCAAGTATAAACAAATATTTGTTCACTAATCTTTTATCTCTGTCATTCTAGTGCTATATAATGAAGGCTCAAAAATCACAATTTGAAGCTGGAAGGAACATAAAGATCATTCTCCCAACCAATGGCCTTCTTTGATACAGGAAAGAAAGGCTTTATATTCAGAAGGATGAAGAGCCTGTCCAGGGAGCACATTCCTAGGAGGGCCCACGCAAACCTGGAGTCAAATGGTCTGGGTTGGCGTCTTGCTTGTCTAATCCAATCTGTAAACTGTTTCATACAAATCTCTGAATCTTTCTAAGAGGCGATTACCCCCCTTAGAAATCCATGGACACTATTTCACAGAGAAACGATGAATGCGATAATACGTGGGAATACCTTGTAAACCTCGACATAGCCCACAAATACAGTACAGGGCTTCTCTCCAACGCACCAGCAACTTGGTTCCCAGTTCTTTGATTTGATTTCTTGTCCTGCTTATCTCACAGGGTATAAACTATTAAACAGCGAAGGGCACATCCGGGGATAAAAATCCAGCTTTTATAGATGGAAACAAAGCTGCCAAAAAGGACGTTTTCTTTCCCCTCAGTGTACTTTGGAGTTATCTGAAATGGCTTTATTCACAGCTTGTACCCATCTTCTTGTTCTTTAAAAAAATGTCTAAAAGGGCAGAAAAAGTAATAATGGTGTAAAAAGGGAGGATTAATCATGACAGCTGCAAGGCTTCCTCGTCGCCTTCCACATAACATTGTCACATGAACTGCTACCTGGGTAGTACCTGTGTCCGTGAAGTATCAGGTGGCCATTTGGCAACAGAAAAGGAAAGCATCAGATCAACATTTTATAAGTGGTATACTTTTTTTTTTGCACCTGTTATTCTACAATTTCTTTCAGTTATATTTCAAAACACTACAGTTGGGATCTCCTTGCCAACCTGAGATGGCATAAGCCTGGATAACAGAACAAAATGTGAGAAGGTCCTTCTGTCTTTAACGCCTGTTCACCAGTGAATCAGCCTCCAATTAATCTGTCTCTTCAGTAGGAGTTTAATAAAAGTCAAGTGCACACATGTTCAGGCTTGCTTGGTACTGGAGCGGTGCTAATATTATCTGTCTAGCCAGGTCAAAAAATTCCTGTGTAATTAAACACCAGAACCATTTCAAAAAATGTAAGACTTTTTCCCTATTAATGATAAGCAATTGATTATCAGAGACATGGAGGTTAAAACCTAAAATGGAAGCACGATGAGCGGGATTCTTCTCATACAATGTTGTAGAGGGGGGTCGGGGGGGGGGGGGGCTTGTTTCCTGGCCAAAGTGTACATAAACTCAATATATTAGATTTGCTATTTTCTACTTTTTTATGAACCAGAAAATTCAGGATCGTTTGGTAAACTCTTATTTCCATTCCACTGTGTGGGTGATGGGCAGTTGGTCATTTACATTTAATCATACACAGCCTTCTTGGAGGAAGCGCTTTACTCGGGCAGCTGTGCACATGAACGCAGTGTGACTCCAGGTTTCCGAGGGGACATCCGCAACCCTCGGCAAGGAACTCGGGGCAGCTGCTGAGTGAACCACCGCCAAAGCTCTTATCAGAAACCGTCCCAGCTAGTCTACTTCGGTTCAGCTACTATAGAAAAACAAAAATCCATGACCGTTGCCGTTTTCTTAGAGTGGATGGTGAATGCCATTGAACATAACTGAGATGATACATTAACTACGCATCGAATCACGCAAACATCCGCACCTTGACGAACATTCCTTACATCCACAATGGACATAAGGGCTCAGCCCGAGGAGTGTACAATCCGGTTCTTGCTAGTCTGTGCAATGTGGGAGGGTGGGGTCAAGCTGATTCACATAATAAGGGCCTTTCCTTATGAAACTCTTTATAGGCAGACGAATGAAGAAACCACTATGCAAGGCAGAAAGAAATTAATGATGATCATCTACATTCAACTTTCAGCTTTCATTCACTTATTGGAAGAGTAATTTAACGGTTTCCCTCCTCCCCCAAGTGCTTTTATAACCAGTGCAAAGAGAGGAATCTCTGTTCACATTTTAAGAGATTGCAGGAAACACTCTAAGTATCCCAAAAGACCTTAAGGTACACTTATTTGCATGTGAAGGGAATGTGTATTCGCGATAACTTTAGGAGATCTTTATGCTACTACTTAGAGCCTCAGGTCAGTTTTGCTCAATGGAATGACATTCTTAGCTTTACCATAACTTCTTATTTATAAGATCAATTAATTAACTAATTTTTAAGAGAGCTGTAAGATGTTCTAGAGTCATAACAGCATTTCATTTTTCTTTATTTTTTAGCCCTGAATCAATATAGTTACAAAATACCTAAATAAAAATATATGAATTCAGAAGCAAAAATGACACACACACACACACACACACATATATATATATATATATATATAAATTCAATTTATAGCAGTATTGAGAAGCCCTGGTGGTGTACTGGTGACACGTGAGCTGCTAACATCAAGGTCAACAATTCAAAACCACCAGCTGCTCCCACAAGGCTTTCTACTCCCTAGAGTCCCAGTCTCAGAAACCCACAGGGGCAGTTCTATCCTGTCCTATAGAGTCACTATGAGTTGGCAACAACTGGGTCACACTGAACTTATACCACCTTTACCTTTTGTTTTAGGATGTGTAGGAGGTTAGCAATTTTTCAATTAAAATTATAATAAAAGTCCACTCAAGACATCAACCAGAAACCTAAGTTCTATTTACACATTCATCATATGAAATTTAGCTTGATAAAATATATTTATTATTCACTACTATACATTCTTATCCATATTTATATTCACCAAAATTTTCACTTAATATTAACCACATCAATTGTTCCTCTGCAAATCTCCTTCATTCATTGAAAGGAAATGAGAATCTATGTCATTTGAACTTCAGTCTCATTCTCTTACCAAGAGCCTGTTTCTGTATCTCTCTATGTGGCACTTTAGCTGGTAAACCAAAGTCTGCCAGCCTTTGATTCTTGTGGAATTGGAAGGACCAAGAGTAACATGGAAAGAGAAGAACATTATTTTCAACAAAATTTCTAATATTCTCTCACACAGCTCTAACATAGGGTGAGTCTCAGAGCCTCTGCATCTCATGATTTATTCTGTTGAATGTAAGAAATCATGAAATAATTCATATAGATAATGTTCACAAACTCCATGGAGATATATCCATGAAAGAAACTACTACAAATACAATTGTTAAGGCAGTTTGGTTTGATGTTGGAGGATAGAGTATTTGGCTGCTCTATCTGCACTAAATAAGCAGTAGACATGTTGGCCTTCACGCACTCATCTAGAACAACAAATATCCCAAGAGACAGACTGTGCACAGAAATATTTTTATTTCCTTAAGAAGTAGCTCAGGAAGCCTTCAGGAAGCTGGAGATGTCAGTTTTGTTTAATAAGTTAATGAATTAAATCTTTTTTTACTTGAGAATTTTAACATGGAACTTTGTCTAAAAACATTAGGGTCCTTTGCATGAATTAAATTTTAATTTGGTCCATCATTGAACAATTAAATAATATGTTGTTTTAGTCACAAGTGGCTCCTTCAGGGGGATTTCCTGCTTCATATGAGCCCCATTCTGAACACCCTTACCAGGGGCCACTGTTTTCTCATGCAACCCGGCCATAAGGTGCTCTCCTAGGTAAACCATCAAAATTTACATCACACCTTAGAGAAGATCCTGTGATTTAGTTCAGGAATTTCTGAAAAGATTTGGCAGTGTTTTTAACCTGTTGCAGTGGAAGACTTCTAGAAACACAAAGCAATGAGATAAATATTTGGTTCCCTTCTGGTGCCCTCAAACTTCCAAAACCAAAACCCAAATTACTGCCATGGAGTTGATTCTGACTCATGGGGACGCTGTGCGAAAGATCAGCACTGCCCGTGTGGGCTGCCAAGACTTAATGAGGACTTTAAACCATTGTCATCTTTTCCTGCTCCCTACCTGTGGAATGCCTCCTTGGTTCTCTAAGGTCCTGCCTGCTGAATTGATATCTCTGTACTGTGTTTTTTTTTGGTCGTCTGATCCAATTCCACTTTGATCTTCTTATATGCTCATTTCTGTTCCTCAATATATTTAAGCTTGTTTATGTTAATAATTATGCATTTTTACCATTTATATTCTTCACATTATTTTCTCTAGGGGCTGTGTGTGTCTTTATACACACATATATTTGAATTGCGATTCAATTAATCAAATTTGGTTTTGTTCTTAAATCACGGTGCTAGGTAATCCAGAAAGGCAATCTCTTACAATCAAAGGCAGTAATATTTTTCTCTAGCTCTCTTTTCTTCCCTCTACCCACTCTGAGAGATAATTTTGACCACATCACACCTTCTACTTTTGATGATAAGATGTACGATGGCACATTGGAATATTTTATCTTCCCTTTGTCACAGTGTGTAGCACAGAACAACTTTTACTGGCACATAAGCTGCTTCATTTCTCCCTGTTTGAAAATACATTTTACCATAGAACTTGAGACATTTTCAGTCTCCTTGGTTCTAAGCAGAATAATATGAATTTCAAAATATAAAATAAAATTCACATGAAAGTGTACTGGATGAATCAGACATCATAATGCCTTATCTAGGATAAACAGAGTCATTGCCTAGGAATTCCCTATCACATTTTCATTTCTGTTATTCTGAGTTGGTAAAAGACTTTAGCTACCATTATTGGTTACCATTTGTAATAGGGGAGTTTGAAAGCCTTTCTTTTTTACCATTAGCACTACTAAAAGTGCACCTGAACTTGTGACCAGTAGAGTATATTGTCAATAACTTCTGTTGAGTCACCCTCCCCTCCAATTCATGGCAACTCTATGCACAAAGGAACAATCAGCTACTTATTCCTGGGTCATCCCCCAAATCAGAGGTAGACTGTACCCATCTCCACCCACCTATTGTCTTTAAATAGATTCCAACTCATAGTTATCCTAGATAGGATTTTCTAGGCGGTGGCAGCTCCTTATGGGAGCTGACAATCACATCTCTCTTCCGAGGAGCAGCTGGGTTCAATAAGGTTCTTTTAGCCATACATCCTTATGTGATGTATTAGAATTCTGAACTTTATGCTCTGCTCCCATTTTGGAGGGAGCTCTGTGTTACAGAGTTAAGATACATTTAAGCCCAGCTGTTTTTTCCTTGGGGGCATCCTCAAGATTATTTTACTAGAGGGTATGCTAAAAACACTATCCTTCATTTTTGTGGCTTTTGGCCAGTTGAAAGACAAGCACCACACATGCATTAAAGCCATTCCTCGGTATGTGAGACATCTGAGGCAGAGAGAGCAGTCTAAGACCTTGGAAGAACACAGGCAAGGTCTTTATATGAAGTGCAGATCATCAGGGAGCTGAGAGGCCCCAGACTGAGCCAAGGAGACTGATGAGCAACACTGAGACTAGGGGCTAACTTCTCTCATCTGGCTGGAGGATATGGGGCTGTGAGACGGACTATCTGGTAGGCAGGCTGGCTTTCTGGCCCACGGAGGCAGAAGTCAAGGAACCACACCTGGCTGAGAGGCTAAGGAAGGAGAGAGGCGTGGGAGCTGGCTGAGGAGAGGTATTGTTATAGACCAGTGACTGTATCCTTACTGTTTATGGACCCTGACTTGTGGTAACCTATTAACCTCCCTAATAAACCCCCTGAATCATGAATATTATCGGTGAGTTCTGTGTCACCATTGCAGTGAATTAGCAAACCCGTTAGAGAAGTAGAGGGCCATAGTAAATGATAGGGGTAAAAAAAGAAAAGAAAAGAATAGAGGGTGAAAACAATGGGACTCCTGCCTCTTAGCAAGATGGAAGCCAGAGGTGGTCTGATAAAGCCAGCCCCCCTGCCGTTTATTGCACCAACAATCTCTTACCCAAGAGCCTCACGAGATTCCTTGGACTGTGATTTATACGGTTTGCATAGCCCAATTTTCAGAAGTGGCTTTCTCTCCAGCCTGTCTTAATCTGTAGAACCTGCTAATCCTATTCAGCCCCCGCAGCATGCAATGCTCCACCGAAGGGCTGAGAAATGGCTGTGGATGAGTGCATTTGTCCAGGTCTCCTGTGTGGAAGAGAAGTATTCTCCAGTCTATCATATAGGGCCAGAGACTTCCTCTCGAAAAATATACTTTTATAATGTGAACTGATACTTTGACCATGGCATTCATGGTATTTTCCTATGCCTGTATTTTAAGCTTTCCAACAAGAGAAAGAGTCCCTTGTCCTCTAGCCTTGACCCTCACTAGATTTTGAGTCACTTTGATCATGCCCTTGTCCTTCACAGACTAATATATCGATGACCGCTTTCATCCCTAGGAGTCTATTAGTTCACGTTGAGTGCTAATGAGGTGTGGCTTAAAGTTTTATGAAAGTTGTGAAGCGTCCCCTTGGGTGAGCAAAGAAGCCTATTTGAAAAACCCTGATGCATTGTCATTGTGTATATTATGTGCTTATTTATTGATCACTGTTTGGGTACATTAAAATTAGTCATGTCTTTTTCTAGAAAAGGGTGAAATTTTAGAAATAAAAACCAACTTGTTAATTTTCACTGTTCTTTTAATCGAGAGAAGCCAGTTGGTCATGATCCTGATTCCACCCACTGGCATTTAAGAGTGCAAGGCTGACAAACATTTACTGAGCATTACCATTTACTAGATGGACATGTTTCGGGGACTACTCTTTCTTCCATTTGATTGGCTCAGTGGTAATATCAATTTGAAGTGTTGGTTTCCATTTGATCTAAGTTCTAACCGTGAAGGTAGTCTTGTGAATGAATCACGGTCCCGTCCTGGGTCTGTTCATAATGACAGTCTAGGGAATTGCCTTTGGCATTTCCTAAGTACCAGTTAAGTATTGATGTTAGTTTCTGGTACTTTATTGGTAGAGATTTTCTAAACTATAAATTATGGATAAATTTTACTCCATATAATAATATTAGTAAGGATGTCCATCTGGTGGAAAAATCATGATTGGTGATATAGGTCATCGCTCCCTTAATTCTTTAAGCATGAAGAATGTCCATGGCTAGATTATCACTAGAAAAACCTATGAGTTCTAATGGACTAGAGTACACAGATAATCCAAGAGATGCCATGTAATCACGAAATGCATTTTTCTGTTGTCTGCGGTTCTGCTAAGAGTTGGAGTCAATTCTAGGGCAACTAACAGCAACCATCCAAAGCGACAAAGATGCCACCGTTGCATGTCAAGATCCTTTGGCTATTTAATCTCCTCTCCTGTCACATCTAAAATTGGAAGCATTATCAGATATCTGTAGAACTCAACATATTAAAATAATACCTCGGGAGAAATATAAATAAAGTATTTATTTCATGAAAGAAAGGGACAAAATGGTGTCTTATCTATCTTTCTCTTAATCAATGTTAATACATGCATTTAACATGCTGGCTCTAATTTTAAGCCTAAGAGTTTGTAAGAACATTTATCTTTCATGAATTGTCTCTAGTCAGTAAATTTGAGAATATAATTTCTCAACGATTACTGAAAAATTTTTCAAATAATAGTGACTTTCCTTGTTAAGTGACCTCTCATCCAAAGGTCAAAATCATATCAAGGCATCGTACGTGTACAGAGTTTTCCTTATGCACCCCAAACAAAAATAATATCAAAAGCTCTCAGCAGGTTCATTTCTTTTCCATCTGTATTTCTTTAATATCTCATCCTCCTCCATTTCCCTTGTTGATCTCATAACATACCTCAATCTTCTGATGCAACCATATGCACCTAAAGCTGTTTCTTTTTCTTTTTAAAATCATTTTATTGTGGGCTCATAAACTATTATCACAATCCATACATTCATCTATGTGTCAAGTACATTTATACATTTGTTGCCATCATCATTTTCAAAATATTTTCTTACTATGTGAACCCCTGATATCAGCTCATATCCCTCCCTTTCCCTTCCTCCCTCCCTTGTGAACCCTTGATACTTTATAAATGATTATGATTTGTCCATGCCATGTACTGTCTGATGTCTCCCTTTGCTCCCTTATCTGTTGTCCATCCCCCTTGGAGGGGGTTATAGATAGATCATTGTGATCAGTTCCCCCTTTCTCCCCTCACATTCCCCTTCCCCTCGTGGTATGACTACTCTAAATATTAGTCCTGAGGAGTTTATCTGTCCTGTATTCCCTGTGTTTCCAGCTCATATCTGTACCCATGTACATGCTCTGGTCTAGCCGGTTTTGTAAGGTAGAATTAGGTTCAGGATAGTGGGCTTAAGGAAGCATTAGAGAACTAGAGGAAAGGCGTATGTTTCATTGGTGCTATACTGCAGCCTGACTTGCCTGTCCTCTCCCCATGACCCTTCTGTAAGGGGATGTCCAATTGCCTACAGGTTGGCTTTGGGCCTCCACTCTGCACCCCCCCTCTAATCCCACAACTCACATTGACATGATTTTTTTTCTGGGTCTTTGATGCCTGATACCTGATCCCACTGACACCTTATGATCACACAGGCTGGTGTGCTTCATCCATGTGGACTTTGTCGCTTCTCATAAAGCTGTTTTCTATAAGTAGATTATTTGTGAGCTAAAGCGATACAAGGGTAGGTATTGATACTGGAGTTCCAGTTCGTACATAGGCAGGTTGACTGCAAAGAAAACATGTTTATTCATGTATCTTTGACCAATGGATGGCTGCAAGTAAGTAATCTCATCTCAGTGGAAATTAGTCAAAAAGGATCCCAACAAAGAAAGCATCAGAAGGTGTCTGTTGGATCAATTAAATTCAAAGCAGAGAGGGAACATCTGACATTTGCAGGAATTCCAAAGAGATTTTCTTTAAGGCACAGCTGATTATGGGGTCTTAATATGAACAATCTTTAAGAAAATTGAAAACTGCATTGGTGTTAAAAGAAAAATGGCCAGGTAAGTTGGGTCAAGTTTCCCTATGCCCCAGCCCCCCATTCTGAGAACGCACTTGCTTATCCTCTGATGGTAACAGGGTTATCCAAGGAGACTCTTCTAAGGCAGCCTTACCTCATCCATCCTACACTCCCCATGTACCTGAGGCCCCTTCTGACCTATTTTTGCTCTCCAAACACAGATGCAAAGGAGCAAGACTCGAATTTCTTGAGGATGCCAAAGCTGCGGTTTGAACTGAAGAGCACAACATTATTTGTGGACAAGTTAGAGAGATGGAAGCACCCAGCCTTCCTAAGTGGGTAGACACAGTTGGAGGATGTGTTGAGACCTATTAGCTTCACATTCGAATTTTTTAAAAAAATAAGGGTTTCTATGATGCCATAGTAATACGTTTGGACTTACCCTGGTTGATTATGGGTCATACCCATTATTTCAAAAAACATTTCTCAATTTATGTCTATAGAACTAAATTCATAATAACAGTGAGAGATCATTTCACTCAGGATTGATAGCACAGTTTTAAAACAAATCCTGAAAACAACAAATATCAGCGAGGGTGCTGAGAGACTGGCACCCTCCTACACTCTCAGTGGGACTATGAATGGATAAAACAACTCTGAATAACAGTATGGTGCATCCTAATGGGATCAGTTATCAGGCATTAAAGAACAGAAAATCATATCATTGTGTGCTCATGTCCATGATATGATTGCTGAAGACAAAGCGGGTGCAGAAGCAAACGTGGTGAAGAAAGCTGATGGTGCCCGGCTATCAAAAGATACAGCGTCTGGGCTCTTAAAGCCTTGAAGGTAAACAAGCAGTCATCTAGCTCAGAAGTAACAAAGCCCAAATAGAAGAAGCACATCAGCCTGTGTGATTGCTAGGTGCCAAAGGGATCAGGTATCAGGCATCATCAGAACAAAAAATCTTACCATAGTGAATGAGGTGGCGAGTGCAGAGTGGAGACCCAAAGCCCATTTGTAGGCCACTGGAGATCCCCTTACACATGGGTTTTGGGGAGGAGACGAGCCAGACAGGGTGTGATGGAGCAATGATGAAAAATGCAGCTTTCCTCTAGTTCCTAAAAGCTTACTCTGTCCCCACCCCCACGCTCCCCACTATCATGATCCCAATTCTACCTTGCAAGTCTGTCTAGACAAGAGGATGTACACTGATACAGATAGGAACCGGAAACCCAGGGAACCCAGGACGGATGATCCCTTCAGGACCAGTGGTGTGAGTGGTGATATTGGGAGGGTCGAGGGAGAGTGGCTTGGAAAGGGGGAACAGATTACAAAGACCTAAATGTGACCTCCTCTCTGGGGGCAGACAACAGAAAAGTGGGTGAAGGGAAACGACGTTGGACAGGGCAAGATATGACAAAATAATAATTTATAAATTATTCAAGGGTTCATCAGAGATGGAAGGGCAGGGAGGGAGGGGAAGATATGAGGAGCTGATGCCAAGGGCATAAGTGGAGAGAAAATGTTTTGAAAATGATGAGGTTAATGAATGCACAAATGTGCTTTACACAATTGATGTATGTATGGATTGTGATAAGAGTTGTATGAGCCCCGAATAAAACGATTTTTAAAAAAGACATATAAGAGAGCAATTATATATTAAGAAAACATCGCAGCCCGGTTCAGAATAAGAAGACTAAGGATAAATGGGTGCATAAGCAAATGTGGTGAAGAAAGCTAAATGGTGCCCGGCTATGAAAAGATATAGCATCTGGGGTCTTAAAGGCTTGAAGGTAGACAAGCAGCCATCTAGCTCAGAAGCTACAAAGCTCACATGGAAGAAGCACACCAGTCACAAGGTGTCGAAGGGCTCAAGTATCAGGAATCATCAGAACAAAAAAATCTTACCATAGCAAACGTGGTGTGTGTGTGTGTGTGTGTGTGTGTGTGTGTGTGTGTGTGTAGTGTAATGGAGACCCAAAGCCCATTTGTCGGCCACTGGACATCCCCTTGCACAGGGGTCTCAGGGAGGAGACGAGCCAGACTGGGTGCAATGTAGCAACAATGAAAAATACAACTTTCCTCCAGTTCCTAAATGCTTCCTCCAATCCCCACTATCATGATCCCAATTCTACCTTGCAAGTCTGGCTATATCAGAGGATGTACACTGGTACAGATAGGAACTGGAAACATAGGGAATCCAGGGAGGATGATCCCTTCAGGATCAGTGATGTGACTGGCGACACTGGGAGGGTAGACGGAGAGTAGGTTGGATAGGAAGACTCAATTAAACGGATCTACATGTGACCTCCTCCTTGGGGGACAGACAACAGAAAAGTGGGTAAAGGGAGATGTTGGACAGAGCAAGATATAACAAACTAATTTATAAATTATCAAGGGTTCATGAGGGAAGAGGGAGCAGGGAGGGACGGGAAAAAAAGAGGACCTGATGCTAGGGGTTTAAGTGGAGGGCAAATGTTTTGAGAATGATGAGGGCATTGAATGTAAAAAAAGTGCTTTACACAATTGATGCATGTATGGACTGTGATAAGAGTTGTATGAGCCCCTAATAAAATGATTTTTAAAATTCACTATCAATTTGGGGAAATGTTAAAAAGATTATTTTTATAGCAAATATACATTTTAGCAATACCACAAAAAAGAATGTATAAAGGTTTCAGTGGACATATCAAGTATTCATATGTTGTCAACTATATAATACTCAATAATTCTTCTGTGAAAAAGAATGTACATATATTTTAATTAAAAACATAACTGGAAAACATTTCCCAGTTGGCAAATTCTTGGCATGGTGGCCACCTTTCCTTTCTGTGCTCTGTTTTAATTATCATTGGGATTATTGGGAAATGGTAGCTTCAAAAACATCCAGTATATCTCAAGGAATGAAAGGAGTAAGTAGAGGGTAACACTGTGAAATAACGATAGGTACTTTCCCTGTTTGTTCTTACAAAAATGCATAACTCTTAGAGATAGAGGTTACTTTAGAAACTGACCATCAGATCCCGTTAAGTTTCAGTGGGTTCCTGTTACCTAATTTATTCCTGTCACATTTTTCTGAAGCCAACGGACCTCTATTTTTCCCCCAGGAAACTCTTAAAGAGCCTGTGTGTGAGTTTCTAATAATACGTTCTTGTTTGTGACCTGAAGTGCCACAAGAATAACCTTTCCCAGGTTCCAATGACAACATGATAAATGTCTTGAATCTATAGTAATTATTTTTGAAATGTGAATTAAGGCAATGTTTGCTCATGATTTTCTTTTAAAGAGAAAAAGAAAATATACAATTTCAGTTTACTCTTGGGCTGGAAAAACCCTTGGGTCTTATTCTTCGGCCGCTCCAAATCTTCCTTCTCGGGGAGAGGGGAAGGGAATTCTGTAACCACTTACAGTCATAGGGTCAAGGATGGTGCAGAGCCAGGCAACTGTGTTTCCAGGGTGGCAGAAAAGGGAGTATAGTGGTAGTGTATCATTTTCTTTTGTAACTTTATAATTAGGAGTCAATTGAGTTAAGTGGTTGCTTAATAATTGGTCTCCAGACTAAAGGCAGGCTCCCCAAACCAAGAAAATAAAAACTTGGATTGTAAGCCATAGCATGTTTTAGATCGAGGTAGAACTCAGCTCTCGCCTCACACAATGGCATAAATATTTCTCTGGGGTCGCACCTAACAAAAGTACCACACGGGCATGAATCAACGAGGGCAATATATTGGACTACAGTTAATTATCCTGATTTATCCCAAGGAACTAGGTTTTATTCTATAATATTTGAGGAAATCTGCTGTTCTAGCCTTAAATCCTTCCCTCACCCAGGTGATTATCAACTACATTTTTGTACAGGAGGGAATTAATGCTACATATTGTCTAAGCAGCTTTGAAGTGGGGAATAAAAGGCCGGGACTTGTAATAATTCTTGTGCAAGGTATTGATTCAGAGAACCTGAGGGAGCCCACAGTTTCAGGGGCTTGTGGGGGCTTTCTCTGCCCACCTCCGCTGTGAGCCCTCACATTAACTCTCCCCGGGAGACCCCAGGTAACGCGATGCTGGAGTGACCCCAGACTGAGGAAAACCATAGGTAAAAAGCTGGCCCCACAATGAAATCTGATTTTCCAGCCAGCACCAATCAATACGGCTTTAAAATTTGATAACAAGGAACTTTGGCAGAAAATAATCAGGTTTGCTGTAAAAGGCTGAGGCAAAATTTCTCCCAAGGACAGGGCTTATTCTTGCACATTAGGGTGATACGCTGGCAGGCCTCTTCAATTGTATTTGGATGTGTGTCTGTGCGTGCTTTCTGAGGGTTTACTGGAAAATCTCTAAGGGTGAATCTGTTGGAACCCCTGAGCATTCCAGGATTTGGGTTTGGGGTAGAGAGAGAGAAAGCAAAAGGAGGGGGAAGGAGAGAATGGGGCCCAGCATCGCTTGCTCCATGAATTTATTCAAAAGCGTTTCAATCTGCGTGCACATCTTCATCACTTCAGCGATAATTAAATCTCAGCATCGCAGGTGATGTCCTCACAGTCCTTCCCTGGTCCCCACTGGGCCAATGAAGCAGGCCTCCCCGGGAGGCTTGTTAGCACAGATCAGGTGGTAATGTGGAGGGACAGATGAGCTTTAGCTGACAGATGGCAAGATGACCTGGAAAACCTGCCCCTTTTCTAGGATCAGGCAGCAGCTGACAGGTATTATTTCATAAAATAACGTCTAAAAGGAATCGCCAGGGTCTTCGCATTAATCTAAGGCTGCAACCAGCCATGTAACGTTTATGTCAGAACAAATCTGTCTCTATGCAGGAGAGGGAAAGTGGTTTTTGATGAAGTTGTTCATAAATTTTAATATAATATGCCTGATGGTGTCAGATATAGTCTCATATCTCTTTTATATTTAAAGGCTCTAGTGAAACATAGAAATATTCAATCTTCAACAAGCTACTTTTAAATAACTAAAAAGTTAACCAAGGATACCTTACTGCCTGTTTTTTTTTTTTTTGGTAGTTTCAGTAAAGAACTGGTTCATCTGAGCTCCCTGTTTTTAGATGAAAATTATTTCAAAGCTACTAAAAGCTTTGTGCCCGGGCTACCAAACAAAAGGACCGAAGCTGTGGCAAAGTTGCTTTCCTGGAAAAACTTGCGTTCCGGAAAGGAGGAAACTTGCCCAAACCCACAAGTAAACAACAACGGCAGGAAGCCCCTGTCTTCTACATGCATAAATAATATTTCACAACTTCTGGTAAACACACACACACACACATCACCACTGACTGGTTGGCAGAGATAGCCCTTTCATTAAATGAGCTCTCCAGGCACCTGACATTTGAAAGTTTCTGCCCAAATGAATATGCAGGGAATTCAACCACCTGGACTGGGTCTGGCTTTGTCAGCCAGGCGTGTACATTTCCCCAAAGAATGATGCAGCAAGGTATCACTTAAGACTCAATTTGCACCTATGTGCTAAAGACCAAACTCACTTTAGGCTTGCTCTGGAGTGCAATCGAATATCCCAGCATCCAGTTTCTCAATCTGCCAGGGGAGAAATGCTGGCATCTATTTATTCCATGGTCATAAACCAAGGAGAAACATCGACAGGGATTGCTTGAAAGGAGGGGACTTTTCCTCTACTTTAGACCTTTCATGGTCTAAGATTGTGTCTTTTGGTGCCTTTGAGGAAAATACTGAAGTGAATGCGTTCTCCTAACAGACGCGCAAGTAACCTAGAGAGGCGTGTATTACAGAGATAGAGCCATCTCCACACACCTCATAATCACATTGTCACCTGCCCATCTGCTACAGACCTGGATTTATTAGTAAATGCATCATATACAGAAGCATGCTGTTTTGGTGTGTTGAAAAGATGAACAGTACACAAGTTATATAAAAAAAGGAATGTTACCTTAGTACAGAAAACAGAAAAATATAAATATCAAGATGTGACTTTTTAAACATTGAGATTATTGTGGCCTATGGGATAATGTCATGATTTAGGTACTCCGAACGGCTCCCTAGCCTGAACTCGTCATTCAACAAATGTAGAAGAGAAAAAAAAACCCAAACTCTGCATTTGACCCAACAAACAATGAGCCAAAGATTCTGAGAAGTCCACATGTGTTTTTAGTTCATGTGCATAATCACATGGACCCTTTAAATTCTATTGTTTCACATTTTATTTATATTTATTTATTCTAAACAGAATTCTCAGATGTTTACACTTTTTGCCATGTTTTTGTTGTTGTTGTTTTATTAATAAATCTTTATTGGGGCTCATACAACTCTTATCACAATCCATACATACATCAATTGAGCAAAGCACCCTTATGCATTCGTTGCCCTCGTCATTCTCAAAATTCGCTTTCCACTTGGGTTCCTGAAATCAGCTCGGTTTCCTTTTTTTTCCCTCCCCGCTTCCCCCTCCCCCTGCTCCCTTAATAGTTTATAAATAACACATTTTTAAAGCATTTTCTTAGGGGCTCAAACAACTCTGATCACAATCCATACATACATCAATCGTGTAAAGCACATTTGTACATTCATTGCCCTCATCATTCTCAAAACATTTACTCTCCACTTAAGCCCCTGGCATCAGCTCATTTTCCCCCTCCCTCCCCGCTCCCTGCTCCATCATGAACCCTAGATAATTTATAAATTATTGTTTTGTCATATCTTACACTGTCCGAAATCTCCCTTCACCCACTTTTTTGTTGTTTGTCCACCAGAGAGGAGGTTATATGTAGATCCTTGTAATCAGTTTCCCCTTTCCACCCCATCCTCCCTCCACCCTCTCAAAATTGTCACTCACACCACTGGCATCTGGATCATCAATAACATACACTGTCCTCTACTCTTTCATCATCTTAATGACACACCCAATAAAGATAAGATTAATGACAACTGTGAAGGAGAGTCCTGAGTAGAGACTCTGAACATCTTGTTTTATTATTCAAAATTGTTGTAACATGCCAAACCTTAAAAAAATTAGGCAAAAATTACTTGCATCAACATGCATAAATGGTACTTTATTTCGCTGGTTGACTCTGAATCTCCACTAGTACAAAAAAGTACAAATCTTATTTTATTTTTCATCTAATTTTCTTTCCTATCTGTATACTTATTGTCACTAATTAGGAAAAAATTATATTTTATATATCGCAAAATGAGATTTTTATTATGAACTTGTGCTCGAAAACACATAGTGAGCCAACAGTAGAGAAAGGAACTACTCAGTGAGGTTAGCAGGCGGGAATCTTTATGAAATCAGATTTCCACATTTTCCTCCCACAACGGGGCTCATGGTTTCAAACCACCAATCTTACAGCACTTAGCATCTGCACACGTAACAACTGCATCACTAAGACTACTTTTAAACAGAGACCCCCTAGAAAATATTGTTCAGACGGCAATTAGAATGAAAAAAAGAAACCCCCACAAGCAAACTTTCCAGCATCTTTTGTTGTTGTTGACCTTTGCTCAATGTACACCAAAAAATTAAATATTATAAAGGACAATTCCAGTATTTTTCCTTCCAAACACTTTTGACATTTATGCTATCTAATAATAAATCCAGCTTCATTTTATCTTTACTAACACGAGTCTTTACAAGATATTACTTTCCCTTTGAATTCAAAAAAAGTTGTACTTGAAAAAAATATGTTCTGTTTCAATGGGCTGTAAAAATTTCACTCCTCCACTGTAAAGCAATTCAAACAACAATAATTTTTGTCTTTTGAATATATGGCTCATTTCAGAGAGAATACACATAGCACATTTAGCTAAATCTGTTCGTATTCTTAACTCGCACTTTGCTTGGAAACTCTCAACAAGACTCGGTCATTTGGGAATATTCTAAGAATAGTCTTCCTGTCAATACAGAGACAATCTATCATCTATGTTGGTGGCCGAGTGAAATACACTTCCAATGGCATTCATCCGCAGCTCCTCTCTTCATCAATAGTGTGAATTACATCATGTATGTCTTAAGGAAACGATTTATGTTGTATGCCTGGCCATGGAATGTACTGGGATAATGATGAGAAGTGAAGGTAAACATGAGGAAGTCCCAAGAAATAGTAGAGAGGAAGCACTGACTTATGTAGCACAGAGCGTTTGTGTGATGCTCCGCTGCCAAGGTGGCTGTTAGGACCTGAAATGGTCTTTTATCTGGCCTTATTTCTGTCTCTTCTGCTATCATAACATGACTAAAGCTTTGAATTGGAAAACCTTAAAAAAAAAAATCAAAATTTGTATCCGGACTTACGTAAAGATGTCCATAGTTGATAAACTAAAAGAACATTGGCTTGATTCATTTCTATCATCTATGGAACAGCAAGGGCTTTCGTTTGAAGAGAAGTCAAGGGTGCTTGAGAGGTGCTAGGCGAGAGAAACTGTTAGCACTTGGCTGAGAGCCAAAGGTTTGAGAGTGGAAGACACCCAGAAGTGCCTTGGAAGAAACACCTCATACTGTACTTCTGAAATAGCATTCACTGAAACCCCGATGGGCCACAGTTCTAGAGCCCAACCTTTCTGTTGAGTTAATTCCTCATCAGAGCAACCCATTAGGATGAACTGCTCCATAGGATCCCCAAGGCCATAAATCGTTATGGACGTGTACTGCCTCATCTGTCTCCCTCAGAGCACCTAGTGGATTCAAACCACCAATACCCTGGGTTAACACCCCCAGGCTTGATGGAGTACAGTTCCATTTCGGAACAAAGAGGGTCAAAATGAATCAGGCTCCACTTGACAGCGATTTGTACTGACCTGAGAGCCCTTCAAAGCGATTTGATTAACAAGCAGAATCTCTGTGTTGGGAAGATATCTTGCAGGCTGCATGAGGCCGACACTGACTATCCTCTGCTTTCAGAAGGGGAATTATTACTGTAATGCCCCCTCCCTTAGTAGAGAAAAATATTTTGAAATATAGGGACACATCTTGAATACATTCAGGTAATTTTAATAATCAGTGTGCAGTTTGGTGAAATGCCGGCCAGTAGTGGTGTCCAGAAAGGGGGGAGGGGGAAGTAATTCCACTGTCTACAAACTTTCAAAACATATGCCTTCACTTATAAATTGGCTTGTATTTTGATAAAAGAAAGTGATTTTTTACTTAAGCTCTCTACAAGTCCAGTTGCCTTCGCTCAGCCATGCGAAGAGTTACAGTCAGGTGACAGCAAGTACTGGTGTTGACACATTGTATGAGAGCTTCCCTACCGACCTCTTCATCTTGTCTTTGTGGGCTGTGCATAAAACCTGATACTCTCCATCACTGTAAATAACTGCACGTCGCATGGCAACTCGAAGTGGTCCTGATGCAGGAAGACACTCCTCTAGTCTTTGTGTTGTTAGAAAACACACGCTTGACCTCTGGGAGCTCTATTCCATCATGGTGGTTTTTATAGACACCTACGAGTGGTCCATTTCTGAAGCAGTCATCAATTCTACATGGTGAATTTCTGAGAAGCTTCTCTCCAGGTAAAATAAAGTGGTAGCCCTAGGGCTTCTAGCAAATGCTTTACACTATTGGCATGTGTAGAATGAAATAAAGTATCTTTTTCTATAAAGGCATGTCTTATTCAATTTTCCAGAGAAAGGGTACTAGCGGTTAACTTTTCTTCTCTGGAATTTTCTGAGGCTCTTTCCCTCTCTCCCCAAGCAATAGGGGAAAGTATATGTAGACAGGTTATATCCAATTCTGCTCTGAGGCAGAGGGAAGGTGTAAATGACTGTTTGAGGCGTCTACATACCTTTGACTATGAGTTTACTTAAACAAGTTCAAAACCCAGATGACAGCATACAACGGAAGGATGCTTGAAATATGGCTAATTCCTAAATGACGTCGGGACAAGAGACAGCTATTTTGGAATATCCAAACCCTATTTCAAATTTTACTTGTGCAGGTGGGTTACATTCCCCTACTATGTACTTAGAAACAGTTTTTTTTTTCTTTTCCTTTCTTTTTTTTTTTTAACTCTAAAACACGCAGGCCTTTTCGCCTGAGTTAAATTTGTTTCCTTAGCTGGTAAAGCTTTTCCTTTCCATATGGACAGGGTAGCTAATTTAGCTTGTCTCTGAGGTGGCCAACATTATAGTGTGGTATCATAGAATATAAAAATAAAAGAAGGTATGAAAACCTTATTCTAAAAATGAAATAAAAACAGATGGGACATACGTTTCTAACGTATTTAATTTGCATCGTCTTCTTCTCCTTTTAAAGTTCTTGTGGACCAATCTTGCAAAAAGGCAAAACAAACCCTAAACACTCCCAGTCTATGCCAGCAAGCTGCCAGGCTGATCTTTTTATCTCCATCAACTACATGAGAAATCAAGAAAAAGAAAAAGCTACCTATGTGCTTAAATGTCCTGAAATTTGAAAAGTAAAATGTAAAAAATCAAAATTCTTAGGTTTTTCTTTTGCTCTTCAAAGTCGCATTTAGTCAAACTATTTTCAAGGCTGGAAAATAGTTATTTATAAAATCAATTACCCCTGGGAGGCAAGGGTGACTTTTGTCTCAGGGAGGGCGGCAAGATCATTCCAGGATGAACCAAACGAGTGTGCAGCTGATGTCAATTCCAGTTTCCTTTCCAAGACCTTTCTGTAAAGATGGCCTCATTCCTTCCAAGACCCAGCCTCATAAGCCCCACCCCTGGAATCCTGGTTTCATCAGATTTGCTCAGTGTAACATGTTCAGTAACCCACAGCATAATACCCCTGTGGTCTAGCACCAGCTACCACACATGAATAAACCGGGTCTGTGTGATGTCAAAGCAAATGAATTAAGAGACAAAATAATTTAGGCACATAGTTACTGGTTTTGTCTGAACAACTGGCTTAACTATTTTTTTTCTCTACAGTTTCCTGAATTGACTTAAAAAAATCAAATCAACACATTGGAGAATTGCTTGAGAACTGCAAGGATATGGCTCAATATGGAATACATGACAAAAATTATTTTGTGTATTTCCTACGTTTGAAAATTATTTTTTAAAAAAGCACTTCCAAGAGAGAATGTTTGGATATGCCATGAGGTTAGATAGGTGCATTAAATGGAATATTTACCAACAAGATTTCCTTTTAACACTAGAAAAACGTGGTATCACTCTGAACCTGACAAATACCTTCTTTATTGAGAACTATTCATAA
Organism: Tenrec ecaudatus; assembly: GCF_050624435.1. NCBI lineage: Eukaryota > Metazoa > Chordata > Mammalia > Afrosoricida > Tenrecidae > Tenrec > Tenrec ecaudatus. The sequence continues at coordinate 98,681,550 of NC_134542.1, forward strand.
TTTTTATTGAAAGGACATTTTAAAAATCGGACCCATTCTACTCTAGTTTAAATGGGTCCATACCCATACTCTAGTTTAAATGGGCCCATACGTGTGTGAATAAAACATTTTCCTACATTTAAAATACATACATAATAGCTGTGACAACCATAATTATAAATGGTCATTAGGAGAAAACTTAGAAGGTTCCCATTTCCAAACGCTACCATAACTCAAAAAATCTTTAAAACAATGTCATTGATTCCTGGAACAAGGTATTGTCACGGTGAACTGATAAGCTTACTTTGCGATCTCTTGGTACCTTGATATATGCCTGTGTGATAAAATTTAGGGAGGGAAATAAAGCCATGGCTAGTCTTAGAGAGACCTGACAATTTACTTTCCCATAACTCTTGATAGCTCAATGTTTTTCTCAAGTCAGGTTGTTCACCAAACAAAATTTATATGGCACATTAAAGACCACCTTGAAAAGGCGGCTGGTTCAAATAGAAACGTAAGTAAGTACTTTTTGAGCAGTGTTTGAATCTGACTCTTCTTTTTCTCTGAGAATGCTCAAGCCCAGAGAGCAAGCAAACCACACTGAGGAGTCACAGAAGACAGCAGCCTTGAGTGGCACTTGCAGTTTCACAGGACCCGCCCAATTGCTAAAAACTGTCACCCTTTTCTTTGGAAGCTAGTGTGAGGGGAATTCTGTGCTTTAGTTGGTGAAGTTAGTGCCACTGAGAGTGATATGTTTACCAAAAAAAGGTTGGGGGTGGTCTAAGAAAAGGAAGAGTGGAGGTGGGAATAGAGTGAAGGGAGAGCAAGGAGGAGAGTAGGGAGGAATGAAACCAGTCCCAAGAGATGAGACCTACCCAAATGCAAACTGTGGTACCTTCGGAAGCATGAGGAAAAGATAACAGAGAAGAAACCGTAAAACATAGTTTGCCTGATGTGCTGAATTCAAAAGCAGCCTCCTATGTGTGCCCTTTCCCGTTAACATTTTTAAAAATCTAATGGTCCAAATATTTCATCATACTACAGAATGGGGAAAGAATCAATTGCCAGGAAGCTCTGACTTGGAGAAACCTATGAGGGACTGGGTTGAGAGTGACGTCGGTCACTTTGAGGCACATCCTGAAAAAGAAATTGAGAGGCTGGCCATCGTCTCCATGAGAGAGAGCCTGTAAATCATCATATAAACACCCAGGAACTGCCTCCCCGAAGTCAAGAAGCAGCCAAGCAGTACCAGCTGTAAAAATGGAAGTGTGCAGGAAGAGGAGGATTCCCCCAACATCTGTTGGGGCCATTAAAAATGAAAAGTAAATCCAAACTGGCAGTATAAGAGATTTATTTTTCTACATTAACCCTGACAGCAACTGCCAATTTTTTTTCAATATTCTGCCACACAAGTACCTTTCAAGGGGCACAAGGATCCGTGCCAACTGCAAAAGAAGCAATAGGTGGAAAAATCAGGATTAAGACAATTTAGTATTGATGGCAAGCATCCATTAAGATGAGGGCAAAGAAGGGAATTTGAGAAGTCAACGCTGACAGGAAGGCATCAACATTCTCCAGTAAAATATAATCATCTGGGGAGAGTATAAATCTGAAGTGCACCTTAAACTCACAGCACAGCTTAACAACTCTTTGTAGGCAAGATCACACTGCAATATATATATGGATGAAGACTTCACTACATTATGAATTAGGCTTTGTGTTAAACAGATGTAGACTACTTGGAAAATATTCCATTTTTTTTCTTTTAAAAAATGTGAAGACCAAAGAAACAAATTCGTTTATGTTCTTCATCCATTGTCCTCTCAGGAAAACAGAGGCGCTTTCACCTATAGCCAAGGATTCTGTCATGCATATTGCGGGGTAAGACAAAGGATTCATTATGCATTTAGAGCATCGCCTTATTATGAAACAGATCACATGTTAAAGCTACTATTCTCCCCTTTCCTCCTTCATTGTTTCATAATTCCATTTGTTAACCTTAGTGGAAATTTTGCATCCCAGGTTTATGAGTCAAAATATTGCGCTTTTAAGAGTTAGTCTTCCAGTTTAATGATGGATGGATTCCCAGAGGTCGAGAACTTTAGTGCCTTCTATTGACTTATTCATGATACCGTGGAGGAACCACCTCCCTGGAGAAACCATGTTGTTGTAAGCTATCAGGGTGAGTCTGACTCATTGCAAAAAGTAGACCTGCCCTCAGAGGGTTTCTAAGACTGTAATATTAACAGAAGCAGATTGACACATTATTCTCTTGACAATCGTTGATTTAGCAGCTATGTGCTCCAACAGGACTCCTTAGAAGGGCCGCAGAGGTGGGACCAGCTTTGCCGAAAGGCTAGGATTTAAATTCTGATCTACTACTTGCTAGAGTGAGCTAATCGACTTTTTTATCACGAGGAAAATTTTAATTTATTATCCAAACTAGGGCATTCTTGAAAGTTAAAAAAGGGGCTATTTATACTATGTATACAGGAACAATAAGGCTAGAGCAGGACTGATGTTAGAACCCTAACTGGACTCTGGTCAAAATGACAATTACATCCTAATGTGGTCAGGATGGAAAGCAATGATCCATCCCCAGAATCCAGCAATCAAAGCCATGGTGCTCTTCTTCGTTTGACAGGAGCTTTGAGATCAGCAGAACTGGGATTAGAAATAACACAAAAGTATTCTTCTCCTCAATATACTACATTGTTACTTTAAGCAGTACATTAAGTAGAAGACTAATAAGAAGCAAGGTATTAGCATATCACTATTACCTATTAGTACTCCTTATTAATCTACTTAATCTGTTTTGCTTATCCTATCATATACAAATTCCATTTTCCAATTTGATGAAATCTACACAAGGTCTATGACCATAGTTCTGATGTATTTGTTTCATTTCTTCCTGCATCATTTTCTTTGTAACATGCCCAGTGTAACACTGTGCTAAAGTAGGGAAATTGGCAAAATGGGCAAATTTGTTCCTGCTTCGTTCACTGCATATATTGAAAGTTGTAAATGAACATCCTGGCCTAGAACAAAGCAGTGCTCAATGAATATATGTTTAATGGATGCTGAACAGGAAACTTTTAAAACGCAGCTACCTCTAGTGGGCCCCTTCACCTTCTCTCTGAACAAATGAATAAATAAATACAGCCACTCTCTTTTCTCCTACTTATGCATTCAGAGGTACATTTATTTACTCTACAGAGAAAATCTCATTATTTTATAATTCTTGATTTTCAGTTTAATATTATCAAAAAGGTTTGGCTCTTCACTGCTCTCTCAGTGTGGTCCTATTTTTGTGAAACACCCATCCCCAAATGGAGAATCAAACTAGGAAATTCAGACTGCCGTGGAGGAAATGAAATGCAGTTTGTAAATTATGCCATGTCGATGACAACTACTTGTCTTGGTAAAGCAGAGGGTCAGAGACAACAACAACAACAACACCTCAATGGGACAGAGTGACACAATGGTGAAACCACAGTCCCAAACATAAAAATAATCCTGAGTACATCACCAAACCAGACGGTGTTTCGCTCTGTGGTACGTAGGTCTTTCAGCGTCAAAGCAGACTTGATGACATCCCACAGTAGCAACAACCCGCTATGTTGATGCTAACTAGTTCTAGTGTCTGGAAGGCATTCGAAGTTGTGGTCAGTGTAGATCACTACACTGCATTTAACTGTAGCAGCCACCATTACCGATGGTCAAAAGAAGTACTCAGAATATTCAGGATTATGCACAGATGGAGATTTGAAACCTCGTGCTTATTTCTGCTTCAGTTATGCACATGGGAAAGCTGTGTGCTCATGAGGCGGCCAACCTTCTTTCCTCTGAATTAACCCCTGTTTAGATATTTACACTTCCAAAGCAAGTCATCGGGGTACTCTAATTTGATACTTTTAGAAATTCCTGTTCTAAAACACAAAATGTGGTAAAAGCATCACATGGTTCTGAGGTTCCTTACCTGTACCCCCAAGGGTGTCACTTCCTTGAATTTTTAAATACCTCTGATTACAAACTGTAACATCTCTCTGCTGCACTTCTACTGGAGTTTCAACTTTTAATACTCCAGAAATGGATCACCTACTTTGCGGGCATAATTCAATTCTTGACTTCTCCATTTCCCTCAGGCAAACTGACTTTAGGCCATTCCCTTTCTCTCTAGAATCCCTGCTGGAGGGGCGGAGTGGAATGCAAAGAAGATGAAATCAATCAATCAGTGTTTCCACTTGTAGCAGGACTGCTGGAGGATGGGATATAAGATGTTGGAGGAGTTAGCTGAAGGGAGGTTTTCATTGATTTTTGTTTGGGACGATACCTCTTTCTTAAGTTCTGGGGTTGACGATGCTTCTCAGCTAAACCACTCCTGTTATTAGAGATAACGATAATAGGCTATAATAGAGAGACTATAATGCAGTCTATTATATTATCAATGCTCATAGAAGCAGCAATCAAGAGATCAAACACTGCATTGCATTAGGTAAATCCACTGCACAAGCCTCTTGAATTGTTGAAAAGCAAGCACATTATTTCTGAAGACCTGACCCAGGCCATGTTCTTTTCAATCACCCCATTATGTGTGTGCATGTTGGCCACTGCAGCAGTGAGACTGAAGGAAAACAAACATATTTAACTTATGGTGCTATTGAAGCTGACTGAGTACCATGGACTTCCAAAAGAACAAATCTACTTTAGAAGAAGTACAGCCAGAGTGCTCCTTAGAAGCCAGGATGCCCAAACTTTGCCTCCCATACTTTGGGCCCGTGGTACGGAGAGACCACTTGCTGGAAAAGGACATCATGCTTGGTAAAGTAGAGCAGCCGCCAAAAGGAGGAAGGCCCACTACAAAATGGAGCGGCGACATGCTGGAACACTAGGCTCAAACAGAATAGGAATGGTAAGGATGGTGGAGGGCTGGGCGGTGTTTCACTCTGTTGGATTGCCACGAGTTAGAACTGATTTAATTGCACCTACCTATTACCGGAAGCATAATGGATTTAAGCCACTATATATAATTTTGAATACAAAACCAGAAATTAACCCTAATAAATCTCAAGGTAATTTGCATCCAGAACATTAGAACATAATTATTAGAGCATACAGAACATAAATGGGTTCTCAATAGCAAAACAGATTTTTCGAAATGTCTTTATTTCTAAATTGAATAAAAATGTATTAATATCTATTTAATAAATGATTTAATATCACTATAATCAGGAATGACTTTGAACATCGAAATACCCTACACACTATTTCTAAAATATCTTAGAAATTATGCTATCTGACTTATATTAGGCACTATTATCACATAATCTGCTTTGCTGAATTGGGACAAATCTCCCAATTCCATATATCAAATCCATGATCAGGAGACCCTCCAAAATTCTGATAAACATAATATTGTTCATTTATTTTTTCTAACCTGTATTTGTCTCCAAAGATTATTTCTAAAGCTTGATTTATTACTTCTTCTTGTCATGACATATTAATTATATGAAAATAATTATTAATTTTCATCTGGCAAGTATATATTAGTGTACTTACCGTATACACTAGAGTATCAGCTGGCCCTAGTATAAGCCGAGGTACCTAATTATTACCTGGGAAACCAGAAAAACTGATTGACTTGAGTATAAGCCTAAGGTGGAAAATGCAGAAGCTATTGGGAAGTTTCAATAATCAAAACAAATGAAAATAAAATTACTAAAAATTGAGACATCAGTGGGGTAATGTATTTAAATATTTATTTTAATAAAAAACATAAATAAAAGGACAAGTCATTTAACATTAGTAAACCAGCACAGTAAGTGGAAAATTGGTTCAACAAAAACAAGAAGGTATCAACAATGATACCTTAAGAGTACTATTCCCTGAGCTCAATCAGTAATCCAGCTACAATATAAAAAGTTAAAATCCTTCAAAACTGGATTCCTCATCATCATCCATATCCCAATGCAGAGCTTCAGCTGTTGTGAGATCATCATAGACTCTGTCCTCACTGAGATCGTGGTCATCACCATCACTGCTGTCATTTTCATACAAAGCGCAGTCTTCACTGCCATCCATAGCATTACTAATACTACATTTCTGGAAGGCACATCACACCATGTCTTCTGGAATGTCTTCCCATGCATCTCAAACCCACTATGCTATTAACTCTATGTCAGGCTTCATGAGATTTCCTCCTTTTGTTAGTTGGGCTTGACCAGATGACTTCCATTCATGCCACATCATTCACATGCGGTCTTTAAAAGGCTTATTCAAAGATACATCCAGAGACTGCAGTACAGATGTAAGTCCACCTGGAATAACGGCTAAAGTAACTATACTAGATTTTGCCAACATTTTTTTAAGTCATCCGATAGGTAGGCTCTGAATATATCCCAAACAAGTAGCGATGGCTTTTTCTTTAAGGCTGCTCCTAGTCTTCAGTTCCAAATTTCTTCCAGCCATTTTATTGGTTCCATTTTCATCCAGCCAGCCTTTAACATGTGCACGCACAGTAATTATTGGTGGTAAATTGATCGTTTTAGGCAAGGTCTTTCTTTTAAAAATAATGACAGGAATCAACTTAGTTCCATTAGCCAAACATTATAGAACAACTGTAAGGGTTTTTTTTTTCATTTCCTGTGGTTTTGAGAAAAATGTTTTTTTTCTCCTAAATTTGCCATAGTTCTGTTGCTTGGAAAATCAAAAGTCATGGCAGTTTCAACCATATTCCCAGTACCTGCCAGGTCATAATTGTAAATCCTTCTTTGTTTTATAATAAATGACTGGAATGACATAATTTTTTCTTCAAGGTCTTGTGGCAATTTCTGGGAAATCTTGGTTCTTTGTCTCAAACATAGTAGGCCAAACCTATTAATTAAGCGGGTACACCACCCTGCTGATGCAGCAAATTTTTCAATACCTGGTGCTTTATATTTGTTATCCTTAGCCATTTGTAGAGCATGTATGTGGATTCCCATGTGTGTTACATAGTAACCATTTTCACAACATTCCTTAACCATTTATGCTATTCACTCTCTAGAGCCCCATAAAAAGACGTTAAACCATGACGAGCTTTTTTAGCTTTTGGAATCTGTTCCAAGTCAGCCTTCATTTTCCTCCACTCCCTCACTTGCTTTTCGTCAACACAGAATTCCCTACTTGCAATACTGTTATTGCTCTCTCCTGCTCTTGACCCAACCTTCATTTTGAAACCAGCCTCATATGACTAGCGTTTTTGTTTTGGTTCAAGAGTACCCATTTCTAATGGGATAAAAAAACAAGACTGAAAAAGAACTTTCATGGCTTCCCCACTACCCCCCACGATGGACGTGTTAGCTGGGAGGAGGGGGAGGAGTCTGTGCAGGCAGGGGATGCAGGATTTGAATTAACACAGAGACCTGAGGGAAGAAAGAGACAGAGCGCAGCCACAGACACATCCTTACCAGTTCAGCAGCTGGCATAAGTGAATCACTACGTGTGTTTCTGCAAATTGGAGCCGTCCATGTCATAGGACGGCTCTGATTGGTTAGATGTGAGTAAACAAACATTCAAAGCCCTGCAGTGTCAGTGGAGCTTTGAATGAACAGCGGAGGAACGGCAATCACCTGCGAGATAACGGCGCTTGTCCTGTTACCTGAGGGGGGGAGGGGCAGCGAGATGTTACATCTTGCTGGGGTACCACTGACCCATGTATAAGCCGAACCCCAGCACATTTTTGTGCTGAAAAACTGGGGTTCGGCTTATACACAAGTATATACGGCAGTTACTTATTGATTGAAGGTACCAAAGGGTAATTTGAACTACGTTTCAAAAGGCTATTTCATATTGAATATCAGAATCTTTCTTTAATTTGGCCAAATGTTTTTTCAATCATTTTATTAGGGGTTCATACAATTCTTATCACAATCCATACATACATCAATTGTGTAAAGCATTTTTATACATTCATTGCCCTCATTATTCTCAAAACATTTGCTCTCCACCTAAGCCCATGGCATCAGCTCCTCATTTTTTCTCCTTCGTCCCACTTCCCCTCCCTCATGAACCCTTGATAATTTATAAATTATTTTGTCATATCTTGGCCTGTCCAATGTCTCCCTTTACCTACTTTTCTGTTGTCCATCTCCCAGGGAGGAGGTCACATGTAGATCCTTTCCATCGGTTCTTCCTTTCCAACCCAATCTCCCTCTACGCTCCCAGTATCACCACTCACACCACTGGTCTTGAAGGGATCATCTGCCCTGAATTCCCTGTTTCCAGTTCCTATCTGTACCAGTGTACATCTTCTGGTCTAGCCAGACTTTCAAGGTAGAATTGGGATCATGACAGTGAGGGGCTGTAGCATTTAGGAACTAGTGGAAAGCTGTATTTTTCATCATTGCTACATCACACCTTGACTGGCTTGTCTCCTCCCCAAGACCCTTCTGTAAGGGGGTGTCCAGTGGCGTACAACTGGGCCTTGGGTCTCCACTCTGCACTCCCCCACTCATTCACTGTGATCAGATTTTTTGTTCTGATGATGCCTGATACCTGAGCCCTTTGACACCTTGTGATCACACAGGCTGGTGTGCCTTTTCCATGTGGGCTTTGTAGTTTCTGAGCTAGGTGGCCACTTGTTTACCTTCAAGCCTTTAAACCCCAGACTCGCTATATCTTTTGATAGCCAGGCACCATCAGCTGTCTTTACCACATTTGCTTATTCACCCACTTTTTCTTCAGCGGTTGTGTAGGGAAGGTGAGCATCCTAGAATGTCAATTTAATAGAAGAAAGTATTTTTCCATGGCCAAATATTTTAATGCTCAGTTTATTACTTACAGGGCAATTTTGAAAAAAATTCATGTGAAAACTGAAATTTAAATGTACAAATGTCATGAACAAAAGGAACTAAGGCAAAGGCCTATGTTGTATAATATTTTCTTATTGCTAACATCTTGCAAATTTATTGCTATAAAATTAATACAAAACTTCAACTTGAATTTTTTTAACATTGTAGTTGCAATATTGAATTTTTCATAAAACTATGTAACCATTAATTTAACTTTCAATATATATAGTGACTTTGACCTCACAAATTCTAAATTGGGTGAGAAAAAATCAGAAGCACAAATTATTTATAGATTCTTAATGTATAAAATAAACTGGGAAGGAATGCATGCCCACATGTAATAATAGGTGGATTTAAAACTGTCATTTAAGCTTTTCTTTGTTTTCTAGTTCTTCTGAAATAATCTATTATCAAATAATATTTCTGTTAATCATAAAGGGAATGGAATAATATTCCATGAAAATGGGCTTTCACTTCTTTCATCTTCTATTTTCTACAAAGATTTTTAAGTATGCTTATTAGAACAAAAAAATTGAAGAAGTCACTGCTAACTATTCTTTTAACAGTAAAAGTCTTTTGTTTGGTATATAATCTCATTAGGTAAATACAAGGTGTAAAATAAATAAAGTCTTCTTTATATTTAGCCCATTGAAATTTATTAAAATATTTTGGGTATATTTTCTTTAAAATTATTCAGTCTTTCTGAAGCTTATTAGATCTTGGGTCAGGTAATTTATATAAGCCATTGGTACATAAAAATTTAAAACTTGCAATTACTTTGGAAAATAGCAGAATCTCATTTTAATGGTGAGCAAATCCATTGATGATTCTTAGTCTGTCATTTACCGGAAATTTGTTTTAAGAGAATTACATGAAATTATTAACAATTACCAAAAATACAAAACATGGCATTAATATTTGAAATCTGTCCTTTATGAATATCTGTAATCAAAACAGCAAAGAAACAATACTCTGAAGAGTGGGAAAGTGTATATAACCAAATTAAACATTAACTTTCCACTGTTCTATCAAGTTAAGTGGGTCCTAAACTTGCAAAGTGAACTTTTACCAGAAACCCAGTAAAATAAAAATTATTTAATCTGGAGCTAAAATTATATTTGTCCTTTAGTATAAATTTAAAAGAAAATTTAATAGTGTGATGCAGATAGCTAGAGGAAAATGAGATGAAACTGGAAATATTAGCTGTCTATTAACCTCAGATCTCCAATAGAACATACTTTAAAGATTAGGTTATCTAATGCTTAGTGCTACTTCCTAACATACTTTAAACATTCTGTAAATGCAGTATAATTAAGGTCAGATTATCTGATGCTTTGTGTTAGGTACATTTTAATTTCTGAATTTTTATCTCTATATTTCAAGAATCTCCATCTAAATTCTTTTTAATAATAGCCTAGAAATATCTTCCAAGAATCAAGGTCGTGATTTTGGAAGTTTTATTTTCCTCATGAATTTAACACATGCTAAAGAGTAGACCTAGTTTCTCCCTTTCTTTAATAAATAAATGAGTGAATGAGTGAGTGTGTGAGTGAGTGAGTGAGTGTGTGAGTGAGTGAGTGTGTGTGTGTGTGTGTGTGTGTGTGTGTGTGTGTGTGTGTAAGGTGTAATTTTACGGAGCAAGACAGGTCCCCAATTTAGCAATACTTATACAAATTGTTATGGGCCGTTGGTTACAATTTGCATAATGTGCCAGTCCGTTGTAGTTCTTCTGCTGATAGAACTTTCCCTTATGCTCCTTCGCCTTCTCCTCTTTCCTCTGGGATAAATGCGAACCACCTTGCCTCACACAGTTAACCCTTTAAGGGAGTGCTTACTCATGCGTGGTATTGTTTTTTTTTATAAGGCAATTTATTATTTGGCTGGAAGGTGACCTCCAAAAATAACTTCAGTTTCAAGTTCCAGGGTAATCTCAGGGATTCCTCTGGTAAATCTGATCTTTCCTAGGAGTTTGGATATTGTTCCAGATTGTTCACCCTTTCTCTCTGGGACTCCCTAATATGTCCCTAGTCAAAATGATTGGTAACTCCACTCTCAGTACCATCTAGTTGGTTCTGATTCGTAATAATCCTATAGGACAAAGTAGAACTGGCCCTGTAGGTTTCTGAAACTGTAATTTTTATGACAGCAGAAAGCCTCATCTTTCCTGAAGAGCATCTCGTGATTTTGAACAGCTGACTTTGTGGTTATCAGCCTATCATGTAACCAAGATGACACCAGGACTCCTAAGAATGGTTGTTGTTGGTGGTGGTAGTGGTGGTGGTTAGATGACATCAACTTGGTTCCAAAACATAGCGAGCTTATGCACAACAGAATGAAATACTACCCAGTCCTGCACCAGGTTCACAATCCTTCCTGTCCTGAAGCCCATTGTTGCAGTCACTGTGTCAAACCATCTCAGATGAGGCCCTTCCTTTCTTTTGCTTTCCCTCTACTTTATGAAGGATGATGCCCTATCCAGGGCTGGCCTCTCCTCACATATTCAGAGGATGTAAGACTAAGTCTCACCATCTTTGCCTCTAAGGAGCACTCTGGCTTTACTTCTTCCAACGCAGATGTATTAGACCTTTAAGCAATCCATGGTACTTCCAATAGGTTTTGGCAGCACCACATCTGAATGCATCAATACCTTGTCAGCCTTCCTGATTCAATATCCAACTTTCACATGCGTATGAGGCAATTGAAATGGTTAGTAGCAGTAAGTAGCCAAATACCACCTCTTTCTTCTGGTCTCAGATTAGAGGGATGGTTTCTCTGGGCTAAAAGCCTAATGGATTATCTTCTTTGAGTTTTGATTTCCTTAATTTTCTTTGCTCAACAAGAATAGAAAGAAGCGTATCTAAGATGACCACTTGCAAGCTCTTAAAATTCCAGATGTTACCGATATTTTATATCCTCAACATTATCTTCAGGACTATGTTATGCCATTTAACTAAATCCCTCCGCCCCCAAACTACAGTTCTAATCCTGTGAACTGCTTGGATATTGCTAGAAAGCCTTAATGACTGTGTCCTCTATATGATTTTGTGTGTATGTGGATATATGAGGGAGCTTTAGAAATTAATGAAAAATTCAATTATCTTTTTAAAATAACCTGATATACATATATTTATCTAAAACATTTTATTGTGAATTGGTGGGGGTATATTTCTAATCAACAATTTTATATTCAACATTTAATTTACTTGTCACTCCTCCCCCCAAAAAAACCCCACCCCTCAAAGCTTATCCTCCCCTCCCACCTTTGATTTCTCTTCTCCCTCTTGTGGATTACAAAGCCCCCTTCACCAAAGGCAATGCCTGTCAGCCCTCCAGGTTATTGCGTCATCTTCCCTCCTTTGTCCTCCTCCAACCTGGCCACCTCCAAAATCTGCTCTCTTTGAACTGAAAGTCTGTGTTTGTTTTGTTTGTTCTTAAGATAATGGTCTCATATAATATTGCTTTTATGATTGACAAATTTGACTCAGCATAATTATTTCCAGGTCTAATCATACCTTAGTGTCTTGAGTAAAATTCCATTAACTTTTTAAAAATCATTTTATTGGGGGCTCATACAACACTTATCAAAATCCACACATACATTCATTGTCTCAAACACATTTGCACATATGTTGCCATCATTGTTTTCAAAGCCTTTTCTTTTACTTATCTTTTAATGCCACTTCCCTCTAAATTCTTGAAGCATCCACATATGCATATATATGCAGCACATACAAATGTGTGTAAAATATGCTTGCAGAGAATACATACATGCATGTGCACTTACTCCTACATGCCTTCTTATAGACTTAGGCACATGTACATCTCTCTATATAACCACATACATATTTGGGGTTGGTTTTTTTTTTACCATTGTTGCACACTTAGATATGTTATCGCATTTACTAAAATTGTCCCTTTATTTCCTGTCCTTCATAGTATCTTTATTTTCCTTGGAAAGGTTGTGCAGTCTTACACGATATTCGGGAATGAGCATTCCAACACTAAAAGTGTTAAATGTCTACTATCTGAAAAGTGATTGACCTTCCCTCTCTTTCACACCCTGGTCACCAGCAAGGAACTTGACCTTCAGTGTATATATCTATTACTGACTATTCCTAATAGTAGGATCCTGTGATATTTGTCTTTTTTTGTGTGATTGACATATTTCACTGAGTATAATGCCCTTCACATTCATTCATGCTATAAGTATCTTTTACAATTGCAAGAACCAATTATTTCTTTCAATGTTGTTTGCTGGAATTGAGTATTGCTCATGAAGTATCATCAATGATGAGATAGGAAGAATTCAAGTTAAGTAAAACCCAAACTGATACAAGAAACCTGCCTAGAGGATGTTCTGGCAATGAAGGCATCTGGCATATAGATTTCATGGCTAGTTCATGATGAACAAAAAGTCCTTTATTTCCCTAAAAATGTGTTCATTTATTTCTCTTACGTCTTTTACAGAACCTAGAAGTCATTATAGGAAACATTAATACTGGTTGTAGCTAATGGAAAATGTGGGATCTAAGATGTCAAAAATGAGAGGGAATGCATGTACATAGATCATACAGAATATGCTTTCTTCTCCTTCTCAATAATTAAAAAACAGTTAAACTTGTTCTATTGGCCTTGGTTATTTTTTCTTTAAAGCAGGGCTTAAGTTAGTTCCTATATCCAAGCACTCATCAACAAGAGGCACAAAATCCGAGTCTGAATGGATGTTGGGTATTTGGCTTCTCAGTCTGTTGACATCTCACTATATTTGGCTTACAGAACGAACCCCTTCAAGTCCCAGTGCTGATGGAAGTCTTCAATAGGAACATTTAAGCATGGGAGTATTTTCAGTGGGGTTGCTCTCCCTTTCTTAGACCCATATCATTTCTATTCTTTCACAAAGAAATGGCATCTTAAACTCTCACAGGGCAGTCTAAGTTCTCATTTCTAAATCACCGCAGCTCTCCGGGAGGTCATGTCTTTATGCCTGTCACCACTGGATACCCTTGCAATGTTGTTTTAGCACCTAGTGAGTTGCACCGGTTTCCCCTCAACATTCCACACGTGCAAGTGAATATATTTTTCTTAGTTCCTAAGTGCTTGGCAGCCATCTGATTCCCAGGGTACTTGGGCTATGCTGCTCTGAATTTTCATCACCAATCAGATTACTTACTTTCAGGCCATAAAATTACAACAAAGTATTTGGGAAATTTACCTTTAATAGGACTTTGGGGAGAATGGCATGACGGGAGGTGATGAGAGGAGAAAGGCCAGGGACATTACCAAAGGTTAGTAGGGAAAGTTCTGAACCTCGTCAGATACTGGGGACACAGTCACTATTAGGAATATGCACACTGAACATACTCTAAAATTAAATAACCATCCACTTTTTAAAATCATATAAAATGTGTTATAGTATAACTGTATGTGTCTTGTGAGAAAACGACTTAGAATACTTTTTAAGGTACACATCTGTGATCTATACACTCAAACACAGTTTCTGCTCACATCTGATTTATACTTTGAAGTTGCTCTATTTTACAAATTTTATCACTCCACGTACAAATGGTGCAGTACACAATGTTTGATATTCATCATCTACTAATTTGTTCTCCCTCTTAAATTATAAATTCTTTAGGCAGATATTTATCCAAAACAAACAAGAGCACAACCATTCCCAAACCAAAACCTTCAACTCAATTCCAACTCATAGCAATTATAAAGGAAAGAGTAGAGCTGCCCCACAGAATTTCTACAGCTGCCAGGTTTACAGATGCAGACTACCATGTTTTTAATTCATGGAGTAGCTAGTGGACTCAAATGGCTGACCTTTCCATTAGCAGATCATAGAGAAGAGAGTTCACCTGTCCAAAAGTCGTAAGTCTAGAGAGGGAGGAAAAAGAATCCTTAGGGAGTAGCTTCTAATACACAGGAAGAATCCCTGATGATCCTGTAAATGAAGCCTCAGGCTGCTACTAAGTCAAGGCCAACAATCCAACTTACCAGCTGCTGCAAAGAAGAAAGATAAGACTGACTGCTTGGGTAAAGATTTACATTTTCTGGGACATTACACTGAATTCCTATACATTAAAATCAGAACTTATCAGCTGGGACTCATGAGAAAAATGTGGTAATCTGCTCTTGTAATGATTGTTGTAGCTGTTGTTATTTGCCACCAAGTCAGTTCTGACCAATGGTGACCACGTGCACAACAGAGGAAAACACTACCCAGTACTGTACCATCTTCACAATTGTTCGCATGCTGGAACCTATTGTTACAACCACCATGACAATCCATCTCCTAAGGTCCTTCTTCCTTTGCACTGCCACTTTGCCAAACAGGATGTCATCTCCAGGACAGGTCCTTTCCTGAAAATATGTCCAAAGTAAATAAGACTAAGTCTGGCCATCTTTACCTGTAAGGAGCACTCTGGCCATACTTCTTCCGAGACAGATCTGTTTAACCTATTTGTAGGTCATTATACTTTCAATGTTCTTCTGCAGGATCACCATTCAAACGTATAGATTTTTCTTTAGTTTTCTTTATTCGATGTTCAAATTTTACATATGAAGCTATTGAAAATACCACAGTTTGTGTCTAGTGCATCTTAGTACTCAAAGTAACATCCTTGCTTTTCAGTATTCCCAAGAGGTTCTGTGCAGATTTACCCAATGCGATGCATTCTTTGATCTCGACTGCCGTTTCCTTGAGCATTGGGTGCAAATCCAAGTAAGATAAAATACTTCACAACTTCGATGTTGTCTCCCTGTATCATGATGTTACCTATTGGTCACGTTGTGAGGATTCGGAGCTTTTTAATTGAGTAGCAATACATACTGAAGGCTCAACCCTTGGTCTTCATGATCAATTTCCTTATGTCTTTGCTTTCAGCAAGCAAGGTTGTGTCACAGGTTACTAATAAGTGTGCGTATCACAGGTTACTAACAATCTTCCTCCAATCCTGATGCCATATAAGCCAGCTTCTCTAAGAATTTGCTTAGCACACAGATTGAATAAGCATGGTGAGAGGATATAACCCAAGGATACACTTTCCTAATTTTAAACCATTCAGTATTCCCTTATTTTATTCCCACAGCTGCCTCTGGATCCGTGTACAAGTTCCCCATGGCACAATGAAATATTCTGGAACTCCCATTCTTCCAAGTTTATTCATAGCTTGCAATAAGCCACATAGTCGAATGCCTTGCCATAAAACATCTTTAGATAGCCAAATACACATATCTCTGGCATTCTCTGCTTTCAGCCAAGATCCATTGATATCAGCAAGGATATCTTTTTTTACACGTCCTCTTCTGAATCTGGCAGCTCCCTGCTGATGTACTGCTGCAACCATTGTTGGGTGATCTTCAACAAAGTGACTTGGATGGGAAAATATCATGATGTTGTTCCATAATTTCAGCATTGTCTTGAGTCACCTTTCTCTAGAATGAGCAAAATATGGATCTCTTCCAGTCAGTTGCCCAAGCAGCTGTCTTCCAAATTTTCCAACATAGACAAGTGAGTGCTTCTAGTGCTTTATCAACTTGTTGAAACTTTTCAATAAGTATTCTGTAAATTCCTAGAGCTTTGTTTTTGTCTAATGCTTTCAGTGCTTCTTGAACATCCTCCCTCAGTACAATTGGTTTCTGTTACTATGTTACCTTCTGAAATGGTGGAAGGTCAGGGAGCTCTTTTTGGTACAGTGACTCTGTATAGTCTTTTCATCTTCTTCGAATGCCCCCTGCATAATTCAATAATTTGTCCATGAGATATTTCAATATTACAACTTAAGGCTTGAATTTTTTTCTTGAGTTCTTTTAGTTTAAGATATCCTGAATGTGTTCTTACCTTTTGGTTTTCTAGGTTTATACTATTTAAGTTTATCTTCTTGAGCTGTCCTTTGAAATTTTGTATTCAGCACTTGGATGTCATCATTTCTATTTGCTTTCGCTGCCTCACAATTAAGAGCAATTTTCAGTCTCTTCTGTCATCTGCTTTGACTTTTTAATTTTTTGTCTTTTTAATGATGTTTTGCCTTCTTTATGATGTTTTTGATGTCCTCCCCAAACCAATCAGTTCTTGGGTCATCAGTGTTCAATGCATCAAATCTATTCTTGAGGTGTTCTGGAATTTCAGGTGGGATAACTTAAGGTCATAGTAAATAATATGATTTTCTGATTCAAACTGGGCAGTACCAGTCCAGTTCACCTCATCAATGTCTAGGATTCCAATCGCTATGCTTCCCATTTCATTTTGACGACTTCTAAATTTCCTAGATTCATACTTTGCACATTCCAAAATCTAATCCTGAGCAGATATTTTCAACTGATTCTTCTTACTTTCAGTTGTGCCCCATCAGCAAATGAGGACTCCCACAGGCGTACTCTCCCAGGCTTTATCTTACTCATGTAAACATTGTCCACTCCACCCTGAGGAATTAGCTCCTCCTCAGTCACATTTTGTGTGCACTCTGACACGAGGCCCCACCATTTCGCAATGTCTTTGTCGATGATTTACCTATATCCAGTAGGCCTTCATTATCTGACAATGTTTCACATAGTCAAGGCTATGTTTTCATGGCTCCTTCCTCTGAAGTGGGGAGCCAAGTCTACCATCAATGTCTGTTTTAGTCTGGAAGTTCCGCTGAAACCTGTTCACTTTGGGTAACAAACTAAAGTTTACTAGCTTGGAAACCCAATATACTGGCTGTACACTACCCTCTTTCCTCTGGAAGTGGTTATGAGTTGCAACTTACTCACTAGCAGGGGGTTCTATGGCCATGGGGTTGATTTTCTAATTATACTTTGTAAAACTTATTGCTTCAGTCTCAAAAAAAGATCAAAGAATGGGCCATTTCTCTATAGAATCAGACAGCCTGAAGAAGTAATAAGATGGGAGGTTGGCCAGAGTTTGTACATAAATGAGGTGAGTGGAGGCTTTAAAACAGGAGGAGGAAAAGGAAAATTGAAGTTGTCTTAGAGCCTTCAGTGTCAAGTTCATCTCAGACAAATATATAAAAGCAAACTGACCCATGAAGTTACTTACATGTAGCTTTCTTCTAGCTCATATTTTAATGAAAAACTAACAAAATGTTTCCTTTTAAAAAATATATTCATTTTTCCCTCTTGTCTTTGAGTTCCGCCATTATATTGGTTTCCATCTACTTACGTTACATTCTTCCCCCAACTGTTTGAGAAGTAACAGTGTGAGTCCACTCACACGTGATTCACCAAGATCATGTTGTCCCATAGAATACAACAATCGAGATTGTGATGGACCTGTTTTTAACAGGGAATCACGAACCCAATTTACTCTGAGTAAAATGGCTTCATCACAATTCTGCTAAACCCAAGCAACTTTTCATAGGTTTGAAATTCTTGCTCATGATTAGTTATATACAATTAGATTTTATTCTTTCTGGGAGATATAGTACTTGATTATTTATTCAATTTTATTGAATTAGAAATTACCTCAACCTATAGACTATATATACCTCCTATTCCTTCTTCAAGACATAACTCAAAGATACTTTCTGAGGCTTCTGATATAAACAACAGAAGTAATTACTTTTTCATCTTGTCTCATGCTGCTGTGAGCCACTAACCCCACTACCTTTGAGTCAATTCTAAAGCAGAGACTCTTCAGGACAAAGTAGAGGTTCTTAAACTGTAAATCTCTATGGGAACAGTCAGCCTCATCTTCCTTCAGTGGAATGGCTTCAGTGAATAGTAAGTAAACAACATTGGAATTGAGACCCCCACAGAAACTCATAGGAGAACTTTAGAAATTCAGTAAACAAAATGTTTATATGCAATTTTCTGAGACAAATATTTACATTGTTTATCAAATTTATTAATAAAGTCCATGTACTAATAATATCAATGAAGACATTACATAATTTTCCACCATTTGGAAATTTCTAGGTCCCCTTGTGTAAGGGATTTTCAGAGAAACAAAACCCACATTAATGTAATCCCTCTTTGTTATTTCTTTTGGTATCTAATTTTATGCCCCAAATTTTGGACTTTCTAGCTTACAGATGCAGGCACACACATGAATTAGTAATTAACTAAACACAGTAATGCTGTTGGTAAAATATAATATTTAATCCCTATTCTTGGGAGATTAATGATATTTTCATGGAAATAGTCTACACTAGCACACCACACATGAATAGTTGCTTTAAAAACATTACTGTTAGCTACCACTGAGCCAACATTGGCTCATGGTGCCTGCGTGCATAACAGAACAAAACAATGGATGCTTACATATCATTGTCACAACTGTGGCCACAGCCACTAGACTTAAAATGAAATAATTTTCAGAGTACAACACTGATTACGATGCCAAATTTCAAGCGAGGAGAAATTTATTCAAACCTGAGCTTGAAACTGTACCATTCGTAGACCGTCTAGTTACTATTCTGCCATGAGGAAAGACCTACACTGAAAAGCACCTTGAACACTCTTCAGGTAAGAGTTCAAACACAGACACTAATCAATGGGAGAAAAATGAAGCTCTCTGCTCCGGCAAAGATCTACATGAGATGGCTATCAATCGGAATAAACTTAATGGCAGTGAATTTCGTTTGGTTGGAACCTGATCCTGTATTGACTTTGAGCTAGCTTTGAAACAGAGAGGTGGGGGGAGAGAAAGAGAAAGAACATTTGTCTAAGTTCCTGAATTGCTAACACATAATATAGTTTCTATATGTAGATTCTGACTGTATTCATTTCTGTGGTACTCACGTGTGTGTGCATGTGTGCACACGT
Source organism: Tenrec ecaudatus (assembly GCF_050624435.1). Classification (NCBI taxonomy): domain Eukaryota; kingdom Metazoa; phylum Chordata; class Mammalia; order Afrosoricida; family Tenrecidae; genus Tenrec; species Tenrec ecaudatus. The sequence continues at coordinate 98,701,130 of NC_134542.1, forward strand.
GTGGAGAGAGATTGCAAGTCAGACAGACAGGGAGAGAATATGCCAGCATGTCGTCCACCAAAGATTCTAGAGATCATTAAAACATCAACAAAAGTCTTTCTTTGACAGGGTCAGGTACAGCATGCAGGTACAGCATGGCTTTCATTTATCTATTTATTAACAACATTTTGCATGTTTTCTAGATTCAAAAGTATTCCTTGTCAAAAGCAGACACAAAGGTAGTTAAATGCCAAACAAATGGTGGAAACAATGAACAAAAATCAATTAAAAAACAAAACTGGCTCTCTCAAATGTAGCAGTGCATATTATGCAACTCTTGTCATAGTAACTTTGGGCCAAGGTGTTCGAAGGATAAGGAGGAGAAGCAGCAGCAGCAGCAACAGCAGAAGCAGAAAAAGTAATGTTTAAAGAAACAAATACTCTTGCTTTGTGCAACCCACTGCAACAAGAACATTTGTACAGGGAATGTTTCCCTTGGGGTTTTCAATATATCACAGAAGAGAAAATGAACAAAGAAGAGAGAAGGCAGTGTGTGCATCAGATAATGAACTGGAAAAGAAATCTGAAGTCGCTGTGGGCATCTGTGTGTTCATGAACATAGGTAACTTGACTAGATTCAAGCTCCTTGTGGGAGATATTTGTCATGGTTAAGAATTCCATTTTCAATAAATATAAGTGCACCATTTTCTAAATGACATATAAGATGTTACCTTCTAATTTGTTCAGAAATACATGTATGTTATTACATTTCTTATGTCCAAAGAATATTGCAACTAAATAAAATAATTACATAAGTCAAAAGTACATGCAACATAGTCAGGATGTTTTTCTGGTGTGATGATATTTTAGAAGTAGGCTGGTGAAATGGCAAATGAGAGAGAAATAAAACCTTAGCTATTTATAAGGTATGACAATCAAAATGTTCTGCTCTGGCGCTAACATAAAAATGTCTAAGAACCTCTGGAGGAAACTGATCTGTTTGTCACAATCTTGCTTCTTGTTTAAGATTATATATCTGTCGGTGTATAAAATAACATCATTCTTTTGCACCGAGCAAGGGTTACTGTCTTTAAGATCTCCCCTTTGTTGTCTATTTCTACCCTCTTCAGTGCAAGCAGTGATACAAAAGCCTGGTAGATCAGCAGAGTTAGATTAATATTGGTGTGGAGTCTATCTAGGACTCGACATTTACAAAAGGAGAACGGTTGAGCACGTTACCCACACTTGGAGACATCTTATTTTAGGAGTGGAGGGGGAAAAGGGAATCGAATAGTCCTAGTAATTAACCAGGTGCTGTCCAGTCAGTTGGTGTCAGTGGAGAACTGCCCACCATAGGGTTTTCAATATCTGAGTCTCTCAGAGGTAGACACTATGCCTTTCTTATGAGTTATCTTTGGGTGAACTTGAACTTCCAAAATTTTTGGTTACCATTTGAATGTGTTTACTGTTTGCATCATCCTGGAACTATAGTGATAGTAATATTAATAATACATTCTCTGAAAGTCTGTTATGAACATTACATAATTTTTATAAAGTGCCTGGTAGAGTAAGAGGAGATTTTATGATCTCGATATATCACAGTCATCATTTTATTGAAAATATTTACCGTAGCTTGGATAAAGAATACATTACATCTAAGGAAAAGATAAGAGTTTAACTGTATTGAGATTACTACAAGTTTAACCAGCAATTATATTATAAATTTGGGCATTTTGAGAGAGAGAACATATCAAGAGAATGTATATATTTAAAATCAACTACTCTATACTACATGAATATTTTCTTAAAATGAATCTTCTTTAAATAAATAAAGCTACTTTCAGAAATTGTATCTGTAAATAAAAGATAGTAGAATCAAGGTTTATCTGTTTTTGCTTCTTCTAGGTCACAAAGGGAAAAATAAATGTTACATAATTTTCCATATTAGAGAAAAATTGGCATAATATTATAGGATTTACAATATTTCCCTGATGTGGTCTATAGTTCACAGAACCACAATTAGGGACAAGAAGAAATAAAATATGATCACTGAATACTATTGAAGAGCATAAGCATCACGGAATTAGATTATGGAAATGAGTTGAACAATATGCTATGAACATAGTTAGAAGATGCTTCTTTACACAGTATGCAAATGCAGAGCTTGCATTTGATTTAGAACCAAATTCTGCCATTTTTAGAATTTACTGCCACCAGTGTTCATTTTGCATGAGTGTCTGCAATACTTTTGATTGTTTTTTGGAGGCTCCCTTGCTGTGTGCTAGGAGGTCTGGATAGATCACTATTCATTTATGAAGTACCGATAGTATTAATCAACTATTTACCTTTTTAAAACTTTCCTATTGACCCTATGTGTAATTTATTCAACTGTTTTATTCAACTGTTATTAGTTAGTCACTAAATACTATTGTAAGATTCTAACGAACTGCACAGTCAATGAACAAGTCATCTCGGATGAAACTGGATATAATACTTGTTTTACTGTATTTTTCTAACATGAAGTCAGTATTCCTGAGTTCTATGGGAAATGTTATCTCCCCTGTTTGCCCTGCATTCATGTCTGTTTATCCACAAGTGTTTTTTTGGGACTGAACCTTTTAAATAATTCTCATGTGTCTTTTCTCATCATTCCTCCTGTTTCTATTCACTGGGCCCTCTCCCTGTCTAATCATCATCATTATTTTTCCCTCTTAAGTCGTCTCATCCCGCTCTGTCATCCCTCCTCAAGGAGGTTTTGCTGGTGTAGTTGACAGTAGTTGGGGTGTAATCTGCATGGTTGGGAGTGTGAAGCCACCAGCTGTCTATTCATGTATAGAATAAACTGGAGTTGACATTGAGAAGTCAACTCGGCACATGTCACTTCGCTATATAAAATGTGAGGCATTGGGCTGCTAACTGCAAGGCTGCTGGTTCACAAGCAATCCTCCAAGGGAGGAAGATGAGGGCATCTGCTCACGTAATGATTTATAGTCTGAGAAATTCCATTTAGGGTTGTAGGAAATGGAGTCATATTTGAAGCACTGGATGGGACTTGAGAGTAGACGTCTTTAAATCCCCTCCTCTCCCTCTCCAGGTAGCTAACGTATTTCTATTTAGTCTCACTATACTTCCCACCACACACAGTTAGTTATATTGGTATTTTCTCTATTTGCCTCAACACAAGGAGACTTTTGAGTCTCTTCAAATATGACACACCCTGTTCTGAATATTATCTTATGAAATGAACAAAATGAAAGATATGAAGACCAATGTTGCTAGAATTTGAGTCACTTTTCTATTAATCACATATCTTAATAGGTCTAAACATACCACTCTTGAAATAAGCTGTACATTTTCTATTTTTCTTATTCATCTTTCAGTAACTTCTTCTGCTCTGACCACGGATCCATACATGAGTATCTATAGTACTTTCAGTTGCAAAATTAGCTTCTAATTATTTATTTAGTTAACCCTGTAATATGGCTATAAAGAAGGGAGCTGGAAAATTGTAGTTCAGTGAATCCAAACCTATTTTTAGAAGGTCCAAGCTAATACTGTTTGCCACAAACATACAATGTTTTATTTTATAAGCCCTAATAATAATAAATGAAGCACAAATTACAGAAATGAAAGCATATTAACATAGCAAAATAATAATAATAACATCCCAACATATATGAGAAAAGTTATGTGAAATGGAGGTTGCAGAAGGAAATATACACAGAAAAGACATGGAGAGTAAATGGAAAGTCCTGAAAGATAAATTAATGTATGCCCAAAGGCAATGAATGCCATTTAGTAATAAATATAGTGGAAATAAAAATGAAGCCAATTAGTATGAACAAGAAAATGCAAAAAGAATCAGGAATAAGTAAGTGAAATACGCAGGGTAGGTTGCATGAGAATCAGGACAGAATGTCAAAGATTATAAAATAAAGTTAAGGTAGTACCAAATGAGAAGAATGGAAGGGTGGCACATAAAAGGAAAATTATAAAGATAAGTAAAATGACACTTTTCAACTGCAGTACAGGCAGTACAGGCAAGAGGTCAGACCCCAAAAGAGATGGAAGAGAATACGTTGGTGCCAGCAAAGGTGGAGTAACTGATAAAGCAAAGTCATTTTCGTAAATTTTCCTTTCATGTCCACCAGTAGTGGAAAGGCTAACAAGGTAAACACAGCCACACATCTCCCAGGAGGTAGAAAAGTGGAAGGACATTAAGATTGCTATAGAATGTCTAATCAATTGGAGTGGCTATTTTCTTCCACATGGTTACTTCTATTTGAAAAAAAAAAAGGTAAAACTAAGTCATGTTACTATTGCATCTTCTCCATAATAAGTATTTTCAGAGCAGAATTCAAGGCAAACACACCTGCCAATTATGTGAAAAATACAAATGACACTTTAAAAATTTACCTTTAAGAAAAGTCCAAAGATGTATAAACATAAGCATGCACATATGTAAATATGCTAATATACAATGGTAGGGATATAGGATGATGTACATATACTTACAGGATCAGTATTAAGGTAGCAGACAAACATTGGGCCTCTCTTCAACTCCTCCCTCAATGCAAGGACACTTTGTTCTAATAACCTCGCAATCTGTAATGTTCACCTTCCTGCCACAATCGCTGAAGACAAAAATGGCTGCATAAGCTCATGTAGTGAAGAAAGCTGATGGTACCCAGCTATTACAGGATATGATGTCTGAGGTCTTAAAGGCTTGAAATTAAACAAGCAACCATCTAGCAGGGAAGCAACAAAGCTCACATGGAAGAAGCACACCAACCCATGTGATCATGAGGTGTCGAGGGACCAGGTAGCAGGCATCAGAAGACCCCAAACAACCATTTGGATACGAACAAGGGTGTCAGAGTAGAAACCCAAAGCCTGTCTGTAGACAATTATACCTCCCCTTCCAGAAAGGTCACAAGGAAGGGATCAGCCAGCCAGGGTTCAGTATAGCACCGACGAAACACACATTACTCCAGTTCTTTAATGCTTCCTCCCCTCCACTATCATGACCCCAGTTCTACCTTACAAATCCGGCTAGACCAAAGCAAGTACACTGGTACTGATAAGAGCTCTCAAAACATGGAATTCATGACAGATAAACCCCTCTGGACCAATGAGAGTAGTTACACCATGAGGGTAAGGAGAAGGTGAGGGGAGAAGGGAGAGAAAGGGGGAACTCAGGGCAATGATCGACATAGAATCCCACCCCCAACCCACCCCCAGGGGATGAACAACAGAAATTGGGTGAAGGGAGACAGCAGTTTAAAATATGAAAATAAAAATAATGTTGGAGGAGGGAGGGGAAAAAAGAATAGCTGATACCAAGGGCTCAAGTAGAAAGATGTTTTGGAAATGATGGTGGCAACATGTCCAGATATGCTTGATACAATTGATGTTTGCATTGTTATAAGAGCTCCCATTAAAATTATTTTTTTTAAATAAAAGAAATATCCAGCAAAAACTAGATTAGCATAGTCAAGTAAAGGAAGTTGTCAAAAGCAGGAAAAATTAGGTCCCTGTTTTATATATACACATACATATATTTTATATACACATATATATTCTGATAGATATACATATACAATAAGGTCTGTCTCTATTTTTTTGTGAGAAGGTGCTTTCTAATGTTTTCCTCTCACTCTAATCATGCATCCTAAGATTTGAGATTAAAAGTATGGCAAACTCCAGTCTTCATCTATTAAAAAATTTTAGTTCTATATTCCACTCATTTGAACAGGATTCCTTGTATGATTATTACTTAATTCATTTGACAATTTCGGAGCAGGTTCTCCTGTTTGAAAATGATGAAAGTATGGTTCTGTTGAAGACTATCAAAAGTACTGCCAATAAAAGAAACAAATCTTTATGGAATAAGTACACCTGATGTGCTCCTGAGAGGGCAGAAGGGCTGCATCTCACATACTTCAGGCATGTTATGAGGAAAGACTAGTCCCTGGAAAAGCATATTAAGGTAGTTAGAGTAGAGGGGCCCATGACAAGATGGACTGACACAGTGGCTGCAACAGTGGGTTCAAACATAAGAACAACTCTGAGGCTGGAGCAGGATCCCCCGGTGTTTCTTTTTGTTTCTATAGGATTGCTACAAGAGGAAACCTACTCAACGTCATGTAGCAACAAAACAACAACAGTTTGCAACCCAGTATTAGAGAAAACGACATGCAAGCCTTCAAAATGACATCCAAACTTTCGAGCTCTGCTGTGGTGACTATTTTCATGATAGTCAACATGTTAAGTAGAAAAGTACTTACTTAGAAATAAATACAAAAATAGTGCCAGAAATTATGTATGTTATTAAAATAGTGATGTGATATATGCAAAGACATAGAGCCAGAAACACAAAAAGGAAAAACAACCAGCATATTTTAAACTATAAAAACGCAAGGGAAAAAAATCAAGCTTTGAATTGAATTATTGAAAGATGTTATGGTCAAAATATTGAATGATGCAGGAAGCATTTAAGAAACTGATGAAAAGCATCACTGGACCAAAAAGAACTAACTATTTGACATTGAACTCCATCAGGAGGTAGCACAGTACCAATGGTATTGAAGGCAGAGGCTCCAGCGGTGCTGAAAGCATTGGCCCCAAACCAGGCTCCAGGAATGGATAGAACATGATTGAAATGCTTCAACAAGCTGACCAAGCATTCGTCTATGCCAAGAAATTTGAAAGACAGCTACATGGCCAACTGACTGAGAAAGATCCTTATTTGCACCCGTCCCAAAGAAAGGTAACACAACAGAATGCTCAAATTATAGAACAATGTCATTCATATCACATTCAGGTTTAATTTTGCTGAAGCTCATCCAACAAAGGTTGAAGCAGTACATTGACAAAGAGCTTCCAGAGGTCCAGGCCAGTTCATAGGACATAGAATAAGGGATATCATTGCTAATATCAGATAGATCTTGGCTGAAAGCAGACAATAAATACTAGAAAGATATTTGGTTGTGTTTTATTGACTATGCCATGGTATTCGACTATGGAGATCATAACAAACTATGGATAATCTTGAGAAAGATGGGAATTCTAGAACCTTTATTGTGCTCATGGGGAACTTGGACATGGATGAAGAGGCAGTGTGGGAACAAAACTAGGGAATATTGCATGGTTTAAAATCAGGAGAGGATTTCTTCAAGGTTAAGGTTGTATCCATTCACCACACTTATACATGCTCTATGCCAAACAAATAAACAGAACAGCTAGATTATGAAGAAAAATGTGGCATCGGGATTGGAGGGAGGCTTTTTAATAATAACCTGGGATATGTAGATGACACAGATTTGTTGTTGAAAGTGCAGAGGACTTGAAGCACTTGCTGATACAGATAAAGGATTGCTCAGTGAATGCACATTGAATATGATTACAACTCAATGCAAAGAAGACCCAAATCCTCACAACGGGACCAAGAGATCACATCACGATAAATGGAGAAGAGGTTGAAGTTGTCAAGGAATTCATTTTGCTTTGATCCCCAGCAAAGGCTCACAGAAGCATCAGTCAAGAAATCAAAAGATGCACTGCATTGGGTAAGTCAGCATCATAGGAACTCTTTAAAGTGTTGAAATGCAAGGACATTACTTTGAGGACTGAGGTCTGCCTGATCCAAGCCATGGTACTTTAAAATGTCTCAGAGACATGTGAGGGTCGGACACTGAATGAGGAAGACTGAAGAAGAAGTGATTTATCTGAATTGTGGTGCTAGCAAGCAAAAGCTACTATGGACAGCCAAAACAACAAAACAGTCTGGATGGGAAGAAAGACAGTCAAAGTGTCCCTTGGGGGCAAGAATGGCAAAACGTCATCTCAGGTACTTCGCACATATTGCCAGGCGACACCAGTCCCTGGGGCAGGACATCGTGCTTGGTAAAGTAAAGGGACAAAGAAAAAGAGGAAGACGCTCGATGGGATGGATTGACACAGTAGTTCTAATAATGGGCTGAAACAAAGAACAAGTTTGAGGCTGGTGCAGGACTGAGCAGTGTTTCCCACTGTTGTACGCAGATGGTCACTGTGCATCAGAAGCATCTCGGTGGCACCTGACAACACAATAACAACCTGATAGGAAGTGACTAAGTAGCTGTTTACAGAGAGTACGGAAGGCTTAAGTGAGAAACTGAAACACCAGTGACCAGGAAAAAAGGAAGTTCATATAAGGATCAGGAGCAAGAGTTTTCAACTGAGGAAACAGAACAAAGCCCAGAGGAAAATTAACCCCAACATGTTCCAGAAAGTGAGAGAAGATGTGTGTGGCTGGATTAAAATAAGAAAGGGGGAAGATAAAGCTCACTGAGAGTGAGTCAATGCTGTTACATAGTGACTCCGTGTGGGTTTGTGGGAATGTAACTGTTTATAGGAGTAGCAAGCCCTCTCCTGCACAGCTACTGGTAGTTTCCATCTGCTGACCATGGTATCACAGCCCAAGTAATCACTATCCCAGCAAGGAGCCTTTAAGAGGGAGGATAGAATGAGGCAACACTAGAGTGTTTGTTTGGATGGGGTTCATTCATGCAGGGTGGACTAAGCCAGGCTTAGATGTCAGAATTTAATTCTACATAGAGTGAGAAGTATTATAAAGCTTTGGACAGAAAAAATCCATTATTTAATTGACATATTTAAAGGATCACTCTGGCTTCTGTTGAAGAATGTATGAGAGGAGGTTCAGAACAGAGTCATGGTGACCAGTCAGTTGATCCTTACACTACAATGATGATGACCTGGACTAGTGTGGTTTCATTGAGGCAGAAAAATGTAGATGCATTCAGGTTGCTTGTCATGGAAGGTGGACAGGTCATTCAGGTGGTTTAGATTAGGTACAGTTGAGATAGGAATCAAGGTCACATCCTATACATTCTCACTGAGCAAGCAGTGTTTAGAGTAGCTTGTTTACTCTGAGGGGAATAGTAAGTGGAATAGGTTTTAAGTGGGGAGAAAGATAGGTATTTTTTTTTAGTCTTGTGAGTTTAAGATGCATTTTACACATACAAATGAAGGCATCAAAGGGCCAGTTCGATGCGTAGGTCTGAAGATCTGTGGTTAAGAGTAGATGTAGAGATGATGTTTCAAGGAGAGTCTTCAAAAATATTAACTGGATTAATTTAGATATTACTGAGACATGGATCCCTTGATCAAGGGGTCAAGGACAAAGTACTGAGTAACCCTGTAAGTTGGAGGAGGGCATGGAGGAGGCAGATCATCTTTCAAAGAAACAAAGAGTATTTACTGGCAGAATGATGCCACAGAAGACAAAGAAAGCATTTCAGTAACAGAGAGGACAGCTGTGCCCAATACTGATTTGTGTTTGGAAGAAGAGTACAACCTGGTCCTTCCCTTGAAGTTCATTTTCTCATGAGGCTGGGGAAGGTGCAAACACACGACGTCACTCCACTATAAAGTTTTTAGAGTTCAGAGTATTTAAAAGAGCACATAAGAAGGATGCATCTCAGAGAGGACAATAGGGCCAGCCCCACCACGAGATATGACATCCCTCACTGACCCATAGCAAAGGAAGTAGGTGTTAACAAACTCAGGATCAAGGGAACAACAAGTGATCTAAAATCAATGGCGAGGAGGGTGTAGGAGGAGCCTGGTCAGGCTTGATCAAGGGCAACGTAACTGAGAGGAATTACTGAAACACAAATTAAGGCTGAACATAATAGTGTGACAAGAGGAAAGTAAAAGGAAATGGAGGAAAGAACTAGGAGGCAAAGGGCATTTATAGAGGTCTAACTACAGGCATGTAAATGTGTGTGTGTGTGTGTGTGTATGAAATAGACCAAGGTACATATATTTATAGGTTTATTGTTAAGGTAGCAGATGGACATTGGGTCTCTACTCAAGTAGTCCCTCAAGGCAAGAACACTTTGTTCTAATAATCTGGTGTTCTGTGATGCTCACCTTCCCGACATGATTGCTGAAGAGAAAATGGGTGCATAAGCAAATATGGTGAAGAAAGCTGATGGTAGCCGGCTATCAAAAGATTTAGTGTCTGGGATCTTAAAGGCTTGAAGATAAACAAGCAGCCGTCTAGCTGAGAAGCAACAAAGTCCACATGGAAGAAGCACACTAGCCTGTGTGATCATGAGGTATCGATAGGATCAGGTATCAGGCATCAAAGAACAAAAATATTATATCATTGTGATGAGGGGGAGTACAGAGTGAAGACCCAAAGTCCATCTGTTGGCAATTGGACATCCCCCTTACAGAAGGGTCGCAGACAGGAGGGGAGCCAGTCAGGGTGCAATACAGCACCGATGAAATATACAATGATCTACCTATAACCCCCTCCCAAGGAGATGGACAACAGAAAAGTGGGTAAAGGGAGACATGGGTGAGTGTAAGACATGAAAAATTCATAATAATTTATAAATTATCAAGAGTTCAATAGGGAGGGAGGGTTGGGGAGGTTGGAAGACAATCAGAAGCTGATACCAAGAGCTCAAGTAGAAAGAAAATGTTTTGAAAATGATGATGGCAACAAACTTACAACTGTACTTGACACAATGGATGGATGTATGGATTGTGATGAGTTAGATGAGCCCCCAATAAAATGAATTTTTAAAAAAGAAGGGTGGGTCCACACAGCCTGGGAGACTGCGGGCAGTGATTAGACTAATGTTGTGATTCCAAAGTGTCATCTAAAGAAGAGACCGTGAGTTTAATAGGAGAACAATCAGGAGCTAAGACTAGGGAGAAGAGCATTCCAGTACACAGAATAACTTGTGAAAAGGCAACAAAAGGAGAAAACTCAATGTTTGGCAAATATCGGTGTACATCCAGGATGATGGGGCTTATAAGTAGCATAGGTTATACACCTGGAATGGTCAACAGGGGCTGCTTTAAAAGGTACAGTGAGTTTTCATACTTTCTCTTAAAGGTTATGGTAATCACAAAAGGAAAACTAGGGACACAATTTGCATTGGGAATAACCATTCCGGCACATCAGAGAGAATGACTTACCATACATACTCGAATATAAGCCGACCCGAATATAAGCCGAGGTACCTAATTATTACCTGGGAAACCAGAAAAACTGATTGACTCGAGTATAAGCCTAGGGTGGGAAATGCAGGATGTGAATTAACACAGCCACAGACACATCCTTACCAGTACAGCTGCAGGCGTAAGTGAATCACTACACGTGCTTCTGCGAATTGCAGCCGTCCACGTCATAGGATGGCTCTGTTAGTTAGATGTGAGTAGACAAACATTCAAAGCCCTGCAGTGTCAGTGGGACTTTGAATGAACAGCGGAGGAACGGCAATCACCCGTGAGATGTTACACCTCGCTGGGGTACCACTGACTCGTGTATAAGCTGAACCCTGGTTTTTCAGCACATTTTTTGTGCTGAAATACTCGGTTCATACATGAGTATATACGGTAGGCTAAAAAGTGCTAATAAGAATACTATTTCAGAAACTGGTAGAAATTCAAGGAAGAAATGATGCGTGCATGAACCAACAACAGAGAAGAAGTAGTTTAAAAAACAACACTAAGAGCAAAGTCCATTTATCTATAATAAGACATAAATCATAAGGATGGGCACTGTTTAAAATTAAGATAGAGCGTAGACTGGAGACAGTAGAACGGAGTTCCTTAATTTGGAATTTGGTCAGCAAAACCTGGTAAATAATTCCTGACAGATGGCAACACAGACTCTTGCATGACCATTAACATCAAGATCTTTGCTTTATGCTTCATCCAAGAGATACAACTTCTGACAACATAGTCCTTTCCAATTCTAAAATAGGTCATTTGCCATAGATTACTATTGCCTTTTAAGGAAATCCTGAGGTCTCTCTTAATTAATAATGTTTCTGATAATGTTGGTGGTTGAAATAATCATCATCATTTGGAGGCTTTGGCTACTACATAAGAATCGGCATATGCCTCTGCTGCTTAAGAGTTGACATATCTCAAAGCACTGAAGCATTTACTACAGATCTGAAGCTACTTCCAACAATTTTGATAAATTGGCTTTCTAATCTCCAGTACATGCGTTCCTGTAGCTAGCTTCTCCTATTCATCTTCTTCACAGTGTCTAAAGATAAAAGTATTCGCTGGGCAATTCTGGTACCTAACTTTTCCAAGAATCGGGGACCATACAAAGCAGTGACATTTCATGACAATTCCTGAGAATAGGATGCTACAAAGTTTGCCTATAGGCCTACATTTGAAACATTTCCCATTGTTAATGTCTCCATTTAATTTGTCCCAAATGGGTTTTAAATCATGTCAAGCATTATGCAACAGAGAAATCAAAAACATAAAACTTTAGGGACCAATATTAAATATTCCTCTTGCTTACTGGTTTCCAATGTATCTGTTCACCTGATTTTGTAATTAATCGTGTATTCTCTGGAGACATCACCTGTGTTATGATCATTATTACTTGACTGTTATTTACCACTTCATTTTGTCTCTCAGCGTCACAGAGCTACAGGCTGTTTCTCAGGTGATGTACAAGGTAGGGAATCGTTAGTCAAACAGTTATACAAATGAAGAAACCAAGATGCAAACACACGAGCACTTTCTCTGCATCTGCACTCCACAAGGGGCAGAATGGAAGGCAAACCCAAGCTTTCTGTTTCAAACTTTGGTTTCATGCCGGTGAAGGCATGGGCTATGTCTCCTACTTCTTTGTATTGGCTTTAGCGCTTTGTAAGCTATTTTCTATCTTTGGTGGACTTTTTGGTTTGAAATTCATAAAGGCAACACCTACAATGGATTAATCTTTCAAGATGAACAGAAATAGGAATGGTTAAGATATACTTGCATTGTTAAAGGAGTCTTTAAAGGTTTCTCCTTCTAACTCTGAGAACAGAAACTGTATGCTCCAATATCTTCTAGGACTTTTGGAAGTCTAGGAAATAATCCTCTCAAAAAATATCAGATAGCTCTATATGTAAAAACAACAACAACAAAAAAACCACCACCATTTCAGGTTTACAGGTGAAGTGATATGATACCATTTTATAACAAAATTTTACCATTGAAATCAGGAAAAAAATAACCTAAGAATAATATTTTAAGTGTCATGTTTTGAGTTTAATTTTCCCACATGGACGCATATAAAATAAAAGGTAAACATATTAGGTAGGAATACCACTGCATGGATAAAAAACTATGTATAATTGTCCCAGAATTATTAATGTGGAACATTTGCTCTGACATTCACTGATCATGCGCAAACCACATATTGGGGTACATTTCTTAAAGCTTAAGGTGAGACTGAGGGAGACACTTTTGCTTTGATCTTATCCCCTTATATTAATATTTGAACAAAACACCATTTGAGAAAAGGGCATATTTAGGGGTGGAGGGTACTGTTAAAAAATGAACCCTGGTGGAGATCCCAAATGAAAAGAAATTAAGACAATGGTTCTCAGTGTAAATATTGCTGGCCATACATTTCAGGAAAGAGATAATATAGAAAGTGGAGTGGGAAAGAATAGTGGAGAAAGGTGGTGAATCCCAGGGTGGAACTATCAAGGTATCAAGTTTCCAAGTAGGGCAGTAGTGGCATTTTGCAGTTTAGGGAAAGGGGACCGGAGAGTGAACTCGTAAAGCTGGGAAGAAACCCAATCCGCCAATGCACATCAATGCAAGTATGTCTGCGAGTGACTTGCAAGGAAGGCGCATGGCCGAAGAAGGTGAGGATGATGACAATTCAGTGAATCCGTGAGGACAGCAAGGGGACTTTGTGACAGAGGCAAAGGAGGCTAAAGCATGGAGTATAAGCCACACTCCGAAGGCTTTCCTTTTCTCTTATTATCCACATAGCGTGTGTTGACGTCAACCCTATCCTCATGGGACATATCCATATCCCAGCCACATTTTGTTTATGTGAACTATTCCATTGTTTTAATTTACCAGCTATGTATGCATTTTCTCAGGTGCTTTCTATTTTTGTATTTAAATTTTAAAAAATTATTTTACATTAAACAGATGGTGCCTCCTATGATTTTTATTATAGATGATTAGGATCTGGCTACCCAGTCAATATTTTGATTTTGATTTTCTAAGCTTTAATGTCTGTGTTGATGACGAGCCCCATTCGCACATATAAAACATACATATACATACATTGCTATCATATAAGGAAAAATAGCGGTTATCATTTAATATCCTGATAACTCGAAAAGAAGTATATGCTAGTTTTGATATATATTGCATATTTATGTCATCCTATAGCAAGGTATTTCCTACATAGAACACATTAAAGGCATGTATGAATTATTTTCCTTCGTGAGGTCTAGATTGTAAAGAAAGGGAGAGGAAGCTTTTCCCATGATATAAAAGCTTCCTCTTTCTTGTATTCAATTTTATATATTTTTCTTTCACTCACCCAAAAAAGTAATTCATTTTAAACGCATTTTTTTCCATAATGGCATATTAAATGTGTCTTTTAATTATTGGTTTTGATGATTTCTGAAGATTTTTGTATTTAGATGGCATACACATTTTCAATCATGTCTTAATTACTTTTAAAAATGCTGCACTGGCTTAGGGACAAGACAGATAACTTGTTAAGCATTTGAAATTTCTGAGCTGTTTTCTCAGTTCTGGCAGTCACTACCCAAGTCCAGATTGTAACCTCCTTTCTGCCTCCAAAGCCTGCCTTGGCTCCGTGTCCAGCGAGGGATTATGGATCTAGCAAGGAAGGTAAGTGTGACTACAAGCATTGGCTCACCATCTGCTCCCCAGCAGAGCATGGGCCAACCTGCATCGCCTGCAGCAAGACCAGGGCACTGTTCTCCAGCCAGCCCTTTCCAACCTGGCTCAAGGCACACATCACATTCAGTCAGATGATTAGGTCTAAGTAGTCCATATGTAACAGAATATTTTTCCTAAATACCAAAATGAAAACAAAATGAATGCCATTTTTTTCATTCTCCTTACTCGATACATCAAGTTTTACACAAATAAATACTCTCTTAAGGTTTATGCAAATTACAGAAAAATAAAACTATGCATTATTTAGCAGTTCTCCTATTTCAAGATCTAACAGACTTCATTCACAGCATGTTTTTCCCTGGTTTATGCCGGCCTTCTTTTCTGATTCGACTTTTTAATTCATCTTTTTAAATTATTCCTTTTTAAATCGTTATCTTATGTGTCTTCATAGATTTTCATGTATTAATCTATTATTAATTTTTACTATATTCAACTTAATCTTAAATTGTTTAAAGCCCCAGTAAGTGTAAACACTTGCCTAGGTTTTAAAGCTGGCTGGTGCTTTAACATTTTGCATGTTTGATCCAGTAGCCTCATTCAGACCCGACTGTCACATAAATTATGGTTTTATTATGGGATTTTTATGCATAGAAGAATCAAGCATTGGACAAGGAACTTAACCTATGGGTTAAGAATTAAGAATATTTGTCAATTATCAAGAAGGAAAGGTTTCGAGCCTCCTACGTTAACAGATTTTAATTCTTGCTTGAGTTTATCAATAATTTGCTGTCACATTACTTGGTCTTTTGAGTTGGGTCCAGTGCGCCTTTTTTTGAAAAGGGTCCGTAAATAGTGAAAAAGACATTCAGTTCAACATAGCTTTCTGCTTCCTTTAGCCTTGTTGCTGATTTGAGCGCACAGAATGAACATGAGACTAAGCTGAACAAACATCTCACCCTTTTTACTTAAACTGTTGTCTGCCTTACTGCTGAATGCACACAGAAAACAATCTAAAACTGTATAACCCATAATATACTATATTAAATTACAACATTGGTCAGTAATGGAAACTTATTCCCAGATATGAATTATTTACAGCCCATTTAAGTAATCCATATTCAGGTGTGGCAATGAAAAAAAGTGCAACATAAATCTTTAATGCTGACCGGTTGAGAGAGCAGAACTGAGGATTACAGACATTTTAAAGGGAAAAAAAAAACGAAACGAATTGCTATAGCCTGTTCAGTGGCTTACTGCATCAGCGTGCTAATAAATTGACGGGTGGCAAGTCAGGGGTGGGAGTTTAAACCCTAGCATTTCTAACTAAGGCGGGATCTCGTATAAGAGAACCAAAATAAGGTGCTGCTGAACCTGGTTGTCACAGGAAACTGCGTGTGCAGTTCTGGTGTCCCCGAATGTTCAAAAGACTATCTTTGGACATGAAAAAGCCATAAAGGATTTTTTCATTAGCTCAGTCACTGCATTGGTAATTTCATCGAACCACATAGATTGTGTTATAAAACAGAGAGAGTATTTTCAAGGTAAGCTTTTCTTTGTCATGAGTTGGGGCCAGTGGCTGATTCTGGGAAATAAACTTGTCAGAGAAATCCCTGAAATCCCGTTCTGCGTTTCCACGGCATATAGAGCCTCACTCATCACGCGCAACTTCAACGGGGGGGGGGGGGGGGGGATGGCTTCTGGAGTGTTTCACACTGTTTTTTATACAAATTGTGCAAGTTGTTCGCTACTTCAGACTGAAGTATAAAAGATCGTGGGGGAGAGAGAGGCTTTCACAGTGCAATTTCTTTTGTGTCCCGGAGCAGTACCTATATTAATTCATCTTACAAAGATCATTGCTCAAGAACTAAATTTTGCATATATTAGGAAGCAGAATTAGCATTGCACTGTGTACAACATTCCACGTTAACTCCTCTCCGAGCAACCATTAAAGGTCATGTTTTGACGACTGAATGGCATGTCGGCACCTTGGTTCCCTAGAGAGGCATTCCCCAGGTACATGCAAAAGGTTATTAAATTACCTTCGGAGCAACACTATCTCTTCGGATGAAAATAATTACAGGCTTTTAGAGACATCAGAATGCTTTCTTTCTTTCTTTTCGTTTCTTTTTTTTTTTAAATAAGATGAAGATGCAGTACCTAATGACCATTTTTGTGTGTGAGTCATATAGCCTGTCAGCAGTGACAGGGCAAATGAGCGTAATGGCCCAGTTTAAAGGGGAAAGGTTCATTCTAAATAGTGACAAATAATATTTAAATGGCATTGTTGGAGACCCATCATGCTTGTAAAATGTAGTTTGTATCTCTTCTTCATCCTTTAACTCCATCACTGTCAAATGGCATTAGCTGTTAACATGCAACATCAGGTGCAGATATAATTTTTAACTGTTAAATGTGCCCATAACCAAACATAATCTATCTTGATTTTTCTTGTTTTATTTTTTTCTAGATGAGGGGCTATTTCAATGATTCAAAAAATGTAGTTTAAGTATTTGACTGCAAAAGACAACTTTATTAGGTGGGGAAAACCATAGCTTTAAAATAGAATGCCTTAGATTGCATGTCTTGTCCATGTTTAAGAATATGTAGCCTAATGTAATACACAGGTTTAGAGCATTGTGGGTAAGACACCATATGCTGAAAACTGGTCAAAATAGTCATGGACAGACCATTGTGATGACACACGAACTGAGCATACCTGGAATAAGATGGCGAGCATAAAATAGATTCTGCTTTAAAGCAAATGTATAAGCCAACACACCACGAGGATGGGGTATATACATCTCTGTGAAATGGGCTTCATTTATTCTTTATCTAATTATGAAACTTGAAAAAGTTAACCAAAGTCAATTCTACCTTATGAATTTTCTTGAGATAACAGAATTCTGTAAGCGAACAAATGAAGATAAATAACTGCTGGGCTATCCTGTCCATCGAGTTGGAGTTCCAATCTCAAATAAAGCTTAATTCTTAAATATTTGTACACAGCTTCATCACATTTATTGCTACTTTATTTTCAGATCACTTAAGCCAAAACTGGAGACAGTTTAGGTACCTTTGAGTTGTTAAAAGTTATAGCCAATTTTCTGAAAAATTATACCAGCTAAAAACACAACATTAAATATTTACCCTGTTGGATGTTAAAAAACGCTTACAATGAAAAATGTTCACATATTGACTATTCAAAATGGCCTTCACTTTGAAATTGTGAAATGGAAGGGATTGCAGATGTACAAGAATAAATATAAAAACAAATGAGTTGACTTGAAGTGTTGCCGGCTTTCATAAACATGCTACTGCAATAACATGTGACATTAATATTTAATTACAAAAGCACTGCTGCAAAATCTTTGAAATTAATGTTTTGCAAAATTAACATTCAGTGCACAGAAGCAAAGTCGTTCCAGGCGCGACTGTGATTAACAATGCCATTCACTTTACATATTATATTAATATATTATTCAAGCTACGAATTAACACCTCCTAATTTAAATAAGGTGCTACATATCATGATGAGCTAAAATGCTTTTCTTAAAATGCCCGTCTGATTTTAAGCAATCTGTGTTTATCATTTAATATTTTCTTATTGAACACTGGTCTCCGTAAAACTCCTTCTACTTTAATTTCAAGCAGAGAAGACCTCATTAAACTGGTGCCTCCCGTTTGTGGGACTGTTAAACCACTTGAACCATATTTTGTGAGCTCGCTAAGCCAGCAGTACGGAAATAGTCCTGCGTGTATCAATGTGCTCTGGGCAGCCATACTGTTTTTCTCATTTAAGGCGGAGAAGGGTCTTTCCAAACAATGCACTTCCTTGCTTTCAATAAAAAACTTGTTTGCACAAAAATCGCCATTATCATGGTGTCACAGATTTCAACTTTCTCACTCAGATTGCCTGCTCAGCCCAAAGAATGGAAGGCTGCAGTGTCAAAGCTGAGCCTCAGAACTAGCCAGCTCCCTTGACCCGGGGGAAGTTCCGATGGCTTATTTTAATGGATTCCTAGAAGGTAGGTACCAGCCCTGTTCAACAAGAAGCAGTTGAGAAAGGGACTATGTTTTACTGGAGCTGATACAAGTGAGGAATTCGTGCTCTAAGGAAGCAATACTGATGCAGATGAAGTGACATCATGTGGAACATGATTTTAGAGCCTTCAAATATATTCTTGCTCCATTATTACAACTTTGGAACACTGGACCACAAAATATATTAAAACAGTACCAATTGCTGACATTCCGAAGAAATGATTAACAACAAAAATCATAGAATTACCTAACATCTCTGAAGAAGTTCAGTGCATTCGAAATCAATATTTCCATTGTCATCATATTTCATTAATTTTCCAATCAGTTCAACAAAAAAGATTTAATTTATGAAATGGAACTAAATGAGAGTACGGTCCATTCCTAAGAATGGAGTAGAGCTTTTGTTCAATGATTTCACGCTGAAGACTGATAGGAAGTATTTCTGAAGATGTATAGGCCTAATAACATTGTAGTTATCTAGCTGAGTGAGTAATGGAGTAGAGGTACTGAAAGAATAGCCAGGCCTTCAGAAATGCAAGCACCTGCCCACCAAACGCTCACCTGCTCACTGGTGGAGGATCGCTAGATGGATGCGCTTGTCTAGCTGGCTGAAAGAACACCAAACGTCATCCTATCCCAGTACACTCTTCTTTAACGCCAGGCCCTATGCTTGGCCTTGCCTCAATCGCAATCAGTTTGGCTTCACTCTCCCTCTTAATTTTAAGAATTTATTATCACAGATATCTTTAGTGTTTGAAAGTTAAAAAAAACTTTTTCAGATTCAATGTGTTATATCAATTCAATGCAATGAGATCATCTAATTTTGAAAATTCAAGAGAATTTATTAAAGTAAAATTTCAATCATTTTGTTAATGATAATGAGTGAATGTTTCAAGGATCATTGGTTCTCTTTTCATGGAAGATTCTTTTTTAAACTTGGGATTTTCAGATTTAATTGACATAATCTGACTATGTGGAAGAAACTATAAGATTGTAGATGACTCAGATACTTGTGTGTAAGTAATCTGCCTGTTCCTTCAATGTGAACTAGTTCTTGAAACACTGTTTTTCAACGTGTGTCTACCGTTTGTAATCTGGTGGGCAGTGGGGAGAAAGAGATGACATAATTATATCATTATTGAAATAGTGAAGTCAGCAAATAATTATTTTTATTCAGGATTTCTCAGCATGTCGGATATTGAGTACCATGATTTTCCGTGAGAAAATACATTTTCTCAAATTTATTTGATCATCTAAGATTTTTCTTTAGAGCATAATCAACATAGAGGACCACATTTTAGAAAATGACACTCTAAAAGGAATGTTGCTAATCATCGATTATTGAAATTAAACTCACAATATTTAAGCATTTAGAAAAGGACCACGTCTTAAAAATCGTCATTTTATTCCACGGCTTCTAGGATGACAGGTCGATTAAATTAACATATACACATATAATTTTCCTAATAGTAGTATATTGAGAGCATTTCTTTATTTAAGTTAGATGGCAGCGGCACAGAAAAAATCTCTTGGAATAAATATTTCTCAAACTATAAATTTCTTTGGAAAAAATGTCATAAAACCCTAAAAATCAGAGTATTCAATGCCAACAGAAATTGACAGATAAAGAAACCATTTACTATAATCCATGTGTACCAAGTACATAAAAAGGAATGATACTATTGAGGGTAAGAAGATGAGGAAAATGGTTATTCAAGGTGAAGCTTTGTCTTCATCCTTGATAAATGTTGTCAGTTTCTAACAATTTAAAGTAAGGTAATGGATTCTACAAAAGAATACATTTTGAAACTAAATATATGTTATAACTAGTGCACTAGTCCTTTAAGGTGTTAGTTTATACACTGGTTATACTTTAGGCTGAAATATTATGAGACTATGTTTTACAGTAGTAAATAGCTATATGATCTAAGATAAACATATATTACTTTGTCTTTTGACATATTAAAGCAACACTCCAGGGTACAAGAGTAGTTTATTTTCTAAATGCCAAGTAGCAATTAGTTCAATCTTATTGATGTAGAATTAAGACTGAAAAATGGAGAATCTTCTGATATTAATCCTCCCACCACAAGTCTGCTGCTAAATCTCAAGCAAATGTAATTATAGATGCCCAAATGTGGACCATTCCTGGCGTCATCCTACATGCCCCCGGGGTTAAAAGATGAATCCTTAAAACAGAAGGAGAAAAAATGAACCCAAGATGTTGGTCATTCTAACAATCTAGGGAAAGGTCTAGTCATCGTGACATGCAGATTTTGTTCGATTAAGCATTGTGTTTAATAACACTGGAGTTTGGTTAACGGCATCATATTCAGACATTTTAGAGTCTTGGTCCTTCCATCTTCTTTTTCTCTCCTTACTTTCTTTCCCTCTTTCTAAGCAAAAATCAGCTTTGGACTATCATTCTGTTTCAGAAAAATTCCCTAATGAAAATATGTGCCTTTTCAGAAACATATATCACAGCGATCTTTTAAAGTATGTAGGACTAGTTGATGTTTATAACCATTTTAGACTAAGGGACCATTAAAAATGGTAGAGAATCTCCCAGGGAGTGGATTCCAGTTCACAAAGGCCCTATAGGACACAGTAGAACTCCCTCATAGAACTGCCAAGCCTATGAATCTTTCTGGAAGCAGCTTGGCTCATCTGTCTCCCACAGAGCAGCTGGTGGGGTTCAACCACGGGTCTTTCCATTCGCAGGAGCACTTTCACCACTGTAACATCAGCCTGCATAATAGTCTTTACACATGCCAGATGACAACTGGAATTAATGTGCCCACTTCCTTTTCATTTGTTATTGACAAAAGTCCTTTCTCCATCCTTGGTCCCTTTCCTAACGTGTTGATTTTAACAGCTATGACAGAGGCCCAGATCATCCTTGAAGCACAAGCTAGGCCATACAATTCCTGGCTTTTGGCAAATCACGAGTGGCCTTGGCTAAGTTCCAAAACTCTGGATGTTCGAGTCCACTCAGAGGCACCTTAGCGTCAGGACAGACCTGAGGAGCTTTATAAGCAGCGTCCGCTGAGAGGTGAAGAACAGGCCCACTCTGCGCACTGTCGGTGGGCGTTGCCTCAGTGACACTTTGAAAATTGGTCTTATACATACCATAATGGATATTTTAATAAAACATAGTCGGATATATAAAGAAAGCAGAGATCGTTCACAAATGTTTTATATGCCCTATTTTCTCCTTGAGGCTAAATAAGCACAAAATATATCATTCTATACATTGAAAAAAGAGGCAAAATATGTATAGATGAGCACCCCCTAGGCGATACTAGTTTGCTTTGATACAAGCCAATTATGACCCATTTCCTAAGATAACTATCTTTACTTTTAAAAGGCAAATACTTTCCTTAGAGTCTTTGGAATATGAGCTCTACATTAAACTTGCTAACCATCATGGATCTTGTTACCCAGGCGAGGGATAAGGGTGCTGGATGTTTCAGGGAGAACGCATGCAAGATGTGCAAAACGTTATCATTCTTAGCTGCTATGTCGATGAAGCTATCAAAGATGTGTTTTTAAAAACCTGTTGAAAAGTAAACTAATTATAAACATGAACAGATAGATTCATTTAGAATAACTTTCACTTCAGTGGGGCTCATGTGACAATAAACAAATCACAGTAGTGTTTGTACTGATAAGACATATTTTGTGTACATCCTCTCCATTTTAGGGCATAAACAGAAACTTAAAATAATGACAACATTTTTAATAATGGCAATATTACAATTATATAATATATTCTCTAACTAATGTCTATTTTAATGCACTTACTCAAACAAAGCATATTATATTTTAAAATAACTTGAGTAACTGCCATGAAATCTAAATTAAAATAGTGGAATTATATATGCTAGCTCTTCTACAGATCTTAATATTTTATCATTCATATGCCTATGATCCCAAGAAGTAGAAAGGAGTAAGATAGCACAAATATATTACAGTAGAGAAATTGAGGCCGACAAAGGCAATGCTTTCACTCAACGGGGTCCAGCAATGTGTAGTAATCCCTACACATAGTGCAATCATGCCATGCCATCATACCGATATAAATTACATTTATTATTTACTTATTATTATATATTTGAATGAAGTACATCCAGAATGCTCCTTTGAGGCAAGGATGGCAAGACATCATCTCACGTACTTTGGACGTGCTATTAGGAAGAGACCAATCCCTGGAAGAGGACATCATGCTTGATAAATTGTACAGGAGCAGCAAAAATGCGGGTGACCCTAAATAAGATGGACTGACACAGTGGCAAAACCTAAGAATTGTGAAGGTGGGACAGGATTGGGTGGTGCTTCGTTCTGTTGAACACAGAACTGGAACTGACTAGACAGCACATAAAAATAATAGCAACATGTATTTTTAAACTTACATGAATATTTTGGGAAAAAATTAGATGGTTGTATCATCTATAATCTTCAATAAAGAAGGAATATACTTGAATATACATATATATCATGTCTATGTGTTATATATGTACACACACATATATACATATATCATTGACTTGCATCCAATCTTCCAATCTATGGAACTGGTCAGACTGTACTACTGAAGAGAAGACAGGAAAGGAGAAAGACTTCTTGGAGATAGTAGTGGATGTCGGGCTTGGTAACTTCTTAAATAGACTTTGATGAATTGATCCAGTTTCAACAATAGTTGATGCTTTCAGCAGTTCTTTTTATCCACTCAACTCCAATCGATCTAAATTTCTGAGGAGTTCAGAATGAGCATTTTTATTGGCAATCTCTCCTAATTGTTGACTGAATGAACAAATAAAAAGGCAATCCTCAAGTTCCTGCGCACAGCTCCCAGCAGTGTGAGACAAATCAAAGTGCAATGTCATTGAGGTGGAAGCTCATAGTCTGCCTTCGATTCCCCCTCTTATAAGACATGTTGAAAAAATCTAAATAACTCTATAGGTCTTCAGACCCTTTCCACATTTTGTATATGTCAAATGTTGCTTAGGATATGTCAAGTGTGCTACATTCCTCCCAGTACCTGCATCTCTCTTCCAGGAAAATATCCTTGTAGGTTTACCAGATTAAGTCAACTTTTAGTAACAATTCTTTTCTAAGTCAGCAGTTATAGATTACAAAACAAAAAAGCAGTCAACAATAAACTACTCCATAAAAATATCATAGTTGTGAGTCAATCCTTGTAAGACAGAATGTGTCCTCAGATGTAATAAACCTCCCCCACCTTTATTTGCAAGATGTTGGTAAATCTACACATAAAAAGAATCTGGGATTTTCAGCATTTTCTAGGAAATAGAAATTGATGTGATGGGCAGTGGAAACATAGGCAAATATAGCATCATTGAAGTTCCATCATGTTTTCTTAAAATCACAAATCATTCAGATCACCCTTGGTAATAAGACACATTGAAAGAAATTACACATGCCAACACATACTTCCAGTATACTGCTCACACCTACAGACTCTGAACCAAGCACACTTGGGCATCTTTACCATTTTTAGAACTATGAATGGTTGTTTAAGGATTAATTGAGATGAGAGTGACACTTCAATAAATCACTGTAACCTCTAATTATGGTTATAATGAAGCACTGGTCTAACACTGTTTTGTTTTGTTTTCTCTATTAAAAATTCTAAATAACAGTTTTTCTGATCTTGAAAATAGGCAAGTGCAATTTTTCAGAATAAAATATTCTGGAAGAGTTAAAATATCAAAAAAAAAATGGCAGACACTTAAAAAGAGACCCCAAACAACCATAACAACAACAACAACAACAACTGAGACTATCACAGGAGAACAGTGTTTCAGAGAAATTGTACATATTTGATGACTTTCAAAATTTACATAATGTGCTCTACACAACTTCCTCTGCATGGCTTAACTCGGATGTAGAAGATTCAACTTTGGCTAAAAGACACTCAAAAGGCCCTAATGACCACATGACATGTTCAGGTATCATGACCATGATATCAAGTTAACGTCTACATCACCAAGAGTAGGGCAGACGCCTGTAATGTCTCACGATCTTATATAGGAAATGCATGAAGTCGTGACAGAGAGAGAGAGAGAGAGAGAGAGAGAGAGAGCGCTAGGTCCCCAAATGGATCCATGTTCAACAGTTTATTGGACTTTCTCCCTGAAACGGCTACTTGTGAGCTGGCATGTATGGTCATCACTTTAACCTATCAGAGAAATGGCCCGGGCTTTCACAGGAAAACCCACAGACACCAGAATCTCTTGGAAATACTGCTGGGGAAATCAAATCCAAGTACTTAACATCTGTCCGACTGATTCTTAACATTTATCTTCTGATCAAAATTTCCAATGTTGCCAAAAAAAATAAATAAATCACGAAGTCAAAAGGACTTGGTGGGGGGATCTTTGTTTCTCTCCCAGAGCCTAAAAGTTAGACTCAACTGCAGCACAAAGAGTAAAGAGGTTGTTATTCATATTAACTACATTTACATTCCTAACGCAACATCCAGAGAGCTAATAGTGGGGTTATTAACATAACAAACGTAAATGTTCTATATAAATAATACTGTTTCAGGCCAGCAACCGCTCATCTGACAGCATTTAGGCACAGGCTCAACATCTGTTTATGAACACTTTGCCTAATGATCTCATCAGATATCATTAAGTGCGGCAGAATACAGCACAGAGGCAGGTGCAGCTGCCTTCACAGCCCGTCACAGAGAAAGAAAAGAGCCGCATTCCCCATCCGAAAACCCATCATTAGGACAATTTTCTTCGACAAACCAGCCCTGTGATTTCAATCTGTATATCACCTGTAATTGTAGTTTTTAGCAAGAAGCTGATTCTATACATTTAGCGACGAATCACGTTGATGGCCTGAATACTGGAAACACATTTGTGGGACCAGCTGCGGTAGCTTTTTTTAGAGCCCGTGTTAACAAAATACTGCTAACAAGGCAATGCTTGGAGTGCGGCTTTGTTTCTCTTTCTTGCTCGTCGTGTTTAGATGTGCATAATTATGGAAATTAGCAATTGATTACTTCTCAATAATAATTGATTACTGGTCACTGAACTCTCTGGAGCGCCTTCCTGGAGGTGAGGACATGAGATAAGTGAATTCTTACCCGTTCCAACCATATGTAAAGAAAGAGCCCACAAAGAATTCTCGATTTGTGCATCATTTTCCATGATAAACAGACCGAAGGGATAATAGAATATCCCAGAATCTAGTTTGCCCTGAAGCAAATTGTAGAGATCACAGAAAGCCTGCAGAATTCTCCCCGTGGACCATGTAAGAAACATACATCATTTTTATATATGTCAGTTGGTCTTTGATTTGAAAGTATTTCTACCCATTTAATTTATCTCTTTCAGTCGTTTTTTTTTGAATTGGACAATTTAAGGGTGATATCAAAAAATGAATACGAATTTTCAACACTTCTTAAATTGAAACAAACTGACAAAATAATGGGAAGTCTCTTTTTGCAAAGAGGGACAAATTCAGAAGCCTATCGTCCCCGACAGATAGCAAGCACTTCAAAATGACGTTTCTCTTTTTGAGCGGCTGTACATCCATCAACATTTTGGTCTGTGCAGACGGACTTGTTCCAGTATAGCAGAACACAGCAAGGCAACTGAATGCTGCCGCTAACATTTAAAGGAGAACACACTTATTTTTAGCCTAATCGTTCTGTGAGTTTGGACATAAACATCTCCAATTCAAATTTACTACAGTCCATGGAAAGCTCAGACAATAAAAACCCATGGGTTTTGTTACATGGGAAATACCGTGACTCATGGAATTTCAAAGAAGGGCAGACCAATAAGAGGAACGCAAAATTAACTCTTCATGTTAAAAGACTAATGAGCTTTCGAGCACTAAAGGAAGTGCTCTGAGAAGGGTTTGAGTTTGTGCTAAAATTTACATGACATGACGGTATGGTGGTAATCAACTTTACAACCTGATTCATTAAAAAAAAACACACACACAGCTTGGTTAAACTGAGTATGTTCAATTTCAATAATGTTTTTATCCCAAATGGTTAGCAGATTGTACAACCATGACTCAAAAAATATGCGCAACTTATAAGAATCAGGCAACAGTTTGAGAATAAAACTGAATTCCTCCTCTCTGCCCACAGAAGGCTTTCTCACATAATGAACAGGTGCCACCTCAGAGATCTCTGTTCACAGAGATGGTGGAAGCCACTGTCTGTTGCTTTCCCTAGCAGGATAATATGGTGATAAAACTGTGACCAGAAACGTAAAAAGCAAAAAACGACGTCACATATACATACAGTTCTCCTCTCTTAGTCTACCTCTCAAAACCAAATGTACGAACCCACCTTCCTAGCTTGTATGTAATGAACAGTGATTCACCAATCACATAATCATGATATTTTGGACTACTTTGTACCCAGAACCTGGGGAAAAAATTAGGCAATGTGTACGAGTCCATGTGCTTACGCCATTACGATAGTGCCAAAAGACGTTTAAAAAAAACACACAGGCAGATTCCCTGTAATAGATCTCTGGGTTTATTATCAACCTGACATTTTGATGTGTGGTATTAAAATGATATTTTAGGAGCTGGGGTGGGGTTCAGGTGGAAGAGTGCTATGGAATATTATAAGCACTTGCCCATAAAAAATTATTTTGGTAACCTAGGGATGTCCTTGACGCACTTTGGCATTACTGAGTGCATCTGCTTAAAGAGACATATGGCTGGAATGGCAGAAGTCAGAATTCGAAGGGTATTAGGAAAGCCATGTGGGGGAAGCTTGAACTGATACTAGCTTAGGCTAATTGTAACCCGTCTCGGATTGCACAGGTCTCCCAACCCTTCAGAGAATTATTAACTACTGAGAGTGCAACGTGATTTTCAAAGATTCTTTTCAATCACATCAATAAAGTTGTATAAATCTGTGGTTACTAACAGTTTGAAAACAAAGACATTTACAAATGCTAATAGTGTAAGGCACATTTTAAAATACTGTTGGGTAAGGAAAAAAACTAGGAGATGATCAAATAAAGTTTTGTCTTCTCGGCAAGGTCATGGTTTCATTTTCATCACAGCCATGTTGACTACTTGGTATTTCTTATCCTTGGCCTCTTTCTTCATCGTCTTTCTTGTCTAGTTCCTGAAGCACAAGTTCAGTCATATCCATAGAATCTATGCCCTTGTTCCGTCCCCTGTCAGTCTGCTTCTCAGGCTAGAGGGTCAGGGGGCCAAGGGAAGAAATCTTCAAGTAACTCCCTGTGAGACAGTCCTGCAGATCTGAGACATGGAGCTACACGAGAGCCCTGGAGCTGAAGGAACCACATGAAACACGAGCCAGCACTGGGATGCTTCTACCACCACTGGATCTTTCCACCCACTGGCTGTGATCTTCCTGCATTCAGTGTCATTGCAGGTGTTTCGTGAGTCTGAAGAGGAATTTATAGATTGGCATTGGCCATGTGGGCTAATATCGAACTTATGAAACTTGATGTGGACTGGACTGGGATATTTTCTTAATGTAAAATTGCTCTGTGATATCAAGTTCTCTTGATACACACATGTGGGTCGGTCTGTGGATTTGTTTCTCTAATCCACCAGGACAAACACAGCTACTAATTGCAAAGTCAGCAGTTTGAAACCCCAACTTCTCTGTGGGAGAAAGATGAAGATTTCCCCTCCCCTGCAGAGTTGCCATCTCTGAAATGCATAGGGACAGTTTTACTGTGTCCTATAGATTCGCCGTAAGCCAGAATCGACAGCAGTGAGTTGTTTTTTTTGTTTCTTGATTTAATTATTTTGGTAGTACACTGCTACCCAAATTTCATGTTGAAAACATGGTTTCATAGTGAAGGCTTAGTTCAAAAAAATTTTTTTTCATTTAAGTCAATTAATATCGACAAACATGTTTTGGATGTTTAAATACAAATAGCAACAATAAGATATGTCGTGTGGTCCTAAGTTGATTTCAACTCACAGTGACCTTATGTGACAGAATGAAATGATTCCTTGGGTTTCCAAGGCTACTATCTGTACAAGGCAGGGGCCAGGTGGTTTCTGTAGGCAGATGAATGGCGGGTGGGTTCAAATCACCAACTTTCTTCTTAGCAACAGAGGTCACAATTATAGCACTCTGACTCCTTATCTATGCGACCACCTACACTTCAGTTCTCTCTGTGATAAACACACCAACCATTGTAGGCAGAAAGAAACATTACAAAGTGCCTATCGTCCTTTTCTACACAGGGTTCAAGAACCTAACCGCTCTCAAAAACATCCGAGGAAGCAAATCTGCAGATGACTCAATTCCCATAATTCCAGAGTAGGTGAGGGGATGAGAGATGCGTAATCATTGCAAAGGCCTGTGTGGCAAGCTGCTGTTTGTTGCTGGAGCTTTTCTTCCATATAAGTTTGTTTTCATCTGTAGTGGGGGGGGGCATCAATAATTAAGTTTGCATTAACTGTCCATAATGAATGAGAAATACATCGATAGACTTGATTTGCATCGCATCAAATTTGTTAGATGGTAACAACGCAGAAAGTTGTTTTTGATCCTCAAGTAGAGTGCTCTGTGTACAATATTTAAATATTTCATAAAAGAGAGATCATTAATAAGATTAACCCAAATTTGTGTTGTTACAGGAATAGATGTCGAAATAGGAAGAGGCCTTTGGAATGGTCCCCACTTTTACTGTTCTGCAGAATTGGGCTCAATCTTGTCTTCCTCACTAGAGCTGCTCAATCACTCAGAGTTACTTATTTTCTCAATCTGCCAATATTTATAGTAAGGCTTGAAGAATCACCACATTGTAAGGTCTAAATAATGTGGAGAAATAATTCATTAACTCAACAAATATCGGGTAGCTATCCATCCTCTACATTGCCAACAGAATGATCTCTGAAGGACAAATCTGATTTTTCCTCTGTGTGCAGAAAATCCTTCAAATACTATTCGCTGCTTTAGAGAGGAAATTCAAATGTGGGTTTATGGTATGAAAGATTCTAAATCCTGAAGTCTGTATATGTTTTCCATGCTCTTTTACCAACTTTCCTCATAAGCACCCAGTACCCACCAAATTTCCCTCAACACATGTTGAGTGTATTCTCTCTCCAGAACTGACAACACTCTATTCTTGGTAGGTGTTGCTCTCTCCTATCCAAACAGCCTCTTTCCATGTGTCCTTGTCTGCATGGTGAACTTATTCCTCAAGGTCAAATATGGCTTCCCCTATAAAACCTTAGCTAAGGCTGGCTTCACATGTGTGCGCTTCCATACCCCTATAGAAATGATCATCCTGCTAATCATACTACCTTAATTCACTGAGCAAATACTTATCAAGCATCTGCCATGGGCTAGGTACTGTGGACACTATAGTGAAAAAAATAGACATAATTTCTCATCTCATTAAACTTGCCTTCAAGATGTAAAAACAGAAAATAAATGAGGCAAATAATTTTAGAAAATAAATGAGGCAAACAGGTACAAGACAAATAGATAATCACATACAATACTCTTTTTGGTTAGCTAGTTTGAAAAAAGGGCTGTGGTCTGGGAAGGGATGATTAATATTATCAACATTGTGGTCAAGGAAGATTCCATTTAAGAGATACCTTGAATAGAGATATATAATAATCATGTATTCATTCTGAGTTTCATCCACTACTCTTCCAGCTTAATTATTTGAGACTTTTTCATAATTTTCCCTCTTCCCGAACCCAGCATAGTTTCTGGCACATAGAAATTTGAAAATAGATGGGGTCTGAGACTTGCAAAGAACGAATTCTAAGCAAACTTAAAGGCTGTCAGAGCAAAGGGCGGAATGCAATGATTTATTTCTGCCTCTTGGAACGTTAGTGCTAGACATAGACCTTGTTAGGCGCGTAGACTTTAAAATGCAATTACTTATACAATAGCACTGAAGAATCATCATGTGTCTGGAAGAATGCCTTCTAAGTAGGCAAATTACTCTATCGATACACAGCAAAGGACGATCGTGGTGTACTCACATTAAAAATCCCTTTATTAAGGCTTTATTAATAGCATGAAAAATAATCTTTTTCTGTTCTAGAAACTTATTTATGGGATATTATACTACCAAATGGATGTTATTTCCTCCAAAGACTGCCCTGTCCTGCATTTTCAGATACGTAAACTTTCCTTTTGAATGTGTTTTGCTCTGCAAAACACTAGCAATAATCAGGTTCTCCCTGAAAAGCGTTTGTTGATGCTGGAGTTATAGCTTGCCATTTTCACAAATTTCCAAATCACCACAATTGTTTATGATGCCGTTATGTGCAATGGGTAAAATTCTGCTCCTAAGTGAACACATACCTTAGAATGTGCCTGTGACATTCAGAAGCACAACTTCAGAACTCTCTCCAACTCTGCCTTAACATACATGAGCTGTGAAGGATTTGGGGTTGGCTAACTATGAAATAGGATTTATATTTCTTTTTTATTGAGAAAAAATAATTTTTAAAGTTTCAAACAACGTAAAGTTTCATGTCATAAATCTGAAAGTAATGTACTATTAAATAGTATTATTATTGAATACTATTTAAGATAAGAGGAGAAATGATGAGAGTAAAGAATGATGAGAATTTGGGATAAATTCTAAGTTTTGAATAATTTTAATAATGGTTGTTTTCACTCTAGTCAGGACCATTTGAACCTACTTAATTTATTAAGGAGGCAGAGGGCAAAACAGTAAGTAATATGCACTAGACTGTAAATCAGGGTGAAATATTCTTTATGCTGTATTAATTCTGTATTAATGCAAAGTAAATGAGAAATTTTAAACTTATGTAGTTGGAAAAAATAAATTATTTCTGTAAAACTATTTGATCTAGAGAAATTCCTCATCCTATTTCTTTCAAAGGCTTGCATTACTTCTGAGTAAGTCTAAACCCAAACAAGAAAGGGCAGAGGAAGACGTAAGGATTCTGAAGATGGGAGCAATTGGAGCACAAATTATTTAAGCACAATTTCCAGGAAATGTATTAGTGCGTTTATGTTGGTGCCGTGTGCTGTTGAGCCTATTCCAACTCAAAGTGGCCATTGATGACATTGTGTGGCTGCCCCATTGTTTTCTAAACTGTAACCTTTATAAGACAAGATTATCAGTTATTTTCTTCCACAGAGTCGATGGTGGATTCAAACCTCTGTCCTTTTGGTTCATGGTAGAACTTGTAATCATTGTGCCACCAGGACTCCTAATGTGTTTTTGAGAAGTTCTGTTCTATTCTAGAGAGAATCTCACATGTTGGCCTCCCTGGACATCTGAAATATCTCACGTTTCCATTTGTGAAAGCTATCACATACATGAAATCCTTATAGTCTCATGGAAGTAGCGAATAATGTGAAAAAAATCATAATTCAAATATAAGTGTTTTTGAACAGAGATTTTTCAGGCATTTGATGAGTAGCTACTCATTAAATAAGCAGAAAAATCTCCAAGATAATTAATAAGAAATATGAAATTCCCAAAGAAGTGAAAGTAGATATGTGAACAAATACAATAACTAAATGGAAACATGACAGAATTGCATCAGATGTTCACAAAGAAAAAAGAGCTCCCTGCATGAATATGGAAAACATATTGCCAAAAGCCAGAGTTAAGTGAAATGAAAGAATGAACCAAACTCACCGCCATTGAGTGGATGCCAACTCATAGCCACTGCGGCAGGTATATAATCTGGTGTTAATTGGAGACTTGAGAGGATTCAGAGTGAAGGGGTGGAGTCTAGTCTGTCAATTGGATCATAGCCAATGAGGCCTCAGTGTGGGCCTGGCTTCTCCTGAGAATTCTGGGAACTCCTATTTTTTCCTCCTTGGAGGCAGGAGACACTTCTCTCTCTCTCCCCCTGATCACTTCCTTGGAGACTCTCTACTGACAAGCCTGACTCCCTGAAAGGCATCCCTGAGGAGAAGCCCCATGGACCTATCCTGATGCAGCCAGAGCCCAGGAGGAGCCACGTGGAGACCACCCCTCCCCCACCCGCCCCGCCAGCACTGAGATGCTTACAATGCCACTGGATCTACAGGACTTCCCACCCACTGGCTGTGATCTTGTATTTGGCAACATTGTATTTGTTTCATGAGTCTGAAGGGGAATTTATGGATTGGTGTTGGTCATATGGGTTAATATCAGTCTTATGGACTTGATCTGGACTGGGCTGGGATGTTTTCTCAATATTCACTTGCTCTGGTATATAAACCTTTCTTATACACATATGAGTCTTTATGAATGTGTTTCTCTAGCACCCGGACGAGCACAGTGACCCTATAGGAAGGGTAGGATTGCCCCAGTGAGTTTCCAAGACTATCTTCCTTTGGGGAATAGACTACCCAATTGAGGGGCTTTAAATCTTTAAATTGCTGATTAAAATAAAAACAAAGATGCCCCCCCCCCCCCCCCCCGCCAAATACTTATCTTCTGTTACAAAAGTGACACAGGTGGAAAATTTAAGCATCTTGATTTCTTATACACCAGTTTCTAGTTTGGTTGCTTTTTATAACTATACTCTAACATTTTTAAGCATTGTACATGCAAGCATCAGAAAAACACAGAATAAATATATTTTAAAATCCACCCACTGCTTTACTGTTCTCCACACACGCCCTTTCCACCATTACTACATCTTCACTGTCTGAAGGGCACAGCAAAGGAAGGTCTCTGAAGTGGCCATCTTTCAGAAGGGTGAGCAATGTGGTAGACTCTGTTGTGCGAATAACCAACCCAACAATCTCCGTTTTCACGAAATCCCCGAGTTCTCCCATTGAGACGTGACAAGGTATGTGCACAGTCACCAACCTACACAAAGTGGCACGCATGCTGCTCCCTTTCAGCATATGTTGCCGTGCGCATAAAAAGTAATTGATTCCTTTTAAGGGAAAAGAGTCAAATGAATCGTCCACCATTATCAGCTTGGGGTGGTAAGATTGCACATTACTATATAGATGACAAGTGGAAATTATAAAACTATAAAAAACCTTAGCGACCTTATTTTCTCAACTCTACTCCAATGTCACTCATCCTCACCCCCACTTTCAAAACATCTTGAAACTCGTTCAAAACTCAGGGCTGGTAAGTTCTTATCTCTTTTTGACTCTCTCCTCTTGTATCTCCTGGTGTAGCCCTGTTCACTCTGAGAAGACCTCTGAGAGATCCCTGATGTTAATGTTCTTTTTGATTTTTTATTATTCAAATCTGAAAAGGCAAGGATTGATCATAGAAGATGGCCTGTATCTACACCAAAAACAAATATCATTCCTCCTTCAGAGGAAGAGAACTGAGCACACCTCCCCCTCACCTAGTGACCGTCTCACTAGCTGACATCTCACATCTACAGCCATAGTAAAAACGATCCTTCGAGAATCCCAGCAAACGATGCTGCTGCTGCTGAATACAATCACTGACGACACCATGTAAGAACACTATGGTGTTTTCTGTGAACACATTGATGCCGCATAACTAATGAATCTTAACAGATTACCAGAAAATAAAACTATGGACACCCAAGAGAAAAAAATAGACCGTAAAATGAATTGAGGTAGAAAGAACATGTGGCTAGGTTTCACATTTTATGACATGGGAGAACTATTTGGGAAAGGGGTTTTGCTGTGAGCCTATTACCTACTGGAATAATCCCTAGCCTTCCCTCTCCCCCTATTTATCAGGCAGTAGTCCCTGAAACATAACCCCATCTACCTTCATAGCCAGACAAGTTGATTCTTTATTTACCAGCAACATCACTTATTTTTTCAGTAGCTCACTTATTTTTTCTATGCCTTGCATTTTCTGTGAAACACCTGGTGGCATAGTGATTAAAGCATTCAATTGGTAACCAAAGGGTCAGTGGTTCAAACCAACCAGCAGCCCATGGGAGAAGATGTGGCGGTCTGTTTCTCTAAGGATTTACAGCCTTAGAATCCCCAGGCAGCAGTTCTATTCTGTCCTATTGGGTGGGGGGGGGAGGGTCACGATGAGCTGAAGCTGCACTTGATTTGACAGCACTGGATGCCATCCTTTGTTTATGCCTAGTAGCTATCAAAACCGGTGAAATCTACCATAAGCTTGTGGAAAATCTCTAGGCCTGCAGTCATCTAGTTCTTCCCTTAAGAGATGAAGAAATCAAGGAACTTGGATTAAAGACATGCTTTTTCAGACTCTGTCGCCATTCAGCAACAGTAATGATACCGCCTTTCCTTTCCTTTAATTAAATATTATAAGTTGGGATACCATGTAAGGATTGCAGATACTCTGGAATTAAGCCGGACATATGTGGCTGTTGCTATTTTCCGGTGCTGTCAAATGGTTTCTGACCATCATGAGTATGACAGGAGGAAACAGCCACCGCTCCCGCATACTCCTTCCCATTGTTAGTATGTTTGAGTGCAGTGTTGCTACCATGTGCCAATCAATCTCCTAGAGGGTCTCCTCTCTTTTTCACTGACCTTCTTCCACTTTACCAAGCATGGTGACCTTTTCTAGGACTGGTCTCTCCTGCTAACATGTCCAAAGTGTGACATATACTGCACATTCAATGATTATCTGTGGAAAAACTGGATAACTATCCCCAACAGAGAGCACATTCCCTCATATTCATGGCAGGTTACGGTATCCGCCCTTCCTTTCTTATTATCCAGTATGACTTAAGGAGCGCTGGTGGCACAATGGTCAAAGCGCTCAGCTGTTACTGAAAAGTCATTGGTTAAACCCACCAGCTGCTAACCCAGATGTTGTCAGTAACGATTTACAGCCTTATAAACCTTCAGGGGGGAGTAGTTCCACTCTGTGTTATTGGGTCATCGTGTGTTAGACTTGACTCATTGGTCATGGGTTTAGCATAACACAATGAGAAGAATGTGAGCCGCGGCATCCAGTGGATCCAGACTTTAGTAATAACACTACAGGGGAGGTGCTGTTGTTCTGGTTTTATGTTAACTAATTCAGATTGAAAATGTTGAGGTTTTATGTTAACTAATTCAGATTGAAAATGTTGAATGCAGAAGAAGTCATTCAGCTAGTGAGTATGGGAGGCAGAATTCCAACCAGGTAATATAACTCCACATTTGTATGTTCAGGTTTTGTTTATTGTCTTTCCTTTGATAAGAAGCTGGGTCAAAAGGCATGCCCGAATATAAAGTTTTCAGTTTGGTTTATTTGGCCTACAAGGAACCAAGACTGTTAGTAAGAAGAAGGTACTTGAATGAAATATGTTGATTTGTAAAGTCCCAAGACCTTTGTACTTCTATTAATTAGCAAACAGCTATAGATTAATTCTATAAAGATTTCTTCCATTTACTTCTTGTCAAGTAACAAAATATAGCATTTGGATTCAATAGTTTGAAGAAGTGTGGGCGTCTTTCACTCACAGTTCTTCAATGTCAAGTAGACTTACACTAACAGGTCCGACTGTCCCAGGCATCCAATGCTATTGTTAGATACTTTGAGTTGGCCCCCAGCCATGATGACCTCTTGCATAACAAAGTAGTACTGCTCTATAGAGTTTTCTAGGCTTTTAATCATTGTGAAAATGATCTTTATTGAAGTTGTGTGTCAGGTCTTTCTTCTGGGAAACCCTGGGTATGTTTCACTCACTGCCCTTAGATTGGCAGTCAATCACAAATGAATTTGCACCACTTAGGGTCCTTGAGCTTGCCAGTGATCTTCCAGTAGTCTTCCTTATAACAAGAAGGGCTAAAAGTCAGACCCATTTTACCCCGGAATGGATGGTTCTCTTCCTTTCTAATGCTCCATTCAACCTGTTAGAAGTTTCTTGAGTACCATGAGAGCAATACTCATACTTGGTACTTAACCAATGGACTTGGTATTGGACTTTCAGTCATCAAATCTCCATTTAGCCACTTACTAGTGAATACAAGCTTGAATGAGTCAATTAAGTCTTCTGAAGCTTCAGTTTCCTGTCTGGAAATAAGAATAAAAATACTCTTGCTTCCTACAAATAACTGAGGGTAAAATGAAATAGAACGTGCAAAATACTTAGTGTTTACATATTTTTAAGTAATTTAATTTAAGTATTAAATTAAGTCCTCGAATTATTGTTGGACACCCAAAGGAAGACTGGAGTAAAAGTAGTGGAACGAAGAGATACTGTTTTCCAACATTTACATCTTAAGTTGATTTTAATTTGTCAAACAATACTACACCAAGTAGAAAACCACTGGGATTTGAAAGTCAGAGAATAACTAAATAATTTCCAGCTGAGAAATTAATTTAAAGCTACAGTCTTCTCTTCAAGTTAATTATCATAGGTCAAAAGCATCCTACTTTCCAGTGTTTGGGTAGGATTTTGCTGTCATAAACGTAACTCACCTACGACCCTTGTTTTGAATGTCTGATATTGTGCCAAGTCATTGCTGAATTGACCTGAAGTTATTTTTAGAATAAATCATGTGATCTTGAAAGTAAGAAAACTTAGAACTCCAAAAGGAGCTCCTAACCTTAAGTTAAATCTCTAACCAGTCTTGAATTGTAGTCTAATGTTACACATGCAAAGTTTCTGAATCCTTAATGCTAACTTTGACATATCTGCCACATAAAACCTAAAGAAACAATACCATATGCAGTCTCAACACCAACATGAAGTTGCAAAAATTTAAGCCAAATAAGCCTTGATCCATCTTGCTGCCTCACCAGTCTTCAGTGTTCTCCTCCACTCCCCTATCTTTGTACTCTAGCTAGACTGGGTTGTTGACAAGGCTCGTTGTCCTCACAGAGCCTCTGTACATGATATGCTCGGTCTAGAGTTAGTTTTCAGTTATACCTTCTTCAGGGAGCCTCCTCCAGCCTCCCGGAGCAAACCAGTCCCGTGTTTAACATAGGCTGGAACTCTGGAGGCCTTCCCTGTGACACTTTGGACTCTAGCGACTTCATACTTAATTGGTGGGTTATTTGTTTACTTCCCATAGTAACCGATGAGCTTCTTGAGAACAGGAATCTTGGTTAAGCCCACCGCGGTGTTCCCGATGTGTAGTCCCGGGCTCGGCAAATGAGAATGGCTGTGAATGGAGGGACTGGAGGAATTATTCTACACAGAGGTACACCAAAACAAAGAGTTTACCCAATGGTGACTGGATTAGCTCAGGGCTTGGCATGTGGCCTGTTCTCAATATACACTGTGAAAGAAAGAAATGAAACAACACATTGTATGTAATTTTAAAAAGAAAACAAAATAAATCGGAATCTTGCAATCAACAGGGGACTTTTCATTACTTAGGAGAGTGATTTTCAAACTTTGTCTTGCCTCCCCACAGGGATTATTTGGAATCCTCTGGGATTCAGGTCAGTCCAATGTCTGGAGATGAAGAGAGGGAAGTGGAGAGGGTGCCACAGAGGGATTTATCTGCACATCCCCAATGACAGAGTGATTCCATCTGGGTACACTATTTGCTTTTTTGAAGACTCCATGAATGAAAGATTCAGAGACTAAAGGGTGGTGTGAAAATGAACAATGTAAACTTAATGATAAATTTCATCATCTTTAAATTTCATAGCAACAGTAAGTTGCCCTTGATGAAGTTTAGCTTACCATATATATTTTATTAGCCGAGATAATATTTCAAGCATTTAGTCCGCAATCATTCATTCCATCATGTCAGAACACAGTTATCATTGGCTATCTATGACTGTCACTCTATTAATTAGCTTTCTCTCTCCTCATATACCAGAGGAAAACATGCAAGTCCATAGCATAACACCTTGGTAATTATTTTCATTTACCCCACCAGCTTCCTTCCCTCTTCTTAATTATATACCTGAGTCATCAAATGCACCAATATTATTTTCCAAAACCTGTACCTCTAACCTGCCGTGGTCCACATGCTCTATCTGAATAAGGCCTTCCTCTCCTTCATGATCATACTCATATAAATTGACCATTGCGTTTCCTACTTTGGGTAGTCCATGTATCCAAATGACTCTGGTTTTACTCTACACCTTCAGTCTGAACACACTCCATAGTTCTTATTTACTTCAGATCTGTCTTCCCTTCCTACACAGCAAGTCCTCGGTAAATAAACACAGATTCTGCACTCACAGAGCTGTGGCCTTACTTCTTAGGTTACTACGACTACTACGCCGACTACTACTACTACTGCAACAACAACAACCACACACACAGCCATCCAGGAGTTTAGACTCATAGGGACCCCATACAGAGTAGAGCTATTTAGGTTTCTTAGACTGTCAATCTCTACAGGTATAGGCCGCCTCAACTTTCTCCCAAGTAATGATTGATAGTTTGAACCATTGGTCTTGCGGCTAGCAGCCGAATGTGTAAACCACTGTGTTATAATACACAGATACAGAGGGAATGGAAGACAAGTTGAACCACTTGAAATCGACCAGTGGCTTTTATCCATGTAGTATTTTTGTGAGTCTCACTCACTGTGCACATAAAGAAATGCGCAGACTCCCAAACAGAATAATGTATTCAGGGAGACTAAATTTCCATTAGCTTATAGGACAGTTAAAATTGAAGCACGGGTTCTGTATCTAAGGCCATTTCATGATTTTTATTTACAAAGATATATCATTACTATAACATTTAAAGGAGAATTGTCGATTCTTATGAAATATATTAGCGATTCTCAAGGACTGTTCTAATTTAGAAAACTGAGGAATAATAAAAGTGATTTTCTCATTGTACAATGCAGGGCTGGTTCTGGTATGGATTAAGATGAGAATTTCTCAAAACATGTTTAAAGATACTTGAGATTCCAAACAAAAAATATCTATGATCACATATATTTGCCAAGACTGTACCCATGTCTTACATGAATTTTTGCATTATACACCAACATACTCAAGTCCTTGAAAAAGTCTCTAGTAAAGAAGTTATTTATTTTACTTAGATAAGAATTTCTTAAACTCATTGACTCACAGGGACAAGGGAACAACGAGTGCTTCAAAACCAGAGGAGGGAGGGGATGGGAGGACTGGTAGGGAGTGACCAAAGGCAAAGTAACTGAGAGGAATTACTGAAACCAGAATGAAGGCTGAACATGGTAGTGGGACTGGAAGAAAGCATAAGGAAATAGAGGAAAAGAGTAGGAGGCAAAGTGCATACAGAGAAGCCTAAATACAGACATGTACATATGTAAATATATTTATGATTATGGGGGAAATAGACCTATGTGCATATATTTATAGGTTCAGTAGTAGGGTAGCAGGTGGACATTCCCTCAATACATTCCCTCAATAAATTCCCTCGTACACTCCCTCAATACAATAGCACCTCACCCAGCTAAACGGTCATGGCATGAAACCCACCTTCCCGACATGATCACTGAAGACAGACGTGTGTGTAAGCTAACGTGGTGAAGAAAGCTGATGGTGCCTGGCTATCAAAAAGATATAGTGTCTGGGGTCTTAAAGGCTTGAAGGCAAACAAGCGGCCATCTAGTTCAGAAGCAACAAAGCCCACAGAGAAGCACACAGCCTAAGCAAATACAAGGTGTTGAATGGACCAGGTAGCAGACACCAAGGAACAAAAACCATCATTGTGTGATCACCTTCCTCACATAAACGCTGAAGACGAATGTGTGCATAAGCAAGTGTGGTGAAGAAGGCCAATGGTGCCCAGCTACTGAGAGATATAGCATCTGGGGACTTAAAGGCTTGAAAGCAAACAAGCGGCCATCTAGCCCAGAAGCAACAAAGCCCACACAGAAGCTGCACACCAACATGGGTGATCTTGAAGGGCAGAGGAGACCAGGTCTCAAATAACAAAGGCAGGGGGAGGGGAAATCACATCACGGTGAATGAGGGGGAGTGCGTGATGGGGATCCAATGCCCATCTGTAGACAGCTGGGCATCCCTTGCAGAGGGGTAGTGGGGAGGAGATGAGTCACTCAGGGTTCAGTGTAGCAACAATGAAACTCAAAACCTTCCTCTAGTTCTTGAATGCTTCGTCCCCTCCCAATTATCATGACCCCAATTCTACCTTGTGGACCTGGTTAGACCAGAGGATGTACAGTAGGACGGATGAACCCCTCAACACAGGCGGTGGGAGTGGTGACACTGGGAGGGAAGGGGGTGAGAAAGGGAGAACCGATCTTGGAGATCTATGTGTAACCTCCTCTCTGGGAGATGGGTGATGGGAAGGTGCATGAGGGGAGATTCCGGACAGTGTAAGATAAGACAAAATAATTAGTTATAAACTATTAAGGGAGCAGGGGGAAGAGGGGGCGGGGAGGGAGGGGGAGGGAGGTAAAAAGGAAACCGTGCTGATTCAGGAACCCAAGTAGAAAGCGAATTTTGAGAATGACGAGGGCAACAAATGTATAAGGGTGCTTTGCTCAATTAATGTATGTATGGATTGTGATAAGAGTTGTATGAGCCCCAATAAAAAGATCTGTTAATTTAAAAAATCTCATTGACTATGATCTCTTTTAACTTTACGACGACACATTAGTCTTGAACACCAAATTTCAACCAAACACTTGCCAAATGAAAATGGGATGTGTATCTGAAACACATAGCTCTGAAGCAATTATTTGGGACAGTTCTGGCCAGCAGCATTTTTATTTTGAAGGGTCTTTATAAGCCCAAACTCATACCCGATACCACTGAGTTGATTCCAAATCTTGGGTTTCCAATCTGTAAATCTTAATGAGGGTGAATAACCTCAACTTTCTACCATGAATTTGATGGAGGATTTGACTCTGGGCTTGGCAGTTAGCAGACCAACACTGACTCAATAGCACCCACCACCAGGCCTTTGAAGGGTCTATATAACTTAGAAACAAAATATATTAGAGGCCCTTTGGGCTATTTCATGATGTAAAATACACATGTCTTCTTATTTCTGATGTATAGGCATAAAGAAAATATACAACTCCTTTGTAATATGTTTCATAATAGAAAAATATCAGAATGGTCATTTCATGCAACATACTTCCTTTGCTACAGCTGTTTCTAGATTGGTAATCTTGCTTTGCATTGTATCACTGTTGCCACTCCATAAACAGTGGCAAAAGTCATTTTAGTAGCTGACTATTAATTTAAATTTGAACTTATCACCAAATGCTTCCCAGTGTTACAATTTTAAAGGTGAATTTTTTTATGTTAGCGCTCTCGCGCTCTCTCTCTCTCTCTCTCTCTCTCTCTCTCTCTCACACACACACACACACACACACACACACACACACACAAACATAAAGACAAAACTACAAATTCATGGATACTCATGACAGAGACAGGTATTGGTAGAAGGGATAAATACACGTGCACAAAGACCTGTTGGCTGCAAGCACTTCAGTCATGTGAGAGTCAGTCAACCCAAAGAGAGTAGGACATATTTGATGATCATCTTTAGGAAACTCTGCTGAGAAAAAGGTACTTCCTAAAAGGATTGGTATCTTATATACAAGTTACACAAAACAAATATAGGGAAGTCTTACTTTATCAGTGGAAGAAAAAATACAGATATACCCGATTGCCAATTTACGAGTAAACACAAAAATATTTCCAAGATAAGTTCAACTCACTTCTTTCAGTCTGGGCTAGAGAGCAAATGTCTCAGTGTAAAGCTACGACTGGGGTACAACTTGATAAGTAGCGTCAGATGGAGGTATCTGAACACTTAGGGTGTCGCCTGAAAACAAATTGTCACACACTTTTCTTCACACATTTGAAACTCAACTTATCAACCTTAACAAGTGTTGTTATCAAAAGAATTTTGGTGCCTTTGTTCTTTCCCTTTTGCAAGTAAATTACACTTTTAGGATTTATTAAGACAAGAAACAATTTTTGAATAGCAGGTCAGAACTCTCTACGGAAAAATTCTCATTACTTTCTAGCCTGAAGCAGTATTTACCACCCAATGTATCCATCTTTTTCCTGTTTCTTCTAT
The DNA here is from genome assembly GCF_050624435.1 of Tenrec ecaudatus. Lineage (NCBI taxonomy): Eukaryota > Metazoa > Chordata > Mammalia > Afrosoricida > Tenrecidae > Tenrec > Tenrec ecaudatus. Next base: position 98,743,739 of record NC_134542.1, read on the forward strand.
ATCTATATTTCCCGAATCTTGTTTCTGGGCCTAATGCTATAACGTTGCAGCCGTTTGTTCAAAGCAACACTCTTATTTTTGCTCGTAGCCGGTGCTATACAAACCCTGATCAATTATTGAAGTGTAAGCCCCCGAAGTAACACAGCCATTACCGTAGCAGGCGGATAAAAATGGAACACTTTCAGCCACAGTATATTTACTTTTGAGTTTCAGCAAACAAACCAACAAGTTAAACTACTTTGTCTTTCACTTGGTGTGATGCACTAATATTTCCTATGAAGTCTTTTTCTTCATCTAGGACGTCTCTAGAAATGCCCCAGTTTTTTGGGGGTGGGGGGGTGGGGGATGATCACGCACTTAACATTTGTGCACAAGAGGCTTGCAGCCTGGACTACACGGGCTTAAATGAGCTAAGCTAGACATCGTCATGCCAAGAGCCATTTGGTATTTTATAAAGTTCGCCAATGTGTCGTCTTCATATGGCAATGGCACTGCTTAGAGTCCATGATGATATTTTAAAAAACAAACAGTATCACTGAGGAAAGTATTCATTAAAGCCTTTCAGAAAAGTCAAATTAGGGGCGGAGAAATTTTCTCATGAAGAGCAACCACTAATCACATTCAGATTTTTTTCGCCCTCTTCTGCTTACTCCATTATTCACAAAAGATTGCCCAAGATGTTGTAATTTTATTTTTTTTAAACTCCTTGCTTATTTAATTATACAGAATAGATCCAATCAGGTTGCCAGGGAAGCCTGCAGTATTCAACCTCTGAAGATGCCAACTTGCATCTGCAGCCTCAATGTAATGACACCCTTTCTTCTTCTTCTTCTTCTTCTTCATCTTCTTTTTTTTTTCACTTTAAATGTCTGTTCTGGGATTTAAGAACTAAATGATAGTGACGATAACTGGAAATGTGCCAAGGTTTTTATATGCACTATACAGCCGAAGCCAAAATTAGTAGTTATACTCCAGAACTAATAATATTTGACATTTCTTCCCAAGTTTGGGTAGCGAGTCCTAGCAAGTTAGGGAAAAGTAGCGAAGAGTTGTGAAAGAACTTGGTTCAGGGTAATCAGCATCTGCAGCACATGCCAAGCAAATAAAATCATCTGCATAACCCCTCAGCACTAAAGGTGAGTGTCTTATGGAAAACACTTTTATGAATTTGTAAGTATGTCATCAGAGCCAATTGAAGCGGTTTGATATTTGAATACAAAAGCCATGGATGCAAAGGCCATATGCACTTGGAAGGGTTTGTAATTTAGGACAGTTTATCTCTGTGTCTTCTTATGAAGTGATGCTCATCTCTTTCCTTCATATGCTCTTCATTTGTGAAAAGGCCTCTGAGATACATGATAAAGCCCAGGATGCCTCCACTGAAATGCATGCCAGATAAGGATCTTATCGAACCGTTCTTTAAACATGAGGACATTTGTAACTCTAGTATTATGAAAGCTCTTTATATCTCACCATCAGGACAACCGAAAGAAGACTTAATTTTTGTGTGTGTATTTCAGACGGCCTTTCGTGAGTTCACAATACTGTCAAATTATTATTAGCTCCCTTTCCTTTTACTCGCTGCAAAAGTAAGATGAATGGCATATGGATGCCTGGTTTATCACGCATCTATTTCTTTTTTGAATTGATATTGTTATTAATGCATGGGACAAAGGGTGAGGGGGGTTACAATTTTTATTTTATGCACTAGGTGGATGGAAAGTGAGATAGACTATGTATTGACTAAAGCATCTGCATTGTGATTTTTAGCACTTTGTGGCAGACAGCTCAAAGCAGGTAGTTTGTTAAAAACAAACAAACAAACAACAACGATCATTTGAAGAAATGGCAGCAGGGAGCCCTAAAATGCATGCTTTGTGAAACTGCTTTGTGTTCAACACACTCTGGATCATGGAAACAGACGGACAGAATTTATGAGGCGTGACTCTTATGCCTTATAAGTATTAACATTAGAATCACAACGTAAACCTAAGGTCAGAGTCAGGAAATGATATGAACCCCTCCTCTGCTGTCACGCTCTCCAGGCATCGCTTTTGCTACACATGAAGGTCTCGGTCTTTCTACCACCACCACTCATTGTCAACTCTTTTCATGTGTGTGCTTCTTAAGAAGATGTTTGCTTTTCGTTTCCAGTACCAACAATATTCCATCTGGCAGGTAAGCTTAACATTGCTTCGATCCTACTGAATCATTTCATTATCCGTGTAGCACTCAAATAGCCTTCAACAAAGGGGCAGGTGGGAGAGGGGAATGCAACATTAAAGAAGCAGTTAGTGGTTATTATTCAGTACAGACTCGGTTTGATTTTGACAACAGCAATGCACAAGACACAGCTCCTGCTCTGAGAAGTTGATAGTCACACAGAGAAGGCAGACAGGAAAACAAATGTTAGTAATTAAGTACTAGAAGAGAGATAAATGGATCCGTGGGAGGAGTACCAAGTACATCTGGTTGCTGCGTACAACAAGGTTAAAGACAACTAATTCTCCTCCATGGATGGACTTGTAGTTTGCAAGCCACCTTCATGCACATTGCAGTCTCATAGCAACCTCGGGGCCCAAGTATGATCTCATTTCGGAAGCCGAAGCTCTGGTTCAGGGACATATGGGACCAATGCAAAGAGCTCTATCTAATGAGGAGTGGAGTGAGGACATCAGCCCAAACCCAAACCAAAGAACCGATGTCTATTAGAGAGTGACATCACAAGAGTGACTTGGCTACCTCCTTAAGAAAAACTGAAGCGTGTATGTCTCCCACGTAGAAGACCGCTGCTTAATGTGAAGAAAAATATCCAGCTATCAGACATACAAATTGAGCTAGAAACAATGATGGTTACAAAATATATTGCTTTAGATCTAAGACAATTCATCCTGTGAATAGGCATCGCCTAAAAGACCTACCCAAATATCACTGTGAGTGCAATAAGCCTGGAGGACAAATGAGATGTTGAGCATCATGATTCTCCTCGGGTAGCATGTTGAAATCGCATACACAGTGTGGCAATATTACACACGTGCCGCTTCAAAACGTTGAAGGTGTTATTCATAAGGTTTCCTTGCCCTTACACAATGCCCTCAAGGGTTATAAAGAAAATAACGAGGTTTTCTCCAATGGAAAAATGACAAGGATTTAGGAATCCTAATGAAGCTACTTTTGAAATTGTTGTAATTTTAACATATTTGTAAATATAGAAATGTCATATATTTGCCTTATAGAATGGCCTTTGAATTTTTGTTTCTACTGTGTAACTTTGTGTTATGTATTAAAATTTGGTGGGAAATGGGAACCTGTTTGAAGGTTATGTCTATGGAAATTCTGAAGGCAGAGTGTTGAAATATCAACATTAATCGATATTATTTATACTTTACAGATATTGTAGGCCAATTTTAACATAATTTTTCTTTTGCTTTCAACAGTTTAATGTCAACTTCCTTATTTTCACTAAAATTATTCATAACGGCTAGATACCTTCCTTTAAAATATGTTCTGTCATAAATATGAAGAAGAGTTATACAACTTTAGGAAAAATTTGCAATTAAGTATCTAAGTTTGAGATGCTGTTGCTAAACAATTTGTATGTTGTGTCTAAACTTGTAGCTTAAAGTCAACTGATGTGGGAGGTTAACTAATTAATCTTGCAACCCGCTCACCATTGTCAACTGAATCCAAGAGATGGAATCTATCCTCTGTGCCCTATGAAGTAACTTAATCATGTGCATAACTGGTGGGGGAGGCAAAGGCTATGGGAGCTGACTCAGAATTCACCTACCACAGTTTACTTGAGCATAATAAAATTACTGCTTCACAGGGTGAGGGCAAAAGTGGTATCATTAAGATACCAAGGACAACCTCAAGCCAAATAAAATGAATAAAACACATTGATCATTTGCTATTGTTTTAAATATCACGCATAATTCCAGTCATGGATGCACACATTCATAAATAATACTGGAAGGTAACATGTCATTAAACATCCAAATGAGTGGTATGCCCACTCACTCAGGAATTCATTATGTGAAATGAGTTTTAATTATTGAAAGAGATCCCACTGAGTCAGAGATTTAGTTTGGATCCTACCATCGACAGGCTGTATAACTTTGCAGAATGGATCTGGACTAGAGCTGTTTATTCGGTAGCAAAGCCGCTTATCCTACTTTCTCAGCTGTGCAGGGTAGAGCTGGGAAAGCGTGAGTTTTCAGTCAGTTTCTACCATCAGGTGACTTTGGGGAACTTATTCCATCTCTCCTAACATTCATTTCCTCACCTGGTAAAATGCACAAAGATGACTACTTCATAGTGCTTAGTTGAAATGTCGGAAGTCAAATCTCTGAATTGCTTTTTTTATAAGATTGTGGGAAAGAATATAGTAACAAAAATATTAAATAAAAGAAGTACCTTTAAAAACTGAAAAATGTCAGAAGGATGCAGGCCAATCATTTAAGTTCTCTAGAGATGTTTTTCTTCTCTGTTCAGTATTTTAATATACTGCTTTACTGTATTTGATATAATCAATATGTAAGGAATATTAAGACCATTCTAAAACTAGGATATTTATGGGGGTAAACACGGAAAATAACAGCCAAATGATTACTTAAAGCACCTCCCATTGGGATTTTTTTATACTTAAATGCCACTTATTTTTTTACAAGTGGGAAAGTCAAGGAATCTGTGAGACCACTGTGGGTGCTATGAAACCAAGTGTCCCTCATTGTCATGGAATTGATGCTGACACATAGCCAGCTTCTCTTTACTTTTGTCTTTAGCACTGTATTAGTGAATGTCTGGGGCAAATAATACACACCATACACAGTAAGTTCTCATTGAATGAATACATTATATATGGAAAGCAAGCATTTAAATAAAAATAGTCGACACAAAATACAAGTATAACTCACCACTGATATAACATCAATTGAATTAGAAGCTCAGGATGATTTTTTTCTTACGTGAGTATGCAATAACTCATGGTCTCAAACAAAAGATTTAAAATTATTAACCTGACTTGTATAGTTAGAGTCTTCTCATTTGATCTCCTTTTTATATACTTTGAGCTTGATCTGACTTTTAATATTTCTGGGGTTTTCGTTATTGTTGTTGTTGTTTTCTATAGTGGATCTTATCTATCATGAACTTTGTTATTTTGATAATGTTCTTGGCACTCTGCTGTGTGTTTTTCTAGGTGGTTTAGTATGTGAAACCCAGATTGGGTGAGTCCATAGAGACAATGACTAGGATAATAAAGATCCCTGGGGGGGAGGACAGGGGAGGGAGCGGGTCATGAGGAGCCGGTGACCAGGAGTCCAAGAAGGAAGAAAAGGTTTTGAACATGATTGTGGTAGCAACTGTACAACATTGCTCTATATGACTGAACCATGGAATGGTAGGATGTCTGGATTATGTCCTAATAAAATGATTTGGAAAAAAATAAAATAAACAATTTAGTATCTCTAAGAGATCAGCTTTGCTGTAGCCACATACTCTGTACCCAATTTTGACTCGTATTTTATATCTTTGGGAAAGAAGCACCAATGTGCAAAGTACATTGGGCTCCTGGAGTGCAAACATTTCTTGCACTTGATAATCGTTGTACATGAGGTAACAAAGCAGGACTCTGGGAATATTTATTGAATTGTGAGAGAAGAAATCTGACATACAATATACTTAATCATTTTCCATTTATCATCATCATCCCATGACAAGATATAAAAACAATTGTACTAAAATGAAGTGTTTTGTTGAGGATGAGGCTCTAGGGTATTAAAAAGAAGATTTATATTTGAGTAAATAAAATTCTGCTGAAACCAGAAATTGAAGAGTATTTGAAGAAAGTGCTCTGAACTATGGGAACGGATTATTCTTCATTTACAATGTTTGTTTCGAGCTGTCTTTAACCTTCTGTGGGAGAAATAGTGAGACAAGACAACCTACAGCTAGGGAGTCTTCGGAGTCTCAGCTTCCCTGGAGAGAAATGAATTCTCCGTGTCCTTGAGGTACACGGAAACTGATACATACGTAGCTCTTTTGTCTGTGATCTTCATATTTCTGAACAATGTGAAGAATGTGATTCCTGAGGAACAATAAAACCTCAAGGCTGAGCAGCAAGTTTTCATCTCCAGCTATGACTTCTGACCTAGTGTGCGCATGTTGGAGAGGGAATCTAATTTTGAATATTCATTAAAATCCTGTTTTCTGAAAAAAATACATTTTAATGTCACATAGAAACAAAAGCTGTTCACGGGCCACAGCCTAATCACTTAGGTTTACCACAGAGTGATGAAAATTCATCAAAATGTCAAGAGATCTGTATTTACCAAGTTTGATGAAGAAAATCTGACAAATACTATTTAAGATAAGTGCCATTTTTTTTCTAATTGTTTTCATATGGATGAATGAAAATCAAGTGCCCTGTTACTTTGATGAAATGCTAAATTGGTTTAAAATTCATGTTTACACCGTGGACTGGCATGCAAACGGAACGTGAGATTATGGCTCCCAAACCAACGTACAGATTTCTTTTTCCCCTGCTCAGCTTGTAAAGTAAAATGCAGAGAAGAACGGTACAAGTGAACGTTTAAACCTGAACTAACAGATTCCATTTACTCTCCTTCTATTTCCCACTAAGAGGCAATACAAGTCTTTATGAAATTACCAAGTACGCAGAAAGGGTTTCTGCCATGGAGAACACATCACCTTTTATATGTTGGTGACGGCTCATCCGAAATACATCTAAGTCATTTTAGCACCTCAGGAATTAAGTCTATAAACACCCAAAGAAACTCCTCGACTATTTATTCACTCCAGCATGGAGAACGGATTATGATTCCAAAGAAAGGGAAAGTATCCCAGGAGAGCGAAAGATGGGCCAGGTATATTTGTATATCTATGTACGCATCTACTCATAATGCAATGTTGAACAAAAGAGCCATCAAGCCAGTTTCCTGCAAGTTCACTACGACTCCTGGTGAGCTCACTCATGCCAGGGTCAAAGGTGCATCGCAGGATTTTCCGTGGCTGTTTTTCAGAAACATGTCACCTGGACATGAGCTCCCTCACTTTGGGTCATCAGCCACCCTCCGGGCACCACTCAGAGGCTCCATGTGACCCACTGTTTTTAAGTCTCTCTCACTCAGGGGGACCCCACATGTTACAGAGTAGAACTAAACTCTTTTTTCCCTGCCTGTCATCGCCACTGAGGCAGACTGCTGGGATTTCCTTCGGAAGTGCTCCTGTGTGCATCTGAACTGCCGGCCGTTCAGTGAGTGGTCACATGTGAACCCTTTCTGCTGCCCAGGATGTCACGGATCTATCTTATTAGTGGCAGGGCGGGGATCTGAACTCTCCGCCCGTGGCAGGAGGAAGCATAGGGCCTTGATTGCTCTTTTCTGCTCTTTGGTTCCCGTTTTCTCCAACGTGATCATAAAGCATTTTTAAGAAGTCCCAAGGGTAGACTCGTACAGGTGGATGGCACTCTGCTTACTTGAAGCTCAAAATTGTAACTGAATGTAAATTCATAATTTGGGAATAGAATAAATTCACTGTCTGATGCCACTCGTGTGTCCCAGCGTTTCCCAGGTGTGCCCGGCTACAGCTTCCTCGTACAGAGCAGCTGCTAGGTTTGAATGGCTGATCTTTTGGGTTCGCAGCAGAGTGCTTCAGCCATCGCACCACCAGATTCGCATGTCATCCTGTCTCCTGAGCTGTGCCAGTAACTACTGTGACTGTTTGTTTGTCTTCCACTGGGTTTGGGCGACACTGCTTCTCCGTCTTTGGAATTGCAACACATTCCCGATGGATTGGAGGAAAAATCTAGAATGGTTCTCCTCTTCATTTATTTATTTCCTTTTGCTGTTTACATAATTTCTGAGGTGAATTACCTGCTAAAATGATTTATATGTATCTATAATGGACCACCTCCAAAACAGATAGGCTGACATGCTCTCCATGGCAGGAATCCTATTACTTTGAACCTATAATTTATTGGCGTTGCCTTTTAGAGGCAACTGCAGGAAAAGAAAACTGCATTTGTGAGTTCAGGTTGAAACATTCACTCCTACCCCTTTCTGCATTTTAACTTTCATGCTCTTGCTTGGAAAAATGTACACCATGGTTTTGAAACCATAATTTCAAGTCCAGTGTGTATGCTATATTTTGTGGGTCAACAAGAATTCTAAAGCACTGCAGCATTTCATGACAACAAAAGGGCATTTGATTTTCATTCATCCATATGAAAACAATTAGGGGAAAATACCACTTAACTTAAATGGTATTTGTCAGATTTTCTTCATCCAACTTGGTAAATACAGATCTCTTGACATGTTGATAAATCTTCCTCACTCCGTGGTAAGCCCATCCGACTAGACTGTGGCCTGTGAACAGCTTTGGTTTGGTTTGGTTTTACATTATTCATTCTCGGCGATTCACCTCCAAGTTTGTAGGAAAGTGACTGCCAGAGAATCTATGCCCAAACTTCCCAGCCCTGGCCCAATGGTATGCTAGTAAACGTCAAATACTGGATCTGTAGAGAAAGGAGGGAAAAAAAGTTCTGTCTTCAAGCATCCACTGATTTCTGGAGTGTGAAAGTTTCCACTACAGCCTGACTTTCAACAAGGTACTGTGGTGTCATCTGACAAGGAAGGGGCCCCAGCCAGCTCCACATTGAGCACCAACCGCCTCTGTCCTGGGGGTGTCTAGCGACACAGGATTGCCCATAGCTAGAATCTTTACTGAGTTACATGTTTTGTGTAAGAAAAATGTAATGACTGAGTTATAACCCGCATAGTTTTAATTACCCTTCATTAGATCTCTCTACTGCTGACAGTGGGTTACATGCTGGGCTTCTGACCTCAAGGTCAGCACTTGGAGACTAGCAGGCACTAACTGGACCTTGACGAGGCTGTCTGCTCTGGTAAAGTTTTACAATCTCAGAAACCCTGGGAAGCAGGTCTACTCGGTCCTGTAGGGTTACTATGAAGAGGAATTCCATAGAAGTGAGGCAGAAAAGCCAGTTTTCATGTTTGGTTATATAAAAATGTACAGACACAATAATATATTATTTTTTTGGAAAATATCTGATATATATACTAGAGTGTTTATTTTTTCATTGACTAAAAATTGGGCTTCAGTCTATTAAGGGGAACAAATAGAGATCATTTACGAATACTTTTCTACGAGCCTTCGCAAAAGCTATGGAGAGTGTTTTTGACATTGCCTTTCCTCCTCTTTAAAATTCTTGATTCCCAGTGAGTTATATATTTAGCTATCCACCTGTTATTTATTATTTTTGTTTACAGAAAACCATAAGTGCTCAGAACACATGAAAGGCCCTATAAAGATGGGTGTTTAAATCCAATTAGGAATACAATACCGTAGGCAACAAAGTGTACAAAGAGATGGAAATGGTTTTATAGACTAGATCTGAAGAGCTACATAAGAGAAGTAGGAAAGAAATAAAAATATAAGTGTTTAAGTGGTTTGAGGATACATGGATATGAGAACATACATTTATATTTTAAAAATGTAAATAATAGCAATAAATAAAATGTAGGTGGAATACTCCATAAAGAGAAACTACTCGGATAAATGTAATTTGGGAGGGAAAGGACTAAAAAAGGAAATGAATAAATCAAAACAAGGGCTTTAAAATTGCATCACAGCATCAAACAAGCTAGGGAAGAAGGGATGCAATTATTAAAATGAGTATAGTGAAAAAACCCAATTTATAGAAAAATTAATTTGTGGATTAGAAGAGATTAAGGAAAAACACAAGTTCACAGTTGAAATTTGAAGATAGTTAACTGGAGGCTCTGTGCCACAAGCCCCATGAAAGTTTTGTGATCAATGCGTTAGAAAGTCAAGGTAGAGTCGGGCCACACCAACAGCATAGATTTACTCGCCAGCAGTGGTTGAGCATTAACTTTGTTAAGATGTTGCATTGTATGAGGTTCTGAGTGAGGAAGAGAGGTCAACAAATACTTATTTGCTCCCACTGGCCCAGCGATCAAGATTTAGCTTGCATTTAAGTTGTTTAACCTGCTCCCCTCTCCCGCACCACTCTGCCATGTCAATTTGAATATTCTCATTGTTGATGAAAACTAATGCGCAAAAAGAGAAATGATAATAAATAATGGTGAATGAAAGATTCATGCGGAGATGGGATTACATTCTGATCAACAAATAAAGGCATTTTAGAATATAAGAAAAGACGTCTCTGCTGCTGGCCAATAAAGAGTGTGGCCTTTTCTGAGAAAAAAACAAACAAACACCCAAATAACTCCGGTTTTTAAACTTCTAATTGCCATAACGACTGCCCTCCAGTGTAGCCCAACGGGCAGATGCACCGCCCGCACAGCAGTAAGTTCTACAGAGCTGCCATGCTGAGTAGCTTCATAGTTGCTTGTGGGAAAATGTTGTGGGTACCTCTACGTGTCACCACAGTGCTGCTGCCGCGGAAAGCAGTTACTCATACCGTGTTCTTCTTGCATGCATATGTTCATCTTAAAAGTAATATCTGATTAACTTACTCCTGACGTTACATTCCCAATGCTACCCCTTCAACTATGCTCTCCTTTCTACTTCAGTCCAAATCTTTGTCCTGCGCTCTGCCCTCACATGAGGGGACACACAATTATTTCTCTTGAAAATGTCCAATAGAAGAAGTGTGCCTTCTTTCATGTGAAAGTGAGAGGCATTGTGAGTTGCTCCCTAATTCTCTCTCTGCCTCTGTATTTCACAGGCATGCTCACCGAAGAGGCATGCGCCAACTCTCTCAAACCCAGTGCTTGCCATTTCCCCTTCTGCAAATGACATCACGATTCTTAACTATCTAAATGCGCTCTCTCTCTCTCTCTCTCTCTCTCTCTCTCTCACCCTCTCTCTCATGTCCTGCTACTTAAGCCCCCTTTTGAAGGCTAAGCAGGGAATGTGTGTATTGAATGTTTCCTCCATATTTTTACCCATTTGTTTAGCTCCGAACTTCAATGCATATCTCTAGAGGGCACGTGCAATATTTTATGTGGCAGTTTCGAAGTCAATTGTGTATTAGGTACTCCAGTACTGAGCGCAATAAGATGCTTATATTCCCTATGAATACTCTAGAGCACTAAGCACTTGTGAGGATGGTGCTGGCCCAGCACTGTTCTGTGATGCGGTACTTAGGGTCGCTATGAGTCGGAACAACTCGGGGGCACCTAACAATAACAACAGCAACACTGGTACTCTTATCTGGTACTCATCTGAGTACTGGACGATTAGAAAAAGGAGATCCCTGCCTTCTGGGTCCTATATTTTTGTGGGAGGACAGACAGAAAATTAATGAATAATATACATTAAATTCTTCCATAACGTGAAACGTGATAGAAAGATCAAGAAAACTGAAGGATACAGTTGGAAGAAGAGGAGACAGAATGCAAGGAGTCGAGTTTAAATTTAAAAAGTCAGGAAGAGTTGGCTTGGCACTGCCAGTTGAGCAGAGACCCGCAGTACGTATACCAGTTACATAGAACTACTTGGGAGGGGAACAATAAGCTCAAGGAGTCTTTTAAGCAGGCGTGAATAAGTTATGCCTAGTGGTTACGAGTAGGGCTGCTAACCGCAAGTCAGCAGTTCAAAACCATCAGTGGGAGCAAGAGCTGACCTCCTACTCCCATAAATATTCCGTCTCAGAAACCCACCGGCAGTTCTACTCCGTCCTGTTCATTCACTGTGAGTGTCATTGACTCGATGGCAGTAAGTAAGTAAGTAAGTAAGTAAGTAAGTAAGTAAGGTGTTGTGTTGGACAGGGTTCTCTAGAGACAAGACCAGATTGCTAGTAATTATATATGAATATTTTTATAAAGATAGATATATAATACATGAAATGAACCGTTAAAATATATACAGATAGATGATACAAGAAATTAACAGTTAACTTATAAAGCAGTGAGACACTAGCAGTCCTTTAAGGCTTGAGAGCCGCCAGTCGCCAGTCCCTTTCTGTAGAGAGAGCTGGGCTATATCTACCCAGGCAGCAAACAGCAAGGCAGGTCTCCAACTGTCATCAACTGTCGGTCCCCAGCTCCAGAGATGAACATTCCAATCGTGTGGGCTTAAAGGGACCTCAACTTACAGCGACACAGACCACAGGCTAGGCATCCCACAGGTAGTGTACCCCTTTAAACTGAGGCACAGAACAACCAAGGCAAGGCTCACTGAGCCATTTATCCCTCTGCCCTTCAGTTACTCCTACTTGTGTTTATCGGCCAGGCTGGCACAATCAACTATCGCAGGTGTGTTTGTGTGTGTGTGTGTGTGGGGGGGTGCTTTAACTTACTGCACACTACAATAGCGAGAAATATGGGAGCAAGGAATTCCCTTGAGAAGCTCATTGCTATAGGCGAGGGGTGATAGTGGGATTTGGGTACACTTTGAAGATGGATGGATCTGATTATACGATGCGGTCTGTGAGATTACCTTTTTTGACAATTAAATTGGTCAGACTTTCATGTTGTGGTTCAGAGTCATTAACCAGAGTTCGAATTTGGCTCAAATTCAAATATGCCCCCAAACATTTTTTTTCTTCACGCCCCTATCCCACCCCACCTTCTACTAGTTCAATGTGTTGGGCAAAACAAAAATACTACATTGTTTGCTATACTCAAAGCATTTTGTTTGGGATTGGTAACATAACTGGGCCTTATGTTAGTTCTTCTAAGCGTCAATGTGCCTTCAAATACTACAAGAAGCTTGTTAAAATGCACTCTAGGGTACCTAGGGATTCCACATTTCCAACAAATTCCCTGGAATGTCAATCCTACCAGGCCAAGGACTATGCTTACAAAGCAATGTTCTAAATGATTGTCTGATTGAATTCCGTTAGGAAAAACTCCGATGGTTAGAATTCTACAAAATAATAACTCATTTGTTTCAATGGAGTTCAAATTGCTTGATGTTTATAGATCAATGTTGCTTATGAGTTTATCTCTTAGGGCAGTGGTTCTCAAACTTCCTAATGCTCTGACCCTTTAACACAGTTCCTCATGTTGTGGTGACCCCCCAACCATAAAATTATTTTTGTTGCTACTTCATAACTGTAATTTTGATACTGTTTTGAATTGAGTGACCCCTGTGAAAGGGTCATTTGACCCCAAAAGGTTCACGACTCAGAGGTTGAGAACCGCTATTTAGGGGTTAAGGTATCAAATATTAGTGGGGTAAGTTATGGTGATTTAACCAGACGTTTGCTGGAGTAAAATTATTTGGAAATGGTCTCAGTGGTTTTCTTTATGTGTCCTTATTACAGGTAGTCCCCAAGTTAAGCCAGTCCCTGGTTTACCATAAATCAAATTTGTAAGTAAATCAGAGCAGATGAACAAAGACCTTGCTTAGCCTCACTTTAGTGCAGGATGTTGCTCTGAGTCGGCAGTGAGTTTGGTTTTAGTGCAGGATGAATGGTGGACCGCTAACCATCAGCCACGGTGCAGAAGGAAGACAAGGATATCTGCTCCCATGAATATTTACAGACGCCTCTCTCTCTCTCTCTCTCTCTCTCTCTCTCTCTCTCTCTCTCTCTCTCTCTCTCTCTCTCTCACTTCCTGAGAGACATTACAGAACGCAAACCACATGGACACAACCAGAACTCAGAAGCCAGAGAAGTCACAGAGAGACCCCTGCCAGTGCTGAGATGCTTACACTCAAAGACTTCCTACCCACTAGCTTGTGATCATCTGCATTTGGCTTCATTGCATGCGTTTTGTGAGTCTGAAGAGGACTTTATAGATTGAAATCAGACATATGGGCTAATATAGAATTTATGGACTTGATGTGGATTGCATTGGGATGTTTTCTCAATGTTCAATTCCACTTATACATAAAACTTTTTTACACACATATGTGTGTCCATGGATTTGTTTCTCTAGTCTACCCAGACTAACACACTCGGAAACCTTATATAAGTACACGGTGAGTCACAATTGAATCAATGGCAGTTTTTTGTTGTTTTTTTTTTTAGTGCAGAAAGGAATCCTGGTTAAAGTGTTTTGCTGCTAATGAATAGAGTGACGATTCAAACTCACCAGTCACTATGAGAGGGAAACGAGCAGTCTACTTTTATAAAGGCTAGTAGTTTTGTAAAACTCTATGTCCTGTAGGGTCATTATGAGTTAGAGTCAACTCAATCACTTTGTGTTATCTTTGAGGATTTAGGGTAAGAGAAAGCTCAGAGATTTTTTTCAGTGCTCCATGCTCAGCAAGGGAAGGTGATTGTGATGAATGTGTTAAGTAGAAGTCACTGAATCTTCTGAGGTGAGGGTAAATTTATTGATTACCATACTGTAATTGTCATTCATATTACTAGGCAGTTGATTTGGTCAGAGACAGCATAGAGCAGTGGGATTTTCCTTATCCTGCACAGAAACATCTGAGGAGGTTTTATAAAATACAGTCTGCTGGGTCCTTGGCAATTCAGTAAATGCACTGATATCTGTACTTTTTTCAAAGAGGACCAACAATTCTTAAGTTTAGCTGAGTTTAGAATCCCTAGATATATCATCCATTCACTCCCTCCCTCCTTCCCTCCCTCCCATAGACTCTATTCTGCTCCATAGCAATCCTGTAAGGCAGGGTAGAATTGCCCCTGTGGAGCTGTGAAAATGCAATTCTTTCTCAAAGTAGCCAGTTTTGAACTGCGGACCTTGTGGCGAGCTGCCTGATTCATCCCCACTGCGCCACCAGGGCTCCTCCTCATCGGCATGGAGTACACTCACACATAGCAAATAAAAGTCTTTCATTATGGTCACGATTTGACTATGATAATGTATATATCACTTCCTTTTCTTCGTCCTCATTGTCCATAACCAAGAAATCTAGATCTACTCTCATTGAATGGGCTTTTCTTCTGGTAACTTAGTCCCAACTCAAAGGTCTCTTCCAGTATCCTCTGCCTATGCTAGCTATATTCCCCAGGCACATAAGTTTTGCCTCACTCTATGGTCTATTGCCTTTATAGCAGTGATTGACTATAATATTTTATTTATTGAATTCACTTATTAATTTACTATATATACATCTTTGATTGGAAATTAAAACCCATGTAGTACCATTGATTTTTCATCATTAAATCCCATCTTTAACTCATGGATAGCATTTCAGAACCATTCAATAGATACATGGTGAATGAAATTACACAAGTTTCATAGCTTCTGCATCTGGATTATCAGGGTCAAATCCATTCATTTACCCATCCAGCCATTTCTCATTTAGTTACTAACATTTTACCAAGAACCTGACAGTGGTGAAGGCTGAAGATTGGTGATACATAAGATAGATGTGGTCTTGGTTAAGAAGATTACAACATAATTGTAACTTGTAATAAAATTGTAGCACATTGCCAAATATATTTTTAGATTAAAAATTTTAAAACACCCTTTAAAATAACAATGCATTGAAAGAAGTCTTACCAAAACAACTCATTTTTTTTAAAAAAATACATAAAGGAGCAGTTTGATGTTTTAAAAAGTTCAAATTTGTAACTTTGCAATACACTAGATTGTAAATTCCTTGAGGGTAAAGATAAAGGCAATAAATAATTTGTAAACAAAGTGGAGGTCACTGGGAAGAAACTCAAATTTCAAGCACCTTTACTCTCAGTTCCTGTCCTGTTTACAGGAAAGATTTCAGGCCAGGACAATGTTCAGACCAGAGACAAATAAAAGGTTTAAATGGAAAGAGTGAGAGTATTGAAGGAGACTTTAGGTATTGAATTCCAAATGACCCTTAGCAAGTCCAAGGGTGTAGCAGAATGTAGACCTAGGCCTTTTAGTCCACTATTGACATGACTTTCACTGTTGGCTGGTTTTCAGGTGGGACTTCTGCCATTCTCTGGTTTTCTGTAGTGCACCCCTTTCTAGGTGCATGGACCCCTGACCCCAGAGTCCAAGCTGTGGTAGACTCTTGTCTTTGCTCACACACACCTTTTCACCGTCTCTTGTCCCTTGCATTGGTAAGGAAGGGGGTCCTCTCTGCCCTTCAGCCTCCTTTTTGCTTGAGACCTATGGGAGGAAGGGAGCCTCCACCTTCTTTTGTATTTGCCTTCCTGCCATTGTCACACTTCCTCCCCTGTCCCCCTGTCACCCATTTCTGTCTCACTAACATGTAGGGCTGAGTTTTTTTAAGCCCTTTTTGCATAGAGTGATTAGTTTTGAATTCTTACGTAGGCGGATCACTTGAATCTGTCCTCCTCTAAGTTTGGTTCTTTTTTAAATGGTGACTGCTGCTCACCATGAACTTGACATAGCCAGCTATTGATGATTAATATGACAGAGAGCAAAAAGGATGGGCCTGAAAAAAGTCCCACTTTCTCATTTAATCTTGTCCTTAATAGAGATAGAGACAATCTGTGTTGCTATTACCCAAAGTGTAACATTCAATAATAAATCTAGCATTAACAATGTTTTATATAGAGCATTTGGCACCCAGCCCAGTCGTTCTCAACCTGTGGGTCGTGACCCCTTTGGGGGTCGAACGACCCTTTCACAGGGGTCACCTAAGACCACCAGAAAACACATATTTCTGGTAGTTTTAGGAACCTAGACACCACTCCTCTATCCTTCTCCAGGCAGGTCCACCCACATGCAGATACGCCCACATACAAGTACGTGGCGTGAAGACTGTTACACAGGCTACACCATGCTTCAAGACAAAATATCGTTTATTTGTCATTAAAATAAATATTTCATAATTTTAGTTACTTATTGTTTTTATGATTAAGCACTATGCTTTCATTATGTTCCATTTGTAACAATGAAATTACATCCTGCATATCAGATATTTGCTTTATGATTCATAATAGTAGCAAAATTATAGTTATGAAGTAGCAATGGACATAATTTTATGGTTGGGGGTCACCACCACATGAGGAACTGTATGAAAGTGTCGCGGCCTGAGGAAGGTTGAAAACCACTGCCTAGACCCACAAGGATCATGTAACTGTTTTATAATAAGATCATATTTCCAGGATCAAGCCTGCTGCCATCAAGTCCACCTGACTCACGGAAATGCTATAGAACAGAGCAGAGGGCCCTGAGCATGTCCAGGACCATGAATCTTCCCTGAGGAGAAAGCCAGGAGTTTCAATTTGCTGACCGTGTGGACAGCAGCCCAATGCGCAACCAGCCTCATGTTTTTAGGGTTAATAACATATTAATTGAATCAGTCAGATGAATTTAATTAAAATAGTTAAATGCAAGTTCTGTAAATAAAATACTAAACACAGTACCGTGAACTTATATAGCAAACTCTTTCAAATTTTCTATCAGGATATACATGATGGTTACCAATTATTTGCATATGTTCACTCTATAAGCAGAAAATCTTTCCACTTTATTTTATTTTTTTATATTTAAAAAAAAATTTAACCCTAACCCTAACCCAAATTTTTCCACTTTAAATACATCTGATGTTTTGCAAATTTACTTGCTTAGAGTAATGGTTAAACTAAATAGAATTATGGCTACCATAAATCGCTCACCCATTATCATCTGCAATCTACTGTTATTGAATAGGTTCTATAGGACTCAGAATGTACTCAATGGCAATGAACTTGGGTTTTTATGGAAATGTATGTATGTATGTATAAGTATGTGCATGTATGCATATAGACATGCCTGCAAACTTCAATATATACATATAGAAGTCCATTGAACATTGAATCCTTTCCCATACATTTTATATGAGATGTATATTACATTGGGACAGATTGGAGATATTAAGTTTTCTTGCTAAATAATTGTTTTGACCAAGTGTTTTCACTGAGTTGCTTTGTCATGTCACTCATCACCTTGAACAATTTTCAAGAGTGTTATGTTGACTGTAAATCTCCAACACACTTTTTCAAGGTCACTAATGTATAATGTGACATGTTGAGCATTTTCTGTTTCAATCTTGAGAGTTCTCTTCATTCCAGTTGTTGGGCAGTTAGCATAGATATGCCCACGTGTTTCCTCAGGCAACTGAAAAAATATAGAAGTTCCCTAACATATCGTATTTTCCTCCCTAGAAAGTCAGGGCATTTAATTTATTCCTGTATTTGTAGAAGATGTTCTGTACCAGCAGCTCTCCCCACAAATCTGGGCCCCCGAGAAAGTCCTTATAGAAGCATCCCCATGCGATGATACCGATGGAGGCTCTTGGCTCACTGCTAAGTCACAGCCAGTTGGTAAAACTTTGAGCAGTGAAATAGCGATGTCATTTTGATAAGAGTCAATTGTAAAGGTGAGTTATTTGGAATCTCTTTTCTAGCTTTAAATGTCACCCAGCATTTTTGGATGAGAAATGCAATTTTTTTAATTAAAAATGAAATAAAATTCACGTATGTTAAAGTATTATAAAAGATTGGTTTCCTCCTAAGCAGAATGCAGGCTCTGGCAGAAATATGGTTTCAGGTGTGGGTGTAGGAGGGGAACCAACTTGGATGAAACGGAATTTTATCTTCCTAGAGTGGGCTGCCAGTTACATTTCTGCAAATATCAATGTCAGAAAGCATGGTTTTAGGAAAGATAATGTGATTTCAAGAGTAGCAAAGGGGAGAAAAACAACACAATTACAAGAAGGCAAATGCAAGAAGTAGAAGGGAAAAACAACCAGATTTTTTTTCCTCCACGCACCTTAAGTTTAGAAAAATAGAAATGCGTTTTCAACATATCCTTTGTGCAATAATTTATTTTTTGATATGAGGAAAACAGCATGAATCTTAAAAGTTCCAGGAGTCTGCTTGGTGAACTGTACTCTCTGGGTGTTAAGATATAAAGGTTAATTAAAGAAACGACAAGTTCTCTGCCTCCCTAACGTGGCTAAGGAAGACAAATTAGCAAAGCCACACACAAAGCCGGGCAGCAATTAGAGAGACTCAAAAAACAGACACACAAAATGGAACCTTTGGCAAACCTAAAGATAGTCTCTACCTCAGCATCTGTCGCGATGTTACAAACATCTCAAAACCTTACGTTTCTGATTTGTGCATCTTGTTCCGCCAACCAACCCTCCCACACACACCCTCTGCTGCCACAGTCGTCTGGAGCAATGGTTCAGGGGGGGGGGGGGGCGATGCCAGCGAAAAGCGGTCATTGTGAAAAGAAGCCTTCCCAGGTGAGAGGGGAAAGGGCCCCATCGGAATGATGAAGAACCACGTGCGTGGGTAAAGTGAACCGGGGTTTAGTGGAAAACAGAAGGCGTTGCCCTGTAAAGAAACTGAAGTATCAGCAGGGGGTGGTGCTTCTGATTTTGTGACCCGGAAAGGTCTGACCTTCTTTCTTTATCTTCCCTTTCACAACCAGGCTATGATTCCTCGTGGTACCCATGTGAGTTCAGATGCATCTCCCTCGGCAGTTCAGCAAACTTCATGTCGATGGTTCTGTTCTGCACACAATGTTCTCCAGGCTAGGTTCCCCCGCCCACCGCCCCCCTTCCCGCTTATCTTCTTGTCAAGATATGTTTTTTAAACTCTCCTGAGTCATTTTTAACATACAGTTAGGAATCTTTCCAGCCTCTTAAAATTCTATATACTCTTTTCCTGCCGTTTAAAATACCGTTTTCTAGTAAATGACTGCTCCTGGGATGAACAGTCTGACTTGATCAGGGAAACCACGGTATAACGTGTGATAGACAGAATTCAGACACTCAGAGGACAGTCTCCGGTCTTCATATACCAACCTCTAATGAGGGATAAGTAGTTGAGTTAGTCTATTTAAATAAGACATCCGAAATATATTTGTATATGTTTGGGGACATCAGTTCTGTTAGCCATGACAATTTCGCACAGAAAGCCTTTTGTTGGAAACTGCATTTCTCGTGTAATAATTAGCTGTGGAATATTACCCCAAACAGGTGTCTGTAGCCTGTCAAAGTCAGAACAGGTGATTTAGAATTAACGTATTAAAAGAACTGTGAATTAGCGAAGCAAAAACGTGTTAATTTCTTGTTCCATCTGTTAATATGAATTCACTGCCAAATATTTTACTTTGTAGAACTGTGCTGGGATTGGCAAGAACATACACTATAAAAAAAGTTTAAAGGCCTGAATGTTTAAAAATCATGACATACGTTACTGCAAAAATAACTTCTACATTTTGAGCGTGCTTTTTTCCTTCTTTTTTATCTTTGAAAAAAATGACTGCAGAGATTGCCATATAATATAGAAAGTTAACTAAAGAAAACATATGATCAAATGTTAGGGTTTTAAAACAAAAATTGGAGGACACTGTTATTAAAAGATTGTGCCTAGAGATGAACACTATTCCTTCACTGTTCTTCTCAGCTGTACCCGACGACCCCTCTGGACCACTGAAAGGCACTGTGTGGAGAAAAAGCTGCTCCTACCCTCCGGCTCATTCCCATCATATCTGATTACACCAAGATTCCATTATAGAGAAAAATTCGTTTTTTCCTTTCCAAATTCTGTGCTGCTTTTAAAGATTGTGGTGTAATTTAGGTCTAACTCATAATCTCTGTTTAATGATTAACATCAAATGGCCGTTTGCTTATTTTGTTTGGTTTTCTCCAAATTTAACCTGCATGAAAAAAATCAAGATATATATTTACCCTTCACTGTATGTCCCACTCAAGCATCAATTCTGACTCCTAGGAACCTGATAGGACAGAGCAGAAATACTCCTTGGGTTTTCCAAGGCTGGATATCTTTAAGATGTGAATTGTTACATCATTCTCCTCATGGTATTTTCTAATTGCTGACAGTTTGGCTGGCAACCCAAAGCTTTAAACACTGCGGCACCAGGACACCAACTAATTCTATATACCGAAAAGACTAGACCACTACTCTCCAGTCAATTCTGACTGCTATCAATCCAAGTTGCATATCTTACAGGAACAAGGACCCTAAATCTTTCTCCCTATCCCCCTCCCCCTCCCTGTTCCCTATAGTTTTTAAACTCAAGACCATGCAGCTTGAAGTCCAATGCTACCATAGGGTGCATCCGTGTCACTGGCTCTGCCAATTGCTGCCAGCAACCCAATGCACAACCTCCTACAACACCAGGAATACTTAGTGGTAGACTTGAAGGGTTCTCAGAAACTAAAGTCACTGCCTTCCAGTAAATTCCAAATCACAGGGATCCTATAGAATGGAGTTGAACTGTCCGGTAGGGTTTCCAGTGTGAACATTGCTGTGGAAGCAGACTGCTTCATCTTTATCCTGTGGAACAACAGAGCTACTGCTGGGTTTGAAACAGTGACCTTGCAGCTAACAGTGGAGTACTCAAGCTCTGTGTCACTAGGGCTCCTTCGTCTTCCTCGCTGGCACTGAGTCAAGTTTGACTCGCAATGATCCTAGAGGACATAGAGCTGTCCCAATAGGTTTCTGAGACTGCGAATCTTAAAAGCCTCATCTTTCTCCCGCAGAGGGGCGGGTGGTTTCCAACTGCTGCTCTTGTGGTCAGCAGCCCCATACATGACCCACTCCACCACTAGGGCATCTTAGTAGAAGTTAGGAAAATAGAAGAGTCTGTAACAAAGTGAAATCATTGAGGATCTCACTATTCTAATACTTAGTGCAACTTGGCCTGTAACCCAACACGATCTGATTCTGAAAACTTTTAGACAATCTAGAGCTAATGAACTGTTGAAGCAGTTTGCCATCTTTGGCGCTCTTTTTTCCCCCTTTTTCTTTCAGGCAGATCCATGGGAAGAGAAAGGAATTTGAAGTGAACTGAAATTTGTGAGCTTAGACATATGCTAAGAGTACAGTTAACTTGAGTTACTTTTTCCATGCTGCTGAATTGGGTCCTGAATGAGGCAGTTTTGTGACTTAAACAGATTTCACTAATTTTCCTTCTTTGCACATTTAAAAAACAAACCACACTCTCCCATATTGCTGTTTGGGTTTTCACAGAGCGCAGGCATGCACACCCAATTACTATAAGCACTTTAAGTAAAGCTTAAAGATATGCGGCATGTTCTTAACTGCAAATGACATGGTAGGTAGTGTCTTTCCACTCTAGCTTTATGTCACATCCAAGAGATTAATCCTCTCATGAATCATCCATAATGACTAGAATATAATTTGGGAAACTGAATGAAAAATTTCAAATTATTTATATCATGAACCCACAAGAATATGAATGGTGGTACATGCAAATACAAACCGTGTTTACAAAAGCTAAATAAAATTTAAAAAACATGGAGGGGGAAAGGGTTACACTTCTATTTTTAAACTGGACTCTTGTATTGTATTGACATATTGCTGCTTTAGCAAATCACCGACTTGTCCCTGTTAGAGCTACAGAACAAAGGAAACATTCATTGTCCCCATCATTTGAATGGACAAAGAGTGATCTTTTGTACAGCTGAAAACAAAATGTAGCAAATTCTCTAAGGATGCAAGATGCTCTTATTATGTGAGACTAATTAAATATTTTTAGAATAGGTCATCTTCAGAAATAACCAGAGTTCTTTCTTCTAAAAATATCCATTGGGATTGTTGGTAGGAATACAGCAAACTTGCCACAGTTATGGTTAATGCTCTTGTGATTCAGAAATATATATATATATATGTGTGTGTGTGTGTGTATGTATATCTACATTGAGCACAAATTTTATAATTCTTTTAAAACATGCTCTCACGAAAAAGAAAAAGCTTTATTTAAGAAATATGGTATTAATGCATAGGCATCATGGTGAAATATTTCCAATATTCTATATCACAAGCCTAAAAATTCATATAAAACTATATAATACATAAAACATTTCATGGAGTTTTAAATTATACAGTACATTAAAGTTTTAGTTGACTTATCTGAAAAGACATTTTTGGTATGTAAATAAAAATGCAAAGAGAAGAACCTGTCAGAAAGTAAATAAAGTATGTAAATTAAATAAAAGGTAAGGCAGCTACACTTTTATATAAATAACTGTGTTAACAGAGCTTGATGCATATTACAATATATTCAGATGCATAGCTTTTGCAAAAATAAATTTGTTGCTTCTCTCCAAAGAATGGATTAAAACAATTTATTTTATAAAATTTGGATAGATAGGATAAGAAATGTAATAGCCATCCATGGAAAATAAATATAAAAATTATTCAAGCTCCATCTACTTTATGTTTGTAATGAGATGCACTTCATTCAAATTCCTTTCAATTGAAACACTGCTGAGGAAGCAAAAACATGATTCTGTAGGAAATGATTTCTAATCTTCATGATAACATACCAATATAATACAATTATTTACAATTGACTAAGAGTTAATTTCAATAGTATAACATCTTTCTTGCAAAAATGTCAGCTTTTATTGATGAAACAAACTAAGAATAAAACATTTTTACTTGTAGTATTACAGAGCTGTTTTTCATTCTGTTAACCAAAACAACACAGTAATACTGTAAACAAAAAATAACATCAGACTGCTTGTGTTTGCATGATTTTATCAAGAACCATAAGCAATGGAATGAAGTACATTAGTTTTAATTTTGGAAAGCACTTGATTCTTTTAGATTCTCGCTCTCTTAAAAATTAGAAGTAACTATTGGTCTAATTGTCTTAATTACCAGGAATTAAGATCAAACATGAACAATAGAAAGTAACTGATCTCAGATAGGCCAGGTAAAAATAAAGAAAATCATAGTTTACACCCAAAGCTATCTATCTATCTATCTATCTATCTATCTATCTATCTATCTATCTATCTATCCATCCATCCATCTATCTACCCATCTATCGTCTACAAACATGTACATGCAAACACACACACACACTCACACACATATATTCCAGTGATTCTCAACTGGGGTCTAGGTCACAGGGGAATATTTTGGGTGGCAATAACTTACTTGGTGGGGAAGAATTGCTACTGGCCTCTAAGGGGTAGATTCAAGGGATGATGATAATAAACATCCTATACTGCATTGGACATCAATCTCAGCTGAAATAGCAGAGTGCCCAGGTTAAAAAGCTCTGACATATGCATATGCATATGCACATGCATAAGCATGGCAGTGCTAATCTCCAGGTCAGTTGTTTCGCAGCCACTCTGCAGGGAAACCCGGGGCTATGTGCAGAACCGCTCCGTCGGGTTTCCAACACTCTAAGTATTTGCCTCAGACAGCCTCGTCTTTCTCCCATACAATTGCTAGTGTGCTTGAACCCTCAACATGTTCAGTCTGCAGCCCATCACTTAACGTGCTGCATGACCAGGGCTCCTCCTAGGCGATATTTCCCATGTTCTTGCCCTGGTTTCCAGAAAGGTCAGATAGGAATTTTGAAAACAGAAAATAAATTGGTCTGCATGCGTAACATATCTGTTTCCTTATTTTTTTTTCAAGTTCTTGCTTTGCTATCTTCTAATGTTGATGTTGTGGACTTTGCTTGTTAAGATGTGAAAGATACAAATAAAAAAATGTTAAAAAAGAACCACCAAAAAAACAGTTGCTTCGATTTTCCTAAATGTGTCCTTCCTCGTGTCATGGAATAACAGCACCATACGTGGTTGAGAAGCTGAAGAATTAGCGTGCAGCAGGCACGTGGTCTAGATGCTGAGCTAGGTTACCAGACAGGCTTCCAAACCCGCAACACTCTGCCACTTAGTCCATCGCCGCTCACGGTGCTCCTGCAGGGCAGAACAGAACTGCCCCGTGGGTTCCCGAGACTCACCCTGCGCTGGCGCAGAAAGCCTCATCCGTTTTAACCTGCTGACCTGGCAGTTCCAGCCCCACCGCTCACCCACTATGCCACCGGGACTTACTTTATCGCATTCTGACTGAAACCATCTAGCGCGTCACTCACCCTGTAGCTACTTAAACTAGGTATGGTAGCTTTTGAATGAATTGGGGCTTGTGTGGCTTTTGTGTGTACATGTGTCTGGGGGTGTTTATGTTTCCTTATTATCAGCTCAATGCAGCAAACTAGGCACAGTGATCCTAGTTTGCAGATAAAAACCTGGAAACTGGCCTATGGTCAGTAACATGCCAATGACTACCCAGTGAACCAATGCAAGGCCCCGGAAGATCTGTCTGACCTTAATCCTTGCTTCTTTTCACTTGTGGTGTTAGTTTATGTAATGGATGAAATCAATTGGAAAAATATTAATCGAATATAAAATCAAATTCAAATATAGAAATTCATATATATTTTAATTATAGTTGTGATATAAAAACTTTTCATTCAATCTATTGAATACTAATTTTATTTGCATTTTGTTTCTCAACTACCTCCCCCCTTCCCCCCCCACATCTTTTTCATAGACTTAATGGAATATCAAGTGGCACTGGTAGCATTGTGGGTTAATTGGTGGATTTCTGGCCTGCAACCCACAAGGTTAAAGGGGTGGAGGAGGGTGTGGGTGGCTGGTAACAAGAGCCCTGGTGGCAGCATGATTACACATTGTGCTGTGATCCTCAATGTCTGTGGTTGGAAACCACTCTGTGGGAGAAGGACCGAAACTCACAGGTCCTACCCTGTGTTAAATGGTCGCTCTGAGGGGCATCAGCTTGTTGACAGTGAATTTGGTTTCTTGGCAACAGTTACTGCAGGTTTTGAAATTAAAAATATATATATTGCTCCCAGTTCAAAGTTCATCTAGTGTCTTTTCACAAATGTTCCCTATGTGTACTTATATGATGAAAGTTTTGCCTTCTTTGTTTTCTGAAAAATGGTAAAAAAAAAAATTTCCCTGATTGTGTATCCAGTTTCATAACCACGACAAACTATAATGGATTGAAGTTCTTCACAAATATAAGAATCCATAAATACAACAATGATACTATATTTAAGGGAAACAAGAAAATATTTATAATTATGAGTTAGTGCCTTGAGAGATGCCTTATCAAACGCCCACAGTACTCAGCTTCGCTAAGCCCTGCATCATCGGAAGCCTCACTGGGTGGACTTAAAACACATTTGGAGCAGGTAGGTGAAATGTAAGATTCCTGTGTGGGCAGCTGGTTTTCACTCAACTACTAATCTAAAAGTTCCTGGTCTGAACCCACCAGGGATGCCAAAGAAGAGCTGCCTAGCAGCACACTTCCAATAAGATTACAGCCAAGAAAACCCCATAAAACGCAGGTAATTCTCCCATAAAGCGCAGGGTGCCCGTGATCACAAGGAGCTCAATGGCACAGGCTACGTAAAGAGCACCTTTGTTCGCCAAGCAGGTAAGGCTACTCTTTCTCAGTCCTATCCATTGGCTCTACCACCCTCTCTGTAAGCTCACCTCTGTTCTGAAAACAGATTTGCCAGTGCTAAGCTGTCTCAACCGATCACTCTGCAGCCTTTCCTCTACCTCTACCTAAACAACGAGTTGTCTCCATAGAGTGACTGATCAGCACTATTCTCTCTAATCTCCACCCATAAATGTCAGATATTCTGTGCTTTTCATCCATTGGAGTCAGTATACTCAGTAATTTTCTTACCACACAAATGCTAATTTTCTTAGCCTTATCATTTTAATGAAAGCGACATGTCCTTATATTAAAAAATACAAAAATATAACCACAACTTATTATATTATTGAGATATCTCTTACAGTTTTAATGAAGAGTTGGGGAAACAGGTGCTATAATGTTTTTTTTTTAATCTTGTCAAAATAAGTAGCCTTTCTTAAAAATTCAATGTAGGTATCTCTCATGAATTGTGTTTTGTAACAAAATAATTTGAAAGATGCCCAGTACATTTATTTAGAAAATATCTTTTAAAATATAGTATCAACTAGTTTTATATGATTGACATACTCTTGGCACTAAATGATATTTATATATTTTAAATTACTCTTAATTTGTTTATAACAGTTGCTCAAATTCCATTTGATAGAAGGAGCATTTTCCCCTAAAGCACTACTTCACATTACAGATTTATTTTCTGCTAAATGTCCGTTGACAATTAAAACACTATAAAAAAGGTGATTGGTTGCTTTGGAAGTCTGAAGTACCTAAACTAGTTTTTCAACTATTATACTAATAGTTAGGAATTATCTGTTACTTAAAGAGTTACAGGGGTCAGTATTTGGCCATTTTTGACTTATAAAAATTGGAATTTGATGTGGTGCAAACAAGGTTTATAATTTTGCAAAGTCCATGAAACTCAATGAGGTGTTTTAAGATTGATCACACTTTTAGATAAGCAGGGTATGGTTGTGTTTGTGTATGTGCACATGTACGTATATCCACACAAGTCCAATAGAGAGAGAGAGCCCAAATGACGCTGTCAGGTGAGCGTTAGATGGCTAACCATGAGGTCATCCGTTCAAACCCACCCACTGCTCTGAGATAGAACAATGAGGCGATCTGTTACCAGAAAGATCAACAGAGCCAAAAACCCTACGTAGGGTCACTATGAGTTGGGATTGATTCGGTGGCAATTTGTTGGGGTTTCGCACACACACTGACCAAATTAGAAATGATGCTAATATATTTCTGTAAATGTGCATGTTTACTTTGCAATTTCATGATTAGTAAAAATGTGCAGTGTTATCATATTCATCCTTAAGGACATCTATGGGCCATTACATGTATCCTCACCTGTTACTATGTAGGGTTAGATGACAAAACTTCTAGTGTGTTATTGAGGCCAATTCCATGAGTTACTCCTGTTGAGAATTTAATCTCGGATGAAATCATTATTTTGTGAGGAGGAGAATGCAGACACAGGTAAATAGTCTCCTCCTTGGGCTCCCCAGGAAGCTGAGATAGCCCTACCTGGGAGTGGTTAGAGTCCTGGGAGTGGTTAGAGTCATTTGCGAACTGGAGACTGTCGGATCCACTTCCTCTCCAGACGTTTGTGTCATAGAATCATAAAATAGAATTACTTCCCACCTTCCATATTATCTGTGCCACTAAGTTAAATAAGTATTTTCACCAGAAATGCAGATTTTCAGCCCAGAATTTCACACCACATTGGACTGAAATTTTCAAAAAGAATACAAAGTGTCAGAATTATTTTTAGTCAAAGCAAGAAGTATTATTTATACCTAGCTATAGTTTTTATGTAAAAGTTTAAAATTTTTAACTTGAGTGAAGAAGTAAAATCTGAGTAACACTGACATTAAAGTGCTCTTTGCTGGTGTCTTTCAGGGACAGGGGTGACAGTGGGTGATGTGTTAAACTTAGAATCACACAGATCGAAGGGACTAAGGGGCAGGAAACACCACAAATGCATTCTAGAGGCACTGCTATTCATTACCTCATAAGTATTTCAAAATGTTTATGGAAGAAAGGTTATTATGGCTATTTTGTACGTAAGGAAACATGTTCAGCAAGATTTAAAATCTATTCATGATCTTTCTTGCAATAAGTATGCATCTAAAACTAAACCCACTATTATTTTAGAAAAGCAAGTTCTTGGCTTTTCATATATAACTCCTTATCTACATGTTGATTAAGCAAATTGGAAGGGATCACATAAAACATTTAAAGAGAATTTTCCTCTAATTTTTATCTATTTATCTATAGCCATGTATAGCGCTGTATTAGTCTGTGTAGACTAGAGAAACAAATTCACAGACACACATATGTATATAAGAATATTTATATACAAGAGCAGTTGAATATTGGGTTAACACCCCAGCCCAGTCCAGATCAAGTCCATAAATCCAATATTAGCCCATATGTCTGATACCAATCTAGAAAGCCCTCTTCAGACTCACACAACACATGCAATGATGCCAAATATAGGAAGATCACAGGCCAGTGGTGCAGTCTTATGGATCCAGTGGTGGTAGAAGCATCTCAGCACTGGCCAGTGTCTCCATGTAGCTCCCCCAGTTCCAGGGCATGGGGTCTATCAGCATAGTGCTATGTGTTTTGTCAGTAAAGTGTCTCTGAGGGAGGGAACCGAGGGAGAAAAAGTTATCTCCTTCCTCCAAGGAAGAAAGGACAGGAGAGTTCCCAGAATTCTGAAGAGAAGGCCATGCCCACACAGAGGTCTATTGACTATGATCCGATTGACAGCCTAGACTCCACCCCTTCACTCTTAATCCTCTCAAGTCCCAA
The DNA here is from genome assembly GCF_050624435.1 of Tenrec ecaudatus. Taxonomy (NCBI): domain Eukaryota; kingdom Metazoa; phylum Chordata; class Mammalia; order Afrosoricida; family Tenrecidae; genus Tenrec; species Tenrec ecaudatus. Next base: position 98,772,723 of record NC_134542.1, read on the forward strand.
ATTGACACCAGACTGTGTAACTACCACAAGGACATGGGTATATACTGATAGATGTGCTATAACATTGTAGCTCTCTGCAGTCCACAAATGGTGCTGTGTTGTTACATTAAACAGTCTTTACTCAATTTTACATGAAGGAAGCCCTATGCCATAAAGTCTGAGAATGAAGATATTTTTAAAGAGGTATCAGTAACAATATGTGTTCCTCATTCATTTGTCAAATGATCCAAGTCATTGGCGGACACATTATGTATGCATATTGCTAGAGTTTATGATATGTTGAATGTTACTGTGTCTATGAGTGGGTTTGACACATTTAGAAGAGGGATTTACTATGATGAGAAATGGGCTCTGAAGGTATCATTGTTCCTTTGGAGTATCTAAGAATTAATAAACTGGGCACTGAGTGTAGAGCCTGGTTACTGGATATGGCATTTCAGGAACATTGAATCAACATTTACTTCTTATCAAATACATTTGAAACTTGGCCAAAAAGTAGTCACTGGGCATAAACATCAGAAGCCCCAATTGTGTCATGGTTACACATTGGCCTGTAATCCTCATGGTCGGCAATTGGAAACCACCCACCAGCAGGTCCACCGGACAAAGACTGGGCTTTCTACTCCAGAGACAGGGACAATCGCGGAAACGCACAGTGGGTCACTGTGAGTCAGCAGTGACTCGATGGCGGTCAGAGAGGATACACATAAAAGCACTGTAACATATGTCTTGCAGTTCATACTGAGGGTTTACTCATTTGCCACAAAAATCTCTAAAAAATCTTACTCTCGTGCAGAAGAACCTCGTGGCAGTCCACTTCCTGAAAGATTTACAAGGAAGGGGCAGCTTTCCTTTGTCCTGTAGGAGGACTAGGAGTTGGAACCAACTCCACGACAGCACATTTTTGCTGTGTTTATTGTTATGGCTATAAAAAAGAACACCATCAACCAACCAGGCTTTTGATGGTGACTTCTCTGACTGAAGGAATCACCTCTGTGCACAACCCCAACTACTGCTCTAATACCCTTTCCACGTGATTGTTTTCAAAATCCCCCCTAAATATTCTTCAGGCAAATAAACCGCTTATTCTGCCTTAACTCACTGTAAAATTATCTAATTTTATTGTTTTCCATTTTCACCACATCTGAGTTACAAGTTCATGGAAAGGACTTGTATTTTGCTTACAAAAGAACACTTCAGTTCTTTATTCAAGGCATGCTCATGCTTATTTTAGACACAAATTTTTAAAAGCAAGTCTTTTGTAAAGAAAATAAAACCCACTGCAAGATAGAGAAGGAGTGCCATCAGATGGAACAGAACGTAGAGAACGGAGTGGCTGATAATATGAGATTGGGGAGTAAACAGATATAAGGAGTTTGGGAGCATTTAATGTATATTGCAATCATCATGACAACTCAATAGGCACTGAGGGCAACACTGTATCTATAGATAATAAATGTCTGCTTAGAATGAAGATAAGCATTGGTGGCACAGTGGGTATGCTAACTCCAAGGTCAGCAGTTCAAAACCACCAGTTGCTCTCCAGAGAAAGATGAAGCTTTCTACTCCTGTTAAGAGTCACAGTCGCAGAACCTCAGAGAGGCAGTTCCACCCTGTCCTCTTGGGTCACGATCAATTGCCATCAAATCTATGGCAGTGAGTTTGGTTTTGGTTTATAATGAGAGATTAGGAAAATATTGCATTAAAGTATATACATATTATATATTTATACACACATACACTAGACTGGAAGTGTGTGATAACACTTTAGAGTATTTCCATTTAAAATGTTTGATGTTAAAAAAGAAAATTTCAGTCATTTGGGAAAACTAACTACTCAAACAAGGCTCATCTTCAGAGTGACAGCCTCTCTCTCTCTCTCTCTCTCTCTCTCTCTCTCTCTCTCTCTCTCTCTCTCTCGCACACATTCTTGAATTTGGTCGTCTGCCTTCCAGAATTGTAAGAAAATACATTTCTGCTGTGCTCGCGGTCATTTGTTATAGCAGTCACAGGAAACTAATACAACCCCTCAATTATTTTTGTTCTCAGATCTTGATCTGAAACTTAATAAGAAAACTCTGGACATATTTTTCTTCCTCACATTCTCATTTTTTTTTCCTTTGTAAAGAAAAGAAAGAAAGGGTGGGGGGTGCAGAGTGGAAGGAAAACCTAGTGCTGGTAATGTGAATTAATACAGAAATGTGGCCAAGTTAAAATTGTAAGAATAGTAGGCTGGAGCCAGTGTATCCTAGTTACATACTAACTGTGTGACCTTGGATAAATTGCCTATACCTCTGACACTCCTTCACCAAGCATGAAGAACAGGACAGGCCTGGGTGACATAGTTGGTTATGCTTTGAGCTACTACTTAGCTGAAGATCTGAAGTTCGAACCCACCAACCATTCTGAGGGAAACAGATGAGGCTTTCTGATCTTGCAGAAATGTACAGCCTTGGGAACCTAGGGTTGCTATGAGTCAGAATAAACTCAATAGCTATGGTTATTTAATAGTAAAAATGATTATTAAAACTCCCCTGGTAGAGTTGTGCTTGCTAATTAAGATTATAACTGTAAAATACCTAGCACAATACCTGGTGTAGTATTTACTATTTAAATTATTTTTGATAATTAGATTTATTATACTCAAAAAAGTTAATCAATCCCCAAGTGTTTAGCTCCACATAGGCTACTGCTACATAAATGATGAGCCATGTGGATTTTACTAATATAGTTTCTGGTTAAACCTTTGCCTAAAAGTAGGGTAGACTGACTTAGCTTCATAAGAACACTCCGTCTTTGTGAATTTGCTTTATGGGATTCAAATCACTTTAATGAGTTTAAGTTTGAAAAGTGCCACTATGTCTTGGGAAATAATTATTAGAAATTTTCTTTATGGCACTAATTTTCCATTCACAAGAATGGGGCTCAATGAAGCTGTCATCATCATCTTGTAATGACACAAGTGGAAATTCTTCGCATTTATACTACAATGATAAGGTAAAACAAAGAGCTGTCAGTACCATGGCGCACTAAGAGGGTAATATACAGTTTTAGTGATTTCAGAGTGTAACTAGGAATTATATTCATTTGTGGTATAATCCAAGCATTAATATTTTTACTTATTCTTCCAAAAGGACATTTATAAGTGAAAGTGGAATCTCAGCATCTTTGTAAGAATACACCTTTGGATGAGGTACCCGAGGACTGCATAAGACGTAGAGTCAGAGGGTCACTAAACAGGCCAAAAACAACTCTAATTTCCTGGTTTTTTGCAATGAATTACTAGTATGTGCCAAGGAATAGGACCATTGGTAATGAATCCCTACTTATGAGAATAGTACCCATGATACAAATTGTATAAATCCGCAAAATGGTGTAAGAATGGAGAGGAATGGTCTGATCAAAAAGCAGAAACAAGATATTTTATGAGTTTGTTAGTCTGGGTAGACTAGAGAAAAAATTCATTCTTATACACTCATATGTATATAAGAAATAGGTTTATATAAAAGAACAGTTGGATATTGATAAAACATCCCAGCCCAGTCCAGATCAAGTCCAGAAGTCCAATATTGACCCATATGTTTGATACCAATCTATAAAGTCCTCTTCTGACTCCCGAAACACATACAATGATGCAGGGAGATCACAGGTCACTGGGTGCAAAGTCTTATGGATCCAGTGGTGGTAGAAACATCTCAGTGCTGGCAGGGGTCTCCACGTGGCTCCTCCAGTTCCCAGGCCATGGAATCTAGCAGTATAATGCCATGCGTCTTGTCAGGAGCGCATCTCTCCGGAAGTGAGCCAAGAGAGAGAAGCAGTGTGTCCCGCCTCTAAAGAGGGAATATAGGAGTTCCCAGAGTCCTCAAGGGGAGGCCAGGCTTAGACAGAGGCCTCATTGCTTATATAATGATTGACAGGTACACTGCACTCCTTCACTCATAATCCTTTCAGATTGACAACAGATGATATAACTACCACAATGAGAGACAATGCGTCTGAGTTATTTTATGCAAAATGCATGGCCTACTAGTTAGCACCTAACTGATCATCAGTAATAGTTTTCTTTTTTTTTTAAATCGTTTTATTAGGGCTCATACAACTCTTATCACAGTCCATACATACATGAATTGTGTAAAGCACATGTGTACATTCATTGTCCTCATCATTCTCAAAACATTTGCTCTTCATTTCATTTTTCCCCTCCCTCCTCGCTGGCCCCTCCCTCCTGAGCCCTTGATAATTTATAAATTATTATTTTGTCTTATCTTGCCTTGTCAGACGTCTCCCTTCACCCAAGTTTCTGTTGTCCATCCCCCAAGTAGGAGGTCACATCTAGGTCCTTGTAATCAGTCCCCTCTTTCCGACCCACTCTCCCTCCATCCTCCCAGTATTGGCACTCTCACCACTGGTCCTGAAGGGATCATCCACCCTGGATTCCCTGTGTTTCCAGTTCCTATCTGTACCAGAGTACATCCTCTGTTCTATAAATGTTGTTCATACTTAAACCAGTTGCCAAAGAGTCATCTTTGATCCCTGGTGAACCCAGGTGTATCAGAGTAGAATTCTACTGCACAGCGTTTCCTATGACTGATTTTTCTGAAATACGTGGCCACGTCTTTCTTTTGAGACACTCCGGGGAGACTGGAATGCCAACTTTGAGCTAGTACATAAGGAGATGAAAAGCCTGCACCTCCCACGGACTTCTCGCCACTGTTACTTCACTGGATATAGACAAAATCTTCAGGCTCTCTGTTGAGTATTTAGACTGCCCTAAGAGACGTAATTACCGTCCTGGAAACTCACTGAGATGATTCTACTCTGTCCTGTGGAGTCTCTGGGGACCTAGATCCGCTCAACAGCAGTGAGCTTGGAGCTTGAGGATACATAATAAGGTTAAATTCAGGAGTTTAGTTCTTAGTTGCTAGTTTACAAGAGACGTGAATAATTCAGAGAGGGAGACGTTTCCCTCTGTTTCACATCGGCTTTCTAGAAGTAAGGAAAAGGATGTGTTTTGTTAACATGCAACTTAAATGCACTGAAACAGAAGGATGTGCTGGTGAGGGCAACATTCATTAATGCCACTGAAAGGGTTCTCTTTTGCTGTTAAAGAATGAATGCTCTTACACTCAGAGATGGGTAAAGGAGATGGTGAACAAAGGCAGAAATCATGGCTTGGGCAAGATGAGAGAGATTAGAAGGACTTTCTGAAACGCCACTCTGAAAGGAGAGTTATCAAGGAGTTGACCAGAAGGTAGAGATTTGGACACCTAACCAAGTCCAACCACTGAATACGGTAGACTCAGTGGGATTGCTCAGGTTCCTTCCTCGATCCATGGTAGGGAAACTTGTCACCTTTCAGTATGGTCAATGAATTCTCTCGTTGGACTCTCTAAGTCTACCGTTTACATGACCTGAGGTATGCATAATTATATAACTGACTTTATTTGGTGTTAAGCCCTCCTCCATTGTCTATGGCTTACCTGTTAGAGATTCCGATATGGGTAAACTTGTAGTCATAAGTTGGATTCAGTCAGATTTCTTGGGAGAGCCTTAAGAAAAGCTCCCCAAGAAAGTATCGGTTTCTTTCTTTCCCTTTTTCCTTTCACTTTGTCTATTAGCTTTTCTGTCTTAACATAATTTTTCAGATAGGAGAAATCCAAGCTGGAAGTGAAGACCATATTTGACTGAAATGAGAGCTGGGAAACCACGGTCTCAGCTGAGAGCAGGTCTGAGATGGTTAACTCCTTAGTCAAAGGCTTCTGGGAAACTCCCCAACCTGATTGCTGCTCCTGAAGAAGAGGCTCTTGCTGTAGACGTGTGCGTAGGCCGTAAAAAGTCTATTGTGCTATTACATTGAAAACTCCTCAATAATCATTCACCTACTACATCACCCAGCAATATGCTTATGAAAGCTGTTTTCTTCCCGGAACTACAGGTGTCAGATGCATCAAAAAAGCAGAAGTGCCCTTTCAGCTCTTGTCTGTGCCATTCCTTGTCAATTTCATGCTGCCTGCAGCAGCAACATAATACCCAAAACAGCGATGATGTCACTGGAAGCGCTCCGTGATTGACAACGAAGAACCGTCAAGACCGAGGTGGCTCCTCAGAGAATTCAGACCTCCCTGGACGTCCTCCAGGGGCTCATGCCTGGATTTGGTGGACGGAGGAAGTGTTCTCTGCAGGAGAGAGTAGAGAGGAGAAGGGACAGAGGTGCTGAAGGGGGGTCAGTTCCTGCACAGGTAGGTAGAAGCAGGAGGGACTGAACATTGAGGTGCTGGTGAAGGCCTCTGTGGCAAGCCCCCAGGGCTCAGACATGTAGCCGTGGCAATGAAGCGCATCCCTTCAACGGGCACACTTGTTGAAATGTGCTGAAGGTAGCATTTGTTTGGAAATCCTTCTTCCGCCTTTGTTCTCAGACCCCAGCATTCATTTTCACAGGCCGACGGCCATCCGTAACACCGCAGGGAAACCCTACTACTGCAGCAATTCAGAGTGCCAGGCCTTGCCAGATGGTTACACAGAATTTTAAAAAATCCATGCACAGATAAGTTCTAAAATAAAAACGGATAATGGCACAACTCTCACTAATTCACCAAATTGCCTTCTATTACTGCACGCTGCTCCAAATGCAGTCCCTGTCCGCCTGAATCTTTCTTCCCATCCATCTCCTCCTCTGAGAGCCCTTGCACCTCCTCTTCACTCAGGAGCCCCGTCACTTCCTAAAGGACCAGCTCGTCTCCACAATCTCCTGCACGTCATCTAGACGATTCTTCATGTACAGAGCCCATGCTTCCTCAGAAGCCCCTTACCTACCTTTTTAATTTTTAATTTTTACTAATCCTGGCTGTCCTTTTGTATCTTTGAAAAAATCTCATTTCTCCTCAATAGATGCTAAACACCTTGACCTACTGGTCATTTTTCAATAGTAACCTTTCCGGAGCCACCTAAAATAGCCCAGTAGAAAACACCCTATATGGAATTAATCAGGGACATTGAAACGAATGGCATTAAAAATGAGTAACCTAAATTAAGTCTGATTCCAACTAATGTTTACTATTCAGGAAATGTCCACATATCTGTGTGTTTCAGCTTCCCTTTGTGTACATGCATTTCGAGGTATAGATTGCTGATACTTTTACCAAAAAATCCCTAGTTTTGAATATGAACACCTCATATTGATTTATGCTTTTAACCTAACGACTTGCAGCACACAAATTACTTTCAGTCCATTCAGAGCCCTCAGACCATACTGAGGCATTTCCCGCCCTGCCTGAACCAGGTGCTTATTGGAACATGCGTCAGCCAACAAAGCCTGATGTGGTTGATACATCAAGGTCATTCTAAACTCCAGAACCAGCGTGTAACTGAAACTCTACCAAGACGATTAGAAATCAAACTTGTATGGCCCCCCTCAAGGCCACCCTTAAAACCACGTAGCTCAAGACAAGAACGTGAATGAGATGTGTCTGGCATATGTCTAAATACTTAAGTTGCGGATGCAGCTGACAGACTTCACAAAACCATCTTCATTGACTTATTGCAAGGATTAAATATGTGAATTCATGTGAAGTATGGAGACCTATACATGACACATAATGAGGACTCAATAATAAAGGTTAGCTTCGATTATTGTTGTTGTTAATTACTTCCTCTTCCTGGGAGCATTGCTTGATGAATAAATGAGTCTGCGAACGACTCCCTGGCCGGAAGGCTTCTCAGGACCTCACCTTCTTGGAGTGGCCTTTTGATGTACTAGAGAATTCCCAAGAGGGTGGCTTCAAGGCCATCAGATGAAAAGATGTAACAGAAATCCCTGGCACAAACAAAAGACGGCAGCACTGGAGCTTCCACGGGCATTAATTATGTAATGAGTTTAAAAATGAGCATTCTGAAATAATTTATCTTAAATTGTATATTTATATTTATGTACACCAAGCTAAATAAAATTCAACTGCTAGAGGAAGGGGTGAAGGGAAAAGTGATTAAAATCAGTAATTTTGCTACTTTGGGATTAATACTTTGGCTTAGTAATGCTATCACTTAAAACTAATGAGGTCAATATACATTTCTAGAAACCATCAACAATATCTTCTAAATTATACTTGTGGTTCCTAGTACTGCTAAAATTAATGGTCTTGTAAAATTTCTATTTTAAGAATATATCTTCAAGTACTAAAAACTCTACCATAAATTATTTTACATAAATAATTATTTTAAAGAATCAGTAAAACTCTTTCAAAGTTTTTCTAACTAACAAGCAATTTTTTACAAAGTTGCTTAAGGATTAATTTATGAAAAATATCACTATTGTAGTAATTTTTTAAAGGACTATCTTTTCTATTAAAAGTTTTAATTTAATTTTACAGGCTGTGACTTTATAAATAGAACAATCTGTTTTAAGTGGACAAGGTGAAGTATATAAATGACATTATTAGTGATGCTGCTAACAAGTTTTGAACTATGCATAGTTACACACGACTAAACTCAAACCAAAAAGGATATAAATCCAACAGGAAATGAATGATAGGGGTGGCAGAGTTATCACTTCCTTGTCCAAGGTGCAAATAGATCTAATTATTGAGTAATATTTGCATCTTCTTGCACCTCATATTGAAACACATGTAACAATGAAATTGGCTTTAAAATATCAATGATACTCATACATATAAAAGCAATTAGATGTATCTAACTTCCTCTTAATACAGTATACTAACCTATGGGTCTGGAAGCCAATGCTCATTCCTAATGCTGAGGAAACTGGTAAAGCATCATCCAGATCAAGCAACTGCATTTTAAAATATGAAGGAAGTGTGCTTACAGGATAGAAAAGGCAACTTTATTGACACTCATTGGGGGCTGTTGGCCACACCTGCCAATTAGCATCACCTCGACATGGGCTGTCCTGTCTTAGGTAGATACAACGTTTCCAAATAATTCTACACTTGTAAAACTTGCCTTCCTTAATTCACTGTACTGGTTACATATTATCCAACAGCCCTATCCAGCTCTTTAGGACCTGGTAAATCTTTTACCAAGAATTTCCTTTTTGTGGGTAGTCTCAACTCCAGCCTTCATGAACAGAAGGAAGGAAGACTGTTACCTTAGTCAGGTGGGGTGCTAATAGACAAGTAGACTTAGAAGGGTTCAAGCTTAATCAATTTGAGTTCAAATCAGTTCAATCTATTTAAAACATCTAACTCAGTGCCTACCTGAGCCAGACATTAGCCAGACAAAGGAGGGCGGGGAAGCACCTGCCTAAAAGGTCTGACATCCTGCATAGTGCTCCCACTGAGCTGCTCCTGAGAATCTCCTGCTGGAACCCAGCAGGTAAGGATTGCTGTGGGGTGAACTGTGTCCCCCAAAAGAGATGCTCCAATTCCATATATATATATATATATATATATATATATTATGCTACCTGTGAATGCAGCCCTATTGGGAACTAGGATCTTTGAAGGTGCAATTAATTAGTGTGAGAACATACTGGAGTTGTGTTGAATCTGCCCTAATGTAGTAACCAGGAACCCTGGTGGTGGAGAGGCTGTGAGTGGGGCCGTGGTCCACAAGGCTGGCAGTTCAAACCCGCAACCATTCCTTGGTGAAAGACAGAGCTTTTTACCCATAAAACAGTCTCTCAGAAACCCACAGACATCATTAGGAGTCATGAGTAGTAAGTGTGTTTTGGATTTTGAAAGTAGTAAAATTGCTGCCGTAATAAAAGAAAAGAGCCATCGTGAGAAAAGTAAGAGGAACACATGAAGACAGTTGCATGTTGCCCCAAGTCAAGGAATCATGGGCTTACCAGAGACTGGTAAAGACAAGGATGCTTTTTCGGTCTGGACCTTCAGATGGAGCATGGCCTACTGATCACGTGGACTGCTAACCTCCAGAACAGAGAACAGTTTTCTGCTGTTTCCAGTCACCCGGGTTAGGGTACCTCCTCATTATGGCACCCTCAGAAAGCATATACATGACGCATTCTAATATTTTAGATTTGGGGGAAATGTGATCATGTAATTTTTAAAAATATGTTTATAAAATCTGAAAACAATCATTTGAATTTTAACAACGGTGGACAATTCTTAGCCCTTCTGTCACAGCTCTTAACAGAATACCAAAGCTGTGTTTGTGGCATGTATGTGTGCCTTTAGATTTTAAACACCAAGGACAGGTTGTTTTTTTTTCAGTGCAGTCTCTGTTCTTTGAAAACCCCATTATTTAATCCAAATCCAAGCAGTAAATTGTTAGTAAATAATTGTGAATGACTTGAGTTCAACTAGCCAATTTGATTTGATGTAAATAATTTTATAGAAATAATCAAAGTGAGTGGCAATGACTTAGAATCTCAAGCCCAATTTTTTAAGCTTCTTCCTTGTTCCCTTTGATAGTTCTGAATTAGACATTGCTAAAACAGGCTTTGTCCATTGTGACCAAACCAATGTCATTTCTAGATAATACATGACAAGTGTCCACATTGGGAACCTCAGAAACAAATTAAAGAACAGTATGTGCTACCTTGTTTCTGTCATTTAAAGATCTGCAGACAAACCTTCGATATCCCTTAATGTTATTAACTGTTGTTTATAATTACCTACTAATATCCAGCTACTTTACTTACCTTACAGTTCCTATGCTTCCTGGGCTTTTTAGTACCTTTTTATTTCTTCAGCCTGTATTCTAGACATCTGCGATGCTAAAATGACATGATTTAGGATTGTCTGGAATACTTTAGTGTCCATGTTCTTGAACTCAATGATACTTCATATTCTGTAGTCATGATTACATGCTAACTCATTATGCTCCCCAAAGTGTAAATAATAATAATAAATAATAAAATGAATAGGCAAAAACAGGACTCATGTGTGTTTTACTTGGCCCACAAATTGTGAAAAGTATTTATTAATATTTAAAAGAAGATGCTTTATGGGAAGCCCAAATGTCTGGTTTCCCTTGAACACACCATTGAATCACTGCTTTTAGTAACCTGATCGCACAGAGTACAGTTGCCCATTAGAATTGAACAATTAGAATTGGAAGCAGACCGCCACGTCGGTCTTCCCCAGCATGTCTGATGGGTTATAGCCACTGACATGTAGACATTTAGCTGAGTTCGTATTCATTATAGCCCCAACCCCACCCCTCACCCTTAAAAAATCCCACTGCCAACTAGTTGATTCTAGATAAAGCAACTCTATAGACCAGAGTAGAACTCTAACGAATGGAGTAGAACTCGAAACATTCTGAGACTGTATTGATGGGAGCAGACAGTCTCATCTTTTTGTCCACGGAGGGGCTGAGTCAAGCTGTGGACCTTTCCATTGGAAGTCATCACTCTGTGTAACAAAGCCCAAGGGAGAGTTTACTATCTACTTTTAGCAAATGAGAATATATATCCACTTTGAACAACAGCCATCAACACTGGATGCCTATTTCATTGCACTTTGACAATTTACTTAATTTTGCAAATATTGCATAAACTTTTTGGATACAAGGACCCACCACGTTTTCTCCTTGGTAGCACAAGTAATTGAAGGCATCTGAGTTTTCTAACATCATCCATTCATGTAGATATATGCTCAAAGCTTATTCTGGAGGACTATTTAAGTTTGTTTTGTTTTGGTTAGGAATCCTGGTGGTGTAATAGTAATGTGTTGGACCGTTAACCACAAGCTAAGCAGTTCAAAACTACCAGCTTCTCTCTCTAGGAGAGGCTTTCTACTCCTGTAAAGAATTAGTTTCGGAAAACCCAGAGAGGCAGTTCAACTTTGCCGTAAGAGTCATTATGAATTAGCATCAACTCAATGGCCATGAGTTTCTTGTTTGGCTTTTTGTTTTGTTTTTTAAATTAAGCTTTGAGCTGCTAACTGTATGGTCAACAGTACAACCCAGCAGCCCCTCCACTGGAGAAAGCAGCAGCCGTCTGCAGCCGTAGAGATTTACCGTTTCGGAAACCTTGCCACACAAATCTCTATCCTGCAGGACAGCTGTGAATCAGAATTGCCTTGATGGCTTCGAGTTTGGTCTGGTACTTCAAGAATCAGATGCTCCATGGAGTGTCACATGGCATATGAAACCCGACAAATTTAGTGACTACATACAGAAACGATCATTTTGCTTTCCCTTCTGCTACCCCCAGTCTCCCCTTTAACCATGTCCCTGGGTGTGTTACAATCTCTAAAAGGATAAACAACAAGAACAATGCATCGCACCTTTGTACAGTGGTCACTGGATTTATGATTTCTTTGTTTTACAAAAAATCTCAGACCAAGTGAGCTGGTGCAGATGCGGCACAGTGTAACTCCTGAGCTCATCTGGGTGGGATTAGAAGGAAGGAGATTTGAATCGCTGTAGCCTATATCCTTCTTCCCAACCAGGGTTTTCAGCTCTCTAAACTGCTATCCTATGTGCTGCCTTCCACAAAGATTTGAAATTCATCAAACAGACAAAGTGTATATTTAATACTCACATGAGGGAATACAGAATGCCTTTCAATACATCAAACTCCTAAACCTTTTACATCCTTCATTTTTAAGCTACATGGATTTTGATTTGTACAATTTTAAAAATATTCTGAAGCATAGTCAATCTAACAGTAAAAAGCACTGTTGCACAGTAAGAAATCAAGAAATACAATTCAGCAAACCTGGTCTAGTTGGTCCCCAGGGAAGCTTTTTTCCAATTCGGTTTGTCATAGCCCAGATCCATCATGTCATGCTAGCCTAAGCCACTGCTGCTGTCTTTCATTTCCCCCCGCTTTTTTGGCACACTCCAACTATTTTCTGTTAAACTAGTGCTGTCACAAGAAAACATATAAAAATGCTATTTTGCAAACACACTGTTTGGTTCTCTCTTGAACTCTCCAGAGCTAGGATTTCTCTCACTGTCTTATTCAGGGGTGAATGTTGACAGATCACTGAACCTTGCCGTCGGTGGTGACAAGCTTGATGTTGTTCTGAGCAAGGTAGAGGAAAAATAACCAACATAATAATAATAATAAATTTTTTTTTAAAAAGGTTTCTGTGCCTTGCGAGTAGAAGGTTCTTCGTTCAACAACAAAGACTGATGTTCAAAGATGATTAGCTTACAGGCATTTCAGAGAATTCTGGTTGTGGCAGCGGTTGGGTGCCTTGCTACTGGGTGAAATATGCACTCCCCAGAGAACAAAGGCAACAGCACGCCTCTTCTGCTGAGACGGCACCTTTAATAATTCCATGTATTTATCAGTATGTGTGTCAAGATCTTAGATATTTTGCCCTTCAGGTGAAGCTAGGGGAGAATGAAGTAGAGAGAGTCTTAAGTAGTCCTTTAAGGTATCTGCAAGGAACAAAAAAATGTCCCAAGGTATCTAGGGGAATGAGGAAAAAACATTCTTGTGGATGAAAACGTACACAGAGCTCACACACATGCACACACGCAGACTCACAAACATCTCCAAAGTTTCTAAAGAGAAAAGTGAATCGACTTTGGGTTATTCATAAAGCCCCAAGAGAAGATATTGCTCCAAAAAATTGCAAAATGCTATTTTTTTCACATTCGAATCAGATAAATCTAAAGACTTCTATCTTTTGAAAAGTTAAAGCTGAAAAAAAATGATGTAACTTATTTTCTCAAATAAGACCAAGCTGTGTGTGCTGTTGCCATGGGATTTTGCCTGCACAACCACTCTGCATATTGTGTACGTGCCTCCAAAGGAACATGAGTGGATCTGCAGTCAGGAGATGCAGGATGTGCACAGGACTCAACAGTGCAGGCATGCATATGAGTGACGTTATCCCCATGGCCCGTGGCCCAGAATGACACCTGTCACCATGCAAAGCAGCTGTATGTACATGGTACTTTTCCCATGTGGGCTTATACTGGACAGGGTTCTTTGTGCTTCTCATCAAATGCAAAACGCATTCACACAGTGTGTGTGAAGGTCCCAGAATGATCAGAGAATGCCAAGGACCTGAGTTAGTTCGGTCTGAAGTAACAGGGCATGAAGCATCCTTCCCGTGGCACAGGAGAGGCAGCTTTCCAAGAGAGAGCCCCTGAACCAGAAGCCTCAGACGACACTTCCCACAAGAGCAGAAGCTTGCGAGAGCACACCCTGGCTTCCCCATTGTTTCTGAAGTTAGTTTCCAGTGCCTCGTCCGTGACACCAGGTGTTTTCAGGGGGATGTCATAGTGTGGCCCCACGTCTGCAGTTGAGCCAAGTTGAAGGCAAAATAGCCTTTGGGAAGGGAAGGAAGCAGTTGTCATAAGGAACTCCACTGCTGGATAATCACCCAAAATCAAACCATGTCTGCCAAGTCACTCCTGGCTCATAGCGACCCTATAGGACAGAGTAAATCTCCTCCATAGGGTTTCCAAGGCTGCAAACCTTCACGAAAGCTGCGTATCTCACACTTCTTCAGTGAGCAACTGGGGGGTTCCAATCTCCTACCTTTGGGTTAGTAGCTCGGTGTGTAAGTCACTGCCCAGCCAGGGCTCTACCTGATAGCGTAAGTCCAGTCTTTTCTATTTGTGAGTACATTATCCATCGATGCCAAGAGCAATCTGCCTTCCCTCAGTATAAAATCACGTGTGGTGTTACTTCAACGAATATCAGTGCGTCAATTCCAGCCCATAGCCACTCTACACAGGCGTTCAGAGACTCCTCTTCTGCAATCCAGCTGGCCAGTTTGAATCACTAATCCTGAGGCTAGCAGAGCAAACCTTACCCCACTCTTCCAACAGGGAGACTCAAATCGTCACTAGGCACATTTTCTGTCAATCCTGGATCAAAATAGTCCACACAAGCCTACATAGCCAGGCAATTACAGTAACATGCAGTAGATTCATCCCAATGGTAAAGTGTCACTTTTGTTTAGTTTTGTATTCCTTTTCAGAGGACCTGGCCAAGCCATTCTCCCACAGATATTTGGACACACACAAATTGTACATTTACAGCCTAGGGTAAATTCCACACGTTTATCTCTCTACCTGTCTATCTAACAGCCATCTGTATCTATCTAGACATGTATATGTAAACTCATGTCTTGCTGCCTAATTATTTCCTTTTTACTAAAACTCCCTTATTTGCCCAGATACTGACATTTTACTATTTTCATTGCCTCCTCAAACCACAACAATGTTCATTTTTAAGAAATTAAAAGGAAGCAATCCACTGACATCTACAGTAGTTCATTATATGTAACTATGTGTACACACACACACACACACACATACACAAGAACATGTGTTCATGTTGTATTGCACTACGCTCAGAACTGAAAATCCCCAAAAAGGTCAAATCAAAGAGTAAATTTAAAATGTTTAAATGGTCACATTTGCATGTGCTCACCTATTTCATGTGGGTAAAATGAGTGACAGATAAACTCTGACCAGAAGTTGGTACAGCACATCATGGTATATTAGGAAGAATAATCTTTGATAAAATCAGAAAATTAGGATTTCAGACTTCAGTTTTACCATTAAAAAATGTTTTAACTGCTTTCATAGCATTATTATTGATCTCCATTAAAAGTACAATCAGACCACACTTCACAACAAGCTACAATGTGGGTCCAATGCTGCATCACAAGGCAAGCACTCCGGATACTCACACACACTTGACAAATGTAAACAAAACAGAAAAAGAATAAATCACAACACTGAGATTTGGTTCCGAAAAGTTTTTTCCCTTCATGAATTTTCATCTCAAATCTCAGAGAAAATTTTTTTAAGACTTTAGTGAAGTCAACATTTAAAAATATTGTATGGAAGTAAAATTATTTTCTCTACATGTAAAGGGCATACAATGGTTCAATGTTTCAGTTTTGATGTAAAACTACACTCTTGCTCAAACACTCTAAAGATAGAGTTTTATTAGGACTGGCAAGAATGATACCAACATATTCATGGCTTGATTCCATCTGTATGGAATATGTAAATCTTCCTCCAAATATAGTCTTTCAAAGTTTTGAAATGCTTGTGCTCTGGAAATCTGAAGTACAATAAACTGATACTCTATTAACATAGGGAATTTATTTCCTCAATAAAAAATATGAAAACTCTTCTCAAAGCCACTGTATGCTCTCTAATGATTTTTAAATGAATGCAAACAGATTAATATCAACTCTAAAAATTCAGAACCCATGGTATCGCAATATTTTATGCAATGCATTTTCCATTTTCATCCTTAGGGATAACCCTAATCTAACCAATGATTCCCCCGACCCAAGTACTTGAAGACAACTCCTCCTCCTAAGGCATTAACTCAAGGCCAGACTCACCGCCATGGAGTCAATTCCAAGTTTGAAAGCCCCGAGAGGGGTGTTCCCACCTATCACACTTCAGAGAAGCAGGTCTCCTCATAGCTCTCCCGAAGAGCATCTACTGGGTTTGTGCCACCCAGGGTGCAACTGACAGCTCAGTATGGACCTGACTGCATGGCCAGGCCACTCTTTCCTGACACACACACTACAACATGGAAGTGGAGCAGGATCTTTTGAGCTACGTGGCTCATTTAGTTGATTTATTGAGTTGTTCATCCACACACAGATTTTCCATTCATTTTTTTGTTAATACCAACATAACCCAGTTTTTGTCTGCTTTTATTGTTCTTTATGTTTTCAAAGTGCCCTTTGCAATGTCTGAAAATGTGCCTAGAGTGCAAAGTATTTCTTTAACTTTTTTAATTTTCTCAGTATTCGGTTTACAAGTAAAAGTCCCAAGTGTAGTGATAGTGAATCAACATAAAAACATTCTTTGTAAGTTACCGTCAGATGGATTTGCATGTGCTTAATTTCATCTGCACGTGGTTTTTTGATGTCTTTAAGAGATCTTGACACCAGCGTGCTTTATGTCATCAGCATGGCATATCTCTGAATCAACCTCCGAAGATCTAATTTAAGAAGTCTGTACCCCCACCCAAGCACAGTTTATTGAAATAACTTTGTTATAAGCAACTCAAATGTGCAATACCCTCCCCCCCCACCTCCTCAAAGAGAAGAAGAAATGAGAATTAGAGACACATGGTTAGAAATGTGTCCCTTTAGGCCTAGGGAATCTTAGTGGAAGAAAAAAAGTGTACGTTGAACCTGAGTATTTTGGAAGGGCCAGAAATGTTTCATTGTTTTGTAGCTCTTTGTTACTCCCCACCCCGACCACTGATTTGGAATGGGTAATTCTTAATGTTAGATAATTCGTACATGTGCTAGCTCATGTAAGTCATTTGATATTACTCCAGAACACTGCGTTAAGTTATCAAAGTTTTGGAACGGGTCCACTCTGGGGTTGCTCTGTTAGTTCCACTGTGATTTTCATCATGGTGAGTTCTCTTATAGCAGTGTCCTTTTCAATTTTGTTTCCCAGTTATCTTTTCTTAAAAATCATTTGATTGGGGGCTCATACAACTCTTATCACAATCCATACATACATCAATTGTATAAGGCATATTTGTATATTCATTACCCTCATCATTCTCAAACGATTTGAAAATAAACCCCTGGCATCAGCTCCTCATTTTCCCCCTCCCACCCTGGTCCCCTCACCCTCATGAACCCTTCATAATTTATAAATTATTATTTTGTCATATCCCACACTGTGCAATGTCTCCCTTCACCCACTTTTCTGTTGTCCGCCCCCCAGGGAGGAGGCTATATGTAGATCCTTGTAATCAGTTCCCCCTTTCCACCCCACCCTCCCTCCCCTAATTATCTTTTAGTTCAGAGACTGTAGCTCAAAAACTCATTGTTATTGAATCAATTCCAATTCGTGGCGACCCTGCAGGTTGGACAAGAACTACCTCCTTCTAAGGCAATCCTTCTTTGTGGTATCAGAACCCCTCGTATGTCTCCCTCAGAATGGCTTGCGGGGTTTGAACCACCGGTGATCAGGCAACATGGAACTCCCTAGGACACCCTGGCAGATCTGGGGATGACGAGGCTATATGCAAACTTTCTGCTGCTTCCACAGGGTTCCACTTTGTTTAATAGCCATTATTAAAGCATCGGATAGACTTCACAAGTGAGGGTTGCTATTGTTTTGTTTTGTTTATCTGCTAAATTTCTGACAAATATGATTCTTTTTTTCTACATGATGACCATTGGGTCGCACTTCCAAAGAAGAACAAAGGCTCCCAGCTCCTCAAGCATGAATGTGAACAGCTGCCATTCCAAGAAAACTGGAGGAGAGCTACCGAACCAAGTGGCTGGAGGAGATCCACGTATGTACCCGTTCTGAAGAACGCTGACCAATAGGAAGCTCACGTTGTGGAACAACGCCATTGCTGTGACATGCAAGTAAAACGTTGTGAAAGATCATCCACAAACATTTTCAGCAGTCCATTCTGGGAGCTGCCCGGAAATCGGGTTGGATTTGGAAGATGACGTCACTAGCACAAGGGACATCATTGCTGACGTCAGAGGGGTGTTGGCTGAGAGCAGAGGATACCAGCATTAGGTTTACTGGTGCTCCATTGACTACGCAAAGCATTCGATTGTGTGAACCATACCCATATCCTTGAGAAGATTTTTTCCCGTTCAGGAAATCCAGAACATTTCATTGTAGCCTGCTGGACCCAGCACATAACAGCTGTGCAAGTAGAACAAGGGACGATGGCATGGGTTAACATCTGGAAAGGTGTGTTTCAGAGTTGTAGCCTCTCTTCATTCTTAATCAACCTGTATGCTGAGATAATAATCAGAGAAACTGGACTATATAAAGGAAAACATGGCATCAAGATTGAGGGAGTCTTATTAACAACCTGCAGTATGCCAATGAAACAACTTCGCTTGTTGAAAGTGAGGAGGATATGAAATAATTGCTTACAAAGATCACAGATGGTATAGCCATTATGTTACTTCACGATGGATGGCAACTCAAGGTAAGCAGACTCAAAATCCTCCCAGCTGGATCAACAGGTAACATTATGATAAAAGGAGACCAGATTGAAGTTGCAATGGATTTCATTTTGCTTGGATCCATAATCAGTGGTTATGGAAGCAGCAGCTGTCAAGAGATCGAGTGATGCATTGTATCGGGTAAATCTGCAGCATACACAAAAATGAGGTGTTGTAAAGCAAGGATGTTAATTTGAGGGCGTAAGTGTGCCTGATGCAAGCCAAGCGATTTTCAATCGCCTCATATGCATGTGAAACTTGGACTTTAAATAAGACTGAACAAAACTTGATGCCTTTCAATTATGGTGCTGGTGAAGGGTCCTGAAAGTCCTGTGGACTGCCAAAAGAACAAAGAAATCTGTCATGGAAGAAGTACGATCAGGACAGAATGCTTCTGAGAAGCAAGGATGAGGAGACTTTGTCTGACATATTTTGGATATGTTGTCAGGAGAGAGCAGTTCCTGAAACAGAAGAAGACCCTCTAGGAGATGGATTCGCACAGTGGCTGCAACAATGGGCTCCAGCACAGGAACAATGTGAGGATGGCCCAGCATTGGCAGCGATTACTTCTACTGCATATATGGTTGCCACGATTTGGCACCAACCGAATGGGACCTAACGAGAGCAATTCCTTGACCATCCCAGTTCCCAGATTTCAAGGATGGGTGCTTGAATACATATTTCTATTCTTGAAAATATGAAATTAAATCAGGAAGAGGTGGTGGTTTGGGGAAAAATAAGGTATTTGGAATATGTATTTTGAAGAGCCAGGCAATTATCAAAGTAGAAATGTCCAGTGAACTGTTGGAGATAAATAACTCTATTTATCTCCAACTGAAGAAAAGGATTGGTGGAAGATATTTGGAAATTATTCAAGTGAAGGCATAGCTGAAGTTATAAAAATGGATGAGTTCTCCGAAGAAAAATTTTGTAACAACAAAACAGAACGTCAACAGCTGAGCATAGAAAAATATCTACAATTATAATGCAAAGAGAGAAAAGGGAGCTAGAAAGGAAATAATAAGAAAGAAAAGGAGTAATACATTTAACTTATTATTTTCCCAAATGTTTGGATTTGTTTTAAACAGAAAGATGTGCATTAAATCAATATTGGGCATGTCATCTTTAATGTTACAGGTAGGCACAAAATGTCTTTGTGCCTTGGCATAAGAGCAGCCAAAGCTCACCCGCCCAGACTTGTCATAGTCCTGATTGTAACAAAGCCTCACAGCATTGATTACCACAGCCATAAGGTTTGCACATATCTATTTGTGCAAATATTCATATAACATAAAGTAGACCCAGGTATTTCATGTTTTTTAATTTGAAAACACTAACTTTAAAAATATCTGAACTGCATTTCCAACTTTCTTTTTCAATTTCTGATTGAAGATTGGCCACTCCTATTTTAAACATATCGCTTAACTATGTAAATGATGGGGGAGCCATCCTAACTGATTCTGAAAGTTTTACTCTCCATTTTAGCAATTTCAGACGAAACAGTGCACATTGAAGAATGCAGTGAGAACAGAACAGTGTGAAATTATTGATCTTTTGCCATGTGAAGTTTCACAAGTCCTTGCAGAAACTTACAAGTTAGCTACAGGGCAAAATTTGATCATTTTAGACAGGGATTGAATATTTTGCCTTGAAAAATGCTAGCAAAAAAATTACCTAGGGAAGAAAATCACAAATTGTCAAATCATTTGGGCACAGAAAGTCATCAACTTTATGAGGTGAGTGACAATTTATACTCTATGCTGAGCTTTCATGGCAAACCATGACAAATTGAGAATCAATACTCCTAAATGATCAGCTCCCAACAACGGATTGTTTGCACAGGGTTGTGACCAGCCATTGTGTAATGCCACTGGAGATCAGCGGGAGGCAGCACTTAAGGACATATAAAAAAGAGGACGGAGAATGGGAACGAGCCAAATTTGCAAGTAGTATGTCAGGGAAGAAAGAACAAGAGCTTTACATGCAGGCAGACCCGTCTCCAAATGTCAGCTGGACCATTTTTCAGCGAAGGATTCCTGGTAGTGCAGTGTTTTAGCATTCCGCCGGTAACCCAAATGTCAACAGGTGCAGCTTGCCACGAAAGATGTGGCAGTCTTGAACTTCCCCTGGGAAACGCCATGCCATGGGACAGTGCTGTGCAATCCCATGGCGCTGCCATGAATTGGAGAGGCCTGGAGGGCAGTGGGCTCAATCTTAGGTGTGAACTATGCGGTGACATTGGGAACCATGGGAAAGCTTGAGAAGCGCAACCATTCTGTGATTGAAAATCGCCTGCTTCCTGTCGCACCTTGCCTTCTCATCTTTGGGCTAAGGGCTGACGCATTGCCGAACTTTTGACTGTTTGGCACAGCGCTAGTGGGTGCTTATATGTATTTTTTGACCGCGCTGTCTTTTGACTGGTAGATAACCTGGGGAAGTGACTTTCCGTTTTAGAGGCTATCCCATGGCGCCATTTGCCAGTGTCCTTTCATCACTACCATTCCAGTAAACTTGGCTTGAGTTTTATTCTATACTTTATCTTTGCATTTGAGTTGTATGTTGTCTCCTTCTCTCCAAAACCATCGATGTGTCAGTGGTAGGCAGTAGTGTGCAATGGGAGCAAATAACCAGACCCTCACTCCCCGACAGCACGGCTGATGGATTCCAACCCCAACTTCTCCTTAGTTAACAGGTGAGCGCTTAACCATTTGGGAACCAGAGCTCCTTAAAAGTTCTTTAGCCTCTCTAAATTTCAGTTTTGTCGTGTTTAAAATGGAGGAATTAAGACCCCATACACTGTATCTCATGTTGGGAAGTGAGTATCATACAATGCCCTATTATTAGAACAAACTGTTCTTATACTGTGGTAAGATTTAAGTGGAGGCCCAAATTCTAATCTGTTTACTTGTTGTATTTACATAAATGTACATAGACAGATACACCTAAATTTATATTTTTACTTACATACACGTCTGTATCTTTATACCTGTATATATAATTTTTACTTTCTATTTCCTCCTACTTTTTCATTTTTCTTTCCTCCTACCCCACTATTATGTGTATCCATCGTTCACTTCTCAGTAATTCCTCTGTGATACATTTCAGTTGATTAAACATGACCAGGAACACTATACCCTCCTCACCATCAATTTTAGAACCCTACTATTCCCCTGTCCCTGTCATTTTTGGCTCACCACTCACCTCCCTCCATCTCTGGGGTTACCTTCCCCTATATCTTGGGTCTAAAAGGCTTGTAGTTAAACAAGTGCCCCTCTAGCAGGGAAGCAGCAAAGCCCACATGGAGGAAGCACACCAGCCTGTGTGATCATGAGGTATCGTTGGGAATAGGTATCAGCTGTTCAAAAACAAGCAGTCAAATTGATGAGTAGGAGTGTGGACAAAGTGGAGATCCAAAACCCACCTATAAGTTAACTTTGCAGTCCCTCACAGAAGGAACACATGGAAAAGAGGATAAAGCCAGGGTGCAGTATAGCACTGATGAAACACATTACCATCCTCTAGCTCTTTAGTTTCTCCCCTTACTATTATGGTCTTTGTTTTACCTCAATATCTTGTGAGATCTGCATATGTTTATATATATAGTTAAGAGTGTGCGATGAATTTAAACCAAAAGAGATAACCCTTCAGCAACAATAACGGGAGTAATGATTCCCTGAGGATACAGGAAAAGAGAGGAGGGAAATGGGGGAAACAGGAGCTAATAGCATTGATGACTGTATAACCCCACCTGAGGTGAGCAAACAACAGAATTGTATGTGAATGGATATATTGGATGGTGTGTAAGTTGCATAATTTCATGTCAACTTGATAAATAGAATGTAGGGGCAGAGCCTAGTCTGTCAATCAGGTAATAAGATAACACCTACCAGGAGGCTTCTGGGAATTTCCTCTTATTCTCCTGGGAGGAAGACCACACACTCTCTCTGCTTCATATTGTTGACAAGCCACATGAAATGCTATGCTGTTAGCAGCCAGAGCCCTGGAGCTGGAGTAGCCCCATAGAGACCCGCACCAGCATTGAGATGCTTCCTTGACCACAGGATCTACAAGACTTTCTACCCACCAGCCTGAGATCTGTCTGCATTGGGCATCATTCCATGTGCTTCATGAGCCTAAAGTGGAATTTATTTATGGACTTGTATTGGACATATGAGCTAATATCAGACTTATGGACTTGATTTGGTCTGGGCTGGGTTGTTTTCTCAATATATAATTGCTCTTTGATATAAAGCTCTTTCTTACACACATACGAATGTCTCTGGATTTGTTTCTCTAGTCAACCCAGTCTAACACGAATCCGGTAAGATATGGCAAAATAATAAGAAGAACATATAATAAGAATAATAAGAGTTCCTGGGGGTGGGGGTAGGATGAGAACAGAGGGGATAAAGGGGAGCTGATATCAAAGAGTTCAAAAAGAAGAAAATGTTTGTAAACCAATGGTGGTAACAATAGTACAATTATGCTTGATCTAATTGACTTATGGAATATTATAACATCTGTAAGAGCTCTGAATAAATTGATTTTAAATAAATAAAATGTTGGAATTACTATTTACCTAAAGAATATCAGTGGTCCACACCAATGTTGGAAGTACACACTTGTGAAGCAAAAGGGAAGCAGTCTGGACCAACCAGTCACTCTCTGGAGAAAATGTGGCAGTTTCCTTCCGCAAACACTACAAGATCAAGCAACTGTATGAGGCACTCTAATTCTGACTGGACTCAAGAGCATCCAATTTGATTTCCTTTGCTTGTTTGTTCACTATTTACCTTGCCATGATTGCTGTAAACAGTAATGCTACTGTATGAGTGGCACGTGCATGGATCATATTATATTTCTATTGCTTCATCATCAACATCACCATTAAATAATCATTGTTATTATTATTTTCCATGGAGCTAATCACAACTCATGATGCCCTTATGTGAGCACAATAGAAGAATTCCCGGATGGTCAGTCCTGTCTCCTAAAGCCTCTCTGGGTATTTCTGAACCCCAACCTTTTGCGTAGTAGTTGAGCACTGAACCATTTGTACCAACAAGGGTTCCTGGAAGAATCATTTGTTGGAGGACACACTGAAACTATGTAGACATTTGGGGTCAGGAACTAAATGTATGTATATAATAAGTAAATATTTTGTACAGGCATGCATTTATGAACAAGGGTAAAATGACTGGAAAGATATTTTTTGAGTAATAATCAGAAGACAATTAAAAGAAATAAGGTTTTTGTACACAAGTATCCCCAGCATACAGCATACAGAGGTACTACAAATCCCACAAACTACAGCATACTGAGTTACTACAAATCCCACTTAAGACCATCTTTCTTTTTTTTATTTTGTACATTATCATATGGAATATGTACTGCATACGATGTTGCAGAGCAGTTTGCTGATTTTATTATTCTCAGATGTAATATTTACAACACCCAGAGACAAATATAGATCAGATTTATAAAGACATTGAAAGTAAAAGACAATGAAAATAGAGAAATAAAACCCCATCATTAGTTAAGAAGCTCCAATGGTGGATGTTAACCTTATTGAATCCCATCTATAATAAGTTGATTTAGTTTGGAAATGAAGAAGTTACATAAGCTTCTGAATATTGGATTCATTGAAGATTTTAAAAATAATTTTGGCTAGGTAGCACATTTGTATAATTCAGCAATCAAAAAGCATAAACTGGAATAAAATGAGAAGTTTTTTTTCCTTTCTTTTCTCTTTTCCTCAACAGAACTAAGAATTTTGAAACACAGAAACTAGAATATTTGGAGTCGATCGCTAACTGCTTGGAAGAAAGACCTGGAAATATGCGTCTGAACAAACTGTCACTGAGAGCCCAATAGAGCTCACTTCTCCTCGAGCGACTGCTGCTAGTGTGAGTATCCCTAACTGAAAGCGAGGACTGTGATCATCAAGCAGCGTGCCAATTGCCAAATTACTAAAGTGCAGTAATCCGGGGGCACCATAAGAAATAAACAAAAAATAAGCCAGTACCTTTTGAGTCCATTCCCACTCCTGGGGACTGCATAATTTCAGAATAAAATTGTGCTTCAAAAAATTTCCAGTGGCTGTGACTTGTTTGTTTTGGGGGGGAAGTAGATCACCAAGTCTTCCTTGGTGGTACCACTGAGTCCATTTGAACTACCAGCCTATCGGTGAGCAGCCAGTCGCTCAACCACCAGCCCATCTACCGCCTAGTGTTTTCATTAACATAATGCAGACTTGTTTTCCATCGTTGAGAGAGGGAAGATAACGCAGCCCCATTGGAGAGTGCCACGAGTTTTCTGAAGGCAATTTTTTTTAAGAAGGAAGGCATGGTTGTTAGAGCTTGCTCCTCTTTCAATCTTGCTTCAGTTCAGCTGTTATGGTCTCTATGGATCTTATATGACAGAGGAAAACTGCCTTTTAGATTTTGCGAGGCTGTAAAGCTTTATGGAAGCAGGACACTTCGTTCTCCTGTGGATTCCGACCACCAATCTTTCAGTTAACTACTACACTACTAGGCTCTTAATAATTTAATTAGCACTTTTGATATATAATTTTCCATGAATTATCTCCCTTGATGAACGAATAGTAAGAAAAATCTTATTATAAAGGAATATTTTAGAAGATTCGTGATTATTCGAGGACATTAAAAATACAGCTGCTGTCAACTCTGACTCATGAAAGCTCATGTGTGTCACACAAAATTGTACTCCTTATCGTTTTGGGTGACTGGTTTTGTGGAAGTCCATTGCCAGGCCTTTCTTCTGAGGTACATCTGGGTGAACTCAAACTTCCAAGCTTTTGGTTAGCAGCCAAGTCTATTCATTGCACCACTCAAGGACTGACTCCAGTTCCCAGCAGTCTTTAGGCCACTTACCTTAGAATGCACTGGGGTTTGGCAATTATACTTTTTTAAATTCAGCTAGAGGAACAACTTTAAAAGCTATGATCAACATCTTAGCACCTTATTCACATAATAAATCCAGTTTCACATAGCAACGTTTTTGTTTGTTTGTTTGCTAACTATTCATGAATCTGTGGAGTCACAGAGCATCTTGATCTACAAAGGTTCTGAATGCTGTGCTAGTAACTGAAAAGTTGGCAGTTGACACCCACTAACAGCTCTATGGTAGAAAAGGCCTCATGATCAGCTCCTGTGGCCATTCCAGGAAACTCCTGCAAGGAAGCTCTGCTCTTTCCATGGGGTCACTAGGAATTAGAAGAAGCTAGACAGCACACAGCGGTGCCAACAGGACTTTCTACCAGGAACATCTAGGAAGTCTAGTTAGAATAATGGGTCCAAACATGACCAAGACAACTTCAAAGTGTATTGGCTTTTTAAAAATGAAATGTTATACATTGTATATTATCAATAGTCATTTAATGATATCCTTATTAATTTATAACATGATATTCTTTATTTTATATATATATATATATATATATTTGGGAACACATGACTAGTCTTTTTTCTTAGGTACCACCTAGTAGCATCCAAATGCTTAGTTACCAGGATATTGACTTACAAGTTATTTTCTTACCAAAACTTGAGAACAAGGAAACAAATGGGAATGTGAAATAAAAGAAATACTCATGGACCCCTCTTTGGATTAAACATTTAACATGCTGCACTTATCAGTTAGCTCTTTCTTTCTGTAATTGTTGGATTCTTTCTCTATACAGTGATGACAAAAATTCGTGTGTGTGTGTGTGTGTGTGTGTGTGTGTGTGTGTGTGTGTGTGTGTGTCCCTTCCTGGGCATTTTCAGATGTAGGCTTTGTTGTTGTCGTTTGCTTTGTTTTGTTTTGCTTTATTTTGTTAGGAGAGCTCGTAACTGTATTCAGATTAAATCCTAAGGCTGTATTGGGACTCTGAAGAAAGTCTTTCATTTTGGGTTGTGAAGACCTGTGGATTGGAAAAGCCTTTCTGGACGCCTACAGCAGCATCTACCTCCCAGACCCTCATAATTCCAATGACCCACTCGCTTGCCAACTTAGGTTAGGAAAAGGAGGGCCCTCTGTCTGTAAGGAGCTTCTGAACATTCATGGAGCCCTATTTGGATTAAACATTTAACACTCTGCACTTATCAGTTATCAGTGAGCTCTTTCTCTCTTTAACTGTTGGAGTCTCTCTCCAGGCACTGATGACAACTGGACGGCAATACAGAGGTTCTATCAGTAATTAACAGATGCAGTCACCTAAATGCAGACTTCCAAACTGAATTTTTTAACTAGAAACCAGCACAGTCAAACTTGAGTCAGGCAGTTACACTTCTGTAAAATAAAAGGAATCGGGGAGGAAAATGGATAAGTTTTCACTTTAAAATGAAAATTGAGAATTCTAAAAACAAAAAAAAAGAGCGAGGGAGAGAAAGATAGCATCCCTAAATATATAAAAAAGAAAGTTACTGCTTAAAAGGGATATTTAAATGAAAAATATTTTACAAAGTTTGTAAGAGAATGAATAAAGATTGTGCTCTTAATTTGTCACTTTCTATGTCCAAAAGGATTTAACTTGGCTCACTTCTATTGAACGTGGGTGGAAACCATTCCTTGCAAAGCTAAGTAACCTCGGAGCAGGTTTTTGTGCCTTAAAGATAGGACCCCCGGTTAAACTAAGACAGCCTATGTTGGAGAACCAATTTTGTACTGTGGCGTGAAGGTGATTCAAACTCCCAGGAAAAGAAGACAGGCAGTCGTTAGCAAATACCTCCCAGGAAAAATCAGAATTGAGCTCATTTAGTCAAAAAACTGTCCTCTGTCACGCAGCCTTCAATGCAGGCGCGGCTTCTTTTTTTCTCGAATGTTGTCACCAGATTCTGCCATAAATACTAATTTACAAGGCAATGCTCTCAACTCTTCAGCGAGACCCAGGAATCACATGCAGTTCCCGTCATCTGAGGCAATACTTGAAAATCTTTTCTCTAAGTGCAACCACTTGACAATGAGAGGGGTCTCGCACGATGAATTAAAATCCACCAAATTGGCACTTCAGCTGAATACATCAGAAGGGGGAAAAATTCAGAAGTACGGACTGTCCATAAAAGAGACACTGCTTCATTCTTCCCAAGAAATAATAACATCTTTTACATCTACCACTTTTCTCAGAGTGGCTTTACATACTTTATCTAATTAACCCTCCGAGCGTCCCAGAGAGGTAGAGAGGAGGTGGGTGTTATTAGGGAGAATTTAGCAGCGGTTGAAATTAAAGTGTCCTGATGGAGTGACTTGGGGAGGAGGCAGAATCGTCACTTACAGAGGTGAGCTCTAACTCTGCAGTCTGAGTTAAGGCAGCACCTACAATATCTGTGACATCCGTCCTTTCACATCCACCCGAAGCACAGTCTGGGGGAAAAGAACAAAGTCTGCAGGAGCAGAATCTTCGAAGGTGTGTAAGTTCTGCAGTGGTTTCTGGGCCGAGACGCTAGGGATAATTTTCATTAAACTATACATTCAAGTGCTTTTATTTTAAACGTCACAGTAGTTGTCAATTTTGCTTTAGTAAAGCTCAATCACCCCAAGGCGAGAAGCAGATGACTGCTATCCCAACCATGTGGACCTTGAAGCCGTTGAACTTAATGGCAAATGTCTTGCTTTCGTGGCTGTCGATTAATAACTGGCAGTTTAGAACCAACATATATTTGCTATGTTCATATTTTGTTTGCTTTTTGCAACCTCCCTGAGTTATGCAGGCATGCTGTGCCTCCAGAAGGAGCGCTACTGACCCGTCTGCTTTGTGTCCAGACTAATGGTTTGTAAGCAGTATCGTATCTAATCTGTGTAGGTGAACATTCCATGTATAATTTAAACTTCCTGTGTATGTACATTTTCCTTTTCTCATAGTATTTTAAATTCTATACAAGTGGATCAATTAATGATATTATTTTCAGAAGTATCAAATGCCCTCTATAGTTTACTTAGATTATCTCTCAAAAAGCTGTTATTGCTGTCTCTAACCGATACCTATAAATCTTAGATACATGAACGGATTTGAGCTCCCTCTTCATCATAAACCTCAATCTAAGAACAATTTGCTCTTATGCTGTGGCTCTGCTCGATACTTATCCTCATGAAGGGTGGCAAAGAAACCAGATGGTGTCTGGCGATCAGAAAGAAATGGGATCTAAAAAGTTCATCTTAAAGCAAATAGCTGTCCAAGTGAAGTGTCAGCTAAACCCACACATTGAATTCCCCCTGACCATAGACCAGAGATGGGCATAGCCTTGCCCTCAGATAAAGTACATTAAAAAGCTAATTATTTCCACTCCTTGACCAGCCTGTGCAGAGACAACCTCCCCCAGGGGCTCTCCTGGGAGTATACTTGATAGAGGCCAAAGTAGGGTCTCCACTGTCATGCTTCATGCGCTGTGAGGTTTCTTTGTCATGCTTCATGTACTGACTGCTGTGGGGAAGACCCAATCTATCTTACAGGGTGCACTGTCCCACTCATGGTCCCAATCTGGCTCTGGGAGTCCCACTGGTAGCTGTTATACTTGTCTGCCTCCTTCCCTGTGACATTATATTTGGCCTCTCATGTCCTTTTAAAAACTCTGTGCCCCGAAAAACCCTCGGACACCATGAAGACCTTATGTACGTAGCCTCCCTCACCCACCTGAGATCTCTCTGCAGTGGTCTTGTCTTTGTCCCAGGTCAGACTTAACAAATCTTCTCTTTATATATATTTTTTAATTGGCATGAGAAAGGAGAGGTGTAACTTAGCCAGCATCGCTACCTAATCAAAAAAGTATTTCTTGTTTTGTTTTGCTGGTAGAACACAAATGTTTTGGACGGCATGGTGAGTTTTCCTCACTTATTTATCAGTGCTTCTATGACACTACCATACTTTCGTGTAGGCGTGTCTGTGGGGCCTCATCTACCCATTGAGACACCAGGAGCCATGTTGCTTCTGAGATACAGGAAAATGTCCCCTAACCTGTTTCCTGTTCTGATGTCTACCTGGGTTACTTGTACTGTCATCAAAGCCAGCAGGGCAGGAAGGAGGAGCAACTATGTATGTTCTTGATTATGTCAATGACCTACTGACCCAACTGGCCCTGCAACTATTTGGCACAGCGGGTCACTTGTTGGGTTCCTAAACACAAAGTCAGTCCTTTGAACGCACCAGTTAATCCATGGGAGAAAGATCAGGCTTTCTGCTTCCATAGGATTTACATCTTTGGAAGCCCTTGGGACCAGATCTACCCTGCCCTATAGAGTCCAGATGAGTCACAATCAACTTGATGGCAGCATTTTGTTTTGTTTTGTTTTGTTTGGGGTTTGGAACTGTTTATCTTGGGACTTCCTTTTTAAGTGATATAACTTTCTCTATCATTTAGTAGAGAAAAGTGGCATTTTCTAGATAAATAAGCTGTAACTAGTACAAGTTAAAAGTGGTCATTTTAAAAAGTATTCCTTTATTATTAGCTCAGTGAGACAAGACACACCTTTAATTCTCAACTAGTGTAAAAATATTGAGGAAATAATAGACAAGAGGCTTGAGAGGACCCAGCCATGAATAAGCTATCTTCATATATTTCCCCACAACACACATCAATTCTATATAAAGCATAGGAGATAAAAGGTAGGAAATGCTTGCTGGGAGGAAATTAGGAGTCAATTTTAATGAGGAAAAGAAAGGAGAAGATGTCCTTGTAGTGGATTGTGGTGATAATTGTACACCTATTCTTAATATAACTGAACTATTGAATCGCATATCAACTGTTTTTCAGTAAAACTTTTTTTTTTAAGTTGAAAAGAAAGGGAATGGGAAAAACAGGATGCAGGGCCGAGTGCGAAGTACCATCTGATGTAATACTAACCAGAGACTACCTCAAAGCCATGTATTACTATCTCTGTCCCCATTGTACTATGTACGTCCACAGGGCCAGTTTTAAGGGTTACTTTTGAACAAAGTGATTTAGTAAGCTAAGCAAAAATTAGTCTCACTGCCATGCTGTTTGAAATCTCTCTGAGAAAGGTCCCCAATCAAACAGAGTCTAAGATTTAAAAATTCTACCTATCCTAAATAACCAGGCAAACAACTGAACAATATGGCCAGAACATATGTAATTCTAAGGTCTAGGAGATGCATCCTGGGTACTGGCTTCAGAATCTGAATATATCTACCTCATATTAATTTATCAAAAAGTAGACAAGTCATGTATGCGAGTTAGACTAAACAAATAAACAACAAATGATATGCAATGAAACTGCTCTTTTTTTCTTACTGTGGAGTGCACAACAAATGAAAAATAAACTATTTCATTTCTTGTTATTTGGCATCAAATGAATTCATTTCCAACCTTAGATTCCCTCGGCAAGTAGAGTAGAAAGAACAACAAAGACAATTTTAGAGGGTACAAGACAGCACTTCAATAAACTCCAGGATAAAAGACCCAAACCACAATAACAATGAAAGCATAACTACCAAACAAAAATACAGAGAACACTAAGAAACATGAAGCTTCAGAGCAAGTTGAAAAGGCTTAAAGAGGGGGTGGTTCAGCCTCCAGTGATGGGAATCCTAACCGCTCTACAAATCCATTCCAGTTCCAATCATACACCTAATTCTGAGCCAAATTTTAGTAAGAAATAAATTATATCAAAGGAAAAAAATAGCACAATTTTGGGCATCCCTGTGCAAGTCATTATGTCAAGCACTGAAGAAAATTAAAATATATATTATATGCAAGGATCTCTAGGGCTCTTGTGTGTCAGACACTGCCCTGCTTACCACCAAGTCAGTATTTAAAGCCCATAAGTGACTTCAATGGAGAAATATGAAGCCATCTGCTCCCATCTACAGTCTCAAATCCTGTGTAAGGTATGTCAGAGAAGAGATACATATATATAATTCAGCATATGTGTGTGTGTATGTGAGTGTGTGTGTGTGTGTGTGTGTGTGTGTGTGTGTGTATCACTCACTGACACCAGGTCTGTTTACTGCTCCAGAGGAATGGCCAGTGTGTTTGAACCATCTCATTTTGGGCCAGTTACTTGATCCCTCTGTGAATTCTTCTGCTTGGTTGTAACCAGAAAATGGGCCAAATTATACACTTTAGGGAAATGATCCATGGGAAAGATCAATCTTCAACAGGGGGCTTGGGCAAATATTTTGGTTCATGTCACTAACAAATGTGTTTAGGATTGAAAATAATACGTGAATCATGATGCTGAATCTGGGGTAACACTGTGTACTAGACACGAGGATTAAAATCACAGAAGAAAGTCCTCGCCAGGCTGAGGAGGCTATTTCTGAGCCATCATTTTGAGGCTGAGCATTGAGGAGAAGAGTTTGAGGACAGGCTTGAGAGAAAGATGAGGGAAGTCTAAGAAGGTGGTGGGAACTCCAAAGAGAAACACCAATGCTAAAATGTCACTTCGCTGGGGACGAAAGAAAAATATAACAAGCTTGGAAATGGCATGCAAAATATATGGTCTTCACAAATGTGACTCATGGTTGTTAAATTCTTCAAGGTTGGGCTCATTTTGCCTCAATCTTCTCACGTAATTTTCACATCAAATTTTAACAAGTCATACACGCTATAGGAATCTGCAGGTAGGAGAGATCCATTTGAGCTAGGAGGACGAGAGAGAAATGTCTGGAAGCACTGCATGGGATAGTGTGGGAGAGCTTGCATAGGAAGGGAGGCAGTCTGAACCACCCCAGGAAAGAGCAGATTAATGCTCATCAAAGGGGTTGTGCATCATCATCAAGTTAGCATGGGCACTCCCTGGGTAGCTCAGAGGTGGCCTTTCAAATCCAAGAAATGCCATAGGGGGAGCAACATAGAGACGAGGGACTGATGATCTTCTTGGTAAAGCTTACAGCCATGGAGCAAATCCACTCAGAACAGTTGCCCCAAGTTGGGTGGTAGACAACGGGATGGGAACAGATTTGGTATTTTGTTTACTGTGATACTACCACATGGAACCCTGGTGGTCCGTCCTTAGAATACACCAGCCTCTCTGCAGGGGAAAGATGAGGCTATCTATTCCCAAAGGCTCAGAAATAATCCAAAGGTGGCAATTCTATCCCGTCCTGTAAGTGAGCTGAGACTCAACATCGACTCAATGACCATGGGTTTGGAGAGCTGGCTTTTACTAATTGGTGCACCAGAGGGCTGCTAGGTCCCTAGGGAGTATATCAACACAGAAGAGTAGGCCTACAAAGCTTTTCTTTCAATCCGTTTATTGGGGATCTGATAGCTCTTATCCATAATCCACACATACATCCACTGCATCAAGCGCCTTTGTACATATGTTGCCGCCATCACTTTCAAAACATTTTCTTTCAACTTGAGCCCTTGCTATCAGGTTCTCGTTTTTCCCCTCCCTTCCCCACCCTCCCCCCATTTCTCAAGAATCCTTGATAATTTATAATTATTAGTTTTTCATGTCTTACACTGATTAATGTCTCCTTCACCCACTTTTCTGTTGTCCATCCCCTTTGGAGGGGGTTATAGGTTACCCTTTTCTCCCCCCACCTACTTGCCTTTCCCCTCCTGGTATCACTACTCTCATTATTGGTGCTGAGGAGTTTATCTGTCCTGGATTCCCTGTGTTTCAAGCTCTTATCTACACTAGTGTACATGCTTTTTCTAGCTGGATTTGTAGGAAATGACTTGATCAGATCTCTGATGATAAGTTGCCAAGAAGTTTGCCTTAGGGAAAATCTGGACAAGGAATCTTCATAAATAAGTAGGTGAACATGTAAATAAATAATTTGTTTTTTATTTAAAATCAATCAAAAAAGGAATGAATTTGGCACATCAAATGATTTTTTAGTTACTATGTTGAATTAAATGGTTTCTGAATTGTTCTTTTCAAATTAATTGCCTGTGTTTCACTATGGCCAGTACCAACAATATGAGATACAGACATCAACATAGCATGTTATTTCATTTCCTTGCCAAATGTATCATCAGTAGTTCAGTGATGATGTGGACAGACTCGGGGGGCGGGGGTCGCTGGGCTCACCTCCGTCTTTGTGATACTTGAAGTCAGTAACCCAAAGTGTGAAATTAGCTGCCTTAAGAACCCTCTCCCCAAGAGTCAGCCTTTTGGTGTGTGGGTGGTGTCTACTTTTGTTTGTGGGTGTTGTTTTCATTATGCAGAAGAATTTCCTTTGTGTTTGATTCAGGATTTTTACCAGAGTGGCGGCCTGCATCGTGGAGACTTTTTTTTTTTTTTTTAATTTATACATTGTTAGTTTCCAAAGTCTATTGGGCAAGGTGTCCTGGGGAAATAAAAAACTATTATTGTCATTATGAAATTCTGAAATTAAGACCACCTTGCAAAACAACTGAACTATAAATGTGGTGTGCCCATCCTGTTACCCAATCCATTGGCCACTAACAGGAGACAGTTATGAGGCTGTGCTGTGTGAGCAAACTTCCTTCTCCTTGTGGGATGGAATTAATTCAGAGAACCTGATAACAAGGCTATTACCATGTGAACAATGGCCTCAAAGTGGCTCGCGTGGAACTGCCTGGCACCATTGAACATGGCAGATCAAAGGTCTATTGAACAGAAAGAACAAATAGAATCAATTTCTTGAACTGTGTCTGTATTTCCAAACTTGCGACATTATACCACAGAATGTGACCTAATGAAGTACAGATGAGAAGACCCAGAGAAACCCTATTTCTAGTGCAACAATGAAAATTAATGTAGTACTTTGGTGGGTTTTCCCCCCCTCTATGGAAACAAACCAGTTATTAAACACAGCTTTGTATGCCTAAAATTCTGGACTTTGAAGCTCTTCAGAATTTTAATAACCAGCCTGGTCACAGATAACAAGAAAAAGAGAAATAAATTTGTCACTTTCCATGTAAGTGAAAAACCGTTCTATATCATTTATTTTTTAAAAGCAGAGTACTAATTAGGGAAAGTGTTCATTTAATGCAGGTAACAGAAGAACACACCATTTTAATAAAACTCTTGAAAGTAATAGGTAAATAATGATCACAATGCAATTGATGGTGACTAAAAGGTACAGTTTTTGTTTTCTGAAATACTCATTTATATTAATGGTTACTTTTTGGTAACGATACAATGTAAGATGGCATTCAAAGGACAAGAATAGAAAATATTTATTCATGAAAGATAATTTGTACTTGAAATAGCAATAAACTTTTAAAATGTTAATTGGATGAAATTTTATTGATATAAATTATAAATATGAAATTTTTGCAAATTAGCAGAATATATAATAAGAAGTGAAAAGTAATTGTTTAAATTACTTGTTATTATATAAGAAAATTTACAAAAATTTCTAAGGACAGTGATAACATATTAACCCATAGCTTGAAAAGTGTAATCTGTTAAAAAAATCTTCATAATTCATTTCAATTAATTAGTGATTGACCTTTAAAAAAACTTTATTTCAAACTTTATTTCAAATGGCAAGCATTTTGTACCGTAAAATCAGGCAGCTTTTGTATTCTCTACCAAAATTCATTCTCAAAACTAGGCTTCATGATGAAGAGTGCCAGAAACTGCAGAAGCCTCATCTTTCCTCCTCAGAGCAGCTGGTGGTTTCAAACAAGTGACCTGTGGGTTAGCAGCTCACTGTGGGTCTCCCCAGGCCACAAGGCCACAAAGTCTCCTCCAACAGGGAGGTACCATAGATGACCTTCAAAGCTCAAAATCAAGCTGTCCTCATAGGACACTGCTTGAAGACAACAGAAGGTTTTAAAAAAGAAAATTTGGCCAGGCAATTTGCTCTTCCCATAATGACAATAACTTATATGGTTAAAATAATGAAAAGAGTGTTGTGAGGTGCATTGCCAAAGAAATTGAATTGATAACTCTTATATATACTTATTTTTAAATAGACAATAAAAATCATCATCACAAAACCAGAGCAGTGATGCTTACTGACTAAATGGAGGGCGTGGCTGGCCATTCCGGCCACTTCCCACTGCACGCACAAATGAAGCTTGAGGAAGCTAGATAATTACAGCGTGGTACACAATTACGTTCTTTTAAAGAATTTTTTTTTCAAAAATAGGCAATACTATTTTTGTCTTTGATGAGTAATTTACCTGCATGAATAATTGTAAAGCAAAGCAAATCAAAAGCCAAACAAATGTCTACATGGGTTTGAAATGGAGTTATGGCAAACTTTTGATAAATTATGCTGTCCTAAAAACAGATGTGGTGGGTAGACAATATATCACACACAGAGATACCTTTTTATTATAGAAGTGTTGTCATTTAGTAACAAAATATTTGAACCCCAATTTGAAAAATTTTAAAGGTACCAATTGATACATGGACACAGTATCAATCTCTGTAACAGTCAGTTCTGCAGAACTGCTGACCTGTATTCTACATATACTAGAAACCTAATCTCACAAATTATTTTCCTCTTGATGTTCTCCATGTCATCAATGAAACAGTAACAATGATAAATATGGCTAACATAGCCCAATTATGATCATCTTCTAGCCAAATTTATAATGAATAAAAAGTGAATTGGGGAACTTTTTCAACTTGAAGGAGTACACCTTTCAAGTGAGAGATATTTTTTTAAAATCAAGCCTTATATTATGACTAATCTTTGTGGAAAATGGGTCAAACTGATGGAGTAAATGGGACTCCATTTTTCATCATATTAATAAAGAATGAAGTCATTGAGTAGCTATCCTTTCAAGGTGCAAAAGCTTCAGTCATCAGCTCCAAAGGAACATTTTAAACTACTGGATGCATGTGGTGCTAAAAGTGGGGGGGGGGACGAGAAAAAGAAATGGGTAGCGGGGAACAGGGCACTAACCCACCCAAAGGGAGGGTATTTTTTTATATCTCCCAGGGAAAGAGGGACCAGACTTCAACCCGGTGCTCCAAGATGTGACTACAACATACTGGCATGAAGCAGAGAGCCAACGGAGAGGTCTGAGGGGCCGGCCCCAAACCCAACTACATGGACAGCCACCACCACCACCACCACCCTCTGCCCCCACCACCCCACAGAAGAATTCACTTCAGAGGACAGCACTGAAGTTACAGCTCAGGGAGAAGAACATGTCTGATCAGACCAGAGAGGAGCAAATGAAGGGGGAGGAGGAGAGAGTGGAGCACATCCTGGCCCACCAACCCCTGAGGAAATTATTCCCACTCAGAGCAGCCAATCCACAGAGAGGACCATATGGCCGGCCCCACTATGGGACACGACATCCCTCACTGACCCACAGCCCTACAGGGGACAACTCTGGAGACACAGTGAGGGAATTGTGCCTGATCTGACCCCATGACAACAAGGCAAAACACTAATGGTGTGCAACAGAAGAGCAAGGGGAGCAGAGCAAGGAATTCCCAAGGGAGTACCAAAATAGACTTTGGAGTCAGGGCATGGCACTCCATCAGACTGGACTGGAAAACACTCCTAAAGGTCAACAAGCAGACCTTGAGTTATTTACAGGCTTTTCTTTTTTGTCATTGGTTTTTTGTTTTGTTTTCTTTTGTTGCTTTGCTTTGCTCTGTCTTGTTCTTGTGCATATTATTATCTCTGCAGGTCTACCTAGATAAGATAGGCTGTATAAACAATCTGGAGGAGAAAATACCGGATGAACAGTTCTGGGGAGATATGGGAGAGGGGGAGGTGGAGGAAAGAAAGTGGTAACAAAGCCAGGGACAAGGGAATAACTAGGGATCCAAAATGAGTGGCAAGGAAGGTATAAAAGGCCTGGTAAGGCTTGATCAAGGACAATGTAACTGAGAGGAATTACTGAAACCCAAATGAAGGCTGAGCATGATATTGGGACAAGAGGAAAGTAAAAGGCTATAGAGGAAAGAACTAGGAGGCAAAGAACATTTATAGAGGTCAAAATACAGGCATGTACATATGTAAACATATTTATATATGATAGTAGGGAAATAGATATCTGTGCATATATTTATAGGGATGTAGTATTAAGGTAGCAGATGGACATTGGGCCTCTGCTGAAGTATTCCCTCTATGCAAGAACACTTTGTTCTTTTAAACCATGATGCTCACCTTCCAACACTATCGCTGAAAACAAATGGATGCATAAGCAAATGTGGTGAAGAAAGCTGATGGTGCCCGGCTATCAAAAGATATAGCATCTGGAGTCTTAAAAGCTTGAAGGTAAATAAGTGGCCATTTAACTCAGAAGCAACAAAGCCCACATGGAAGAAGCACACCAAAGTGTGTGGGAGAGCCCATCTGTAGGCAACTGGCCATCACCTTCCAGAAGGGTCATGGGTAGGAGACGAGCCAGTCAGGGTGCAGTGTTGCAATATGCAACTTTCCTCTAGTTCTTAAATGGTTTATTCCCCCAACCCCCCTCAACGCCCCCCCCCCGCACACAATATCAAGACCCTCCCCCCCGCCTCCCCGCACACACTATCAAGATCACAATTTTACTTTACAAATCAGGCTAGACCAAATATAGGAACTGGAAACACAGGGAATCCATGACAGATGAACACCTCAGGACCAGTGGTCAGAATGGTGATATGATGGGGGTGGAGGGAAGGTAGGGTAGAAAGGGGGAATTGATTACAAGGATCTACATACAACCCCTCCCTGGGGGATGGACAACAGAAAAGTGGGTGAAGGGAGATATCGGACAGGGTAAAACATAACAAAATAATAATTTATAAATTATCAAGACTTCATAGGGGCGGGGAGGGAGGGAAAAATGAGGAGCTGACACCAAGGGCTCAAGTAGAAAGCAAATGTTTTGAAAATGATAAGGGCAACAAATGTACAAAAGTGCTTGACACAATGGATAGATGTATGGATTGTGATAAGAGTTGTATGAGCCCCCAATAAAATGATTTTTTAAAATATAGAAAAAAATCACTGATCAGTAAAAGTAAATGAGGGAATAATGCAAGTTGATTGTGAGCATCATGATTGGTGGGACACTCCTTTACATGTAATTAAAATTGTGGCCAAAAAAAAAAAATCAACTACATGCTTTACCTGGCAGGTAAACTCTGAAGATCCCTACATCGACCCAACTGGCTCTGACTCCTCTCTAAAGCTTCAAAGTTCTTCATTCTTATAGGGGTTTATTAGTGGGAAAGTTTGCAAACCTTTACCTTATTCACCTATACTTCCTTTAAAAAAGAATTGAGCGTATGAATAGTTCACTCACTCAGTCAATCGCCATGGAGTCACTGGTGACTCATTGAGAGCCTGCGGGACAGAGTAGAATCACTCTGAGTTTCGGAGACTAAATGTGTTCAGACAAGAAAACCCCCTTCTCCCGTGGAACCAGATTGGTGGTTCAAACCGAGGACTTTGCCGATCCCAGCCCAACACGTAACCACTAATAAATAATAAAACCCCATATTTGGGAATATTGTCAAGGAATATATGATTTAGGAAACATGTACACCAGATTTTGGGCCCAGAGCCTACCAAATTAAATGAAATTAATTAATTAATTTAATTAAATGAAGTCTGAATAGGATGGCAATCCAGGGGCTTTCCAATGACTGGGATCTCCCAAAGGAGCCGTGGTGGCAGTGGTTATGAATTGGGCAGCTAGGTGACAGGTCAGCAGTTCAAAACCACCAGCTGCTCCACAGCAGGCCACGGAGGCTTCCTAAGCCTTAAAGAGGTACCCACTTAGAAACCCTCAGTGGCAGTTCTACCGGGACCTATGAATCCGAAACGACAGGCAGACCTTACTTCTGAGACACTTGGGAGTGAATTTGAACTGCTAGCCTTTCAGTTCGTAGACGAAGATTTCCTTAAGATTCCAAGATTTCTCGTTGTAAATGCTTCCTTAAGTGGCTGGTACATTTACCTCAGAAAATCAGCACACAGCAGAGCAGTGCCATACCTGTTCCATGCAGCAGATAGTTCCCTTTCAAAAAGTTCTATTAGAATTGATCCCAAGTTAATCTTGCAAATGCCAATTTCTCTTTTATTCTTAATCCAACCACATGTTCCCTCTTTTTTGTGTTCTACATTATTTTCACAGTAACATATCCATATTTATGTTAACCTATTTGTCAAATGTATGTTAACAGGTCTAAAACTACCTCATTTATTAAAAAATAATCAGGACAATAATCAGCCATTCTTCGGCTATTTTAGAGGCTATTTCATTATTTGCACTTTCCAACTGTGACATGGTTATATTTTTAATCAGTCCCAAGGATGTTCACATGATTTCAAATGTTATTTCTCTTAAAAGAAAATGAAAAGGCAGGTTTATACAATGTCCAAAATTCTTTTACTTTCTCCAAGCTAATTCACAACCATATACAAAACTATGTGCCTTTTCTCCTTTCTAACATTTTTCTCATTTTGTTTTTTTAACCTTCTTGGGAATTCCAATCGGTTTAATTGTTTGACAGACTTTTCTTGCTTTTCCTCAGAAGGTGTAAATTTTTCAAGTGCCAGCCACATATACGCGAATATTTCCCAGGAGGGGTAGTTAATTGCAACTTGGTTGACTGGGACTGTTGTCTGAGGGCTTTTTTGTTTGTTTGTTTGTTTTAAACCAATATGCTGTAGAAAAATAGAACTTAAAACCAATGTCTTCGAAGTGAAAAAAAACAAAACAAAACACTACACTCTGTAAAATTACTTTGCTGTGAGAGACTGGAATTGCAATAATTTTTCACTGACATTAGTTGGTACTTTTGCTAAAATTAAAGTAGTTTTTACTTGTTGCAACAGATCTAGAGCATTAAAAACAAGATTTGTGCTTCATTCTGAAAATATAGATGGCTTTTTTTTCCTTAGCAAAAGTGTTCTTTAGCTATTGAGCAATTTACATTAAAGGGCCTCATTCCTGTCCCAACCTATCTAATATTATCCCGTTAATGTACACCCCAAATGGGTATAATTCATAAAATTTGATAGAAAAAAGTCATAATTTGCTAAGCCAAAATTTTATTCTTAAGCCAGAAAATAATTGTTATCGTAGTGACAAGAGTGCCCCACAGTATATAATTGTACAGTGTTTCCTGACAGTCCAGCAAAATCAGGCACTGATGAAGGTTATGCCTTTAAATCTGGTCTGTGTGTGTATATGTGTACACTTAGAAGTACATGCCTATATGTACACCTAGTTATGTCCTATGAACAGAACACAACTGTAGTTGGTGACACAACAAGCAAAAGAACAAACCCATTGCCATCCAGGCAATGCTGCCTCATAGCGCCCCCCTTCGGATCTCCGAGACAGTAACTGATAGCAGGAGCAGAGAGCCCAGTCTTTCTCGCGCCACGCTGGTGGTGGTTCCAAAGGCCGGGCCTCGAGCATTGAAGCCCACCTCGTCACCACTACCCCACAGGGCTCCACATTTAGTGAAACAAGACACACACATTCATTTACCATCGGGAAGAGGAATAAACCTATCGCCATAGTGAATGTCAAATTCAAACGTTTTCAGACGCCACCTCATTTTTGCCACCTTCAGAAAGTATTTTTACACTGATTTCTTTGACCTCTGGCCCCTATAATTGAAGCATCTGACAAAGAATTACATAGGTATTGCTTCAAATTTGCACAACTGTCAACATTTTGAATTAATTTAAAAATAGATATGAGTGCTATGTAGGATGATAAATGCTGTTTAATAATATGAACTCTGTTCACGTCCAACCGTGCTTACCAGAGGAGCTGTGTGATACTTTTAAATGAGCCATTACGTTACCATCAATTACAAGTGTGCAGTAAATTACTATGTTAAAATGTGCTTTTATCTCTTGAATGACTTAATAAATTTTTCCCCAGGTAAACAAGAATGGCAACTATCACAACAGCAACCACTGTTTTAGATTGATCGTGTTATAACAGATTGCTTGAATATTTGCTTGTGTTAGGGCTGGGTAGGCTGCATTTGGGTGATTATGTGTATATTTTATGAGGATAAGTGAAAGATGATATGCTGAGAACCATTGAAAACTTCATTTAATATCAAAATGCGAGGCTACTATTTCTCCACAGCTACTCCATCTCACCCTACACTCTTAGGAAGGCAGTGTTTCCCTCTCTCTAACCCTCTCTCAATAATTCTCCACTCTTCCAATTATACCACATCAAAAGGTCACTCCTTTCCACTCTTGAGAGACTCAGATCATGCTTCTGTAAATGTTCTTCCATGCGAGGGACAAGGAATTCTGAAGGGACAAGAAAGGTAGGTTGGGTGATGAGGTAAGGCTTCCCAGGGAAATTCTCTCAGGGAAGACCTTGCTACCCAAGAGAGTAAGGACATTGCCCAGAGATGGAAAAATATATATGGGAAACATCTGTGGGAAATATATATGGGAATATAGATATTCCATGGCACAATTTTCCTGGACTTTCCCTCAGCAATCTCATTTTCAATTTTCTTAAAATTTCTTCTAATAAGCCCCACTGACCATCCTATGTCCCATGAGAAAATATACCAAACTTACACTTTGGGAACCCTCAAAAAACCACTGCCATAACCTTCTGAACTGACCCCACTGATGTGAATTTGACTCTTCCCGCAGACCCCTTAGAAGACATTGTTTTGATTGAACCACAGGTGGGATTCAAATAATTTAACAACCTAATGGCCATTTTAAGTATAAATAAAAATGTGCCAAAAATTAATTTATTTCACACAGTTAATAAATAAGAAGGGTAACAGAGGCACACAAAAATAGATTGCTATATGAGTTTTAAAACAATGAAAAGATATTAAATAGTATCTAACGAAAAGCTCTCACGCTGTTACTTTAGCTATTTCCACATTGCTTCTTGATGGTTATTCTCACTTGCAGCACTCTTCCCCTTCCTCTGAGCAGCCCTGGCTGTCAACTAGCTTCGCCATCTGTCACCATAAGTGTAGGGCCCCATTCCTTTAGAGGTGGGCGAAATACAGAACCGTCATTGTATTTGGTATATTCAATAGGCAGCTTCTCTTCCCTGAACATATTACAGTCGCCTTTGAAAACCCCTTTCCACTTCTGCTGAACTTACAGCAATTGTTCTGATCATATTGTTTTCTCTTTGGAGATTCTCAGGAATTTCAAAATCCCCTCGATATCTTGGAGGAATTCAGGGGCACAACACAAAGCTGAAACACATGACAGCATGTCACCATCCATTTTTTGTGTGTTTTTTGGCACTTTTCTCTTGATATATGTTTGTTTACTGAAGCAAGAAATGCAATGGAATAAAAATATAGTATTTAATCCACAGCATACAAGATTTATGAACTAAACGTGACAAGCATCGGTCTACTATTGTATATCTGTGGTTGGAATGAGCAGTGCTTCCGGTAGTTAGGGTACCCCGTTGCAGTGATGAGCGTCACAAATAGTGTACTTCGTGAACACAACCCAACCTCTTACAGTGGAAACTACTGACCACTTTCAGTTTATCTTGTTTTAGAGTACGGGAAAATCAGTCATCTTCATCAATAACAATTAATGTTCCACAAAATACAAGGCTTGTAGTTACTTTCACAGAGTTGGAATTTGAAAAGCATACCAGTTACTTTCTCTGGTCACTGAAATCTTCAGTATGATATAGTTGTTTTATACTGGAAATATAATTTTGTATGTGATTAGAAAATAAAGAATGTGTTATGAGAATGGTATTTTATATGGCATGGGAAAGTCCATTTAAATTCAACTGTGAAAAATAGGAAAACACTGGAAATAATGGGGAATATTTGAATTGTATTCATATTCTTAATCAAAAGTTAGGTATTTTTGAAAACAGAAAAATTCATGCAATATTTTTGAGTTTTATTAAGTACTGCAGAAATTAATGACTGTGTATAAATGTTCTAAAATAACTGAAAACTATTATTTATAACTAGTGTTTGATGTACCTAAATAATTTTACTCCTTATTTTCCACCATATTCTGTTACTGGAGTTATTCTAACACAAATTTAAAAACAATAAACACTATTGAACGTTTAGAATAGAATTTCATTGAGGTATCTCAAACAAAAGTTTAATTTAGGTAAAAATAGATTTAGCACTAAGCAGCTTTAAGGTAAATGCACTATGCATCTCTTTGCGTTAAATTATATACGGGGCAGAAGCTGAAATAAATCAAAGAAATAAATCTTTTTGTCATATTTCAAAAGAAAAATAAGAAATTGCATTGATGAGGACAGGTTGGGGAATCCTACATTATACACACACTCCTACAATTTATACACACAAAGAAAAACAAGTATTTTCTGA
Organism: Tenrec ecaudatus; assembly: GCF_050624435.1. Taxonomy (NCBI): domain Eukaryota; kingdom Metazoa; phylum Chordata; class Mammalia; order Afrosoricida; family Tenrecidae; genus Tenrec; species Tenrec ecaudatus. The sequence continues at coordinate 98,816,771 of NC_134542.1, forward strand.
CTTGTAATATATTATGAGAATTCTTTGAAATAATAACATTTCCTGATTTGATATTCTTTAAAATAGAATAATTATTTGAATAATTCATTCTAAAATCTAAAGCAATCAATATTTCATATGCTTCCTTAACTAACATTTTTAACATAGTACTTTTCAACTTCTCGAAACAAGTCAAAAAATACCATTTGCAATGAGAATATGACAAATACTATATCTTTGAGCTTTTTCATCAATGGCACAAGAATAAAATTTCTTTTCTTTCTTCCAGAAACTATTCAAGTGCCAAAACCTCTCTGCTATACTTAGTCCTCCCAGCTGTTGCTTTATCTGCCCTTACATCGTGTAGCTCAACTCGTTTTAGAACCTCGATAGCTCTTGTGCTGAGTGTTCTCTGACAACCTCCCTCCTCCGCCCCCATTGATCTCCAAACTAATGTTTAAAATAACAGACAATTTTCTGATTCTCAAGGGCCAACCTAGATGTCATCATGAAGACTCGGAACAGAATGTGCCACGAGCATTTCGATCATTTTTCCCTTGTAACTTTTCAAGCCAAATTACGTTGCTTCCACCTCATGTTGTAAAAACTTTGGGTGAAAGCCCAAAGTGCTTCGAAGACTGGTAGGCTTCCATGTAACCTGGCTTCCTTCCTGGTAGTTAATTTTGTTAAGCAGCTATTTCTATAAACACAAAGCATGTGATCAGATAAATTCCACTACCTGCCTTTTCTCTTCACGCTTGCAAGACGTTAGTGCTTGGTAATTCATCATTAGAAGCTGACACTATGGACTATGGTTGTCACAACTTAAAAACCATGTTATCATTATTATATTTTGCTTCATGTTCTATCACAATTTCTCATAAAATTGAATTATATTTGTAGACTCATCAATTAGCTAGTACTCTATAATAAACTAGCCCCAGATGTTGTTGCTTAAAACAAGTATTAATTGACACATATTTATGGAAACTTGTTCGGTCATACAGTGAGATGTGATGTGACCCAAATTCATTCACCTTCATATTAAAGCAGTACATTGAGTGATAGCAAATGTTTAGATGCCTTTGATACACTGGGTCAGCTATCCATAATTTATTCATTTCTGTAGTAGGTCCAGGGTATGAGTGCTCCTTGATTCTTCTACCACAAGACTGAGCACATTCAATGATGAACTGATGAAATTAGTCAGCCATGGAGTCTCTGCCAGAGCCTAATAGGAACCTCGCACTGGTCTGCAGGGTTCTGGAGGAAGGTCTTGCCTCCTTCAGCCAAGAAATACTCAGCAATTGCAAAGCAACCCTACATCAAGCGACATCACATCCTATTATGGGTTGGGTATTATTAGAACTACAGAATATTAGGATGGAACACAAATCCACGGATAAAATGGTCTGTTCAGAATTTGATCCAAGCAGGTTGAAGAATGTACGTTCCATGAAGAGTTCGATCAGACTCCCTTTTTACCAACCAGAGTGACATCACAGCCTTTCCCTCCATGTGTGTCTTTGGCCTCATGGCCTTCAGGAGTAGGGTGATGTAGATGAGGACATCAACAATTCAGGCTGGTTTTTGTTTCTGTTTTGCTGCTCAATGTGTTGGGGAGTTTCAAACATGAAATACACCATAGACAGGTTCATCCAGAGTTGACCCAGGAGATTTTGTCCCAGGTGGCAGAGATGTGTAAACTTATTTTGTTCACTTTTTACGGAGCAGGAAGTGCCCAGCTTGTACAAACATTAAGTATTGTTACTAGCTAAACAGCTCAAAGGTACCTCAAAGACAGACATGACAACCTGCTTCTGAAAAGTCACAACCTTGGACACCACCGTAGTTCTTCGCTACACACGAGGATGCGTGAATTGCCAACAACGTACAGATGAGAGCGTCCATAAGGGATAAGAATGTGGACTTATTTCCACACACACAGAAGAATGTCTTTCCTTGTTCCTGAAGAGACTTGGAAGGTGACAGCCTTTGGATGGACTGATGGTGACAGCCTTTGGATGGACAGATGAGAGTTGGCAGAGAGCAATCTCTCTTTATTGAAATCAACTAGCCTCTGTCTCCAAGGACTCAGAATTTGCACGATAAGCCCATTAATGGAGCGACTACGGTTACAGTGATGGAGACAATACAAGGGCCTAACAGCACATGGCTGCCCTTCTCCAAGGCTGATGTAAATTAAAAATTCCAACATCAAGGGCACACCGTCAGCCCTTCCTATGTTAGTACAACCAGGTAAATACTTGATGGGAAAAAAAATCACTACATTGTACAACTACCATCCTGGAGAGAGGTAATAGCGATCCATCCTCATGGGAATTGATATCAACTCTAGATATGAGCTTGTCTTCTTTGCCACAAACTTTATGTATTACTATGTTGGGACTGAAGTCAGCCATCATCGTAAATCTCAAGAATTCCTTTATCTTCATGGGAAGTACAAGTTAACTTGCAGGAAAGGTCTTGCATCAGCTACATTGTGCTCTGCTTCGCATCCTGTTGCCTTTGTCTGTGATGGCAGCTGCAGGGCTTTTAAACAGCCATGTGTGGGCTCAAACTCCCTCCTTACAGACAACATCTGGTCTTAAGCGTACACCACGTTTCTTTCCCTTTCTGCCAAGGATATTCTCTGAATCTGTGTAGCAGGATCCCTAAAAGAGCTTTCTTGGCATTCTCACAAATGTGTAGCCTAGAAGTCAAAAAGATTTAGTGACATTCTCTGGCAGCCAGGGGCAGCCAGAACTTAAAGGATTCAGAACTGGATGGAGAAAAAACGCTTTCCTATCAACCCTTGGGTGGCGAATTCAGACAAAGCACCCGCATGGCTCAGCAGTGGCACTTGATTGGCCTTTTTTCTTCTTTGCTTAACTCTTCCTAGTTCTAACTCCCTGAGATCTGCATCAACTCCCAAATAGACTCGCTACAATATGAACTAGTTCCTACACTTAAACGTTGCTTTCCCAGACTGAGCCAGAAAGAATACACCACTGATCTATTTTCTTTCACAGACTCCAAATCGGGCTTCCTAGGAACAAAACAGAGGAATCATTCTTCCTCTGAGGTATAATTGTCTTTGTCATAAAATTCAGTGTAAACAAATACTCTGTTCAATGTCCCACTATAAAATAAAAATTTTAAAAGGCACCAGACAATTACAAATGAAAGAATTAAAAATGATATTAATCATTAGAATGTATCAACACATGGGTGACCCTCCTGACTAAATGGTATTTCAATGTGACATAGCTATACAAGCTACCCCAAAGGTGATTAAAACATACCTGAATAACAGACTGCAACCTGCAGTACTCTGAGCAAATTTGCAAGGTTTAATATTGCTACTAGAGATGTATTCGGAATATAAAACATCACTTCTCGTTCAGCCTTTTGGCTAATGGCAAGTGTAGGAATGGAACACAGATTTCTATCCAAATTGAATAGAATAATTTAATAGAGCTTTATAATTCTAGATGGAAGAGACAGGGGCATTATAAAGAATGTTTTGCTTGTAAGCATCTATTGTCAAGAACGTCTTCTTAAAAGAAGCTAGAATAGTGAGGAGCTGGCACTAAACACTCTTCCCAGAGAAGATAAGCAATGTTCTTTCGGAGCAAAATGAAACAGTTTTAGAACAGAAAAGTTTTACCCGGCAGAAGACAATAATAACAAAGGTATTGCTACAAGTGAATACATTAATCCCTAATAAGATCCTTAAAAGAAAATGTAGGGTAATGATATCAAGCCTATCGTTTCACAATGGACTATCTAATATAATAATTAAAGCGCAATAGCAAAAGACAAAATAAAGTGGGACTCTAGAAAAACAAGCTATTGACTGGAAAATATTATCAGATTGGATAAGACTCTAATAAACAGATTATATACAAAACGTAAACAAGTTAGCAACAAAACCACAAGTAACCAAATCATAACTTGTATAAAAAGCTTGAATAGATATTTTGCCAAAGGGGGTATTCAAATGCCCACTGAACACGGAAAAGATGGGGCACGTCTTTAGCCACTAGAGAGATGCAAGTCAAACCACAATGAGATAGAATTTCACACACAGAATTGCTAGGGGAAACAAATAAAAATGAGAAAAATACAAATGCTAGCAAGAATGTGAGAAAATTGGAATCCTTATCTACTACTGGCAGGAATCCTAATGGTAGAGTTGTGGAAAACTGACAATTCCTCAAAAAAGCAAAAAGTAGAGCTACTCTATGACCCAAGATTTTCACTCTTTTTGTTGTTTTAATTCAATACTTTTATTGGGGGCTCTTCCATCTCCCATCACCATCCATCCACTGTGTCAAGCACATTTGTACATTTGTTGCCATCATCATTTTCAAAACATTCTCTTTCTACTTGAGCCGTTGGCATCAGCTCCTCATTTTCCCCCTCCCTCCTCCGCCCTTCTCTCCCTCATGATCCCTTGATAAGTTTTAGATTATTTTCATATCTTACATCGTCCTCTGTCACCTTTCATCCACTTTTCTGCTGTCCGTCCCCTGGGAGGGGGTTATAGATCGATCCTTTAAGTAGTTACATATTGCTGCTCCTACCACACTGGTTCCTACTCAGTGACCGCACAGACAAGGGAACAAAACATGAACAAAACGAAGGGTTCTAGAATTCCCATTCTTCTTAATGGTGCCCATAATCTGTTATTCCTCACAGTCAAATGCTTTTTCACGCTAATGAAACAGTTACTATTTTTCGAGTAGTCTCTGCTTTCAACTCACATCCATCCCATCTAAGGAATGATGTCCTTTTCCTTGACCCACATTTTCTTCTGAACTCAGCCTGCATATCTGACAGTTTTCTGTTGCTATTCTGCTGTGGCCCTTTTGAAATCGTCTTCGGGAAAATGCTACTTGCATGTGATACTGATGCTATATTTCCATAATATATACTTTCTATCTGTTAAGTTTTCCTTGAAGCAGACACCACTAAGGCTCTTTTCCAGTTGGTTTACCGGGTAGCTGTCTTTCAAATTTCCTGGTAGAGGTGAGTGAGCACTTCCGGCCTTGCGAAAATGTGTTGACATATCTTAGTTATGTCCTGTTTTTCAGCAAGGCCTCAATGCAGGCTGGATTTCTTCCTCCAGTGTTTCAGCGATTGCTCGGATGCTATCGCTGAAAAGGGGGAATGTCAACTGATTCCTTTTGGCACAGTAACTACGTGGTCTTTCCACTTTCTTTTGATGCTTCCTATGGCATTCGGCATTTTACCCAAAGAATCTTTCAGTATTTCAACTCAGGACTTGAATTTTTGTTCAGTTCTATAAGCTTCACAAATGCTGAGTGTCTTCGTCCCTTTTTATTGTCTAACCCCGGGTTGCTACATTTCGTTCCACATTTACTTCGGCTTCCTGCCACACTTTGAAATCACTGTGCAGCTCTTTCATGTCCTAATTCCTCGTGTGTGTTTCGACTTTTCCCTTAGTTAGGCTATCTTAATGAGTGAGTGCAGAATATCTTTTGACAGGCAGGGTGGTCTTCTCCTTCCCTCCTTAGTGTTGTCTGGATGACTGCGGGGCAATGATTTCTTTTGTGAGAATTGATACCAAACTAGTACAAGGAGCTGGAGATGGAAGAAATAGCCTAAATCCAACTCCTCTAAGACGATCTACCTTCTAAAACGATAAATGGGGTCTGCTCCATTTCACTCCACCCCTCAGGCTCCCTTGAGTACACTGCCTTACAATTCTAGGATTTGCAAGGTTGCTGCACTGTCCTGCTGGAAATAGCTCACACGGTAGGGGTGCTGTACAGTGCCAAATCTGAAGGTCAGCCAGGTGAAAACTAGATGCTGGGTCCACTGGACACACTTTGTTCCTGGCTCTTGCCAGTTATAAGATCACAGCCCATCCTTCTCAGAGAACTCGTTTGATATTCAGCAGAATGGCATTGCAGGGAATCCTGTTTAAAATTACTCACAGGCGAATCCTATCAGTACCTATCATTACCATGGGACTTACATGTGTAATCAAGTTAACATATAACCCTGCACCCAAATATGATCATTTATTCTCGACTCCTGAGCTATATATTATTTATGCACATATGACCTGGGGCCTCTGGCTGGGTGTTTCCAGTAGGCATTGGCCTCCTACTAGTTTAATCAGCCAGACTTACCCCAGAGGCTCCAGAAGCAGCTTTTCTCCTCTGCTATAGCATGTTATTCTTCACATTCATTACAATTAACCAAGACAATCATTAAACAAAGATTGTTGTCTGATGCACACTCTCTAAGATATTAATCTCATCCTACCCCTGTACCTTCAGATAATTTCCTCCAAAGGGAGACTATAGCAACAAGCATATGGAACCTAGCATTATATCATATAAAAGATTATAATTGGGAGGGCCATGCTAATTGAGTTTAACTCAATGGCCTTCTGCTTTCTTTATGTATGCTACTTTTGTTTTCTCGCCACAAGTAGTATATTCTTCAGACATTTGTGTTCAGTATGCCAAATATATTCTTTAGATGGTCTCTACCTTCAGGCGGAATAGCCTTAAGGTCATATGTCAGATCTCATGGATTTATTTTAATTTTCTTCAGATTCAACTTAACTTACATATGAGCAATTGATTATCTGTTCTACAGTTGCCTATTGGCCTTAATCTAATGGACGATCATGAGTATCTCCATCCTCTTTTTCCACAGAAGCAGTGGATTTGGCCCTGTGCCTTCCTTCTGGCAGGGTCCATATGGATAGTTGCTGCTTGTATTGAGAAAAAGGGAGATGAATGAATCATTGTTCTTGCAAAATTCCGTCATATGATCTTGATCTCTAGCACCCTTTCTATCACTAAGACTATAGTTTCCAATTGCTGATCCTTTGTCTTTGTTTCTGACATTTACATGTAATTAAATATGCATCCCGATTGCTTATTTGATCAAATTCAGACTGCAGAAGTTGACAAGATAGTCAATTTCCTCATCGTTGGCATTAGTGGTCTATGCATAAATGAAAACAATAGTTGCATTAAATGATCTTTATTGTAGACATATGGATAAGAGCCTATCGCTGACAGTATTTCAGGGTACCTCTTCGAATGTCCTCTTTGATGACGAATGGCGTGCCATTGCTCTTCAATTAGGTATTCTCAGCATGGCAAATCATATTATTGTCTGATGTACAATGGCCATTCCTGGCCGATTTCGGCTCCCTAGTGCCTAGGGTATCAAACTCTCTGCATTACACTTTAGATTTGACAACTTCTAATTTTCTTAGACTCGTGTTTCACACATTTATTTTATGACCATTGGCATTGGCAGCTGTCTCTTCTCATGTTTTATAGTGCCACATCAGCAAATTAAGGTCCACAAAGTTTTTCTCCTTCCACATCATTAAAGTCTACTCTGCTTTGTGGAGGTTATTCTTATCCAATTATATTTTAAGTGCATGGCCACTGGAGGGGTGCAGTTTCAGGGACATCATACAGTGCTCCACATATATTGATGTTTCTCAGTGGCTGATTTGTATTCTTCCTAATTTATCTTAGTCTGGAAACTTTGCTGAAATCTGTCCACCAAGGGTGACCCTGCTGGGATTTGAAATACCGTGAGTATAGCTTCTAGGATGACAGCAACATGCAAGCACCCCAGCAGGACAATCTGAAAGATGAGAGGTCATCATTTCTCAGGGTATAACCCAAAGACGAGATTAAAGACCCAAATAGAGGCTTACACATGAAACTTCTTTCAAACTCTCCACAGCAGTCCAATGGCAGAAACAACCTAAATGCCTAGCGCAGAATTCTACTCACCCGGCCGAGGAAATGAAGACTTCAAACGTGTTATAATATGGATGAAACTTGAAGTCATTGTGCTGAGTGAAATAAGTCAGTCACCGAAGGACAAATATGTATGACCTGATTTCACTCATATAAAAAGAAAGAGAAGGCTTATCTACAGAAATCAAGTGCTGTATACACTCGAGTATAAGCTGACCCAAATATCAGCCGAGGCACCTAGTTTTACCGCACAAAAAAGTGCTGGAAAACTCGGTTTACACATGCGTATGTACGGTAGTTACCAGACATAGGGTGGAAAATAGTGAGTCAACAGATGAAAAAGTAATACATTATAGGGTTGCACAACCTATGATTGCTGTCAGTAAAGGATCCACCTGGGAAAGCCGAACTGGTGAAAGGGATGTGGGAGATGTATTCACAACAAGAGAGAGAGGCTCCTGAGGCTGTTTGTGTATGAGGAAAACTTCGTGGGATTTAGTTCCTTGATTTGCAAGTTTAGGGTCATGATTTCATGGGACATTCTAGTTCATTGACCTCATAATGTGTTTTGTGCTTCTGTTCATTACATAGTGCCTGATGCCTTAAATGTAAGCCATCATCAAAGACGTCGTTGATTTGGAAGGAGAGTGAGAAATAAGAGGAAGAGTCGAATGTGTAGCCAGGTGCCTTCATGAACAACGGCCTCCTTTGCTCTGGGACCAGAACTGGGTGGTGCCTCCGTGCCAGCGCTGCACATCTGGAGCCAGGATTCCATAGAATGCTAGTCAAAAGTGGGACGATGCAGAATATAGTGCCAAATTCTCACGGAATTACGACTTTCTTGAGATATGTGGTCTAGGTGAACCCTGAAACTGTTTTGGTGAGGCTTTCTTTAAAATTTAACTCAAAAACATTCCCTGAAATCTTAAAACTAAACAAAGTTTAGTGGATTTGGTAAAAGGCATCTGCCTTGAGCATTAGCTATTTTGAGAACGATCCCTATGAGATCAACAAACAGATAGGGACCTCATAGGGGCTGGGACTTGGTGGCAGTGGCTTTCTGAGGTTTTAGAGGGGCAATGAGTTTGTGGTAGTAGGCCAGTACCACTCAGAAAAAGGAGGGGAGAAGGGTTGTACAATGTTGAAGAATGCGATCGATGTCACTGAATTGTACATTTAGAAATGGTTGGATACGTGTATGTGTTACTATGCAACTTCAACAAAAGAAATCACGCAAACATAAAAAGAAAACAAAAGACTTTATAATAAAGCCTAATAAGTTCTCTTTAAAAGAGGAACAGTTTGTTTTTTTTTCAACAAAGTACTTTTTATTATCATCATTTCTTAAATCTAGTGCTAAGGCTCTTTGCTAGCTGACTTTCATTAAATCATAAGGTGGCGGCAGAGTGTAGACAAGAATCCATTGTGGTTGCCAGGACTCAGAGAACTCATTTTGATTCATGGCGACTACGTGCAACAACGTAAAACTGCCCCAGATGATATCGACAGGGCAGATTAAGGAAGATGGGCATGATAAATATTGATAAACTCTGGTGTCCCCTCCCCTGCTTATTTATGCTTTAAAGTGGGACATATGAGCTATATGTTTATGTATATAGGTTTCTTATAAATCCATTAGCTAGTAACTTCTTTTAAAATGAAATGATAACATTGGAAATTGGACACAAAAATGGTATATGGCATATTATAAAAATGTTAGTGCACGTGGGGTACTTTAACAATATTCCATATTTAACAATTTTAATATCTTGGAGTACCTTTATTCATTCCAATGAAATATTACAAATCAATTAAAATAAATGCATAAAACTATATAAGAATAATACCAATTTATAAAACAGTACTCAAAACCCCAAAGGAATTCTGATTTTAGTCCACTTAGAGTTCTGGGTTTTGTTTTCTATGAAAGACATTCATAGAACCTTTTTGACCAAAATAAAAAAAATTGAAATATACTCAGTTCTTGCTGAATTAAATTGGTCTTTTACTTATCTGCCTACTTGCCTGGTACATTTTTGTTTTAACAGTTTTTTTTTGACATATAATTCACATCTCATATAATCCAGCAGTTTAATTATATTAAAATCAGTTGTATAATCCTCATAACAATCATGGATTGTGCATCATTTAGGACATTTTCTTCTGTTTTATACTCATTGTTTTTAGTTCCTCATTGCTTCCCCACAAGCCCTGCCATGCCCCTAGTAAACTATTCATCCAGTTACTATCTCAATTAATTTACCAATCCCAGAATTCGTTTGCAAATATACAAAGCCAAACTCAAAAGCCAAACATTCAACAGCGATTACAAAATAGAAATCCTCAATTGAAAATAAAGCATAAAATATAAAAAACCAGAACAAATATAAAGCGGACTAAAGGGAGATCCAATGGAAAGGTGCCGCATTTGAGCCTGACTACACCTGGAGTAATCCACGGTGCCCTGTGGCTGACAGCGAAGCCATTCGTATCCCCGATCCATATTCCAAAGGTGTTTATTGGAAGCTTATTCCGTGTGGAGATACGGCAAATGGGTTTTGAACTTTCCCTATCATGACTACTTTTCTACAAAATGAAGCACTCAGATGTTAAGCTTCAATACCATTCCCTCTTCTAGATTTGGATTTTATTAGTTACTGTCTTTGGATCACACAGCCTGGTGTGCTGCTTCCGAGTAGACTTTGCTGATGCTTCATTTAAATGAGTGCTTGTTTGAAGACTTGTCTCTAAGACCCCAGAGGCTATGCTTTTTAAGACATATAGAGGATGGACAAGATGGTTCTCTGAAAATGACCAGAGCCCTATTATTGATAAAGAGAGCCCATCTTGACAAGAATCCACTCATGTAGGGTCCAGTTGTCTACTGGATGAATGTAGCAGGAGTTGGATTGAACTACCCGACCTTACACTGATTTGGGGAAATAATAGTATACTCCCCAAAGCCCCAGCCATGAAGTTTCAATTCCATGGATTGGTTCTGACCCAGAGCGACCCGATGCTCAACAGAATGGGACACTGGCCCTGTGCCTTCCTCACAATTGTCCCTGTGCTGGAGTCCAGAGTGGCAGCCACGGTGCCAACCCAGCTCATGGAAGGCCTTCCTCTGCTTTGCTGCCCCTCCACTAAGAGTGACGTTCTTCTTCAGGAACTGGTCCAAAGCATGGCAGACATAGCCTTGCCATATTTAATAGCTAGGCACACTTTGCTATAGCACCCATACCTTCAGTTCTCTCCTCATGAGGGTGCGTGTCAAGTAGGGCTAAGTGGATTCGAACTGCCAACTGTTCTTTCAGAGACACAGCACTTAACCATTGTGTCACCAAAGCTTCTTAACAAGCCAAATATTTGTTATTAAATACCTGAAAGTTCAATGTTAAACTTCAACCTTGATCCTAGGGCAACTTGAAGACAGTCCTTATTTTATAATGGCCAAAGACTTGTAATCTCTCTACATCTCCATGCTAACGGTCATGATTTTCACTGCATATCATGAAGTATTCTATTATTGTTAGAAATTTAAAACATTTAACATTGCAAAGAAAGATGAATTAATTCTGACTAAGAATGAATTAACGCGCATCGATGCTTAAAAATTAGCAAAATGTGCTAATACATATCCTAAATATTTGTTTTTGTTAAAATTTGACTATGAAATAGATAATATTTATAATTTAATAAATAGATCCCTAAAGAAAGAGTACTTCATAAGTCATTAAGCAGATTTATTTAATAGAAACTTTGAATGGAAGGAAATCAAGAATTTTATGAAACCTTGTATATTCTTCCTCTTTGAGATTTTAGATTTCATTATGTTCTAGCCTAAACGCAATGAATGAGAACTTTTAAAAAATCATATTCAGATCAAACTTAGGAGTTCTAGCATATCACATTTACTTATGTTGACATACAACAGCTTACCTTTAGATATAATACAATTCTCTAAAATTTACTATATATTTAGTTATTTCCCAACATAAAAGTGTGCCGAATAGAATCCATCATTTAACAACAGCCAAGAAGCAATTTTCTTGCATAAGCCCTTTAAAATATATGTACACATTAAAAACAACAAAAAAATCCAAGTGTATCAGTGCCTTCCATGAATCTTTATTCTACTACAGAATAAGAAGCAAGGACTGTCACCAGATGAATGGCATCTAGACCCAGTAAGTATTCACATTTCTATTTCACCACCTAAAATTCACCTCTGCGTAGCTTGCAAGAGCACCCAGCCAAATGGAAAAAGTCTGTGTTGAAACCCCAATGAGCCACCAGATGGCAGCAACGCTTTTATGAATAATGCAGCAAGCTATGAAGCCCATCTAAGAGTTCTGCTAACAGGACACACCTTACTTGAGTCAAAGGACATACTTGTGATAAAGCTAGTCGCTTTTTCTTCTGTAATTCATGTCACTAGTTGTATTTTGAGGCGTCAATGTGCTTTCTAGTATTTGGAGCTCCGAATCTATTTTGTCTTATACATATGGAGCTTTAAATTGATGTCTGATGTGTTTTTGATGCTGTGGTTCAGAAATACTTTAAATAAGTATTTTCTTTTCTTCTGGGAAAAAACCAACATCTGCATTTATAAATATTCAAGGCGAACGATGTCGTCTAAATTTATGTCACCCGTATCACACATCTAAAGTGTGTCCTCAGTTTTTCTTTCCACAAATGAATGACTCAGACCTATCATCAATCTCAAATACCAAAAGTTTGGTGTTAACTCGATCATCAGACTCCTTCACTGCTATCAAGTTCACTCTGACTCACGCCAGCCCTACAGGAGAGATGAGTGTACTCCTGGAGCTGTAAATCTTTGTCCAGTAGAAATCCCTCTCATTCTCCTTCAGAGTGGATGTCAGGTTCAACTACTGATATTAAGGTTAACAGCTGATGTCATAAGCCCGTAAACCATTGTTTCTTTATACTTAAAATTAGTGTGTGTGTCCATACCGATATTGTATACATGTAGACCAGTGTATGTATACTAATTTTAACACACATACACATATATCCTTACATATATACTAATTTGAATTATACTTAAAATCCATATATATTAAATTTTAAGATAAATATTTTCCCCTTGTCTTCATTTGAAGTTTTTGTTCATGGATGTTTGCTTTGTTGGGTTTTTTTTTGTTTTGTTCTGTTCTGTTTTTATCCTACTTTAAATATGGCTTTGAGAGTTTTGCTTACCACTGCCCCAGATTTTTCTCCTGCTCAGCGGCTTGTGGTATAAAAACATTGAATAAATATATTTGTCTCCTGCCTTCAAATCCAGCCCCATTACCTTATGCCTCTACAAATTGAATGACATTTGTTATTTATCTGCCCATGATACTGCACTCTCCCAAAGGAGTCAATTTTATTTCACCCTCTGTCATCCTTATGGATGGACAAGCTATGAACCATGATACAATCTACTGCACTCCCCCCAATACATACCAGTATTAGGGGTTCAATTTTCCCTTTTTTTGTAAGAAGTCTGTTATTTCAAAAAGAAAAGAACATAGTTATCACAAAATAAGTATGGCTTTTCTTTTTAAATATAAAATAAGAAAAATATAATAAATTAAAAATATATTTTTAAAAGAAAAATGGGTCCCTTGCTCTCTATATGCTGTCTTGCTATTATCAAAATAGTATTTTTCAGTATCTTAAAAAAAAGACTGAGAAACAAAACCCCACTTTGCAATGGTGTTATTTTCCATGCATGGCAACACCATGTGCATCCTTCAGAGCCTAGTTGTCTGGCCGTAGGAGCCCTGCTGGTGTGGGGCTAACTGCAAGGTCCAAGGGAGAAAGACAGGGTGTTGTGCTCTGGTACAGTCTCCGGGACCCACAGAGGCAGTTCTACTCTGTCCTATAGGGTCTCTATGAGACGGAATGGCAGTGAGTTTGGAGTTTGGGGGAGGGTTTTCTTGTCTAAAAATACCCCGATAGCTGCACTGGGTGGATTCAAACCACCAATGTTGTGATTAAAAACCAAGAGCAAGTTTCTCTGCCATCCTGAGTGTGGTGTTGCTCCATCTTCACCATGTCGTCTCATAGACTTTCAGGATCAAGAGACTCCTGGCCAAGAAACAGAAGCAGGATCGGCCCATTCCCCAGTGGATTCAAATGAAAACCGGTAATAAAATCAGGAGAGGAGACATTGGAGAAGAACCAAGCTGGGTCTGTAAGGAGCCCCCTGAGGGATGGCACGCATGGCCGCATTTTCCCAGGCTCAAATCATGTGTTGCATTGAGACTTTTGTTCCCATCTGATAAATTGAACTTCTAATGGCAAAAAACTGGTTTATTCCTCAAGTTTAACAATAAATAATGTAAGGCTGTTTGTTTGAAAAAAAAGAAAGAAAGAAACCAAGAGCAAATTGCTTGGGCCATGCAGGGAAATTTCTGTTCCCTAAACAGGTTGAAAACCCCAAAACTTGATGTTTTGAACATCACACTTCTAGATTATACTTCATACTCATTCACTGTCATTGAGTGGATGCTGACTCCCAGCAGCCCTATAGGTCAGGGGCGAAATCTCCCTTTTGGTTTCTGAGGATGTGAATCCTCACAGAAGGCGAAAGACTCATCTCTTCACTGAGGACCAAAGAATACAGTTAGCTACCATGAGATCCCCCAGGGTCATTGACTTATTGTGCTCCTGTTGTGGCACATCACTTGAAGTTGCAGGGGTGAACCCCATATGGCTCAGTTAGACTCACTCTGGTCATTTGGACATGAAGCATCTACACCATTAGCACATTGATAATGCCCACCCTGGCCATCATGCGCACCTTACCAAGATGCAAGAAATGGGGCACGTTCCTTTTAGGAGGATATGCACACTGTGATGTAAGCAAACAGATAACAGCACGTTCCTTTTAAGTCTGTGTCACAGTAAACCCAAGATTTATTCAGATATATAACTCAAAAATTTACATTGTTAAACAAATGCAGCCACCTATTCCACGAGGCAATGGGAAGAGGACTGGCCAGTTCTTTTGAGCTTGTGTATCTTTTGCCCGAAAGTTGGTAACATAAAGAAGAGAGTAGACTTAAAAAAAGAAACTTTTTTTTCTATTAGAAATTTAGAATATTGGTCCCTTTTGCTACTATGAGGGTGCATTTTACGAATGTGATTATTGCCAATGCTCACTGCCATCTAGTTACATTCCGCTTTGGTGGCAGTGTTCAAAGAGAAATGAATGGCAGAAGGCAAGGTTAGTCTCTTTGTTAGTTAGCAGAATAACATAGCTGGGCAAATGAGTATTATAAGGCTTAGACTGCCAAGTTCAATAGAGTCACCAGACAACATAAAATTGGCATTGCTTTTCTTAATAAGATACTTAATTTAATGTACCTTATTAACACTGTACTTCTATATTAAACTCCTTGAAAAAGAACTTTACTCATCGCTCAGACAGAGAGTGGCTCCCAACAGGCTTGGTCAGCATGGTTTAGAGGGTGTCTGAGTGACCAGGTAATGTTCTTCCTTGGAGGCGTGTCCTTTCCATCCATTTCCTCGTTTCCATGGCTACTTTCTCTAGTCAAGGTACCATGGGCTTTGGGTTGAGCCTGGATTCTTTGTATCATTTTTTTTCTGCCTCCAGGTTCTTTTCAATGCCGTTAATCCCGTACACCTCTGACATGCATCTTCCTAAATCGAAGTTCCAATTATAAAAGTGCATCACTCCTTCATCAAGAAATGCCATTGACAAAAGGGAAGTCAAATCATAAAGATAATCGCATCCCTTCCTAGCTTCAACAGGAAAAGGAGCATTATCTTGGAATAGGAAGTGTCATGCACACACATCTCTTTCATCTGGGGCATAATTTCTCCACTTGTCTCCAAGTTCCCTTCATAAATTCCTTGGTAGAGGCATGCAGAGGGGAAAAACACTCTCTTAAAGAGTTCATCTAGATGTGACATCAGTTAAAAATTATATTATCAGCATTATTGATACAATATTATACTGCTTATTTGAACTGTTTTCAGGGATAAACCATTCATACTAACTATGGTTTGATAACATATGCTCTTAGTTACACAAGAATACAAACAACGTTGCCAGATAGAGTAAATCTTAGTCTGCTGATTACATTCACAAGGTATTAGAGAGAAAAGAAAGAGAGAAGATTTTTTAAATTGTGTTTTATAGTATCTACCTCTTTCACCCAGAGTTTCTGAAATTCACATTGGAATTTGCCTCAAATCATTGTGAAATGCTGGGGTTAGTAGGTGAATCATGGTGCCCTATTGTGTTTACATTGATGTCTCCTCTGTACAGTTTCCTTCAAATGCAGCATTTCTTTGATTGTAGCACATGTGGGATGAAGAGGAGGGAAGCACTTTTCTCTTATTCGCTTGGTATGAAAAACTTAGCTGAGAGGAATCCTGTCCTGCATTCATCCTACAGTTAGGTCTAGCAATAGCCAAAAATTTTAACACACATCCCCAGACTGCTGTGTCGGCGTCCCCACACACTGAATGATGAATGACTATCTGATAGATAAACTGATTGGGAGAAACTATAAAGCAAAAACAACTGTATTGGACATTAATGCTCCTCTTACTCTGGTTTATTTTTAATGGCTTGCCTTTTAAGATACTTCAAGTAATTCTCTAAAGTGAAACCAGCTTTATTCTAACTACAAGCATTGAAAATGAAAGAGAAAATTGGTAAAAGCTCACATTTATTCTAACCCCCCACTTTCAACTACAGGGAAATGGAAACAAGTAAAACACCAATAGTTATCCTTTCAACTTAAATGGCCTTTTCCAAGGTATTATGAAATTATTTTTGCACTAATAACCTTAAGTAGTACTTAAGACATTTTAAGCTGAGACATATTCAGATCAGGAAGAACAATTAAATTATGTTTAAAGTAATGCATACCCATGGAAAATATTGCATGAATATGCTTAATAGGTATTATAGTAAGCAGACTCTATTTAAAACTCAGAAGAACAATACAAGTAATGGAAAAATCAATTCATAAATTTACTTCACTTTTACATTTATTCCCAGATATATTTTTTTATCTCTTAAGAATGAATCTCCTAGACAGGTATTTGGCTATGATTTTTATCAAGGTACTATATTAGTGGTTGGGAAAGGTAGACAGAATTTTACCTTCTTCAGTTCATTTAATTTTCTTTTTTGTCTCAGGCAAAATAGAAATTGATATATTCTCAATGAAACAGGTTGAATAATTCCATTTAAATTGGGTAAACACTTTTAAAATGATTTTCACATTAAAGTAAACAGAAAAATCGAGCCTGAGTCAATTTCTAGTTCTGAGAAAAGGCACCCTTTCAAGTAGAAATGACTGAATTATCAAGTGAAAATCATTTTTGTTTTTATACTGTGTAACAGAAAAGAATAAAGAAATAGAGAATGACTTCTTATTCTTCCATTCTTAATTACAAGAGATTAGTTGATACCCTGGCAATCATCCTCTGGGCTGATATAGTGACCATAATTTTGCAAACGTCTTTTTAGTTGTGTAAATTGAAGAAACGCAACCTTAACAGTATCCATTTAATCAGCTAATAAATGCCCAGTCCTCTGGTGGAACAAGCATGATGCCATATGGAGGTAGTTTCTGGACTTAGATTTTTCTGAGGAGGCAAGACTACTTTCCATAACAGAAGTGAAGAATATTTAAGTACTAAAGTAAATGGCCCAGAATGGATGACTTTAGGACTCTCATATATTTAATAACAGGGCAGTTTCCTGGAGTTAGGGAGGGAGTATTTTAGAGAGGAGGCATCTGTCTATTTGATGCCATGAACCTCCTTTCCCCAGACTTGTGAGAATGTGAAGCTTAGTATCCACTTAAAAGGGAGAAAGTGTCTTAACTTTGAAAGAAGAAGCCACGATAAGTTGACAGCATAACTGACTATTTTAAATTGCCTTGCAACTATATATTTTTTTCACTTGAACTTCCTGTTGCGAACTTGTTTTTGTTTCTGAGTGCCTACTGTGTGTGTCAGGGAAAAGAGCGGGCTTCGGTCGCAGAGGTTGCTTGGCAACACTGCCATCCTTCAGCATGGTTTTATTTAGTTATTACAACCATCTCTGCAAATGACATTTAGGATTATTTGAGATTATGTTGTAATCCTTTTAATCCTTAGTGCTTTAAATTTCAGGCTAAACACCAAAGAGCAAACTAGCACTTAACAGGAATGTTTAAAACATGTGATTTAAGCATAAATCTTTTTATTCACTCTTTCTCTGATGAAGACGTAGTGGTGCTCCTAAGTTAACTAAGAAAACTGATATCACAGTTCATTACAAATCACGAGGTTGCTAAATGTTTTCTCAAGCTACACCAAGCTTGTTATGGTCCTTGATAATTCACTAGATGCAGAATTAAAGCAAAGTTAGAAGCAATGAGTATTTGCTTGTCACGTAACTTGCATTTGTGTTACCTTTTGTCAGTGCAAAGTGTCCCCCTAGGTTTGTATGGGTGAATTAATAATGCACGCAGTCTCAGTCTACCGTCTAAGGTCCAGCTGTGAGATGTAAGTAAATAGCAAACACATGATTTATGCATATTATCTATGTTTAACACGCATCAGGATTATCTGTGCTTCCTTTCCGGTAGACATTAACAATTTTTAATAAACATGTTATTAAAAATAAATAAATAAATAAACATGTTATTTAGTATTAAATATCACCCATTGAGCTAAAAAATATATTCTGGTATGAAATCAGAAGATACTCTTGAACTCAGTCAGGGAACATCACTGTAATTTGCTAATGGAAATCCCATACCAAAATTTGCTGTCTCCTTTTTTACCGTATACCAATTTAAATAAGATGAAATCCTCATCGAGAGTTTAATGGGAGTTTGACTATGAAGGAAATTTGGCACGTAATACAGAGAGAAATGGATGCAGGGATTAAATCCATTTTTGTGTTTATGTGTCATAAATGTATACTCTAAGTCTTTCTGGCATATCTCAGACAAACAATGTTTTGTTTGTTTTCTTATTCATTTGAAGTTCAAATTCTCTATAGACATTGCCATTTTGTGGCATGTAATTGCTAATCCATTAATTTTTTAAAAAGTGATTTCAAATTTTAAATTATTTCTAATTTTGCTCTTTGATTTTTCTCAAACCAAAAATCTCAATAGTCATTTGCTATCTGTAATCTATAATTCATAGGCTAAGATTGAACACCACGCCTAATTCAAACTTGGAATTCTAAAGCTATTTCTGATGAAGCACATCAGCTGAAGCTGTGATGGTCTTTTTCAGTTATGAAGACGCACTTCATTATTCTGTAGGCCATGAAACCCTTGCGTGCGCACACACTCAAACACCCAACAATGCCTTAATACCAGGTTTTTGAGATATAATCATGTTTATTCTGATCATTTGAGAGTTGGAACAGCTAATGTATCTAATCAAATATTGATGCAAGTCATCTAGATTTAGCTCTCTGGCAAATCCTTCCTGACGCTTTTTCTATAAAAGCTATTTATATCATTTCTGTCTTTAAAAAAAGGCAAGTGGCACCGACTGTATCTGTGCATTACTTATGAGAAAAATGTTACCTAATCTTGTCTGTCTAGGTGATGGAACTATTTTAGCTTAACAGGAAAACAACGGGATTTACCCCCAAAAGAATGAAGTAGGAAATGAAACTTGAACCATTATATAGCTCTGTTATTTACAACACCCTTATAAACAACTCATTTATCTAAAGTACACAAAACAATGACAGACCATGAAAGAAGACTGACGCCAAACAAACAGTTCAGTGGTATGAAGAACAAAACTAGGCGGTGACGTTTCACCTCTAAAATGTCACCACAAGTTGGAAAATTACAACAGGATGTCGTTCACCATCCTTAGAAAGGTTGGGGGTGCGGGAGGATAGGGATACAGGTGGTTTAAACCGACAGCTACATATAGAGTGCTCATTTGTTGTTTTTAGTTCTCCTCAAATGAATTCTGACTCATGGTAACATGTGCTATAATGTGTATTATGATGCATGTGCATAACATGTGTAAAAAACTCATGTGTTACAGAGTAAAATTGTCCTTCAGGGGTTTATTGACTGGACCCATAATGAAGGTCACCATACTTTTCTTGGTGGTACCCCTGGACGGTTTTGAATGCCCAGCCTTCAGGTTAGCAGCAGAATCAAACTGTGTACTCTGCCTAAGCCAAACAAATCCGTCCCTCTCAAGTGAATCCCAGTTCACAGTGTCCCTCTTGGTTCAGTTCCAAGCAGACTGCCGCATTGTTCTCCCCGTGGTGAGTCTGAACTGCTGAGGGCCTAACCTCTATACCACCAAGACAACACGTACCACCTCAGCACCTTATTACGTTCACTGTCATGTAAAACCCTTCCTATATAGTTTCTTTACTATTTTTAGCCCTATATGTCATAGATACTTGCCTAACTCCCTTGTTTGCAGCTTAATTTAACACCCCATAGTTTCTCATAGAAGAAACTCATGCCCATGTCCATGAGTTCCCATTGGCCAAGAACTATGTTTATGTCAGAATTTAACAAATTTCTCTTTAAAAAAAAAAACAAAAACGAAAACTACTATGGTGATTAAGTTGTTAAATTCAAAATGCATGATAAGGCTAAACCACTTAGTCACATCATCTATTTCGGTTCTAGTCAACTTGAGCAGCTAAACTGTCATTAGGGCTAGGTCTATGTTGCTATTGTTGCTGCCATGGAGTCAGTTCCGACTCATAATGACCCTGGGTCCAGTAGAACCAAACACTGCCCGGGCCTGCACCAGCCTCACCACTGACCTCATGTGGGAGCCCATGGTGGCTGCCACTGGGGCAAGCCACCTTGGTGAGGGTCTTCTTTTTGACTGCCACTCTACCAAGTATGAAGTCATTTATGTTAGTATATTATAGCAAATTGAAGCAAAATGAATACAAGATAACATATAATTATTAATCTACAGTCTTCTACCCTAAAAATTAGCAACTTTTTATTTACTCATAAAGTCACATTTCAGTCACTTTTCTTTTAGAACTTTAAGTTACTATGTTGGGTCCTCTTTCCTTCGTTCCCTCCCTTCCTCACCTTCCTTCCTTCTTTCCCTCTTTTCTCTCTCCGTTGCTCTCTCAATACTGTTCTCTTGTATCTTTCATTCTTAGTTGTTTTTTAATTAAAATATAAAACTAAAACTCTATGATATAAAAAGATATCATCAAAATATAATCAAGAAAAAGAATTATTCCAAAGGTTAAGAATGAATTTTTGCTTTAATTCTAGCAGATTCGAATTAGTTGGATACTTGTATTAGCATCTACAGAACACAGAGCACACTGAAAACCAGTTGTTTGCCTTTTCCTCAGAAATAATAGAGAGAGGAACTGTCACCTAGTTGTCGCCCTGGTGATGTAGCAGATTAGATAAAGGTTTAAACTGCTGGGCAGTTTGAAAACACCCGCTGCTCTATGGGGGAAGCTGTCTGCTCCCGTAAAGATTTACTGACTAGAACCCCTGGATAATAGTGTAACTCTGTCATAGAGGGTCATTTAGAGTCTCCAAGTCAGTGAGTTTTTTGGGTGGGTGCTTCTAAAAAGAAGCTCTAATGTGACAGTGGTTAAACACATGCGAACCCAAAGATGGTCTGCAGGACAGCAGTGACACTGTGCTTTCTCACAGAATGTCTCCTTGGAAAGCCCATGAAGGCGGTTCACCCTGTGCTAGCAGTCAAAGCTGACTCTATGAGAACACGTTGCAGATTTTTATTCTACTATGAATCCAAGATATCAATTTCAGCTAATATTTAAGATCAACTAAATTCATTTTTTTCTAAGACCTAGATGCTCTTAGTAGAGCTGAAATTTTAAGAAAGTGTGTGTGTATGTATGTGTGTAATGATTAGAATAAGTTATACCTTTGACTACTAGCTGCTATAAATTCTAAAACAGAATTCTTAGTTACTTTGAAAACAAAAGTAATTATCACTTTAAAATATGAAAAATTATGAAGTGTCAGATATTTTGGCAACATGGAATATAAAATATATTTTTTCTATCTCCTTTCTTTCAATGATTCTTATTTGGCTCTTGACATAAAATATGATGACATATAATAATCATAAGCAGTATTTCAAGCAATGAAATTTTCATTATGGAAAAGATTCTATTCTTACAGATATTCAGCATTCTCCATCCCCGTTACAAGTAAATAGCATTTGTTACTGGAAGGCAGGAGTATCAATAAATGTAAATAATTTACCATCATTAGTGACTCTTGATTTGTGTATACTTGAAAATTATATATTAAATAAACTTAGATGAAGACATTTCAGGTATATACTCCAGTTATCAATAATACATTGCAAGATTCTATGACTTTTATTTTAAAATCAATTGACACAGAGTATGCATTTTGTGTTTAAGCAACTGGACATCATGGAAATCAGCAAAACAAACCAAAAAGTCAACAAGAAGAAAAGTCAGTCTTTTATAATGACCTTTAGTCAACTGGTTCATACACATGAAAACGTCAAATCAAGGAAGTTCCTTTTTTTGATTACCCAAGAGAGTTCAGACTTAGAGGGAGAGAAAATAATTTGAATATTTGTAAAATTCCTACCTGAAAGACATTCTTTCTGCTTGATTTTTCTTTGGCCCATTCAATATGTGCTCCATACAAATCCACACATTCTGGTTTGCATCCAGATTTCTGTAAATGCAAATGACATAAGAATAAAGAGTGCCACATCTATAATGCATGTCCAAGGAAATGAGAGCTTACTGTGTTAGCAACAAAATATATTTATGGTCAAAAACCTGCCACACTTTTTCAGTAAAATCCAGGTTTGTATAAGTTTTCATTTGGCAGTGTATATTTTTAACAATCTGTATTAAAAAGGCTATGTTTAAAATGATTTTATTAACTGAAAAATATTTTAAAATGTTAAAAGGTGAATGTTTTAAATGATGTCCACGCATTCTAACCCTTATATATATATACTGTTCAATTACATTAAATATGCTTTTCAATGATAGGGTAAGATAAAAACGTTTTAAAATAATTTATTAGAAAGCCTAAAAATAGAAGGAAATCAATAAATCATTAGTGAAAAACATAGAAATGTAGTTTTGTGACTTCAAGAATGTTTAGAAATTCGGAAGCTGAGTATGCCATCTAGAAAACTGAGCAAGTGACTTAGTTCATCTCAATGATCCCAGGCAAGTTTGTGTTTTGTAGATTAAGAAATTCAACAAACAAATATGAAATGACAAATGCATGCTTTTGAACAGTTTCCTTCTTAGATCTGTAAGCTACTTATATATGTGAGTGTATCATTATAATGAATAAATTCAACTTGGATGCAGCCGTTTATAGCGCTCTTCCTTGTATATAATCGCAACCTGGATGTTATTTAAAAGTTGATTTTATTTCAATAACTCATAATCAACAACTTATATGATTCTCATCTTCAATTGCTTGTTCTCATTGTCATTTGTTTCATATGCATCACATTTGACCTGGTGGTGCAGTAGTTAATGCTCTTGACCGCTAACTGAAAGGTCAGCAGTTAAAACCTATCAGTTACTCCGGTTGCTCCATTGGAGAAAGATGTGGCAGTCTGCTTCCATAAAGATCTACAGCCTTGTAACTGTCCAAATCCAAAACTCATTTCTGATAGACACTAAACAAAATAGAAATAGAAGGCAAGTTCCTCACAAAACGGACCATACACACAAAACCCATAGCTACAATCGCTGTCACTGAGCATAATCCTTTTGAGAACAGGAACCACACAGGCATGCCCTTTATCGCCACTGTTATTCACTATTGTTCTAGTAGACTTAGCAGCAGAGAGAAATCAGAGGCCTCCAGATAGCTAAAGAAGAAGTAAAACTCACTCTATTTTCAGATGATATGATCTTACACGCAGAAAATTCCAAAGACGTGTGTGGTAGTTACATAATCGGTTGTCAATTTGAGGATTAAGAGTGAAGAGGTGGAGTCTAGCCTGACAATCGGGTGATAGTAAATGAGGTCTCTGTGTGGGCATGGCCTTCTCCTGAGGATTCTGGGAACTCCAGTATTTTCCTCCTTGGAGGCAGAAGACACTCTCTCTCCACTCATCCCTGATGACCTACCGACCTGATGCAGCCCTGGGAGCTGGAGAAGCAATGTCATGACCCCTACC
Source organism: Tenrec ecaudatus (assembly GCF_050624435.1). Classification (NCBI taxonomy): domain Eukaryota; kingdom Metazoa; phylum Chordata; class Mammalia; order Afrosoricida; family Tenrecidae; genus Tenrec; species Tenrec ecaudatus. The sequence continues at coordinate 98,840,716 of NC_134542.1, forward strand.
AGCACTGAGATGCTTATAATGCCACTGGATCCACAAGACTTCGCACCCATTGGCCTGTGATATTCCTGTTTTCGGCGTCATTGCATGTGTTTTGTGAGTCAGAAGAGGACTTTATAGATTGATATCAGACATATGGGCTAATATCAGACTTATGGACTTGATTTGAACTGGACAGAGATATTTTCTCAATATTCTCAGTATTCAATTGCTCTTGTACATAAAGCTCTTTCTTATAGACACATGTTAGTCTCTCTGGATTTGTTTCTCTAGTCAACCCAGACTAACACATTATGGTACCTTAGGAGTCAGGTACTGGAGAAATAAACCATAAAGTTAGAGAGTAGATGTTTGACCTCTCTTTGTCCTTTGTCTACCCAGATATCAGATATGGCCATGCAGTTTATTGGGTTGTTTTCTGGAAGGAATATGGCAAGTTAAAGTCTTGATTATTTTGTTTGGTTGTAGTATTTGGTTATTCCTGTATGAATTGGTAAAACTGAATGTGGTTAATGTATATTTTGAGCTGATGGGTAGAAATTGCCCCCTTGAATTTCTCAGACCATTCTAGGAGAAAATGTCTGACTGAGGTCAAAATGGCTGAGAGAACACCTGGCTTGAGGCAATTCTCTCAGAAGCCTAATCCCATATTTTGTATCAACAGAATAGTTTAGATAAGGATTTAGATAAACTACAAAAGGATTGAACTTGATTTTTAAGAATTAAGTTTAGTATCTGATTCTACTTTGTTTATACTGGTTTCTTCTGATTATTGATATAATGATTGTTAGAATAGTTTATTGAGAAGTGTAAAAATAAAGAGCTTGTAAGCCCACTGATCTTCAGCCATTAAAATTGGATCCTTAAATGGGTTTAATACACACCTGCGAAAAGGGCTCTAAAAAGATAAACCCCATGTAGTGTTTGGAGTACTCAGGACATTTGCATTCCAAGAGACTTGCCTGGGGGATGTTGCCAGACTGAACAAAAAGGAACTCTTTGGCTTTTTGAAGTTTGAACTGTAGTGGTTTTTGTCAGAGTTGGAAAAAATCTAGAACCATGAAGAGAATTCCTCTCTAGGACTGAACTTTAAAGGGAGGCTGTTGCAGCCTGCAATGCTTGCTAGGTGAGCACGTGGAACCACTTGCTGAATGGAAGTGGGAGAAATGCAGCAATAAAGAGATGGATTGAGTCTAGCCACTGATATCCATTATTCTGGTTCACAGGGACTAGAGGAGAAGACAAGAGTGGGTTGACTGGTCTGAAGTTCATGGCCTAGCCCAAGGGATCTAGGGTAGTTGAGAATTTGTGAGGGACTCATGATGTATATTGCTGATGACTTTATGGACTGCCTGTCCTGATTTGACTTTGCTTATGGAAGCAGATTTCACAAGGATCCAACTGGGATGAAGATTCTGCACATCATAGAATGTGATTGTCTTCTCAGAGCACTGGGTTGACGTACGTGGGCAATATAGAAATTGGATACCCAAAATGGGGAGAACACGGGCATGAAGTGGCTGACTTACAAACTTTCATAGGTGAGGGAATATATTCATAGGATTAAGATGTAGGTGTTATTTAAATGCAATTGTTAGGCATAGGATATTTTTGTTTTGTTGAATTAGAGAATGTTATGTTTAAATGTGGGTGACACATATTTAATTGTATCTATTTTAGTTTTATCCTGTTAGGTACAGCTATGATTTTATTATTGTTTGTTTGAAAATTACATATGGCTAAAGGGTTATGTGAAAGTGTCAAATTGACAAGGGGTAGTCTGTGGTAGTTACATAATTTGGTGTCGGTTTGGGGCTTGAGAGGATTAAGAGTGAAGGGGTGGATTCTAGTCTGTCAGGGTCATAGCCAATGAGGCCTCTGTGTGTGCATGGCCTTCTCCTGAGGATTCTGGGAACTCCTGTTTTTCCTCTTTGGAAGCAGGAGACACACTCGCTCTCTGCTCAGGCCCTGAGAGACATGCTAGCTGACAAGCCACACGGACCTACTCTGATGCAGCCCCGAGAGTTGGAGAAGCCTCATGAAGACCCCTCCCAGTGCTGAGATGCTTACAATGCCACTGTATTCACAATACTTCCCACCCACTGGCCTGTGACATTCCTGCATTCAGTGTCATTGCATGTGTTTTGTGAGTCTGAAGAGGACTTTATAGATTGCTATTGTACATATGAGATATCAGACTTATGGACCTGATCTGGACTGGGATGTTTTCTCAATATTTGACTGTTTTTATATATAGATAAAGCTATTTTCTGTACACATGAGTGTTCATGAATTTGTTTCTCTAGTCAACCTGGACTAACACAATGTGGCAAGAAAATGGTTGGAAGTAATTAAAAGATTAAACAAAGTGAGAGGGTACAAGAGCAATATACAAAAATCAGTCAGATTCCTTTATACTCACAAACAGCTGTCTGAAAAGAAAATCAGGAAAACCATGCATTTACAATAGCCACCCAAAGATTACCTTCCTACTAATAGACACAACCATGAAAGACTTGAACAAATACAAATGAAACATACTATAAAAAAAACCCACAAAAGAAACCTATATAAATGGAAGAATATACTATGCTCAACGATGGAGAGATTTAATATTGTAGAAATGTCAATACTACCCAAAGCAACCTACATATATAATTTAATCCCTATCCAGATTCCAATATCACTCTTTAAAGAGATAGAAAAATAAACCATCATGGATTGTGACAAGTGTTGTACGAGCCTCCAGTAAAATTATTTTTTAAAAAAAAGAAATAATCAATTTTCACTTGAGAAGGAAAAAGACTCATGATAAGAAAAGTACTACCAAAAACAAAAACAAAGTAGGAGGCCAGGATTGATTCTTGATCTAAAGCTTAGTACACCGCACAGTTATCAATAACCTGGGACTGGTAGATTCATGGACCAATGAAACAAAATTGAGATTCTAGAAATAAATCCATCTGCCTAGCTGCTCTTTGACAAAGGTCAGAAACACATTATATTGGGAAGAGATAGTCTTTTTTAAAAATGGAGAGAGTACAAGAACAGACCCTTCACTAAAGCAAGGCATTCAGGAAGAAAACAAATATATGGAGAAAAGCTCTCAGTTATTAAGTATTTAAAAAATGCACAGCAAGATGACAATGAAATGCCACCACACCCTAACATTGATTGAACAGACAAACAAACAAACAAACAAATACTTGTGGGGCTGATAAGAGACTAGACCCCTAAGAAATGCTGGTGGTAATGTAAATGGTGTCATATAAATACCAAGCCACGGTATTTGAAATCACCTCATAGGTGGGGAAGTCTGACACTGAATAAGGAATGCTGAAGATAACTGATGCACTTTAGTTGTAGTGTTGGTGAAGAATATCGAAAGTACCAAGAATTGCAACAGACTAAACAGCTCTGACTTGGAAGAAGTAGAGCCAGAATGTTCCTTAGAGGAAAGGATACCAAGACTTCATCTCACCTACTTTGACCATCTCATCAGGTGAGACCAGTCCCTGGAGAAGGACATCATGCTTGATTAAGTGGAAGGTCAATGAAAAAGGAGATCCACAGCAAAATGAATTTACTCAATGGCTGCAACAAAGGGCTCAAATATAACAATTGTGAGAAATGTGCAAAATCAAGCAAGGTTTTGCTATGTTGTACATAAGGTTATTATGAATCAGAACTAATTGGACAGCACCTTATAATATACTTGCAGTCCATTTAATTCCAATGAAAGATCCTCAACCTACATTTATCAAAGACTTACAGAGTTGAAGATACTAATAGACCTTAGTATAGTAGTAGTATAAGACTAAATATGCTGATCTTGAGGAAATACAAACCAACTATAAAGAAAGCCAACAATGAGACAGAAAAACTAAACAACAAAATTAATCCACTTGATAGCTTAAACATATCTAGAATATTATTTCACCCCCAAACAGCAGAGTATATATTCTTCTAGAGCATACTCCAGAATAGATCCTATGTTAGGACACAGTGCAAGCATCAATAAATTTTAAAATATCAAAATACTGTAAGCCATCTTTTCATATTATGATGCTCTAAAATTAAAAATCAAGAATAGAAAGATCAAGTGAACTGGGGGCAGACACGGTGAACTTAGTGTTTCAGTGAGCCTTTGAATCACTGTGTGCATGAAAATCGCATGGGAGATCTGACTCACTGAGCATAGTACACTTCGAAAACTAGCCTAAAGGGCTCACACCAAAGGTCTACTCTCTGCAACCCTCCCTGCTACTTCATTCTCAGGCTTCTCCTCTCCCCAGCTGGGAACAGAGGAAATTCAATGGGCCATCCCCATTTCCCCACTCTGCTCAGCTCCCTACCTGTCAGCATGGGAAATCCCCTAGGATATTTACCTACAGTAGAGTGTAGATCCACAGAGCATAGTCTGTGTAGGAAGCAGTCAAGAATAACACAGGAGGGCAGCCAGGGCAATTCAGACCCAGTGGGCCCTAAACTCTACTCAACTAATCTGATCCTCCTTCCCTTGGGGACAGCATGACCCTGCCTCCATATCAGGGCACTCTACAAGGTCATTATATAAAAAAAGGAAGAAAAAAAAACAACTTAAAAAATGTTTTAAACCCAAGGCTATGTTCCTTTGTGAAACTTTGAGTGTGAGCCACCAGAAACATGGTTCATTAACATATATTTAACATAACAACACAGGTAGACAGCAGATCCTGGGAGCATAGCCTACAGAGCTTTAACATAACAAAATGTGACAAGTCAACAGGAGCTGAAAGCCACAGCTGAGGCCAAAATCAGGTTCTACCAGTTTTGGGAGTAACAATGAGCCTTTGAAAGACTGTAATCAGTGGCCAGAACCAGTTCTCCTCCAGCATGTGGCCCCAGGCCTCACAGTGCCCCCACCAGGCTTACATGCACCACTATTATAATTCCAACACTCCCTGAGCTGGCACCATGTCTGCAGACTGCTGCCAGCCTCAGTTCACCCTCCAAGGCCTTCCTCCGACCCTCCCCATCAATCTTAGGTGAGTTCTGGCCCTATAGGCCTAAACAGCACCACCCTCACAGCCTGCAACTATTTTGGCCAGGGTCCCCCGAGAGGGCCATCCAACCACCCCTCCAAACAAGAGAATAAGTTAGGGTGACAGAGAAACACAGAGGTATAAAGCCATAGCCTGACCCCTCCAGGGAAGTTGACTACAGGCAACCCCCTGCAGAAAATTCCTACCAACGTGCCAAAGAGAGAGGCCAGGGCTCTATGACTCCAGAGATAATGGTTCCGAGCTCTACCAAAATGATACACAGACTGCAAACTGAATGAGCAAATGAGCGTGAGAACAAAAGCACCAAATCCATTGGGACACAGCAAAACCAGTTAGCAGAGGAAGTTTGATAGCAATAAAGGCACACGTGCAAAAGGAACAGAAACTTATGATTGTTATGCAGACAAAAAATCTCTAGCAATTAGAGTGAGTCAACAGGAAGATCCTGCTAATAGCAAAAGAAAAATAATAAAAATCAGGACTGAGATACAAGAGAGAGAAAACAAGAAAACAATTCAAAAAATCAATGCGGCTAAAAGCTGGTTCTTTGAAAGGATTAACAGACTCAATAGACTGATGGCAAACCTAAGCAAAGAAAGGAAGGAACACATTTCAATAGCAAGGATGAGGGATGAAACAGAGGACATGACAATAGATTCAAATGAAGTTAAAAGACTAATTACACAATACTATGAAGGCCAGTGTGTCAATAAATTCAACAACTTGAAAGACATGTACAAATAGTTGGACATACAATCCCTTCATAGATTAGCTCAGATGGACATCAAGAACGACAACACACCCATAGCAATAGAAGAAACAGACAAGGTTATTAAGGGACTACCAACAAAACAAACCCCAGCCCAGATGGCTACACATTCTGCTAAGCATTCAGGGAAGAACTGACAGGAATCCTACACAAACTCTTCCAGAGCATAGAAAAAGACGGCAACCTCTCAAACTCTTTCTATGGAGCTAGTGTAACACAGATACCTAAAGTGGGCAAGGATCCCACTAGACTTGAGAGCTACAAACTGATATCTGTAATGAATAATGATGCAAAAATTCTTAACAAAATATTGGCTAATAAAATACAAAAGTAGATAAAATGAAAAATTCACTATGACCAAGAAGAATTTATTCCAGCAATGCAGGGATGTTTCAACATGCAAAAGTCTATCAGCTTTATTCATGACATTGACAGGACAGGAAAAAGGATAAGAACCACATGATAATATCGATAGATGCAGAAAAAGCAATTGACAACATTCAACACCCATTCCTGTTTAAGACACCCAATAAGATATGAATGGAAGGAAAATTCCTCAATATACTGTAAGCTATTTTTAATAAGACCAACAGCAAACATGGTGGTCAATGGAGAAAAGATGAAAACAAGCCCACTGAACAAGGGGAAAAGACAAAGATGCCTCTTGTCTGCACTTTTATTTAACATCCTACTGGAAGTCCTAGCTAACAACAAAAGGAAAGACATTCAAGGTCGTCATCTAGGGAAAGAAGAGGTGAAACAATCATTATTCGCAGATGATTTGCTTTTATATATGGAAAACTCCAAAAGATCCACAAGAAGAGTGCTGGAAGCAATAAAGGAATATGACAGAGTGGAAGGATACAAGATCAACAAGCAGAAGTCTATTAGACTGCTATATCCATTGGACGAGACCACGGACGAGGAAATCAAAAAGGCAGTACCCTTCATAATAGCTAAGCACAAAATGAAACATCTAGGGACATACCTAATCACCACCCCCAAAAAAATTGTACAAGAAAAAATTGAATGCTATTACAAGGAATGAAGAGTGACTTCCACAAATGGAAGAATATTCCATGCTCATGGATCAGAAGACTTAATACAGTAAAGATGTCAGTTCTGCCCAAGGCACTATATAAGTTTAACACAATCCTGATACATATACCAACATCTTTTTTCAAAGAATTGGGAAAATTGACTACCAATTTCATATGGAGAGAGAAAATGCCTAGAATTAGCAGAGAACTCCTAAAAAAGGTCAAAGTTGGAGGGCTTTCCTTACCTGACTTTAGCACCTATTATACAGTCACAGTGGTCTCTACAGCATGGTATAATGACAGATATTCACACCAGTGGAAAAGAACTGAAAACTCAGGAATGAAATCGTCAGCATATAGATAAGGTCCCAGAAAATGTCAAATGGAAAGAGGATATTCTCTTCAACAGGTGCAAAAATTGGATATCTACTTGCAGAAAAGTGAATCAAGACCCTTACCTTACTCTACGCACAAGAATAAACTCAAGGTGGATCACAGACCTCAAAGTAAAACCCCAAATTGTTAGGGCCATTGATGAGGCAATTGGGACAAACCTAAGAATGTTGGTGCAGGGAATACAAAGCTTTTTGGAAATAGGGAAGACAAAAATACAGAGGAAGCACAAATTGACAAGTGGGATATACTGAAGATAAAACACCTATGTGCATTAAAAGACTTTACCAAGAGAGTAATAAGAGAGTCCACAGACTGGGAAAACATCTTTAGCAATGACACATCAGACAAAGGCCTTATTACTAAAATCTGCAATACTCTGTTAGCCTACAATAAGGAAGGGGGGGGGGGAAAGTCCATTGAGGAGGTGGACAAAAGATCTGAACAGAAGTTTCACAAGGGCGGAAATCTGAATGGCCAATAAACATATGAGAAAATGTTCCCAATCATTAACCATAAGGAAAATCAAATTAGAACTAGGAGATCCCACCTAACACTCTCAAAGACAGCCCAATTCAAAAAATCAGAAAGCAACAAATGTTGGAGGGGGTGTGTTGAGATAGGAGCTCTCATCCACTGTTGGTGGACCTGTAGGTATGTGCCACTGTTATGGAAATTGATTTGGAGATAGATACCTTAAACAAAAGGAAATTGAGCTACCATATGACCCATCAATCACCCTACTGGACATATACCCAGAAGAGGTAATAAACAGACAACCAGACATCTGCACTCCAATGTTCATTGTGACACAGTTCACAATCACAAACAGTTGGAAACAACCTAAATTTCCCTCAACAGGCGAATGGATTAAAAAACTGTGGTACATACATACAGTGGAGTAATATGCATCCTTAAACAGCAATGATGAACATAGAAGCACATGGTCATATGGAAAGAGTTGGAGGAAATGATGCTAAGCAAAGCAAGCCAAGCACATAAGGACAAATACAACATGAGTCCATTGAGGTAAGCTTAAAAATCACAAGGGGGATAGGGGAAAGGCCACTAAATGCATACATTTCTGGGCTAAAACTCAGGCACTATGGCAGGGGTCAGACCCAACCCAGGGATGCATATGACATACCATTAAAAATAAGGGGGAAAGAAGCCAGGCCTTGAGGGCAACATACTGGTATGAAGGAGTGAACTAACAGAGGTCTTCCCCAGAGGATTGCACTACAGAGGACATCACTCAAGATACAGTCTGGAGAGTAGCTGTCTGCCCAGACCACATGGGAGCAAACTAAGAGAGAGAGTGGACAGCATCCTGGCCCACCAAGCCCTGAGGATGACACTCCTTGGAGCAGCAAAGGCCCAGTGAGGACCAGCAACGAGACACGATGTTTCCTCACTGACCGACAGCGCTGTAGGAGAGACAGGACTGGAGACAGTGTGGGAATTGTGCCCGGTCTGACTCCACTCTCCACCATCCCCAACTCTTCCCATGCCAGGGCGAAACCTAAAGGAATACATCAGAGCAACAAGGGGAACAGAGCAACAAAGTCCCTGAGGAATCCCCGAAAGAGAGTTCAGGCTAGGCGGGCAGGGCTTGGCACCTCAGCAGACTCTATTGGAAAACATACATAAGGGTCAGGTGACAGACCTGGAACTATTTATAGTCCCCCTATATGCTAAGTAAGTCCCCCCCCCCCACCACACACACACATAACTATTTTTCTTCTTTTCTTCTCCTCCTTCTCATGTGATAGGCAAGATAAACAATACTGAGGAGAAAACAATGGGACCAATTGTTCCAGGGGGACAGAGGAGAGGGGGAGGAGGGGGAAAGGGAAGGACAAGTCAACAAACCCAGGGACAAAGGAACAACAAGAGATCTAAAATTCATTGCAAGGAAGGTGTATTATGTCTGGTGGTGTTTGATCAAGTGCCATGTAGCTGAGAGGAATTATTGAGAGCCAAATGAAGGTTGAACATGCCAGTGGGACAGGAGGAAAATAAAAGGAAATAGAGGAAAGAACTAGGAAGCAAAAGATATTTATAGAGGTATAAATATAGGAATATATATATGGCTAATATATAAGCATATATTAATATATAATGTATAATATACATTAATATATAATGATAGGGATATAGGTCTATGGACCTGTATTGATATGTTAAGAATCAATGTAGCAGATGGATATTGGGACTCTACTCAAGTCCTCCCCTCAATGCAAGAACACTTTGTTCTAATATACTGGTATTCTGTGAAGGTCACCTTCCTGTGATGATCCCCGAAGACAAAATAGGTGCACAAGCTAATGTGGTGAAGAAAGCTGATGGTGTCTGGCTATTACAAGATATAGCGTCTGTGATCTTAAAGGCTTGAAGTTAAACAAGCAGCCATCTAGCAGGGAAGCAATAAAACCTACATGGAGGAAGCACACCAGACTGTTTGATCATGAGATGTCGACAGGAGTAGGTATCAGGCATCAGAAGACCCCAAACAAGCATTCATATTGATGTGAACATGGGATGGGGTGAGGTGAGGAGTGGAGACCCAAAGCCCATCTGTAGACAATTGGACATCCCCTCACAGAAGGGTCACAAGGAAGGGACGAGATAGTCAGGGTGCTATATAGCAGTGATGAAACATTCCACTACTTCTTTAATGCTTCCTATTCCCCACTATCATGAGCCCAGTCCTAAGTTACAAATCCATCTCGACCGGAGCAGGTCCACTGGTACAGATAAGAGCTCTTGACACATTGAATCCAGTAGAAAGAAAATGCTTTGAAAATGTAAAGGCAATATATGTCCACATGTGCTTGATATAATTGATGTGTCTATTACTATACGAGCTGTAAGAATCTCCAATAAAATTATTTATATCTATGAAATGAAAATAAGCAATTCAATTCAAAAGTAGGCAAGAGATATGAACAGGCATTTCACCAAAAATGATAGTCACATGGTTAACAAACACATGAAAAATATTGTTCACAATGACAGTGTGCTACATTCTTCTTTGCTGAGTAGTGTCCAGGGTCTTAACTGCGTCCAACTTTGCTCTGGAGCAGCCATGTAAAGTACTACTGTTGGTCTCTCCCTGTCTAGGACAGAGAAGAGTGAAGTAAACTAAAGCGGGCAGCAAGCAAGGAAACACTTGTTCAAGGAACTAGTGCACCATGTGAACCTAGCTTCCGTGACCTGAGAGCAGAAGAGCTGGGTGATGACTGGCGACCAGCATCAATGGCTCTGAAAAGCCTTACAGTAGGAGGTCCTTGGTAGAGTGGGTGAAAAGATTGTAAACAAGATTCAAAATAATAATTTAAAATATTAGGCTTACTGGTCTGATAGAGTGTAGGGGAAACCCTGAGTCTATTATACTTAGATACCTTCAAGCTTGTTACTGAACTCACCCCCGTGGCTCAAGGTTCAGCCAAATATTAGACAGGTCAATTCAGTAAGCAATAACACCAGGGAGGTCTGTACTCCTTAGAAAATCAATTATTGAGATTTAAAGGGCAGCCTTTGCCAGGGATAAAACACAGAAAACAGAAGCAAAAGAAAAAACAGCACGAAGGTGAGAAGCAGGTTCTTGCATTTGGGGATTGTAAATCAATTTCAAGAAATAAAATGTTTGAATTATTGAATAGAAAAATAGTTTCCTTTGTAAACTTTCACCAAAATCACACTGAAAAGATTTGTTGTTTGTTTGTTTGAGTAAATTCAAATCCCAATGCATGCACTTACTAAATATGGGACCTTTAGTACAATGCTTAGTAGGTCTTTGCTCGAGTTCCTTCAGGTATAGATTGAAGGTAATGGTAATAACCCCACAAGGTGGTTGTAAGGATTAAGTAAAAAATAGACGTAAAGACTTAGGCACACGACACATACAGGAGGATGTTAATAAAAGTATACGTGTATGCTCATTTTGATTCCCTTGAGTTCTCGTGGAGGTGGAAAAACTACAAAAGTTCTAGCCTGAGGACTGCACATCCTGCATAAAGTCAGAGTAAGCCATTTGCTGGAGCAGACACATAGGGCTAAGGCTTTGGGAGAGTGGTATCCTGAGAAAGTGACAATAAATAAAAATTTTCTAAATAGACAATAAAAGTTTGCTAAGTATAAAGACCCAGCTGAACAAGGTAAACTTTCTTCTTCTTCTTTTTTTTTTTTTTGTGGTAATGTTGAAGCCATAGTCAAAAGTTCTTTCTCTAGAATTATTTCCTTCAGAGGAAAGTTGTATAAGAACCGAATGTGAGAGGTATAATTGAAGGAAAATGAGGGATCATAGTCAGAGCCACCTATCTGGACCACAGGCCTGGACAGACCACACTGTGAGCCAGGAAGGGCTTGAGAGACTGCAGGAATACACCAACTGGCAAGAGGGGCTGGCAAGTGAAACATTAAAAGTCATGTCCAGAAATTGAGATTTGTGGGATGAACAGAAAGCTCGGATTGCTTTGACTTGTAGATCATCTATTATATGGAATTTATAGATAGCTTGGGGTTAATACGGATTCATAAAGGAGTAGTTTCTGTTTTCCTTACCTCTAGGGTCTCGGTGACTAGCACAGTGGCTAGCCCCAGAGTACGCAGTGAGGCACGCGTTGCTTTTAGCTTTCAGAGAAATCCCACATTCAGTCACTTGAATCCGCCCACTAAACTGTGTATCAGTTTACCAAATCCCCAAAGAAAATCATAATCTTAACTGTCCAGCTGAAATTGATGAGAAACTGACCACTTTGAATCAATAATGCAGTTTACTATGCCAGAAATAATAAATTAAAGGGAAATGGAACCATGCTCATCATCAAAAAAGACATTTCCGATCTACTTTGCTGCACAATGCTTTATATGATAGTGCATCTGTACACTTCCAATGAATACCAAATAGAATGATAACTCAAAAGTTGCACACCAACTACGTAAAGCTAGTGATGAAGAAACTAATGAATGTCACAAACCTCCTCGGTCTGATATTGTTCAGACATGCAATCAAGACGCATTAACAATTGTTGATGATTAGAATGTGAAAGCTGGAAACAAAGAGGAAGGATCAACAGTTGGAAAACAATGGTCTTGGTCTTGGCGATACAAACAAAGCTGGAGAGTGCATGATAGAATGTTGCAAAGTCAACAGCTTCCGTATTGTAAATACATTTCTTAACAACCTAAACAGCCACTGTAACCGTGGACCACGCCACATGGTATGCATAGGAATCAAACTGACTACATGTGTGGTAAAGGATTATCCAAATACACAAAAAATAAGCACCATCATTTTTGACTCATGGGGACCCTATAAGATAGAGTAGAACTGCTAGATGGGCTTCCAAGATTGTACATCTTTATGGGACAAGGAAGACTCACGTTTGCTCCTGCAGAGCAGCTGGTGAGTTTGCATCATACCTGTGTACTTAGAAATCTAATATGTAACTCACTGAGCCCATCCTTGGGCAAGATAGAAAGCCCAACATAATCAGGCAAAATAAGACCAGAGGATGACTGTGGAAGTACCATCAATTGCTCACATGCAAATTCACATTGATGTTGAAGAAAATGAATGAATCCATGAAAGTAGAAATACAACCTGATTACATCCTACCCGAATTTAGAGGTCATTTCAAGAGTAGATTTGATTCATTAAATACTAATGATGAAAGACCAAACAAGTTGTGAGATGACATCAAGAACATCAGATATAAAGGATGCAAAAGATAATTAGAAATACGAGAAAGAAAGAAAAGACCAAAGTGGATGTCAGGAGAGGCACTGGAACTTTCTGTTAAAAGTAGCAAATGGAAGAAAATAGAAAAAGATAAACAGATTTCAAAAGGCATATGAACTAGACAAAGTGAAGCATAATGAAACAAGCAAAGGCCAAAAACTAGAAAACCCAAAGGGAAAAATGTTCACATGCATAATATCCCTAGCTGAAAGAACTAAAGAAAAAAATCACGTCATGAATTGCAGTGTGGAAGGATTCTATGAGCAAAATATCAAATGAACAGAGAACCTGAAAAGAAAATAGCAGGAATACACAGAGGTACTATACAAAAAAAATTGATGGACATTCAACTGTTTAAGAGGTGGCACATGTTTAAGGACCAATGGTACTAAAGAAAGTAATTTGAAGTTGCACTGAGGTATGAGCAACAAAATAAGAAGAAACATCTCCATGAGTTGATGAAATGTTGATTGAAACATTTCAGCACACTGATGAAGGTCAAAACCATCCACTAGTCTACACCACAAAACGCATGAGACAGTACCAGGGCAACTGACTGGAAGAGATCCACATTTGTGCTCAACCAGAGAAAAGTGACACAACAGAATTCTGAAATCATCAAACAATATGATTATTATAAAAAATAAGTGAAATTTCACTGAAGAGAATGTAAAGAGTTTTGCAGCAATACACAGGGAACTGCCAACAATTCAAGCCAGATCTAAAAGAGGCCTAAAATGGAGAATATCATGGCTGATGTCAGATGGATTTTAATTGAAAGCTGAGAACCAGAAAAATGCATACATCTATTTTACTGATTATGCAAAAGCATTCTACACTCTGGGTCATGACACACTATGGATAGCATTGTGTGTATTTTATTTTTTAATCATTTTATTGGGGGCTCATACAACTCTTATCACAATCTATAGATACATTATTTGCATAAAGCATATTTGTACATTCATTGCTCTCATCATTCTCAAAACATGTGGTCTCCACTTAAGCCCCTGGCATCAGCTTCTCATTTCCCCCCTCCCTCCCCACTTCCCCCTCCCTCATGAACCCTTGATAATTTATAAATTATTATTTTGACATTTATTACGCTGTCCAATATCTCCCTTCACCCACTTTTCTGTTATCTGTCTCCCAGGGAGGAGGTTATATGCAGATCCCTGTGATTGATTCCTCCTGGTATTGCCACTCTCACCACTGGTCCTGAAGGGATCATCTGTCCTGGATTCTTTGTGTTTCCAGTTTCTATCTGTATCAGTGTACATCCTCTGGTCTAGCCAGATTTGTAAGGTAGAATTGGGATCATGATGGGGGTGGGGGGTGGGGGAGAGGAAGCATTTAGAAACTAGAGGAAAGTTGCATGTTTCATCATTGCTACACTGCACCCTGACTGGCTTGTCTCCTCCCCAAGACCCTTCTGTAAGGGGAAGTCCAATTGCCTACAGATGGGCTTCGGGTCTCCATTCCACACTCCCCCTCATTCATAATGATATGATTTTTTGTTCTTTGATGTCTGATACCTGATCCCTTCGACACCGTGTGATAACACAAGCTGGTGTACTTCCATGTGGGCTTTGTTGCTTCTCAGCTAGATGGCTGCTAGTTTACCTTCAAGCTTTTAAGACCCCAGACACTATATATTTTGATAGCCAGGCACCATCAGCTTTCTTCACCACGTTTGCATATGCACCCATTTGTGGTGCACACAGACTAAAAAACAGTCAATAAGACAGAACCAGAGCATAGTGCATAATTCAAAATCTAGAGGTGTATCCTTTCACCACATTTACTCAATCTGTACTCTGAGCAAATACTTCTAGAAATTGCACTAGATGAAAAAACATGGCATGAGGATTAGAGGAAGCTTCCTGAAGAACCTGAAATATGCATGGGACCCAGCCTGTGGCTGAAAGCAAAATGAATCTTGAAATGCTTACTGATGAAGATCAAATATTGCAGACTTCAGTATGCATTGGAACTCAATGTACAGAAAGCAAAAACTTCTCTCAGCTGTATCAGCAGACGTGTCATGATACAATTAGAAAAGATTAAAGTTGTTGAGGATTTAATTTTCCTTGGATTCACAATCAAAACCCATAGAAGAAACACCAAGAAACCAAATAATATATGACTGTCAACAAATCTGCTGTGCATGATTCAGTTAAAGTGCTCACAAGCAAGATATCACTGAAGACTAAGCCATTTTTTTTTCACTTGTCTCATCTGCTTGTAAAAGCAGGACAATGAATAATGGAACATGGAGAAGAAGTGGTACAATTGAATTATGGTGTTGGAGAAGATTATTGATAGCGTCATGGACTTCCAGAAAAATAAACAAATTCGTCTTGGAGGAAGTACAGCTAGAACTTTCTTTAGAAGGGAAGATCTTGTTGCTTTGTCTCCTATACATTGGACGTATTATCATGAGAGACCAGTCCTCGTAAAAGGATATTCCACTTGGTAGAGGGTCACGTAGAAATGAAGAACCTCAATGAAATGAATTAACACAGTAGCTTCAACAGCTCAAACAATTATGAGCTAGCAGAGAGCCAAGAAGTGTTTCATTTTGCTGGACAAAGAAAGGGTCACTGTGAACCAGTGCTGGTTTGACGGCCCACCAACAGCACATATAAATCATGTTTTGTTTTGTTTTTAAATCTGTCGACAGCACAGGTTATTTTCCCTTATAATCATGAGCATTGGGAGTTTCTGCAACAGTGATCACGTGGATGAGAAAATACATGGGAACAACTAACACTTTTTCTCTTATGTCTTTAAATATATTTAAGGGCAATGCCTTATCTTGATTGGTTTTTCCTGAGATCACTGTTTTTGTGTGTGTTTTTTTAATAAATCTTTTTATTGAGGCTCATGCAACTCTTATCACAATCCATACATGCATCAATTGAGTAAAGCACCCTTATACATTCGTTGCCCTCATCATTCTCAAAATTCGCCTTCCACTTGGGTTCCTGGAATCAGCTCATTTTCCTTTTCCCCTCTCTCTCCCTCCCTGGTCCCCCTCCCTCATGAAACCTTAATAATTTATAAATTATTATTTTATCTTGTCTTACACTACCCGGCGTCTCCCTTCACCCACTTTCCTGTTGCCCATCCCCCAGAGAGGAGGTTATATGTAGATCCCAGATATCAGTTCCCCCTTTCTAAATCCCCTTCCCTCCCAGTGTCGCCACTCTCACCGCTGGTCGTGAGGGGCTCATCTGTCCTAGATTCCCCGTGTTCTCAGATCCCAACTGTACTGCTGTGCATCCTCTGGTCTAACCAGGTTTGCAAGGTAGAATTGGGAGGGAGGAAGCGTTTAAAAGATAGGTACACTGTTGGAAATCCTACAAGCAAGATATAGGTAGCTAGTGCAATACTCTCTAAAACCCAAATTTAATGACATGCTAAAAGTTGAAAATCTTAGAATGTTTTAAGAAAATTCTAGATCTCTGTCCTTTTCTGGGGGAACAAATGTGTATCTCTATTAAGCTGACAGAATTTGAAATAGTTGCTTAAAATTAAGCAATAATGGGGGAGGGGCATGTCTTTTCTTTAACATATGTACCTAAAGTCTATACTGTTAAAAACATCATCCAAAATATAAAGTTTCTAAAATTACATTTTTAAACCTACTACAGAAAATACTTTGAGAAAAGTACTGAAAGAAGTCCTCTACAGAGAAACCTAAGTGCTTCAAGCCATATAAAAGTCGTTGGAAAGTGTCTTTGAAAGGTAGGAGCTCTTTTTTAAAAAGTTTCAGAAAGCAAAGATGCCACTTTGAAGACTAAAGTGCGCCTGATCCAAACCAACGTGTTCAACCCTCTCATATGCTGGCAGGAGTCAGACAACACATACGGAAGATTGGAGAAGACTGGGAACTTTGAATTACAGTGTTGGGGAAAGAAATTCAATATATCATTGATGACTTGGGACCAGGCAGGGTTTTGGTCTTTGACAGACCCAGGACCCCAGCCTTCAGCACAGTTGCGTATGAGAATGTAGGCGCTCTTTCACATGGAACATTGCTTTCTCTTCTCAACCCACCTTCCTGTCCTGCCATTTTTCTTAATTCTTGTCAACTTGTGTGATCAAACTCTGGAAGAACCTCTGTGAGGCATTGCCTTACCTATGGAGGCCAGGTCCACCATCCTTCTGGCTCCTTTCTCGATGATCCACAGGATTTGCTACAATGCTTTTGTTTCCTGAACTTTGTGACTTCTATTTTGGTGTTTCTTCCCCTAAGCTACACAATCAAGTACCACAAGAAATGAACTTTGTCTTGTGCCTCTTTCTTTCCCCAGAATCTAGAATCCTGGAATAAAATAGGCATTCAATAGATATTTCTAAGTGATTGAAAGGTGTGTGAACTGTAAGGAGACTTAAAAGGGGAAAAAAATCCACAAATTTTCTGAAGCGTTAATAAATGTAATATATATATATATATATATATATATATATATATATATATATATATATATTCCCAAATAGATTACAAAATGAAAACTGCATGGGAGTAAAAACATCGTTACATTTAGATGTACCTTCAGTAACACTGGGAGCAAAATGGAGCTACAGTCTCAGAAACCCACGGGGCAGTTCTACCCCGTTCTTAAGAGTCTCCACAAGTCAGAAGCCAGTCGATGGCAGTGCGTTTAGTAATGTGATTGATGGTAATGTCAAAGCAAATGATAAAGACCTGGGGCAAATTCAGAAGTGGGATAGAACAAAGAATATAGAAATCTGACGAGAATTAAAGCAAATGCATCAGCCCTCTGTGTGTATGTGTGTGTGTATGCGTGCACGCGTGTGTGTATGCATGCACGCGTGTGTGTGTGCGTGCGTGCGTGTGTAAAAGAAGCTCGAGTGATGCAGAGAGCCTAGCACCGGGCTGCTTGCTAACTGCAAAGTGGATGGTTCAAAGTCTCCAACTGATCTGAGGGACAAAGGCTGTCTGCTCTCAGATTTAAATCTTGGAAACCTACTGTGCCCTACATGGTTCCTACGAGTTAGTATATGTGTGGATAAATGTCGGTATATATTAAGATATATATGTGCTTTAAGTAGATACAATTAAAAACAGATTATTATAAAAATGGAACGAACCACTAAATAATTTTAAATAAACTAAAGCAAAATTACCTGGGCTTTGCGGGTTTAAAGGTTATAATAAGAGAAAAGTTCCAGTGTTTAAGAATGATTGAACACTGGATAAGTAGTTCAGAAAGTTGTAGAACTTCTTTGGAACACAATCAAGATTTTATACAAGGAGCCTGAAATCAAAGAATCCTTTAATAGAAAATATATTTCTGATTCTACAGCTATAACACACAGGAAAAAGTCTGCTAATGAACTGCATGGTGCCAATGGATCATATTGTACATCATTATAAAAATATACTTTAGACATTGACTAAATATGGATTTAAATTCAAGAATGTACATATCATAGCTCTTCCGGGAGTAAATTAAAATTAGAAATGACTGATTTTTAAAATATTTAAATAGACTTCTTTAAGAGTTGCTGCTTCTGGACAATAAAACATAAAAGTCTCTGTGGAGCAATGTGAAGTCATTAAAAATTGATCCTAGGTCTTGTCCACTTAGGATTTTTATTATCCTCTTATTTTATCATTATCAGTTCCCAATGATAGCTGATAGGGTATCTCTCCATAGTTTTTTTTTCTCTGACATAGATTAAAATTATGAATTCAGTGTCCCATTTTTCTTTATGGGATATTTGAAGTCCATAGACATTTAATGTATACTGAGAAAATAGCTAAGGCCAGATGCTCTTTTGCTTGACAGTATTTTTAATGATGAAAACTAGGCATGTGTGTAGGCAACAAACCATTGGGATCCTTCTCAAACCCATACACATATTACTGGCTGCGATTTCTTTTTAAGACAAGGCCAGGGTTTATGAAATACGTTATTAACTGCCATTTTTTATTTTGGATTAATTGCTACTTCAGAATATAGACTCAGGATTGTCCTCATCATTTTGAAACATGAAACACAAAATCTGTTTAGGAGAATTAAGTTTGATCAGCTAACTGGTTTTGATTCTGGAAAATTGTTCATGGAGGAGGATAAAACTCACTTATAAATTCTCATTTGGGCAAAATGATTTAGGAAAGAGTGCTGAATGGATGGATACCTGATCTTATTAATGTCTAAAGTATGGCCCCTGTCAACACAGCAGAGAATATGTTCATTATAAGATGTGGGTTTTATGTATATGAATATAAATGATGTTAATAAGTGAAATTCTTTCAACAGTGAAATTTCTCAGTATGTTACACGATCTCAAATAAAAACAGATTTTCAGAAAAGTAAAACTTTCTTAATGATTTTGAATACCATCAGTTGACTTCTCTGTTGTTGAAAAAATATCCCCACTTTTCCAAAGGGGGAAAATAGTGTACTGTACTTTTTCACACTATCATCAATAAATGTTAACATAATGAACTATAGTTTATCATTATGATATCATACATTTTTTCATTATAATAAATACATTAGTTCCTGTTTCATGTGCTTTTCCTGTGTGAAGATATTGGTTTTCATGTACTTTATGTACATTCTAATTTAATTAATACTGCAAGGCTTAGTCACAATCTTGATGCCCCAGGTGTCCTTGTCCTGTCCCTCCTGTGATTGTCCCTTCCCCTCAGCTCTATGGATGAGACTTCCCAGAGTCCAAGAGAAACATTTCTGGAATGCTAAACCTTCTCCCCAGGCAACCACAGTGTCTATTGACTTTTGACACCTCCCACCACTTCCAGATTTGGATGGCAGCAACTTCTCTCTGTGAGATCTAGCTTTCAGAGTGGCCTCTATTCCATATGAGGAGGAGTGAATTCTGTTAATGGTGAATATTCCTCATAGGGAAGCAGGGGATGGGAACCAATTTAGTAGGTAAGCTCCCTTTCATCATCAACCCTTCTGCTGACTGTTTCAAGAGTCATCCAGACTGTCCATTGACAGCATCTTGCTGAGGTGAGCGACTCACCTGCCCAGCTGTTGTTTGTTAGCCACCCTATCAGAACATCACTTTCCAATCATTGTTTTGATTTCAATTTCTTTTTACTTTGCTTTCTCTCTCTCTTGAAGACATACCTAGCAAATAAAGCATAAATGAGTACTTTGGGCTGGTTGATACACCCTGCATGGTTGAAAGACAAGTTGATACACCCTGCATGGCTGTCTCTTGGCGGGGATGGCCAGTTTCCCAACAAATGTGGGCTCCCTCTCCAAGAATCTAGTGCTGGCACTGGAAAGCAGTCCACTGGTCAGAGGTTCCAGTTTTTGTTAGAATTCCCTTGATCTTAACATGTGGCCAGATTCACCATTCTTAGCAGTGGGATTTGAACAAACACAATGGGGAAAACTTCCCAACTTAGAATTTAAAGCCTATGCAAACCTTCCCAAGTGCCCCCTCCCTTCCCCCATCTATGGTTAGGGATGGCAGAAGCAATGGTGTGGCAGAAACATGATCAGGAGTATTTGTTTTGAATTATGGTGTGGGTGAAGATAGAACTTCAACGGAAATAATTTCTTTGGACAGCTAGCTCCCCTATCCCAGAAGCCTTCCTATTATTATGAAGAGCAATAAGGCAGATAGTTTTTATCTTCAATGAAAAAGTCAGGTATTTCCAGACAATCTGGAAATGTGAATCCAATTCAGTCTGGTTCCCAAGTTTATGCTCTTAACCACTATAGTCTATTACTTCATGCAATAATAATAACAACAACCAGGAAAATTATAATTCAGATGCATTCCATGTTGGCTACATGTCAGGTGCTTTATGTCTATCACGTAATTTCCTAAGAACTTTACATGCTTTTATTAATCCATTTATTAATGCTTTTATTAATCCATTATTACAGTTGAGATAACCATGGGTTATAGCAGAAAAAAACAAATGTAGACCACAGACCCTTATTCAAGTGATCCGCCTTGAAAGCCCATGTTTCTACCTCATCTGGTATATTTCTTCCTGAATTAATTCAGTTTTCTAGTAAAATTTTAAGAATATATATATGTATACATACATACACACATATATTTCTACAGTACAAAGTCAACCATGGTATAAATGTCATTTCATCTTAGATAAAATACAAGCTCTAAATGCATTGTATTACATTGACCAAAATGATAAACCACAGAGTCAAGGTTCATAATTAAAATGGTTTACTTCTGAGACAGCCTAAGGTGAGGTTTATTGAGAGACAGTAAGCTATTGTCCATTTATAAACTTTATATCAATTTCATAGATTTTTGTGCTTATTAAAAATTATGTAAGATACAGAATGTATTGTGGTTAATGGCCAAATCTTGAACAAATTATAACCAGATAACACCGCTTCATTTATATTAATATCGACCACAACTTCATTTTTTCATTACTAAGTTTATGTTAATAAAATACTAGAATTCAATATAGTTATTTTTCATTTCCCATCTTCACTCCTCATCACTCAAATTTTGGACTGTTATTTTTCTTCTACTTGTTAAACACATGAAGAGACTACCTGATGGTATAATCTATGCTACGAAGAAAACTACACCAGTGATAAAAAAGCTAACTGCAAATGCACTGGCATTATGAAAATTAAAATATTAAATTGAAGTTTAAAACTCCTTCATTAGTTTCGCTTATAGATCTATATTTGTCACTTTATAGTCCATACTCTATTTGAGCAAGGGTCTGACTAAGGGCTTAACACTCACTTTACAAAGTCAAAGTTATTCAATATTCATTTTGCACTGAATACTCAATAATTCACGAAAAGCTTTCTGATGGAAAACATCTTTTTGCTAAAGCACATCATTTTATGTCCATTAATAAGTCCATTTTGTTATTAAAGGCATCCTATCTTGAAAGAGCATTAGATGTATTGCATTATTTAATTAATGCTTGAGTTCATTTTTCTCATTGGTAGTTAATATTTTTTAAATAAATGATTCAAAGTATTTTAACGGGGCCTTTATCCTTCTTTTAAATTGTTGTTGTTGTACTCAAAGTTTCGACAGGGTGAGTACTTTGAACAAGCAAATAAATGGTGTGCTAACTGCCCTAGGAAAGCTTTCTGTCATTAGAAGTCAACTTTGCTAGTTGTTGTCTTTTGAAGAAATGTTAGAAAAACACACGATGAAGGGTCAATGCTGTACATATACCCTCAAATCACATAAAACCACTTCCAGATGTATTACTAGTTCTGACTGAAGTTCTGCTAAACCCATTTTCTTGGGATAACATGTTTTTAAATTTTCCTTAGGGGAAATACCATGCTCACTTTCTTTGTAGAACCTTTGTAGAAATGACCATCACAGAAGGCCAGTTTGTGAGAACAAAGGATTCTTGCATTGAGGGAGGCTATGAGCAGAGGCCCAAAGTCGGTCCACTACCTCAGTGTATATGTACCAAGGGAAATAGCTCTATTTTTATGAATTAATGTATTTACATATGTGCACACCTATGCTTATACCTCTATCCATAACTTTGCTTCCTAGGTTGTTCCTCTGTTTCCTTTTACCTTCCTCCTGCCCCACCATCACTTTCGCCCCACTTGCACCTCTTAGTAGTTCCTCTCATCTAGATTGCTGTTGCTCCAACACTCCCAGGATCTCTACGTCCTCCTGTGTTACTTTTAATTCCCTACAAGTTCCCCTATCTATGATGTTGCTTGCTCACCACTCCCTTCCACCATCTCCTTCTCCCCCTAGTCCCTCCAGGACCATTGGTCCATTGCTTTCTCCTTGAGCTCACTTCCCATGCCTGTCTTATATAAATAGACAACCCAACAATAACAGAGACCAAACAAAAAAGAAAACAAAAGATTGAAAAAGAAAAGATATTTACATAATTCCAGGTTTTGCTCACCCTCCCAGCACAACTGCTTCAGATAAAATGGGTACATAAGCAAATGTGATGAAAGCAGATGGTGCCCGGCTATCAAAAGATATGGTGTCTGGGGTCTTAAAGGCTTAAAGTTAAACAAGCAGCCATTTAGCAGAGAAGCAACAAGCCCACATGAAAGAAACACACCAGCCCGTGCAATCAAAAGGTGTTGTTGCGACCAGGTAATGGGCTTCAAGAGACCCAAAAGAAATAAACAAACAAATAAAATTGTATAATTTGAGAACGAGGGGGGTCAGAGCAGAAACCCAAAACCCATCTGTAGACAATGGGTTATTTATTCCCTCACAGAAGGGTCACAAGGAAGGGATGAGTCAACCAGGGCGCAGTATAACACTGATGAAACACACAATATTCCTCTGGTTCCTTGAGGCTTATTCACCCACACTATCTTGACCCCAGTACTGCCTTTCATTACAGGCTAGACCGGAGCATGTACACAAGTACAGATTAACAGTAAGAGCTCATGACACATGGAATCCAGGAACAGGGGAGTAGCAATACCAGAGGAGTAAGGAAAAGGTGGGGAGAGGTGGGGAGGAAGGGGGAACCAATCACAATGATCGACACACACACTTCCAGGGGGACAAACAACAGAAACCACGGGGGAAGGGAGATAGCAGTCAGTGTAAGATATGTAAATAGTGATTTATAATTGTCAAGGGGTCACAAGGGTGGAGGGAGAGAGAGAGGGAAGAAAGAGGAACTGATACCAGCAGTTCAATAGAAAGTAAATGTCTAGACTATAATGATGGCAACATACATACAAATATATTTGATACAAGTGATGTATGGATTGTTATAAAAGCTATAAGAGCCTCCAATAAAATGATCTTTTAATAAAAAATTGTATAAAAGGAATGGCATTAAGTATGCTGTCAAAAGCCATATTAAAATGTGTGTATATATGTATAATATAGTTAATAATTCTGTCACTATTGGTAATTTGGGTCCTCATAAAATTGTTCTACAGGTATAAATGCAACTATTTGTAATTAAGTAAATACTGCTATTTGGATTTTTTTTTTTTAAAAGGAAAGAAACAAACAATCAAAAAGAATGACCACAGGGAAAAGAGGTCAAAGACTTATAAGAAACTTCAATATTCTTCAAGTGAGAAGATGTCTTGTGATTTACTAAAGGTATTGAATTCCAACTATAGAAAACAATACTTTTCCGATTCCCTCTACCAATAAGACAGCAGCCCTGCTTGCTCCTCTATTTGTATAAACTTTTCAAATATGTCTCAAAACAGATTAGCATCCCTTGAGATGTAGTTCACTGATCTGACCATTATAGCCTTAATTCCTGGTGGGATCTATTATAATTCTGAACTCTATGCCTGTGGCTATGATCCCATTTTAGAGGGAGTTCTCTATTACAAGAGTAAGGCAGAGTTAAGTCCTGAACCAAGCCACACCCTTTGTTTCTTTGGGGTATCTTTAAGACTGCTTTATTAGTGGGTGTGACTTAAGACACCATCCTTTGTTTTCCTTGAGGAGATGTCAGCTAAAAGACAAAAAAAAAAAAAAAAAAACTTCCATGGAACCCATCCTCTGCTGTTTAAGAGCCATTCACGGCCTCTGGGGAGGGAGTGCTGCTAACTCCAAAATCAGCTGCTTGAAACCACCTCAGGAGAAAGGTGGGGCATTCTCCTGTAAAGAGTTACAGTCTCAGAAGCCCACAGCAGCAGTTCTATCCTGTCCTATAGGGTCACTGTGAGTCAGCATCAACTTGATGGCAGGGAGTATGGTTATTTGGAGGACCTGAGAGAAATCCAAGCACCTTTAGAAGAACATGCCCAAGATCTCTGTCTGAAGTGGCTTCTGGAAATCATGGAGCCCAAAAGCCCCAGGGAGGCTGGCATGGAGCATGTGAGACAAAGCAGGTGGAACAGCACCATGATGACGGAGTGGGAGGTACAGTACCAGGCTGGCTGCCTTCCCGTCCCATGGAGGTAAAGGCCAAGGGGACCACATGCCTGAGGGGCTGAAGAACACAGAGAGATTTAGCTGCTGGCTGAGGAAGAGTGTCTCTGTGGACCGATAACTGTATCCTCTCTGTTTGCTGATCTTGACTCATGGTAACCTATTAATTTTCCTAATTAGCCCCCTCAATTATTAACTTCCCTAATAAGCACCTCACCCCGCCCCTAAATCGTCTGAGTTCTGTATAGCCAGTGCAACACATTCTTGAATCCAGCCTTGAAGTAGAGTGCCATAGGAGGAATGGTTGGTGTTACAGAATATAAAGAAGGGAGGTGAAGGCATGCCTGCCCCCTGCCTCCTGGCAATAGGGTAGCACAAGAATCTCAGATAGGACCCTCCTCTACTGCCATGCATTGCATACCCTTTGATTCAAATATAGAAAGATATCTTACTTTTCAAAACATGTCACTGAAAGCACATTGTTGTTTGGTGTCATTGAGTCAAATGTGAACGGCAACATGAACAAACACTGCCTCGTCCTGGTCCATCCTCATAATTCTGTGTTTAGCTCATTGTTGTAGCCACTGTGTCAATCTGTTTCATTGAGGGTCATTCTTGTTACTCTTCTACTTTGCCAAGCATGGTGTCCTTTTCCAAAAAAATGGCCTCCCCTGGCATGTCTAAAGTATGTAAGACAAAGTGTCATTCTCACTTTTAAGAAGAATTCTGACTATACTTCTTGCAAGACAGATTTGTTGGTTCTTCTGGCAGTCTGTAGTACAGTCAATATTCTTAAACAGCACCGCAATGCACATGCATAGATTCTTCTTCCACCATCCTTGGTCAGTGCACAAATTTCACATGCATGTGAGGCCACTGAAAAGAGCATGGTTTGGGTCAGGCACATGCTAGTCCTCAAAGTAACATCTTTGCTTTTCACCACTTTAAAGAACTCTTGTGCAGATTTTCCCAATGTTCTCTTGAGTGTTGCTTTTATGACCATTGATTGCGGATCCAAGGAAATATCTTTGACAACTTTGATCTCTTCTCCACTTACATGTTGGTCCAGTTGCAAGGATTTGGGTCTGCTTCACGGTGAGTTGTAATCTATACTGAAAGCTGCAATCATTGATCTTTCTTTGTCAGCAAGTGCTTCATTCAAGCCTAAGGTGACCAGATTTGAACATTGGTAAAGTGGGACACCATTGACTGGGAGAGGGTGGGTGGGGGTTCTTTATTAAAAATTTGGTCTATATGGAACAATAAAAATTTTTCAAAGACCACAAAAATAGCATTGTAATATTTTTTTTAATTTCAACATAAGTACAATTTACAAATATAATACATTAAAATTATGTATAGTATTTTATTCATTGGCATATTTATCATTTGAGTGAATTTTTTGGTGATTGCTGTCATTAAAAGGTCATGAAAATTTTCACAAGGATTTGTTAAATTATATTTCACACATAAAATAGCTTTCAAAGTCTCAACACTTAATTGTGATTTTGCTGATGTCCGCACTTTATTTACTGTAGAAAAATGCATTCACTCGCAGCATTAGTTCCTGGTAAGGACAGCGCGTATTCCACAATTTTTAGTGCATTATTGTATGGAACATGGTTTGTTTCAAAGTGATGAAATATTTCTAACCATTTGTTCTCTATTGTGATTTTTGCTAATGCTCAAGATTTAACCTTTTCCTTATCAATATATTTTTAAAATAATGATACCTCATTAAAAAGATCATTTTTGGAAATATTACTATCTGGGACATTTTGAGTAATATGATCGAATGATTTTTGCACATCATTCCAATTAAGTTCTTGCTTTAATGTAATCCAATGAAAATGTTCAATATCATTGTAATATACTGTCCACTCTTCTAAATAATCTATGCAGTTGCTATAGAACTTTTTAACGTGATTCATGCTATCTGCATGATTTATTGCACCTTGTTCTTCTAGCTGGCTTATACTATTATGGATAGGTAATGGAAGAAAATTATTTTCTAACTGCTTTTAATACTGAAATTTCAAATTATTAACTTTGTTACTTCGATTATCAAAATTTTGTCACCCTCAATAAGTTTTACAGCATTTTAAAAAAGAGCTGCTTGATTGTGTGCATACTCTAGCCAAATTTTTGAAGAATCTTCTTCAAAAAACTCTTCTAAAATTTTAGGACATTTATCCTGTGATAGAAAGCAGGATTTCAAAGGATCGTATATTTTCAAAATTCTTTCGACAGCTGGCAAAAGAGCTAACCAGCGCATTTTACTGTATCCAAGTATTTTCTGATATTCAACTTCCGCAGTTTCACAAAATTCTTTAAGCATTTCAATGCGCACAGTGTATATATAGAAATAAGAATATATTTTAATAACAATATTTTCCACATCGATGGCCAACAAACCAGCAGCTGTTTGAATGGCGTTATGTATTATGTATATTCCCTTCCCGTTCTCCCGCCATTCCCTAGCTTGTCGTGCATTCTTTCCAAGAATCAGGACTTTTTAAAAACGCCGCAGGGACGCGGGACAAATTGTTAAAAAGCGGGACATCTGGTCACCTTAGTCCTCACGTTCAAGAAGTAAGGTTGTGTCATCTGCGTATCACAGGTTGATAATAAGCCTCCTCCCATCCTAAGGCTAAATTCTTCATAGGTCAGTTGTTGAGGTTATCTGCTCAGCATACCTATTGTGTAAGTACGGCAAGAGGCTATAACATCGTTCTGGATTTTAAGCCACCCATTCCCTTGTTCTGTTTCTATAATTGCCTTTGATCCATATGCAGTTCCACATGAGCACAATGGAGTGTTCTGGAATTTCCATTCTTCTTAATGCTATCCATAGTGTGCTGGGATTTCCATAGTCAAATACCTTTGCATAGTCAATACAGAACAAAGAGACATGTTGCCAGTATTCTCGGATGCAGCCATGATCCATTTGACCTCTGCCATGACACCCTTGGATCCATGACATCGTCTGAATCCAGCTTGAGTTTCTGAAAGCTTTTTGTTGAGGTTTTATTGCCACTGTTGTTTATTAATATTCAGGAAAGAGTTCTTGAATTTGATTTTAATGATATTCTAAAAGAATAATCACCATTAAAAACTTACCTGAAGTTGAAAATTCTTTGTCTCTCTTAATCTTAAGGTTTTTAACACCGATTACAGAATCTCTACATTCTATACATAATAAAACCATTTTGGGGTCATATTCACAAGCAATACTTCCATACTGAATCTTTCTTCTTGTTTCACAATGTTGTTATTCAGCTTATTTTGAGGCAGTCTCTCCCTGGTCGTAACCCCATACATCTTATGACAAACGCACAATAATATGGCTTGGGGAACATCATCTTAGCTTTTAGGGAACTTCCATTAAGTTTTCAAGAACAACCAGCACACAGAGCATGGGGCATGTGAAGAGATAAATACGATCATCACAATTTAAAAATACATGAAAATATTAGTGGCCTTCATTTCATCATTGCTTATTCTCTTATTTCTACATAAAATATCCCTTTGACCATGTCTGCCCCAAGTTTTAATCATCCTTCAAATCCTTGCTCAAATGTCACTTCCTCCATCAATATAATTAAAATCCTTTCCAGCTGGGAGAAATCTCTCCCTAAACTAAATAACCATAAACTAACCCAGGCTTTTCTGTTAATTTCATCTTGGACAATCCTAATGTCCACTTGGTAATACAATTTCATGGCTTATGGGCATGGTTTCTATGTGTTTCTAGATCACTGAAGGTTCTAAGTCTGTTTTTTGTTTCTGTATTATTCGTGTTTGTTAACAGCTAGAATAGTGACTTAAACATAGAAGATACAGAATGAATGACTGAACAATGTATGGGCTGAAGCATTTGAAGCAAACTTGTCTCTGGGAATGATCTGTAGTTTCCCAGGGTGTTTTTTCCTCCCCCTGTTTTTTTCTTTCTTTAAAATCAATTTAGTACTGCTTTACTGTAATATATTTATATATGATTCTGTCATCTTAGCCAAACTGTAAGTGCCTTTAAGGTTGGGCTCGTGTATTATTTAACTGGATGTCCATAGGGCATATGCACACCAGAGTAAGTTGAAAATCCCTGGCTACTAGGATGCTGGTTCACTCATTAAGAGGTCAATGCCAAATAAAACCTGTTTAAACACATCTCGATCAGTAGATCGCTGCAGAAAAGTTCTTCTAGTTATACATATATCTTGGTCTCTTTAAGGTGATTTTACATTTTTTAAAGTACTCTTTATGCTAAAAAACATGATTCTAAGGTCAAGGCTGATATTTCATTTTTGGCAAAACTCAAGTCCACATGTTCTCTGGTTACTAAAAGTTGCAGGACTGCTTTCCTACATAGAACAACAGTCCCCTGGTGTCAGCATGTTTGCAAGAAGGTCCGAAAGCCGAGGAGCCGAGAGAGGGAGTCTTGACAAACACGCTGTAGCAAACATCCAGAAACTGATGGAAGAAGATGACAAGACGCACCTTGATGTGAGAGCTGCTAGGGGGCTCTCAGGTGGTTTGATAGTTTTCATTGTTCACACTAGTTGGAATCAGCAAGTGTTGGCTTGATAGATGCCAAAAGCGTGTGTGGGGATCATTTAACTTACAAAGCTTGTAAGTCGACAAAATCATAATTCATAAATTATCAGGGGTTCGTGAGGGAGGGGGGAGCGGGGAGGGAGGGGAAAAACGAGGAACTGATGCCAGGGGTTTAAGTGGTGAGCAAATGTTTTGAGAATGATGAGGGCAATGAATGTACAGATGTGCTTTACACAGTTGATGTATGTATGAATTGTGGTAAGAGTTGCATGAGCCCCTAGTAAAATGATATAAAAAAGCTGTTAAGTCTTTTAAGCAAGGTTGAAGACAATGAAGCCAATTTCCTGGAATGAATCATAACCAAGACTTAGTCTTGAATGTACTAGTCTGATCTAGAGAGCAAGATGAATCAAAACAGTTGACTCTGAGAACACCTGCAGAAACAGTCAGGTTCAAGACAGAGGGATCAGCTCAGAAAAGCTCACAGTGACTTTATTTTTAAAAGATAATCTTGCAAGAACAGGAGAAACAGCGTGATCACAGGATTTATTATGAATAATTTCAAATACAGTTGAAAGCTGTGCTGGTGAGACAAAGAGGACATTTGTGCATGAGGAAGTATTTCCCATCACAACTTTGTGCCTGCGCCTTCTTCAAGGGTAGCAAAGGCTGCCCTATGAGCATTTCTTTGGAAAGCTTTACCATGTCTACACTCTGGTCCTGCCCTTGGCCCTTCACAATTTTAGCTCCCCAACCCCCAAAACATTTCAAAGGAATGTAATTTGAATCCATTAAGGATGCTGAAAGTGCTGTCTTGATGTGGCGTGAATCAAAGAACATAGAATTATTTGAGGAAAGGTTAGTGAGATGGAAAGACCATCTTCAGAAGGATATGGATGTAGATGGAGAATATGCTGAGAAAAAGTGGCTTCGTATTTTTGCTTTATAAGGTTCCTATGAATTTTTAACAGTAATTTTTGATAATATACCTATTAGAGGCTAAGGTATTTTCAATCTCTTCATATGCATGTTAAAGTTGCATAGTGAATAAGGAAGTTTGAAAAATGGATGCATTTGAATTATGGTGTTGGGGAAGAACATTGAAAGTACCATGGATTACCAAAACAACAAACAAATCTGTCTTGGAAGAATTTTAGCGAGAATCCAACACATACAGGTGTGCTATAGTATATATATATAAAATGTGTATTATTTGAAATTAACTAATAATTCATCATAAAATATAAAGAAAAATGGAGCTCTAAAATAATTTATTTTCCATGAAACAATCTATTAGTGACTCTTATTCATTCAACAAGGAGACAAAGTTGCTATTCCATTGGTATCATCACAAGTCTATCGAATACGGTCAAGCAGGGGTCTTATATCAAAAGAACAACAAGTAACTAAGAGGCATGTTGCATTTGAACTGCTGCATGCGATTTCAATCCTCATCATTGCCAAAATATGAGAGATATTAATTAAGACCTCAGAGGGCAAATCCTACTTCTCTTGTAAACTGACATAGAGTTGGCTCCAACTCATAAGAATCTTTTGTATAAATGAATGTCAGAATGGATATCACCTAGACTTTACTTCGGTTTTCCGGGATCACTGGCATATTTGAATCTCTTTTTGGATGAGTGGGTAGTGTCTTCCAATTAGGTGGACTACTTGTCAGCATTATATGAGCCAATAATCTCTTGTTATCCACTGAAGGCAAAGACAATTGGCTAATTTTCAATGTAGCTCCTAAGTCTTTCTTCTTTGTCTCGTTGAGTCTAGAAGCTTCACTAAAACCTATCTATCCTGGGTGTCCTGACTTGAATTTGAAATACTGGTAGCATAACCTCATGTTATGGCAACATGCATGTCACCACATGTAATAGACAGATAGCCTGAGGCATTCTTTTCTAGAACTCAGGTTCTAGTGCCAGATATTAGTATTTTTGAGGCAAAAGATTTGCCTCTGGACTAAATCTGATGAAGCCATAATCTTGGAAGAATTAGTGTCTTCCTTTGCTTTTACCCTACCACAGACCTGACACATTGTGGCTCTATCACATCAGGGACACGATTCTGTAGAATATGTTTTGTTAATACAATGATCTTGATAGATTCTTCTTGCGAAAGAGGCCTAGAGAATACTGATTCACTTTGCGAACTATTTGCCCTGGTAGCAAGTCTCAGTCTATGACACTTTTCTCAATCTGTTCGTTTATTTCCTATGCTAATGAAACGGAAAACACGTACTCTGTTTTAACACAGAGACCCTGTCATTCTCATTTTCTTGTAATTGTTTGTTTTCCACTCCTCTGGATTCCCAGCAAACAGCTATCCACATGTGAAAACTATAACCATCCTTCAAGGTCCAACTCATTTTTTTAGAGCTGTGCACTCCCTTTTCCTAAAACTCAAAACACAAAAACAGAAGCATCCTTGAGGTTTCGTGTTTAACCTTATTTTTTGGTAGAGCTGTTTTGAGGCAGAGACTCTGTCTTGATTATATCTCTATGTCTTATATGGAGCCCCAATAAGCAAGCAGTTCATTGTAAGGTTTTCAAAAACATATTCTTAAAAACAAAATGTATTCTTATTTGGACTCTTCCTACAAAGGCTTACACAAACAGCCAAACTTGATTAACGAAAAGTATATTTAAGTTACTTTTGAGATGGAATATAAGGAGGAAGTATTTTACTTGCATCTTCTCTCCCACTGAAATCAATGTAACAGGATGAATGAAATACATTTTTTATATTGGCTTAAAGAAATTGAAAGCTGAAAGATAAGTGGGAAATTCTGGGACAATATTGTGTGTGTGTGTGTGTGTGTGTGTGTGTGTGTGTTGGGAGGGGGAATCTGATCCTTCAAGGTTAAGCGGAATTGTAAAGACATAAATTTATTAAAAATAACAACAGCAACAAAATATTGGGTCAAACTATTCGCTTGAGCTTTGATCTACCAATCTTGCGGGATAATGAAAGGAAACTTCCCTGTGCTCTCATGAAAGAATGTGGGCGAACTAATAATAAACTTGTTCTCTTTCTCTAATTGTAAAGGACCATTAAAAAATGGCTTAGGTGGACAAAGATTTTAAGTGAAACATAAAGAGGAAAGAAAAATACCTCAGAAGTTATAGCATGCTGTAGTCCTCCTAAAGATTTATACCTCATGCCAACAGAACCTGAAAATGATCAGCTGTTAACTTATTTTGAAGTAATCCCTCACTGAAACATTTAGATTACTTAAGGTAAATGAAAACAAAAAAAATGTAGGGCATATTTACCTTAGACTTTAGAGAACTCTTATAATAATATGTTATAAAAATAATGATTAACACAAAGTCAAAAATAATCAGACAGTCAAGGAAACAAAGGAGCATGAGTAAAAATCAACAGAAACAAACCAACATAGATTTTGGATTTTTAATACACGGAATTAAAAATCTCAACGCCTATGTTTCCAAAAAGAAACTAGAAAGCATCTGCAAACTAAAAATATCACAAATCATAAAAAAGCATGCTGTTGTCTAGCCAATTCTGACTCAGAACTCAGAGTTTCATTTGTTAACAGAGTAGAACAACTATATATGTTTTTCTTGTCTGTGGTGGTTTAGTGGTTACACATTGTGCTGCAATCTGAATGGTCAACAGTTCGAAACCACTAGCTGCTTGGTGGGAGAAAAGACTGGGCTTTCTACTCCCAGAAACTGTTTTGGTCTCAGAAACCCCCAGGGGTCAATAGGAGACAGCATTGACTCCATGGAAGTGAGGTTAACCTTTGGAGAGGCAGATTTCCAGGCCTTTCTTTCATGGTGTAATGGGAGAGGGTCCAATCACAAACCTCAGGTTGAGGAAATTGCATGAAACATTCAGAAAATCAGCTATTTCTAGTGCGGCTCAGAAAGACAAGAAAAGGGGGAAAAGAGAACAATATAAATTAGAGTAAGAAAGTTAAGATAGGCTTGCTGGAAGCTCAGAAGAAAATATGAGAACGGAAAAGGGTGACATTTAAAGAAATAATAAAAAGAAATACTATTGATCTAAGCCCAAATCAAACCCACTGCTGTCGCGTCCATTGTAATTTACAGAGAGTCTATATAGAATCCCCCAGATGTTAAGTCTTTACGGAAACAGATGGCCTCACCCTTCTCCCACCAAGCAGATGGTGGGTTTGAACAGTCCACCTTTCTTTTAGCAACTCAAGGATTACCAGACACTTCCGCCAGGGCTTCATACACCACTCACAGTAACCTATCATTTTATGAGACCCAGCGATCCAGGAAGAAAAACATTTAAAAAATAAATTAACATCTGGACACATTGTGGTGACGCTTTGGAAAATGAAAGGTGAGGAGAAAAATATTTATATTAGCCACTGCACAGTCTTCAGGTCAACAGATTTTTTTTAAATCACAATGTATGATCAACAATACAGTAAATTATCTCTGATGAACCAAAAGAAAATAACTTCCAGATAAAATTTCTGTATCCAGGTAATATATATTTCTAAGTTGATGGGAAAATAGATTTTAAAGCAGGCAAATAAAAAGACAGATTTTCACACCTAGTATCAGAATATATAGATAGATAGATAGAGCGCGTCAAAAAGTTCATGAAAAATTTATATGATATTTTCCTTCCATTTTCCCAAAAATTTTGTGAAGCCCCTTGAAATGAGGAATAAATGGAAAAATGATCCCTCCTGAAACATCCAAGATGAAGATAAAAAGAAAAATACATGACATTACTGGGAAAACGTGAGACAAACTTGACTCTTTTTAAAAAGATAAATACCATGCAGTACTTTTTTTGGAAAAATACTAAATTCTCACCCAGACATAGCATACACATTGGAAAAATTATCTGTAGACATAGACTCTTCTAAGGTAATATTTTGAAATAGATTAATTTTTTTATAAGTGAAGTATAAATGATGTAAGCCTGGACTCACCACTAAAAGAAGAGAAACAGTGTGCACTTCCAAAATAGTAGTGAAAACTGATATAATAATAGGGCCACAACAAAGGGGTTGGAAAGAAACTAGGCACCCATTAGATACCTACGGAAAATCCAAACTGAGCATGCTCAGACACAAGCCCCTGGGTGCTCAGACTAGGCCCTGCTACATAACCTCACACAAGTGGGCGTAAACTCAGCCAGTAGGATAGACCAATACCCTCAACCACGCCTCCCCCAGGCCATGGGGCTGGAGGGAATAAAGGTAGGGCGCACAGCCCCTCATGCCCTCTTGGCCCCTGGGATTTCCTGGTTCCCTATGCATGGTTTTGTGCTCCAATTTCTGTATTCTTTCCATGTGGTTGTCCCCATTCAGCCATGAACTACAGCGTGGCTTCTGGGCGAGCTTGTATGTTTTCCAGAATCAATAACAGTGAGTCTTGTTTTGTTTTTTTGCAGTACACACAGTAATGTAGTATGGTGTTAACATAGTGTTACACTATCATAGTTTTGCCCTTGGGTTTATTCAGACATTTCTAGAGCAGTGAAAGTATCAATTAAAAGCGTTAGGTTCCTGGATTCAGGTACCATGGTTCTTGCTTCACGGAGCTGAAAGAATTCATGCCTCAGAAGCACGTTTGTAAACCAAGTGACTTTTGTGAGGAAAAGGGAAGTTTCAGGTATTAGAGCCTCAAAAAACAAAATAAAATCACTGTCATAGATTCAATTCTGACGCTTAGCAACCCTCTAAGGACAAGGTAGACCTGTCCCTGTGGGTTTCTGAGAAGGACCCTTTAGGGGACTAGAAAGCCACGGCTTTCTCCCAAGGAGCAGCTGGTGGTTTCGAACTGCTGCCCTTGCAGATTGCAGCCCACTATATCACCAGGGCTCCCTATTACTATGCATATTCTACATATTTTAATAAAGTCTATTTCAATGGAGTAGAGTAAAAATTTCATGACTACTATGCTGGTGTTGTTTTTTAATTAACTAATTTTCCTTATTCTCTTAGCAGGTTCACTGTCCCCATTCGGCAGATGAGGATTCTGGAGCGCAATGATGTCAGACGATTCAGCCATCCAGTAAAGGACAAAAACTGGAATGAAGTTCTCTCTGGTCAGACGTCAAAGTCCTGCTCTTAGCTACCTTGTCTGAAGCGTTAACATTCAAAGATCTTCTGTGTAAAGATTAAAATGCCATTTACTCTTTTAAACCACCTTCTGAGCTCAGGCAGCTTCTACTAACCCCCTTAAAGGGAAGGACGGACATTTCCCCAGAAGCACAATGAACACCACCAGGGATATGTGTCAGAGGGTGCGAGGGAAATTCAGAAACTTGAGCATACATCTCCTTCAAAATAAAACCACAGCACCTTTAATCAAGGCCTGGCAATCACTGCATCATTTCTCTGAAACTGGAATTGGTAAATGTGGGCATCCCACTAGGCCTTAAATGCTCGGTTAGAAATAAATCCAAGAAGCTGACTAACAAGACGATCCATGCAGTACAAACATGAATCTGTAATTCTCTTCCTCCTTACCACAAAATACAGTTTTCCTGAATTCACTTTGAAGGCAGTGAGTGCCTGGGAGAAACCACAAGTAATGATTTGAAGCTGCCAATAAATTTTAACCAGTTTCTCCTAAAAGTAAAATCCATAGTCAACTTTCAACAATTCCTAAGGTGGAGCCGTTGCATGTCAGGAGTGAGTGTATAAGCCAAATGGAGCTTTTCCTCACCTGGATAAAATTGCGCATCTGATAATTACATCTCCCGGCTCGAGGAGATTAGAATAATAAAATAAAAATAAACTAAATGCTTTCATTTGGAATTTAATCTCTCCCATTATCCCAGCACATTCAAGGAAACTCCACTCCAATGGAGTTCATCTCACTCAGCAGGATAGAGATCTTCTCAGCTGCAAAACTCAGCAACACAAGTCACCTCCCTCCATTTCCCAGCTCTCCCCTCAGAACTCATTCAAAGGGAAGACGATGGGGCTGCTAGAGGATGCGAGTTGTTTTGTGGCTTGCCCTTAGGGATATTTTATTTCGTTTTTAAAAAGATTATCTCAACCTGACTGTAGCCAGAAAATAAAAACAAAACAAACTCCTAAAACTAGTTTCTGAGGCAGTTTCAATTAAAAGTACAAAGAACTGAGCTATATTTTTAATTTATTCATAACTTGTAATTGGTTGATAGGCTGGACCACGCTGCGAATCCAAAATCAGCAAGCCACTTGGGGATAAAGGCTATTGTGATTATGAGGAGCAAGCCAAATGCTACCTTTGTTCTTCCTGAAATCTGCTTCTTTAAAGAACATCTCCTGGCAAATGATTTCCTATTTTCTATTTAAAGAGGATTACATAGCAAATACAACTAATGGCTGGAGAGCAAAGAACTTTCTCTCATTTTATTACCTGCCAAATATGAATTAGTTCATTGTGGTTAACTCCTGCCAGGAACCCGGTTCCTGCCCCCCATCAGGCCGATGGGGTATGGCAGCTCTGGTCCTGCCCCGAGCCCTTCCTAATCAGGAGGCTGTCAGATGTGCCGCCTGTCCACTGTCTCCTCCATTGCGTGACAGCTCTGGTATTTGGGCAGCACAGTTTTGAATTACCCCCAGCAACTAGCTTGACTTGTTTCTCCTAACTGTTGCTGTCAAATTTCTGTAGGCATATGCAAGGCCCTCCCGCAGGTGCCATGAA
Organism: Tenrec ecaudatus; assembly: GCF_050624435.1. Taxonomy (NCBI): domain Eukaryota; kingdom Metazoa; phylum Chordata; class Mammalia; order Afrosoricida; family Tenrecidae; genus Tenrec; species Tenrec ecaudatus. The sequence continues at coordinate 98,877,798 of NC_134542.1, forward strand.
AAATCTCTACAAATGTTACTTTCTAATAACTGCATTAGTTCTATTAGCTGGAGTCATGAGAACTATTCCAAAAGGTTAGCAGAATGTGGTGCCCGTCACAGTCAGACCCAGATAAAAAATCACTTTGTTAACTTCGAGTGTTTCCTCACTGGTAACACCCTTATTAAGGTACCATTTATAAACAGTTTATTATTATTTATTAATGTGTGAAGCACTTTATAGCATACTAGATAACAACTTAAATTCATGTATTAAAGATGCACATACATGGTTTACGACGATTTACGTCTTATAATATTCTTTAAAACAGCTTCCCACAGCATTATCCTTTAAGCATTTATTACTAATGCATTTTATAACAGACTTTACAATACATTATTTGAGCAAGTCGCTGCATTTAGTGATCATTTCATAAATAAGAATAAAGCATTTATAAATGGCACCTTAATTTAAAACGCTACCTTCCCATTACTAGATAGCTGCTCACCATTCATCTCATTTTGTGATTATTCTCCAAATGCACCACTTAATAAAACAGACACTAAGTTCTATTTTCCCTTTATCTGATTAAAAGTTTATTGAGTCATTTCCTCCATCTGCTCTCAGAGTTCGTTTCTTGGCCGATTTAGGGTGGTTTCTGATGAACATAAACCTTTAATTCAACAATCTTTCTGTAAACATGATAAGGAATAGAAAAGCACCTACCATATTAGACAGAGCCTGCTGTTTGGATTCTTTGTAAAATTCGATTTTTCGACTAGAAAGAACAATCCAAGAAGTAGCCCAGTTTTTCCTTAAGAAGGAAGAAGGAAAGGTATGTTAGGAAAGCACTCATGTATTTAAGGCGTGCATCATTTGGAAGGCTGAGGGACCCTCTTCTTCATTTTTAACTGGCTTTCTGTTGGTCTTCTCTGTATTAGAATTGAGACATGGTCCAAAATCAACTACTTAGAATTATGTTTTTGCAAATCCACAGCACCAGGAATGCATCTATGTTCCTGATAAGTTAAAGTAACAAAGTGAAATCCTAATCAGAGGCTCCTCCCTCCTTTGTTAACTTCTGCTCATTGGTTTGGAATGTTCAAGTCTATAACATTCACCAGCTAAGGTGTCATTGCTCAATTCAAAATATTTTTATAGAGGTAAATTTCACTAGAAATCAAAAAAGTGCACATAAAAACAATACATTTTGTCCATCTAAATTTTACAAAGTAAAAGAAGTGATTATAATTAGATTTAATGAGAGTGGAGAAATGGATTCTCTCGATCACCATTGATGAACATGTTAATTGGTACATTCTTTTTTGGAGTATAATTTGACAATATTTTTAACAAAAATATTTAATAATGCATATATCCTTTGATGGCACAGGTCCATTTCTATACATTTAAATTTCGCCTACAAAAAAAAATCTCAAAAACTGGTAAGGCCACAATTACAAGAACGAAATTGACTGTTAATTCTAGTGTTAAACCTAAAATGTAAAAACATGATAGAATGGTTAAGTAAATTGCATATTATACATTCATAAGATGACATTATGAAATGTATGCTATGGAGGAATGCTGACGGGAGGATGTTAATGCAGACATAATACAATTTGCAGTATGTAACAGTGATCTGTGCTATTTAATCAGGACAGTCCTCACCCACCCCTATCCCTTCTGATAACTAATTTCCATTGAACACAAGTATAAGTGCTACTTCCTCAAATGTGCCTTCTATGACCCATCATTTAACAGTTATCAATTCAAAAGTATACATGGTAAATATTTCATCTTTATATCCCTCATTAAAAAATAGGCCCTCAAATGATGAACTCTGTCATTGCAGGTGTCTTCCTAGTTCTAATGATGTACTGCCTAGGTATTGGGTTGCTAAGCAGTTTGAAACCACCAGCTGCTCATTTGGGAGAAGATGAGCCTTTCTACTCCCATTAAGAGTTCCAGTCTCAGAAACCCATACCAGGGTCAAATCAAGTCTGTCCTATAGGTTGGTATTAGTCAGAATTGAGCAGTAAGCTTTTTGTTGTGTTTGTTTGAGTTCAGTGTCTTGGACTGAGTATACAGTGAATTACATATTTATTGAGTCAATAATTTAAGTTAGGAATTGGAGGCTTTCCTCTAATCCTGATACTACATTCTTGGTCATATAAGCCAGCTTCTCTGATCATTTGCTCAGCATACCGATAGGACAAATAAGGTGAGAACACACAACTCTGAGACACACCTTCCTGATTTTAAATCATTCAGTATTGACTTGTTCTGTTGACACAACTGCCTCTTGATCTATACACATCCTTTATGAGCATAATGAACTGTTCTTGAATTCCCACCTTCCCAAAGGTATTTATCGTTTATTATGGTCCACAGAGTCAAATGCTAGTCAATACAACACATGCAACCATCTTTATGGTATTCTCTGCTTTGAGTCAATATCCATCGGATATCAGCAGTGATATCTCTTGTCCTCTTCTGAGTCTGGTCTGGACTTCTGGAAGTTCCCAAAGTACTGCTGGAACCATTATTTTATGACTTCACAAATATTTTACTTGTATGCAACAATAGTCATGTTGTTCTCCAGTCTGAGCATTTTGCTGGTTACCTTCCTTTGGAATGAGCACAAGTATGGATCCCTACCAGTCAGTAGGCAAAAAAGCTGTCTTCAAAATTTATCGATATAAGCAAGTGAGTATTTCCAGTGCTTCACCAACTTCCTGAAACATCTCAATTTGTATTTCATTACTTCCTGGAGCCTTGTTTTTGGCATTCAGTGCTGCTTGAACTTCTTCCTTCAGCACCATTGGTTCTTGCTCATATGCTACCTCCTGAAATGGTGGACTGTCGGCTAGTGCTTTTTGGTACTGTGACTCTTTGCATCATCTTTTGCTACTTCCTGTATCATTCAATATTTCTTTGGTAAAATCTTTCAAAATTATAATTTAAGGCTTTTTTTCTCAGATTCTTTCAATTTCAGTTATGCTGAGCGTGTTCTCCCCTCTTGCTTTTCTATCTCTAGGTTTTTATACATTTCAGTGTAATATCTGGCCTTTTCTTCTCAAGCTTCCCTTTGACTCTTTTTGTTTTATTTTTTTACTTATTTATATGGTCACTTAATTATCACATGATACAATTCTATAATTCAATCATATAATAAGAATTATACAATCATCACCACAATCAATTCTAGAACATTTTCTTTCTTGGGATATTGTTATTCATGAAATTATTTTTTAATTGTGGCAAAAATATGCACAACACTACATTCTCCAATTCAACACCTTCTATGGGTGTAACTCAGTGCCACTGATTATATTCCTCATTGTACAACCATTATTGATATCCTTTTTCAAATTATTCCATCACTGTTACCATAAACTCTATGGTCCCAAAGCAAAAATTCTTCCTCCTTCATCAATGGTAACCATATGTCAAGCTCGCTTTCTTTCTTCCTTTTTTTTTCTTTAGTATTTTTCTTAATATAGTATTCCCATACCATACATTTCTATAATTAAATAGTGTTTTAAAGGGTTGTATATACATCATCACAATCAGTTCTAATGCTTCCCAACTGTACCACATTCATTGTTTCCCAAATCCCATCACCCTACCCACCCATCACCCCTCTCCCCATATCCATCATACACCATTGCATCAATTATTGTCGCTAGGCGTCCACTCTTTGTGTGCTTCACAAACTGGGCGAGTCGACAGAAACAATAAAAGCAAAACAACACAGAAAGAAGAAAATAATAAACATAGAAAAACTTTGAAACTTTCTATTCAACTCTTTGACTTCATCATTTCTTCCATTTGCTCTAGCCACTCTATGATTAAATTGCAAAGTCTCTTCTGATAACCACTTTGATCTTTACATTTCTTCTGTCTTTTTAGTGACCTTTTGGCTTTCTTCATGAGTGATGGTCTTGATGTCCTCCCACAGCTATCTGGTCTTCTGTCCTTTATTTCCATGCATCAAATCTGTTCTTTGGCTATTTTCAAAATTCAAGTGGGATAGATTCAAGGTCACAGTTTTGCACTCATGGACTTGTTTTCATTTTCTTTATCTGGACCTACACATGAGCAATGGATGGTCTGTCCACAGTCAGTCCCTGGTCCAGGTTTAGATGCTGATATTGAGATTCTCCATCATATCTTTCCACAGATGTAGTCAATTAGATAGCTGTGTATTTCCTCAGGGGAAGTTAATGTGCATAGTTGCCTTTTGTGCTATTGCAAAAAGGTATTGGCTATTAACAAGTACTTGGCTTTACAAATTCTATTATGCAATCTCCAACTTCATTTTTTATCACTCAGACCATAATTTCCAACTACTGTTCCTTCCTCTTTGTTTCCAACGTTTGCATTTCAATCCCCAATAATTATCAATACATTTTGATTACATGTTTGACAAATTTCCAACTGAAGTCATTGGTAGATTTCTTCAATTCCTTAAAAAATATGCATGTTTTCATGTCACAGAAAGAAAACTTTTATCTGATAAAAGCATTAAAGAGATTAACATGCATATGTCTCTCCCCATCCATTGTGCCATACTGTTCCAGTTTACAAACTAGAGGGTCAGTGGAAACAGAGAGAGATCCTCAATTAGATGAATTAACAGTTGCTACAACAGTGGTCTCAAGCACATCCGTTATTGTGAAGATGTCGCAGGCCCGGGCAGTGTTTCATCCTGCGGCACACGAGCTCCTGAAGTGCAGGGTCTGCCTCGCTGACCCTAACAGGGACACAGCTCATTTCAAGAGTTGAACTTAGTTAATAAAAGTGGGAAAAATAGTTTGCCACAAAAGGCTTTATCTAGATCAATAGAAAACTCCTCAAAATATGTTAGGAATTACCATTTAAGATCCCATTGTAATTATTTCCACGTGAAACTTAGAATCTCACGTCTTGATTGAAAGGACAGCCTTGATTCAATAAGGTTAATATTTACAAAAAGAATTAGGTTTCTCTGACATGCCTGAAGTGTTCTCAGTGATGTGCCATCATGTTAAAAAGATCCACAGCAAGCAGAACGAGTGTTTTTTTCCAATAAAAAATTATGAATAGTCTGTTCTTGGACCTATTTAATCTTCAATTGTAGAGTCACTTTTTCAGTCAAATGGTGAAGATGAAAAAGAGATAACAGGAAGAAACCTGCATAAGAGTTTTCTACCCCTTGCCTTTGGGCCCGTTTCTCCTGCTTTGGGTACCAGTAGAAATAAAGTGGAACGAAGTATGGTCATCTTTCATTAGTTCACAGCATTAAGTGAGGTCAAGTAGAGACACTCGGACAACATGGGAAGGACCACTGGATTGGACTGGGTGTTTGTTCCTCACCGTCCTTTAGTTTGCTGGCACCTGGTCAGGGACTCTGGAACCACCTCAAAGTTGTGGGACCTGGATTTAACCTGCCTGTCATGATTCCCAATAAGTCTTTACTTTTATGGCAGGGATTTCCCACACTTTTTGCTTTTCTTTTATTTCTTTTTGCTTCCTGTCTATAGTGAGGCTTGGTTTTGATTTGAATCTGTTTCAGATGTTGATCGTTTATAGAACTTGTTGGCATAACTCTCTCTTTCCTTAAACTTGGAACTGAAATTGGTTAGAACTGAAGTTGCATGAAATGCAATTATCTCATGGTACTCTATCAGGACTCTGAACTTCTGTGAACTGTTCCTGGTTAGGTGAAATCAGATGAATGGCCTCTCGAGGGTAGGCGCTTCAGGTCTTGGGCACCTTTTATACTAATCGGTCTTGAATTTATAGACTATATAGTCTCTCTTGTATTAGATTGTTAGTGAATTTTCCCCCCAACATTTGAATTCAATTGTTTGAAAAGAATCTTATTTCAGAATAAAGAATGAAATGCTTCTTTAAGATACCTTTGCTTTGTTCCGGTTGTTCCCATGATCTCTGTTAATGAGCAATAACATAGATTATGTTTAGTGTCCTAAGGCTGGTGGTTTGAACCCATTCGTCTGTAATGCAGAAGTTAGGCCTGGCCATCTGCTTCCATGACGATTCTAGCCAAAGAACCCTATCGAGCCAACCCCCCTCTAACAGACGGAGTTGCCATGAGTCAGAATGAACTTGACAGCAACTAATAGCACAGAGGAGTAAGTCTGAGGACCGAGCTTCAGTTTGTCTACAGGAAAGAAAAATTAAGATGAAAGTAGTAATGCCTTCATGTAGTAACACAGAAAACAAAGAGTTTAAGTAACTTGCTCTGAATTACTCCTTCTGAAATTTGACCGTTTTCCTTCCTAGATCTGTCCAGGCCACTACCTATTCTGATGTCTTTGGGGCCCAGTGTGATAGTGTGATACTCCCAAGTTCTTAGGGCAAGAAAGGAATAGTTTTCTCTGGTGTTGCTCAAACAGCTAAGACCACTTGCAAAGCACTTTCAGCTAGGGAGAGAGTTTTAAAAAGGAAGGGTTGATTGACAAGGCTTTGCTCTGACTTGAACTTTTAATGATTTCCGTAGACAACTAAGTCATTATAAGAATTGTCCTCCAATAAACTGAGTGACAGCCCAGGAAAGGGGACGTCCTGCAAGGTTAGAGGACATGGTTAGTTTTAGGGGATATTTTAAAATATGGTTTATGATACAGTTTTCAAAATAGAAAAACGTCTCTCCTTAACTTCCAAAAAAATGATGATACCTTTTCAATCCTGTTAGAGGTTTTCTACCATTTGCAGTATTTAGTGCACTGCTCATTAAATTGCCGGAGTCAATGATTATATGGCCTTGAAACTTCAGAAGTGGTCATGTGATTGCTACTTGTAAAACTCCAGGAAGAGATTGATGTCCATTATTCAGTGCAGAAAACAAAATATTTGAAAGCTCATTACTGCTCTGTGTTGTTTTTATTCACTAACAAGGAACCACCGTTGCTTTGTTCTCAGTTCCTGAGTGACTGCGGTCAATAGATTTTATGTCAATTTAAATTTGTATAAAAGTGGAGGCAGCCTTGGTGGTGTCTTGGCGACCACAAAGTCAGCAGTTGGAAACCACCAGCTGCTCCAAGGGAGAAAGGTGAGGCTTTTTACTCTTACAAAGAATTACCGTCTCCGAAGCCTATGGGGGCAGTTCTACCCTGTCCTGGGGGGGTCGCTGGGAGTCACAATAAACGTGACTGCAGGGCGTTTGGCAGCAGCAGAGGCCAGCCCATCCACCCGGTCCCAAACCTGATGAAGCCTTTGGGGCAATTGTGGCCTTTTCTTGAGTCGGTGGGACTCTGGGGTGGTCCCATGTGAGCTGCCCAGTCCTGAGTACTGTTGGCACCGGCCAGGTTTCCATTTACCTCGGAGCCACAAGAATCTGCCCCCACTCGCCTGTGATCTACCTGCATCCTGCGTCACCTTCTGTGACAGCAGCCTGGCACGCTGTGAGGCTGAAGAGGGCTCCGGCTGGCAGCGGACTCGTGGACCACAGTCGGAATGGGCTGGGATGCCTTCTTGATTTCAGATTACCTCCTGATGTAAAACTCTTTCTTACTCACCTTTGAATGTTGCTGGTTTTGTTTTTTTAAACAACCCAGTCTGAGAGTGATCATGTATGCCATTCCTACCCTCTCCTTTTTAAAAAATAACGAATAACTCTGATTTAGAATGTTTTTCTAATTAAGAATTCAAGTGTTATATCTTGGGCTATTTGTTTTCGGAGCTCTTTCTGACTTCTTAGACATATCACCCCCCTTGATGAGAGACCGCTCACAACATTATAGGCATCATGGGATTGTATCATTAGGATCCCTTAGAGTCTTCTTAGAAGAATCTCTTGAATATCTACCACTCACCTGGATAATTATAAGGAGTGAGTATATAAAGGTAAGTAAGAAAGATATCTAGGAATCAACTTTCAACTGGCAGACTGCAGGTAACAAATTTATAAACAAATAAGCAGAAATCCTCAAAGTTAAACTTTTTAGTGGGTCATACTGCCTGTTAGATCATTTATAACGCTCTCTTTCCCTGCTTTCTTTTACTTCCACTCTAAATTGGGTTTTCTTCAGTTCTCCTTTTTTCTTTTACCATCCCTCTTTCTCTTTTGCAGCCTCTTAGTTTTTTTTAAAAATTAATCTTTTCCTCTTTCATTTTTGCACTTCTCTAGTTCTGCTGATTGTGTTCATTTCTTAAATTTGTTTTCTTTTCCTGTGCTCTTTCTTTGTCTTTATGTTTCATTGCATTTTCTTCTTTTTAGTTATTAGCTTCTTTTTACTGCTGTTATTTGCCAGCTTTTCTGGGCTGGTTTTCCTTTAGTTTTTACTTTGACACTGTTGTGGATTTTTCCCTCTATTTTGTTTTCTTGCTTCACTAAAGAGAAGCACCAACAGTGGCCAGACTTCCCACCCAGACTTCACTGCTCCTGAGCCCCCTGTTCACCGGTAGACGCCGGCGACCAGCAGCCGAGCCTGTGGTGGACTGTGTGTGCTGTGTGCACAACGAGCAGAAAGGGTGGCCTATGCTGATGTCCTGTCACCCATTCAGGGGGACACATCGACATACTGGCATCAATGACATGTAAATCCAGAACACCACAATATCTTGAAGGGAAAAGACAATTTTAGTCACATGCAGAAACAGAGCAGCAAAGCATAAACAGATGACAAAAACAGACACAAAAGAATTTCCTGACGACGGAATGGCAAAGGAACTACCCGATGCCCAAATCAAAAGAATGCTATACAGGTACTTTCAGCAAACTGAGAGAAAGATCAAGAAAACTTCAGATGATATCAAGAAAAGCACACCACACACGCACACACACAAGAATGCAGAAAAATACTGTGAGAAAAAAATTGATAAAATAATACAAAAACAACAAATAGAATTCCAGAAGATTGAACTTAAGGTTTTAGAGGGAGAGAGCGATATTGAAAGAGTGAACGTGTATAATCAGATCAATGGAAGGCTCCCTGCTAAGAATGAAGACAACATTCTTGTTACTAATCTGCTAGACCAACAAGAAGAATTTGGAGAAGCTTAAGCATTATATGGAACACCAATAGGGGGATAACTTATGACTTATTGGAATGTTAGAACAAGAAGGGGCAGAAAGCAATCTCACTCACACACAAGAAAAAACCACATACACACACACAGAATTATTGAAGAATCGTTCAAAGAAAACCCTAACTTCAAAAAAGACGAGAAGAAATGTGTAGACGGAGCTGCATGAGGCACAAACTGGATACACTCCAAATGAAACTTATCAAGACATGTAATAAGCACACGTTCCCCAAACCACACACCAGGCAAGACCCCTTGAGAGCAGATTGGGGAAAACAAAACATTACTTACAACAGACACCGATAAGACTATGATCTGAACCTTGGCAGCCCCCTACCCCCCAAAAAATAACTCATAAAGGGAAGAAGGCAATGAGATGATGCATCTGAAACTTGGAAAGAAGAAAATGCCAACCAGGAATCATCTACAAAGCAAAATTGTCCCTCAAATATGTTGGCAAAAGTAGGATATTTCCAGATACACAGAAATTCAAGGAATTTTTAAAAACCAGCAAAATGTAACAATTACCAAAAAATGAATTCTTTGGGCAGAGAACCAACCATGGCAGACAACAACCTGAGAGTAACATACCTGACAATGGCCCCTATCAGGCCACACAGATATAGAAGTATCCAAAATAAAACAAGCCTACAAGATCGAAAAGAGGAAACCGCAGATATCTATTTTTAATGAGGACGATTGCAAAATCAAAAGAGAGCTCATGGAGGCACAGAACTTCCAAATGGAGAGAGAGGCAGGCAGGTGACAAGAACTTGTGGAGGCAAGGGCGGTATGCAATGAGAAGGGGCTGACGGATGTGACCAAGGCAGAGGGGCCAGGTTAACAACAAAGAAGACATTGGTAAACCCACCATCCTGCTGTCACAGTGATTTGTGAGAAGATGCATGGACAGTTATGTGAGCTGCACAGTCGTGAAAGGGGAGTGGGAGCATACCCACAAATATTGGTAAGTTTCACAAAGATATTTACCTTTGCGGCAAATATATCCATAAACATGGTGGAGCATATACTAGGCAAGTTATGAGAAAATTCTTAGCTACAATCAAACACCTTGAGGGAATGGAATGCTGGGCCTAGAGCAGCGGTTCTCAACCTGTGGGTCGCGACCCTTGTGGGGGGCGTCAAATGACCCTTTCACAGGGGTTGCACGATTCATAACAGTAGCAAAATGACAGTTATGAAGTAGCAATGAAAATAATTTTATGGTTGGGGGTCACCACAACATGAGGGACTGTATGAAAGGGTTGAGGCATGAGGAAGGTTGAGAATCACTCGCCTAGAGGCTCAGGACCATACTCTTGGGGGACACCAAGGGCACGGCCATAACATAGCCCACAAAGTCTACCCCCTACTTTGATGAGGTGCTGTGGAAGTCTTAAAATATCACGAGTGGCCATCTGAGGTTTTACGCTGGGTCTCTCCTGTCTGGAGGAAAGTGGTGATGAAAATCACAGACATGGAAGGGATTCTTCTAGGGACTAATAGTAGTAGACTAATAGCTACTACTACTGACAGCTATGAAAGGGACAACGTAAGGTTAGAGGATGAGAAAAATGTGACACAAAATCCCAAATCATGAAAGAGACCAGGTTTGCTTGTTAAACTGTGGTGTGGTATAACTCCAGAGACTATGGGCCCCAGTGCTCAATTTTTAGCCAAATAAAAGACAGGTTTATAAGGGAACATTATTAAGGTGCACATACGTGAGCACTGATGACCACTGGGAGGAAGGGAGACCGGAAGAACAAGGGGCAGGCGGGATAGGCTATGCTACATTGAAGGGATTATAATGAATGAGAATCAACATCCTGGGTAAGAGTTGTTGAATATAAAATTGATATTTTCCCAAATCCATAATCAATTTAATGTAAAGATTAAAAAAGGGAAAAGAAAAAGTGTACTGGACACTTTCATTGGAACAAAGCCACTTCTTTGCCCTCCCAACCTGCTTTAGATTTCTGACCAGCAATCCCTTGAGTTCCTGCTTTCCATGTTTATAACTAGGTTAATCCTTCCATCTGTGGGAGCTAAAAGCTTCAAAATGTCATCAACTTGACCCTGAGAACACCGTTCTCTGTTTTTCCACACAGGAGGATAAAAATGAAATATTAGATAAACTTAAGGACAAAGTCAGATACACTAGCTCTGGAAATACTAAATTTTAGTCAGTCAGCATTACCAGGAGTAGATGGAGAGGGCTCTCAAGTTCCACACAGGTAACGATCCTGGGGCAGGCTGTGACAGTGATTCCGTGCAGAAACTTGATCTCGGGATATGACGTTCAGGTATTTATTTGAATTTTTTGATATCCACAAAAATCACCCATGACAGGGGAAGCCATGGGACAACCCTCTGGAGCACAGGACTACTTGACAAACTGGGGGTTCCCTGGGTCAGGGTCCACTCACTGGCGACGGGCACAAAGCGAAACGAAACGCAAAGAAGAGAAAAACTACAAGGTGAAGCAAATTCCTATAGAGACGCCAAATCCTGCCTTATGCACGTGATGGTGGTATTCGATACAAGAGAAACATTTCCCAAAACTTCCTTAAAACAAACCCCCTATTATGAAGACGAGAAATGAAAAGAGAAAAAAAAAGCAGCAACGTGACCATCAGCTTGCCTAGAAACTCTTTGCATTCTCCAAAATGGACACCTGATGGCAGCACCGAATAAGAGCATCGTGGTTTAGTGGCTTCGCCCACTTCCTGGAAAGTGGCACTTAAAGACTCATTACCATTACACGAGTCTATTTAAAAGAAAGAAAAGGAAATGTATTACCTTGAGCCACATGTATTTGCTCTAACGCAAAGCTGTGTAGTCCTCATTTCTCTCTCCGACGCCTCCGGTATGTAATGATAGAATGGTCAACCAATAAGCCAGGGGACTATCAGTGAGATGACTTTTTGAAATTTCAGAGCTCAACTTTGAGCCACTTGTCCCGGTTAGCTGGCTTAGTCACGGTTGCTCAGACTAGATTCCAGACCAGTGGAGCAACCGAGAATAATGTACTCTCGCGCTCCACACTGATTTACCGCTCAATCACTCAGACCCTGTTGGACGTTCTCTTTGTCAAGTTTGGAATTCTGGGAGTTTATTTCTTCTATCTCATACTCTCAGCTTGCTGAAAGTTGCCATTGTGTTTAGTTGTGTCTATGAGACGCTGAGGTATAGACTCACCCATCAGCCTCAGTGCTACATAAATGCAAACGCTTTATAAAGACAAAGCACTTGTAGTGATGGACATGTTATGGTAAGACGCAGATCATAAAATGTAAGTAAGCTTTTACAAATTAGCTTCTGTATTCTGCACTTTCAATATATACCGGTGCGTCCCCAGAAGTCAATCACAAAGGGAGAGAAAGACGGATCATACCTGGGAAGATCGGACTGTGATCTTAAGTTCTGAAGTCCTTACTGAAAAGAATGAGATCATATTTAGATGACTTTTAAGATCGTATGCTGAGAAAGTGCATTCCATGTAAGCACTGTTAAAGGACACCTCCCAGAAGTACAGTCGATAGTGTAAGTCAAATATAGATCTTTATAACTGACACCGAGGCGACACAAGGACTCAAACATGACAATTATGAGGAGGATGCTGGACTGCCTGGCACCTCATACCTCATTCTGCTATGTGTGCACAAAGGCCATCATGGGTTGTAACTGACTGGATGCATGTAATAGCAACAGCAACTATATATACATATACACATACACATATATATACACACATATATACATATGCATATACATACATAGATGCATGTGTGTGTGTGTTTACATGGACTTCAAAAAGTTCTTTGACATTTTTTGAAATTTTTTATTCTATTTTTCAATGAAGTTTTAAAGCCCTTTCATGTACATTCACACACACATAATTTTTAGTCGCTATCTGAGTTGGTCCCCTACTCATGTCAGCCAGGTGTACAAGGGTCCGGTGCCATCCTTATGAACTACGGAGACTGACTAGACCATTGTTAGCCACAGGTTTTCATTGGTTAGGATTTGGAAGGAGAATGCTAGGCTTTTCTTTCTCGTCTGTCTAAATCACAAAGCCCTGCTGAAGCCCGTCCTCAGAGAACACTCTGCTGGTTTCTGAAATACCTACCGCATAACTCCCAACATTGCGGGAAAATGCATTTCACCACAGTAAAATAATTTGACAAACAAGTGGTAGTTAGTAACTCTGTGAATGTATTTTTGAAATTGTAAAGACTTGATAAATTATTTTGAAAAAGGGCCATTAACATTTTACATTAAAGTACAATTTATAGCACTTGAATAATAGTCCCATAATTTGTACTTTTTTGGTTGGAAATAGAGCCTTAGAGATGAATTCAGTTCCTAACTTGAGAGATGAGCAAAGTTCCAACAGTCTCTATCGAACCAACAAGCTGGGTCTCTTTCATGACTGCATTTTACTCTGCATTTTTCTATGACTATCCAGTCTTCCAGTGCGATCCCTTTCATGGCAGCTGGCAATGGTATCTGGATACTCATGAAATTTCCTGGTCTCAGAGTCATGGACAACGACCTTCCTGTGGCCCATTAGTCCACTGGACTGAATGCTTCCATGTATCCTTGACCTTTATATTTCCTCTAAATAGGGAGAGACCAATAGTGCAACCTTAGATGGCCACTAGAAAGCTTAAAGACCCCTGTTGTTCCTAACCAAAGTAGGAGGTAGACTTGAGGCCCTATGTTCTGCTCATTGCCCTGGGTGTCTCCTGAGGCTATTGTCCTGAGCCCTCAAGCCCCAGGGACACATTGTCTCCAGGGGAGAAGCTATCTCATTGTTCAAAATGAACGAGATGCTATTATGTCGAAGATATTAGGATTTACAGCAAATCAGCATTCACAACAAAAATTAAGAAGAGTTCAAGGTTCAGACGGTCAAGCTGGATGACTCCAAATGCAGGAAGCAATGCTCAGCGGCCGCAATCTGAGAAATAAAAGAAGGGCCCCGAGGACTCTCCAGAGCCATGAGCTAAGCAAAACTTAGACGCTGCAAGCTGACATTAGAGGAAATGGAAGTTATTCTGCAGAAACAGTGTAAACTGCTGCCTGCATTCAGAAGAGCAGTCTGGCAACATTGTTCAGTGGCTTTAGGAATGTGTGTACATCACTAACAAGTGATCCTTCACTCCTGGGCATCTACTCCACATGGGTTGTCTCACAAGGATGTAAGTCTTGCCACCCTGGCTTTTAAGGAGCATTCTGGTATACTTCCCCCAAGGCTGAGCCATTCTCCTGGCAGTTCTTTCTATGGCACTTTCAGTATTCTTCACCCAAACACCATAATTCAAATGCACCTATTCTTCTCCAGTTTTCCTCACTCACGGTCCAACTTTCACATGCCTATTCAGTGATTAAAAATACCATCCTACCCACAGAGCCAGAAAACTATATGGAGAGTGGGTTTCATAAGCACACATTAAATATGCTAAAAAGGTGGAAATGAATATCGAAGATGGAGAATAAGATAAAATAAGATAGGGATCTTATACAGATGATGCCAGCACAGGACTACAAACTCAGAAGCGTCACCAAGACAATTCTGTGCATCGACCCATGGTAAAAAGAACAAAAATGTCTCACACACACACACACACACACACACACACACACACTATCTAACAATGAGAACTCTGAAAAGGAAATCAGGAAAAACACCATTTAAAGTAGTCACCCAAATGATGAAATGCATAGGAATAAACAACCAGATACAGGGGGAAAATGTACAAGAAAAACTACAAAACACTACTACAAGAAGCCAAACGAGATCTGCACATGGGGAAGAATATACCAGACCCACGCAGAGGAAGGCTTAGCGCTGTGAGAATATCAGCACCACACAGATCAACCTATAACAAAATCCTCATCCAGATTTCAACATCATTCTTTAACTAGAAGGAAAATGAATTACCAACTTTATATGAAAATGAAAAAACCTGACTAAGCAAGGTTTGACTAAAAGACACCTAAAATAGGAGACCTCTCACTTCCCAATCGCAAGATCAACAACATCATCACAGTTGTGCTTGGTACTGGTGCAATGATAGATACACAGACCAATGACGCCGAATTGAGAACCCAGAGGTAAGTCTATGTTTCTATGGAGAGCTTCGACTCATGAATTGGGAACATACAGTCTTTAACAAATGATGTGGGAAATTGTGTATCTGCTGGCAGAATAATTAAACAGCATCCCCATCTCTCACTATATCTCTAAAACCCAAGAATGATCCAAGACCCAAGTGTAAACCCTAGAATTATGAAGGTGATCACTGGAAAAACAGGGAGACTCTTAGGGGCCCTATACATGGCATTAAGGCGCTATCAAACATAACTGAAAACACGTAAGCAGCACCTCCCAAAACTAGATACGCAGGTGCACCAAAGTATTTCATCAAAAGAGTAAAAAGACCAAGGGAAAGTATTTGCAACAACATATTGGACAAGAGAATAATCTCTAAAATTTATAGAAAACGTCAACAGCTCAACAAAAAAATACAATTCATTCAAAAATTGGCAAAAGACAAACAGACCACCAAGGAAAACATTCAAGCAGCCAACAAACATTTGAAGATACCTTCACAATCACTCCCCATTAGAGAGGTACAAATCAGACAGCAATGAGATTCAGTCCCACCAGCCATTAACAGCAAAGTTCTACAAAGGAAAAGAAAACAACACATTCTACTAAGAATACTGGAAGATTCCAATCCTCCTGCACTGCTGGAGAGACTGTACAATAGTGCAGCCCCTGCAGTAAGCAGCACACCATCTTTTTCAAATCGGGAAATAGAAATTCCATTTGACTCAGCAATCCCACGACTAGGTACAGATCCTGGAGAAATAAGAGCCATGACAGGAAGAGACATTGCATAACAATGTTCCCAATACCAAAACGACAGAAACAACCGAAATGCCCCTCAACTGGATAGACCCAATGCACTATATATAAACAATTAAATATATTACGCTGTTCAAACACAATGAATATATGAACCATAACTTATAACCTGGGCGAATCTAAAGGCTGTTATGCCGAGGGAAATAAGTCCATCACAATTACTGCACGAGGCTATTATAAAAGTGAAGAGATGGTTTTCAAAGGCAAGAAAATGATGGCTAGCATGCGGGGGTGGGGGGGAGGGAGGGAGGAGAAGTCACAAACCGGAGGGTCAGCAACATACAGTCGGGAAGGCCTGCAGAACACGGTGCTGTCAAGGGGAGTAGGCTGCCCCTCTGCACTTCCTTTTACGAGACATTCTTATAAGGATGGCTTATGTTAAGATCCGCCACTTGTCAGGCATTTTGTTACACTGTGTTGGCTTGTGTGTTGATGTGATGCTGGAAGCTATGTGACTGGTGTTTCCACTACCAGTATGGTCACCCAAAGTTAACAGGTTTCAGAAGACCTTACAGACTAAGAACACACTGTGAAGAAGGAATAGGCTTTCGGCTTTGGAGGAATTCACCGCCGAAAGCCCAGATTCAGAAAGCCTTAAAAATAGCTTCAGCATAGTCTCAGCGATAGAGCGAGAAGCTGAGCCCCTCCGTTTAGAAGTCACTCAAAACATGACTGAGGAAGAGCTGCCTTCTCAAGCTAGAGGCGACTAACAGTGCAAATGAGACCTTCATTTACTGAGGGGGCATGACTCAAAGTGAGACGAAACAGCTGCAGATACCTGTTAATAACTGGAACGCGGAATGTATGATGTACAAAACTAGGAAAATTGAAAGTTGTCAGAAGTGAAATGGAGCAGATAAAGAGCAATATCCTATGCAGAAGAGGACTTGAAACAAAAGCTATCATTCCTGACCACAGATTGATCTTTGCCAAAAGCAGAGAATAACCAGAAAGATGTTTACTTGTGCTTTACTGGCCATGAAAAAGAATTCAACGGTAAGGATCTTAACAAGCTATGGAAAACCTTGAGAACCATGCGAATTACAGAGTACTTCTTGAGCTTATAGGAAACCCGAGCCTCTATTAAGAAGCAGTTATGTGGACAAGCCGAGGGAAAACTGCATGATCTAAAATGAGAAATGGTGTGTGTCAGGGTTGCATCCTCTCACCATACTTATTCAATCTGTGTGCTGAGCAAATAATCCGAGAAAATGGACCCTATGGATAAGAACATAGCATCAGGGTTAGACAAAGACACACTACCCAACATCCATGTGTAGAGGACACCACCCTGCCTGCTGACCGTGAGGCGGACTTGAAGCACTGGCTGATGAAGACCAAGGACGGCAGCCTTCAGTGTGGATTACAATTTAACATAAAAAATAAAAGTCTTCCAAACTGGACCAACAGTTAACATCATGGAGAAAAGATCGAAGTTGCTGAGAATCTTGCTTGGATACACAATCGACGCTCAGGAAAGCAGCAGTCAAATATAGGGGGCATTGGCTAAACCTGCTGCATACAATCTCTTTAAAGTTTGGAAGAGCAGAAATGTCCCTTTGAGAATTAAGGTGTGTCTGATCCAACCTATGGTATTTTCAAGCATTCATATGCATGTGAAAGTTGAACATTGAATAAGGAAGCGAAAAGAAGAAAGGATACACTTGAATTATGGCACAGGAGAAGAATATTGGAAGGTCCATGTGCTGCCAAAATAACAACCAAAGCTGTCTTGGAAGAAGTACAACCAGGATGCTCCTTAGAAGCAAGAATGGCAATGTCCTATCATTTATTTTAAAGCTGTTATCATGAGTGAGTAATCCCTGAAAAGGACAGCATGCTAGGCGACATAGAGGAACAGTGACAATGAGGAAGACCCACAACATCAACAGAGTGGTTCCAGCAATGGCCTAGAACAGAAAAGGAATTGTGAAGACGGTACAGGAGTTGGCAGTGTGTTGTACAAAAGGTTGCACTGAGCTGAACTGATTGATGGAAGACAGCTAATAACAGCAGAGTGTTCAAGGTTAGAAGTCCTGGTGGCCCTGGTCTGTAAGCACTGGACCACTAACTGCAAGGTTGGTGGTTCAAATCCATAAACTGCTCCTGAAGAAAAGATGAGGCTATTTGTTCCTATAAAGATTTATGGATTCAGAAACCCCATCCAGGTGTCATGTGAGTTAGGCTTGTCTTGATGCAGTGGGTTTGGCTTTTGGTATGCTCAAGGATACTTTACAGGGAAACAGTGGAAGTTTCAAAAGCGAGTCCCAAATAAGACTGAATACGGCAGAAAACAGAATTTGCTATTTAAAATTAAAATAACTCAAGTAGTGAAATTGTTGACCTTTTGTTTTCTTAATTTTATTTATGTTAAATAAATATGTACATTTCCCATTACAGCTAGCAAATGAAGGAATATTTTATTGTCTAGTGCGAGCTGGGGTGTCATTTTTAGTAATGAATTGCATTATACAATTAACAGGTATCCCATTGTGAAGCTAATTAGTACATTTGTTCTGCATGGTTTTTACTGTTATACAATACATCCATGGATAAATGCTTTGTCTCCTAATATGAACATTTTCTACATACTTCTGTATCTTGAATTTCACCTAGCACAAAGTTAAGTACTGCACTTTTACACAAATAACATATACTCTCAATGTTTGTTTGCCTATCACTCTCTCCTCCTGGGAGGTATTTTTGCAAATGTGCTATAATTCTTTCATAGCAAAGTTAAAGAGAGACACTAACAGCACTATATACAAACACACCTCAGGGATAAGGGATGGTCTGTGAGGGCGTGCATGGACAGAAGTTGGCAACAAAACACAGAAGGCGTATGTCATTGTGTAGAACTATAATGTATAATAGGCCCCAAATATGAAAACCAAGTTAGCAAAAATTATAAAATGGAGATGATTTTATCTATTTATTCTTGATAATTCCATCTATCTAAATATGTACAACATGTGCATCAGCTTTTTTATATCCTCTAATTAATCTCAATCGGTTTTTGTTTGCAAGTTGTTGTCTGGGGAGTGGTTATTTCCTGCTCTGGTTTCTTTTGCCAACCTTATACTAACCAGGGGTAGTGGTGAGCCAGTGGCGGAATGTTTGTCTCCTGTGCTACACACTTGCATTCGATCCCAACCAATACATCTCAAACCCAGCCATCAGAGTGGAAGTTTGGGCATCTTTGTGAGGATAAACAGGCTACACTGGAGTGTCTAACTAAAGTTTACCTGGAAGCAAGGCCTGCCAATCTACCTTTAAAAAGGAGCGAAGGCAACCTTATGGACCACAATAGTCCAATTCCTGTTGCATGGGATCTCTATGAATCAGGTGCCTGTTTAACAGCAATTAACTCAACAGCCACCTGGTGTTTGTTCGACCATGCTCAAAATGTAATAACTTCCAACTCTTACCTGACACATGAATTTTCACAAATATAGCTCAAAAAATTTATGTTTTCAATAAAATATAGGGATACTTTATATACCCAAATCAGTTCATTCAATCCCTTAATTGGTTAATCTCATAAGGTCCACATTAATCCATCCAATCTTGTTAGTTTAATACATTTTTTATTTCAAAATAATACTACTAATAATAATATATTTTAAAATTCAAGTCTCAGGAGAACAACAGTAACAGTATATATATAATTTAGACATAGTCTGAAATATAGAATGTATAAATTTCATCAAAAATTTTATACTTCTAATAAAAGTAATGTTGGTCATATTTGTGGATAACGCGTTGGGTTGATAGTCACAAGGTCAGCACTTTGAAACCACCAGCTGCTCCGTGAATGAGAGACAAGGATTTCTACCCCTGTGAAGACGGACAGTCTCAGATACCCAAAGGGGCTGTTATACCCTGCCCTATCGGCTTGCTCTGAGTCAGAATTGACTTGGTGGCAGTGAATTTGGTTTTGGTTTGGTCCCATAGATCATTGATACCTCAATAAAGGGCAGTGACACAGATTGAGGATGTGAATTGGCAAAGAAACGTAAACCTGAATTAAAAAACTTTTATTACCTTAGTTTCTTCCCTCCATCAGCAATTTTGGCTCTTTGAAGATATCCTTCTTTTTCAACCATCTGCAAAAAGAATGCATATGTTAAAACTGTGGCAAATTCCTGTGCATTAATAATCCGAATGAGCCTACGCATTCCAGTCGCTGCAGTGATGGAAGTTTCCAGTCATAGCTCTTTATTAATAATGCACACATAGCTTATGGGAAGTGCCTGCAAGATCATAGTCATTACAAGCAGTTAAATTTCCAAAAGACAGATTATGAAAAGGAACATGAATGATTTATTAGATAGCAAATATCTTTACTCATTTTTCTTTTTATAACTTATTTTATTTTTACTCTTGTAGTTATTGTTGAAAATATGCACATCAAAACAAACTCCAGTTCAAGAGTTTCTGTGTGAACCGCCAGTGACACTGATGACAGTCCTTTAGTTGTATGCCTCTTCTCATCCACCATTTCCGAGTTCTTTCTTCACCTGTACATGAATAGATCTACCACAGAGCAAAACCCCTCCTCAAGCCTTCCCAAAAAATGATGTGTCAATTCTCAGCTTTTTATATTGCTTTCCCCCCCTGAAAAATGGTCAGTAAAAGACTGATAAGTGGACATCTGGTATCTATAATGATGGCTATATTTCTAAAATGGAAAGGGAAACATGAAAGGAAAAAAAAACACGTGAAGATTCTTGTAGAAAGAAATACCACAAACAGACAAGATACAATCAACAACTTGTATTCTCTCTCAGTGGGAGTGATATCCCCCTCGAGACAGCTGGACTCTTCCCAGAGTACTTGCACTTCATGTCAGGATGAATTTCTCAGGATAGAACATTACAAATTGAGATATTTGCCCTCACACAGACTAAGCCAGTTCCCACAGTTCTGAGTTAGCGCAGAATTACCAATCATGACTACACAGATGTCCCAAGAAAAAGAAGGAAGAGTTGAGTAAAGCTTTAGCCATCCTCTCTCATTGCACCAGTTCAATGACCTCTTAAGTCATAGAAGAAGCTTCTGAACTTCCCTACCATGTACTATTACCAATGACTGGCATGCATTTATTTACATATCTATGTTTGGTTTTTTAAACTGCTGTTTGTTGTAAATAGATTCTGACTCCTGGTGAGTTCATGAATGGAGACTGGAAATGCTCCATTGAATTTTCAAAGTTATCACCAAAACATGTAGTCTGAGATGCCAGGGGTAAATTCTAAATGTCCACCCTTTTGCTAGGAGTCATGTGCGCAGCCCATTCCAACACCTAGGGACTCCATGTACATTTCTACATTCAGTATTATGCAGGTGGCATAGTGGTGACACGCTGGGCTGCTAAACAAAAGATCAGAAGTACGAAGCCACCAGATGCTCCTCAGGACAAAGACTAGAGTTTTCTCCCCCTGAAGAGAGTTACACTCGTGGTAACCCGCATAGCCATTCTTCCCTCCCCTACAGGGTCATTACGGGTTAGGATCAACTCATGACAATGAGTTTTGTTTTGTTTGGTGAATTTCATATACATTTCCACTTTAGGGATCAAGAATTCATTGCTTCCATCGTCTCTTGTGCAAAATCCCCATTAATTCATTCAATGTCTTTTCTACATACAAGTTATTTTGCTTCCATGAAGTGCAATGATCGCTGGAGTCGTACTGAAGTTAGCACTCTTGTGGATTCACATTCAAGGTACCTCCTTTGACTTTTGGTGTGATGGGATATCAGTCTCCCCTCAAGCCATCTCAAGGGGGGGTAGTTTTACTTTCTATAGAAAACTCAAATCAGAATTCCTATATTGAGATTATTGAATTGTTTTGCATCCCATGATAGTAAGTAAAGCTCCCATAAATTCCAATATTTAATTTATTATTCCTTGTCATCATACTTTGAAATACCTTATATGTTCCTGGTACTAGGAATCCATTATTCTTGGAAGCTCATAATGACTTGAAAGTATGTATTTTCATGTGAGTTTAAACATGGGATTTTATTAATTATTCTAATTAATTATTTCTAATGTATGTTCATCCATTGGTCTGAAGGGATAGGAAGCTATAAATTACAGTTTAGTAAATTGGCCATCCAGGGCTCAGGTGTTGGTTTTCTCCAGTAATTTAAATATAAATTCTCCAGTAATTTAAATAAGATCTACATTTAGGATTCTACAGGCCAAGAGCCAGTATAGACTGAAATTTAAAAATGCATAGTATTCCCCAATGTAAAATATACATACTTAAGAATGTCAGTCTTTAGATGTTAGCTCTATCTGGATTTCTGAACGATTTGTCCAATGTCCCCTAAAGATGCTATGTAACCTTAAGTAGAGGAAGAGATTATGCAATTTTTCCTGATGGGATGCCAGCCAGTTTGCCAGCAATGAGGAAGTGCTTAGCAGACACAACGGAGCTGAGATACGGATGAGAAGAATGAATGGCACTGGGATACCTAGCTAGCAAGTGTTTACCAACCTAAGTTGGACGCACTGGACGAGTCAGGAGATGAGAAGGTAACTCTTGATTAACTTAACACCAGTCACAGAAATATCAACCTGGGCTAGAACAGTGAGTACTGGCAATGAAAATTTCTATGTGAAGGTTCCATGTTGTTCTCAGAAGAAGGAAGTATTGTTCCAAGCATGTGATTTGTCTACACGATTTCATCAAACAACACAACTTTTTAAATGGAAAAGATGGGAAATTGGCCAAGCCTTTCATGATATTTTCATGAGAAAGGATTGCCTTTTAACAATAAGCTACATGATACTTAAGCATTGTAATATTCGTTCTGACAATATATTTGTTATAGTTCACTTTATTTATTTATTTTCCAACAGTTTTACTGGCATATAATTGAAATAGCATATAATTCAGTCGCATCCAGAAGAGTTGTACAATTATCACCCCAATCAATTTCAGACCACCTTCTTCATTCTTGTGTTTGTTATTGTTAGCTCCTTATCCCACAGCCCCATTTGCCATAGACCCAATACTATCTCTATAGATTTACCTACCCTGAATTTCACACACAGAAAACATTTTTACAAACTAACAGTAACAGCAAAGTAAAGCAGATAAAAACCTCAATTGAAAATAAAGCAGAAAATATGAACACATAGAATAAATGGATCATCAGGGAGAGCAAATGCTGGAGGGCTAAATTTTGACCAAACTGCATCTGCAGCAAACTGCTTTCCAGTGCGTTCCGCATATTAGCAAGACTGTTTCATCCCTGGTTGGTCCATGATCAGAGGGGATTTAATAGGGGCTTAATCCACACGTATTTCCCCTCATTTAAAAAAATATTGAAACAGCATTAAATGGGTCAAAGGGAGATCAAGTGATAAGATAGTGCATTTTGAGTGTGGCATCTGCCACAATTCACTTTACAATGCTCTGTGCCCAAGAATAAGGCTATTCACTTTTCAAAACTGTGCTCACAGAGGATTCCCTGGAGGAGCAATCTGTGTCTGGACCATGCAAAGGGAGCTCAGACTTCTATTGTCAGAATCCATTGCATTCTGCACTTCTCTTTCCTTCAGACTCTGTTCTTATTAACAACTTCTGACACCTTGTGAAGCTTCTTAGGTCTGTTAATTTAAAATGTAGATAAGTAGCCTCGTTATCACCTGTTGTAAAGGTATAACCGAACACCATAGTTGTAATTCATACATCAGATTCTTATAAATTTGGTTACTGTGAAATTACCCCCAAGGGCTCCTCATTTTGGGTAACATTAATAATATTGATAAGTTTGATTATTCTAGATACACCAAGCTGAGAGAAACCCTACCTCTGAATGTTGTGAGCATTCTTGAGTAGTGCCCTTCTGGATGATGAAGGGACCTTCCTCGATAAAAGTTTGCATCATCCCCCCATAATTATAACCCAAAAACACTATGATTTTCACGCAGTCAGCATTTAGATTCCAATTTAATAATGATTCATATGCAACATGGTCAATTTCTAATGTATCATAGTACTTTGTGTTATGTTTGTTTTATTTATTTGATGTTTCTTTGTTTGCTTGTTAACTTAAAAGTCCCAAACCAATACACAATCTTCTTTGGTAACACTGCTTAACCTCTGCCTGATGTGTCACTTTCCTTACTTCCTCATCTGCCCACTAACGCAGATTTCCCTCTCTGCATGCTTGCTCCTGACCTTCCTTTTCTCAGCCTCCTTTCCAGGCTGCTCCCCTTTCCCCTTTGGGACTCATTGCACAGACACACCCTTCTATCTCCAGTTATTTCTACATTAACTCTTTGTTACAATAATGGATCTTTGACCACAGATGTAGACTAGTGTTGGACATACACCATGAGGAACAACAATTGTGTTGGGGAGCTGAGCATCATGGAATGCCAGATTAGTAGAACAAAGTGTTCTGTGTTGAGGGAGTACTTGAGTGGAGGCAGAGTGTCCGTCTACTACTTTGATATTTAACATATAAATATATGTAAATGTAAATATATTACATATGTACATGCCTGTATTTAGACCTCTATAAATGTCCTTTGCCTCCTAGTTCTGTCATCTATTTCCTTTTACTTTCCTCTTGTCCCACTAGCGTGCTCAGCCTTCATTTGGGTTTCAGTAATTCCTCTCAGTTACATTGCCCTTGATCAAGTCCTACCTGGCCTCTTACACCATCCTAGCCTCCGATTTTAGATCACTTATTGTTCCTTTGTCTCTCAGTTTGTTAACACCACTTCCTTTCCCCCACCTCCCTCTCTCCCACGTCCCCCCAGTATTGTCAATGCCATTGTTTTCTCCTCCATATTGTTTATCCTGCCTATCTTATCTAGACATGCAGAGACAATAATAAGCACAAAAACAAGACAGAGCAAAACAAAAAAACAACAAACCAACGACAAAAAAAAGCCTGTAAATAGTTCCAAGTTTGTTTGTGGACCTTTAGGAGTGTTTTCCAGTAGAGTCTGATGGGGTGCCATGCCTAGGCCCAAAGTCCATTTTTGGTATTCCCTGGGAACGTCACTGCTTTGCTCCTGTTGCTGCTCTGCTGCATGCCGTTAGCATTTCGCCTATGTGGTGGGGTCAGATCAGGTGCAATTCTGCAACTGTGCCTCCAGTGTTTTCCCCCGGAGGGACATGGGTCAGTGAGGGATGTCTTGTCACATGGTGGGGGCGGCCCTATGGTCCTCTCTGTGCATAAGCTGCATAAGCAGGAATATCATCCTCAGAGTTTGATGGGCCAGGATGTGCTTCACTCTCTCCTTCCCTCTTCGTTTGCTCCAGTGTGCTCTGATCAGACGTACCTCTCTCCCTGAACTGCAGCTTCAGTGCTGTGCTCTGTAGTGCATTCTTGTGGGAGAGGAGAGGAAAGTTTCCATGTAGTTGGGATTGGGGCTGGGCCCACAGACCTCTCTATTGTTTCCCTGCTTCATGTATTCATACTCTTTATGAGGGGCCCATCAGAATTCTCAAGCAGGTTACAAAGATTGCATGAAAAGGATGGTTGAATAAAAACAAAGAATAATGTTTCTGTGTCACCAAGGAGAAAAGGAAAACTGAACCCTTGAAAAGTTTCTCTTGATCTTAAACCCCAAATTGGTGCGCTTTGCCCATTGCAATCTATTTGTTCATCTACGCATACAATTATGGAGTTATATACATATGATATGTGACAAAATCAAAGTGCCCCATGGGGTTTATAAGGCTATAATCTTCATGGAAGCAGACTGTCAACTCCCCCGCCCCCCCCCACACAAAGAACAGGTGAATTCCAGTTGCTTGCTGATCTTACCACCAGCAACCGCCATCCCACAACCAGCTCGCGCGCGCTCTCTCTCTCTCTCTCTCTCTCTCTCACACACACACACACACACACACACACACACACACACACACACACACACGGCACAAAGTTTTCCTGGACATTCTCCATCCTTCTCTCTCAGGAGGAGATGCTGAGCTCCGGGGATTGACTCAAAGTCTTGAACTGTGTTTCAAATGTTGGCTCTGGCAAAGCATTCACTTGGATGACATTTGCCAAGTGCATCTCCCGGTCAGTTTAAACCCCTGTGCATTACAAGGGGGATTTTATTCACATGCCTTTGATTGATTTGCCGTAACTCCTCAAGCTGTCACTTTATAGTTGTTCTTAGAACACCCCCTACCCTAACCTTGGTTTGTGTGTGTGTGTGTGTGTGTGTTTGTTTGTTTTTGAGCTTTTGCTCTTGTGACGGTGGGTTGCGTTTGGGCATCGCTGAGAAATCTCCGTTCTGCTTAGGCGATGGGTTGACAAGAGCACATTTTCCTATTTCAGTTAAAGGGCCGCAATTTCCAAAGGTCTTTCCTGTGTTCCATCTCTCCTTTCTGTTTTGTTTTCCATTTCTCTTGGCTCTTTGCTGAATTCTACCTCTTCATGTTTGGGATCTGAGTATGAATGTGCTGGTCTTTCTTTATCTGACACTGGAGTTCATTGAGACCGACCTTCCTGGTCCCTGTCTGGGGACGCTATTATGGAATTTAATTGATTTGTTATAACCTAATTTTGGACTAGGCGATAGGGAAGGAAAGATGGCTCAACGCTACAAGCTTTTAGCTACTTCTGTGTCTTTTATTCCATTGCCCCAGACATCAATATACCTCCAACATGCGCCTAGGTGGGATCATTTGCTGTGCCTTCTCTTTACAATGGGAGTAGAAAGCCTCATCTTTACCCTCCACTTCCTCCCTGTCCTAGGAGGTTGCTATGAGTCAGAATCAACTTAGTGGAAGTGGATTTGGGGGTGTTCTTTGTCGGGTGAGTCTGTGTTTATGTGCCTTACATACTTTTTATGATAACTCAAGACTCCAAATGTTCTGAACACTGCCTTCCTCTGAGTTACAGAGTCATTGTATTCTACCCCTCATGGCTTTATGGCAGTTTTCAAATTCAGCAACTTTGCTTCCACCTTCAGACCTTTCCCCTTATATTACCTCCTGCGTGGAATTGCCGACTTCCAGAACTCTGCTTAGCTATCCCCTAGCCAGCCTGAAAATCCAACCTCAATCCCCCTTTCAAAAAGCGCTTTCCTAAACTAAGGCAGGTTCTACTTCTTTCATTAAGCCTTGATCCTTGTAGCACATTCTGTAATTTGTGCTTCAAAGATGGTGCGTGTATTTATTTGATTAATATCTCCCTTCGTAAGTGGCCTGAGAGCATCTGGAGTGAGAAGACACGTCTATTGAGCAGACAACGGCACACCCCAACCTAGCAGGGTCCAAGCACAGGGACAGCCTCAACAATTGCTTGAACTAGTAAGCACAGTTTTGCCTCGGAAAAGGAAGGCCACATAAAACATGAGCGTTTGGGGATAGTTTCGGTTGGAATTATTTAAATTTATAACTTCTTATTCACATACTACCAGCTCGAAGGTAGATGTTTCAAAGATCACAGCACTTTTGGAAATCTTGCTATTTAAGGAAAGCACTGTTTCATCAACAGAATTGTTTTCCCAAAGTGGCTGTTCTTGGTTTTTTTTTTTTTTTATTCCTCTTTTATTTTATTTTTGTTCTTGGTTTTAAAATAAGAAAACACGGCATGCTCACAGTGGCTTTCATCCTCAAAGCCCTCCCAAGTATTAATTAATCCACAAAATTATATCTGGCTCTGAAAGGTAGACTCTGACTTAAAGTTTATCTGCAAAACCCTGCTTTGCCCCGAAGCCATGGCAGCTTCCTGAGCTCTGTCCACAAAAGCCTCCAGCTCAGGAGGCAGCAAATGATTCTCTAAAACCTTCCACGGGCTTGACTCCTGCCACGTTATCCATGGACATGTCCTTTATTCTTCTGATAAAGATAAAGACGATAAAGATTTAACAAGCTATAAGTAGGGTTATTTTTATCTGAACATTTCTGTAGGAGGACAAGGGAAAGTAACCTGGAAATAATTAAATCTCCCAAACTGTTATAATAAGGAACATACAAGATCAGAAAACAAAAAGCCTGTTAGTACAGTTGATACACTTAACAGCATATAAATCACCATGTTTATTCTTAGAAAATAATGTCTATCTCTAAATCTCAATGAAAGCCTATGAATTTACATAATGTGTGGCGTAAATAACTTCACCTAGCATTAGACTGGAAATTTTACACACTGAGATTGTAGGATCCAAAAAGGAAAGTGATACTACTGGTATTCGAGAAATATGCAAAGTTCTTCAGATTATTCATGTTAATAATATACTTTATTAAAAGGAACATTAAGAGATTAACCATGCTCTTATATGTACCAGTGTACACACTCTGCTCCAGCTGGATTTGTAAGGTAGAAGTTGGGTTATGATATTGGGGGGTGGGGGAGGAGAGGAAGCACTAAAGAACTAGAGGAAAGGTGTGTGTTTTGTCAGTACTGTACTGCACCCTGGCTGGCTTGGCTCTTCCTTGTGACCGTTCTGTGAGGGGATGGCCAACTGTCTACAGATGGATTTTGTGTCTCCTTTCCACCCTCACCCTCATTTGTGATATGATTATTTGTTCTGGTCTTTTAAGGTCTGGTACTTGATCCCATTGTTTGTTTATACACCCATTTTGACTTCAGCGATTGTGTTGGGAAGACGATTTTACCTTACAAATTTGGTTAGACCAGAGCATGTACACTGGTACAGATAAGAGCTCTCAACCCAAGCAAGCCAGGACAGATCAACGCCGTCAGCACCAATAATGAGAGTAGCCCTCTCACGAGGGCAGAGGGAAGGTGGGAGGAGAAAGCGTAAACTGATCACATTGATCCACTATAACCCCCTGCCCCAAGGGGGACAAGCAACAGAAAAGTTAGTGAAGGGCGATAGTGGTCAGAGTAAGATATGAAAACAATAATTTATAAATGATCAAGGGTTCATGAGTGAGGGAAGGTGGGAAGAAGGAGAGAAAAAATGAGGGGCTGATACCAAGGGCTCAAGTAGAAAGAAAATATTTTGAAAATGATGATGGCAACACAGGATGGATGCATGTATGGATTGTTAAAAGAGCTGAAAGAGCCTCCAATAAAGTGATTTTTTTAAAAAAAAGTGATTAGCCATAGGCATCATGTGTCAACGGTATCAACTTAAGTATCTTCAGTGGAGGGTTTCATATTTGTGAGGTAAATTATCTTCCAACAAGAAAGTGAAAATAATAGAGTATGTTCTACCAGGTATACTTGAAACCAAGGCCTCTCAAGATTTCTGAAAACTTTCCTGAGAGTCATGAATACGAAAAATAAAGAAATAAGATGTGTGTGTATTACATAAAATGTTGGAAATAAATGTGAGAATTCATATACTCAAAATAACGAATCCTTGAATGACTCTTAAAGCAACAAGACAGTAAGATGGGAGCAAGAATTGTGGCATGTCAGTGTTGTGAAGAAAAGATGTGTGGGAAATGCAGCTAAAGGCCATGGATGTAAGACTAGGTTAAGTTAAGAAATTATAGATTCTGGAAGTCATCTTATATGGGGTATAAACAATAGAACATTCAAATAACAGAAATTGGGCAATAGTTATTTTGGCTTTGTCTAATAATGATGAAAGATATATATAAAAGTCATAAAGGACAAGATTTTGCCTTAATTAGATCCACAATCAATGCCCATGGAAGCAGTAAACAAGAGATAAAGTGACACATTTCACCGGATAAACCTGCTGCACAAAATCTCTTTAAAACCTTGAAAAGCAAGAATAATATGTCGAGTCCTATAGGGTACCTGACCCAAGCCACAGAATTTTCAGCGACTTCATATATGCCATGTGAAAGTGGAGCATTGAATACAGAAGGCTGAAGAAGAATTATGAACTATGATAACAAAGAATATTGACAGCAACGTGAGCTGCCAAAAGAACAAACCGACCTGTCTCAGAAGTACAGGCAGCATGCGCCTTAGAAGCAAGGATGGTCAAACTATTTCACACACTTTGGACATGTTATCGGGGAAGACAAGTCCATGGAAAAGGACATGATGCTTGGTCAAGTGCAGGGCCAGGGGAAAAAGGAAGACCTTCGACAAGATGAACTGACACAGAGGCTTTAAGAGTCGGACTCCAACAGGAGAACAATGGTGAGGCTGGGCGGGGCAGGAGGTGCTTGTTTCGGTGATACATAAGGGGCTACGTGTAGGAACTCATGTGATGGCACCGAATGGGGGATGCACCTAATGCATCTCTGGCTTTAACATGCGTTAAAAATAAATGTAAATCAAATAGAGACTAATAGATAAAAACATCATATTATCTATGTTCACAAGACACAAGGTAAGTACTTAAGCAAGATACGTACTTAAAGGAAAGATTGAGGGGAATCTGTGTCAGAAATAGGAAGAAAGTTTATTGGAGTGGCAAATGTATATAGAGAGTTAATCTCTCCAGGAGAGACAGAGAGAGAGATGCACACATCAGCAGAGACCAAGACAGAGAAATTTACAAGCGAAAGACGCTAATTATTGGTTTGGGTTTTATTATTGTTTCCTGAAGTCATCTTTCCAAAATTTTCTGACCTCAAATAAGGATTGAGTAGGCAGATACTGACTTGATGGAAACTTATAAAAAAGCAACAATATACTATCCATAATCTGAGATGTTCAAGATTAACTTCAATTGCTAAAAATCTGATATGGTAGAGTCAAGACATCGGCCTACACACAAGTACATGAACACATAATCTTGGTTTTAAGAAGGTAATGGAAAAAAGTATGTCTGAATATATTCTATGTGTTTCCCTGATATTAACCTATGACTGTTATATATCTATAACAAAAACATATTATTGAAAATTAGCTGTTTTGTTATCAAATAAGTCATAATCTGCATGTATAAAGTTCCTTCATATGATTTATTCATAAAATGTTGGTATATAGGCTCTTTTCAAATATAATTTTTCATACATATAAGAAGGAGTCCTGGTGGCATAGTGGTTAGGCTTTGGACTGTGATTCACAAGGTTAGCAGTTCAAAACCACTAGGTTCTCTGCCTGAGAAAGATGGGGCACTTTACTCCCATAAAGAGTTACAGTCAAGGTGCAGAAGGGACCAGTTATCAGATATCAAAGAGCTAAAAACCATATCAGTGGATACCCACCTCCCTGATACGATCAATGAAGTCAAACGTGTGCATAAGCAAATGTGGTGAAGAAAGCTGATGGTGCCCAGCTATCAAAAGATATAGCGTCAGGGATCTTAAAAGCTCGAAGATAAACAAGTGGCCATGTAGCTCAGAAGCAACAAATCCCACATGGAAGAAACACACCAGCCTGTGTGACCACGAGCTGTCGAAGAGATCAGGTATCAAGCATCAAGGAACAAAAAATCATATTGTTGAAAATGTGGGTGAGTGCAGAGTGGAGACTCAAAGCCCAATAGTAGCCAACTGGACACCCCTTGCTGAGGGGTTGTGGGGAGGAGATGAACCAGGCAGGGTGCAGTGTAGCAATGATGAAACATATAACTTTCCTCTAGTTCTTGAATGCTTCTTCCCCCCGCCCCCCCAATATCTGATACCAATTCTACCTTGCAAATCTGGCTAGACTAGAGGATGTACATTGGTACAGATAGCAACTGGAAACACAGGGAATCCAGGACAGATGACTCCTTCAGAACCATTGATGAGACTGGCCATGCCTGGAGGGTGGAGAGAATGTGGGATAGAAAGGGGGAACTGATTACAGGAATCTACGTATAGCCTCCTCCCTGGGGGAGGGACAGCAGAGAAGAGGGCAGGGGGAGACATCAGACAGTGTAATATATGACAAAATAATACTAATGTATGAATGATGAAGGGTTCATGAGGTAGGGGGAGTGGGGAGGGATGGAAAAAATGAGCAGCAGATATTAAGGGCTCAAGTAGAAGGTAAAAGTTTTGCGAATGATGATGGCAACAAATATACATATGTTCTTGACACAATGGATATATGTATGGATAGTGATAAGAATTGTATGAGACCCCAATAAAATGATTAAACAAAACAAAATAAAAGAGTTACAGACTTAGAAACCTACATGAGCAGTTCTGCTCTGCCCTATAGGGTGGCCATGAGTCAGAACTGACTTGATGGCAGTGAGTTTGGCCTTTCAGTTTATACATATGAGGGGACTTCAAAAAGTTCATAAAATTAAGGGATAATGGGATTTTCCCATGGACTATTTTGAAATATGTATACGTATAAAATACATGAGTGCATAGACGTATATTCTCCGTGTGTTGTACTGTGGCGGGACACTGTCATGTGCTTGTGAGGCAGGGGCCTGCCCTTGCTGTGATGCTGACAGCTAGGCTGCAAGCATCTTAAATAACCGAAGAATCACCGACAGCAGATGGTGACAGGTTTCAGTGGAACTTCCAGACCAAAGAAAACTAGGAAGAAGGCTCTGCTAATCTGTTATTAAAAACATGGACCAGTAAAATGTCCCTGTTTTAGCATGTATGTATCACATGTATACACATGTAGCATATATGCATCACATGGGATCAGTGTCTAATAAGACGCTGCTGGAAAATGAGCCCCTCACATTGAAAGGCACTCAAAGGATTACTGAATGAGAACTAGCCCTGAAAGCAGAGTCAATCTTACATGATCTTAACATTGTGATTGAAGGACAGTTTTGGATCCTCGTAGGGCATGACTCAAAATGAGAAGAAATAGCTGAAAACAAAAAGTAATAACTGGAAAATGAACTGCATGATGTACAAATCTTAAAATAAAACAAAACCCCAAATGGGACATTGTCAAAAAGACAATCAAGCACTTGAAGTTCGGGGTCTTGACATGAGTAAATGGAACTTGACTGGCACTGGCCATTTTCAATCAGAAAATCACATGACCTACTCTCCTAGGTCTGGCAAATAACTGAAGATGGTCAATATCACATCCACGGTCAAAAGGTGTATGTTATGAGCTATCCCGAAATACAGGAAGTACAGTGTGAGTGATAGCGCCAAGGACACAGTTCACAGGACTGAGATTCAAATCCACCCAGCAACTACTAATCCAAGGAAGACATTGAAGACGCTTATCAACTTCTACAGCTAGAAATTAATCATCTATGCAATCAAAATACGTAAAATGTGCTGGTGATTGGAATGTAAAAAACGGAGACAAAGAAGAGGCCAGGATTTGGAGCTTTTGTTCTTGGTAACAGAGTCAAATGATAGAATATTTCAAGACCAACAACCCATCCATGGGGATTGTCACTGGCAACAATATAAACAGTAATTATAAATGAACTGAGACAAGGAATGGAATACATTATGGTGAGAATCATCCCTGTAAATCAGAATCAAATGTTAAGTGTGAAGATTTTGTGGTTTATGGTAAAAAATGAGAAACTCAATAGCACCAGTCAGAAGATCAGGTGCTGACTGTGGAACAGAAAAATCAATTGCTCATGTGCAAGTTGAAGTTGAAGAAAATTAAAACAAGTTCAGCAGACCAAAACATGACCTTAAGTATATTTCATCAGAAGTTAGGGAACATTTTAAGATGGCATTTGATGCACTGAACATTAATGACCAAAGACCAGGTGCATTGTTGGATGACATGAAAGTTGAGGGAAACAAAAAGATCAATTTAAAAAACACCGGAAAGAAAAAAAATGCCAAAATCGCTGTCAGAAGACACTATGAAAGGTGTTCCTAATTGTAAGGTTGCTAATGTTAATGGAATAAATGATGAAGCTAAAAATGAAGGTTGAAAGGGCGGCCCTACAAGAGAAAATAAAGGATTATAATGTAATACATGAAGACCTGGAGCTTGAAAACCAAAAGGACATGCTCAACATTACTCAGCCTGAAAGAACCGAAGAAAAAATTTAACCTTCAAGTTGGACTATTCCTCAATTCTGGGGCCATATTTCTCATTGCCATCAAGTCAGTCCTGACTCACAGGGACCTAGCACAGGGTGGAACTGATCCCTTTGTTTCCAAGGCTGATGGGTTAGAACTGCTGATCTCAAGGTTAGCAGATCAACACTTAGCAGACACGCCACCAAAGTATTGAAGTTATTGAGGGAAGAAATCCAAGCTACACTTGTAGCATTAGTAAAAATCATGCCCATTTCAATGAAAAGTGATCCAATAGAATGCAGGAATGATTAAGTAAGCTCATGAATATAACCTGCAAGTAATTTTTTAATAATTAAAAAAATGGTAGTAGCAATACATTGAGAAGAAGCTACCGGGTAACTCAAGGTAGATTCAGAAGAGGATTTGGCACAAGGGATTTCATTGCTTATGGCACATGGATCTTGGCTAAGGCAGAGGATAGCAGACAGATACCTCCCTCTGTTGTACTCACTACGCAAAGGCATTAGACTGTGTGGATCCTAACACACTATGGATAACATGGCAGAGAGTTGGAATTGTGGAGCACTTGTTCGTGCTGGTGCGTGAGCTGGAAAGCACTGAGAGGCAGATTTTGAACAGGGAAGGGCACATTGTATCCTAGGATGTTTGCATCAGGGTAGTTTGCATGCAGTTTGAATCTGCACGCTGAATAACAAGCTGAGGTTCTGGACTATCTGATTAGGAATGAAGCACCATAACTGGAGGAAGGCTTATGATACACACATGCCACATCTTTCTTGCTGAAAGCTAGGGCTTGAAACACTTGCTAATGAAAAATCAGACCGCATCTTCTAGTGACTTTTACATTGAGGTTGTAACTCAATGTGAAGAAAACCCAAATTTTCAAACTGGACCAATAACCAAGCCCATGATAAAGGGAGAAGAGATAGAAGTTGTCAAGGATTTCCTTTTGTGTGGATCTGCAATCAACGCTCATAGAAGAAGCAATCAAAAAGCAAAGGATGTGCTACATTGAGTAGATCTGCTGCATGAGACATGTTTACAATGATGATGCGCAAGGATGTAAATTTGAGGACTCACAGGCACCGAACCCAAGTCACAGTATTTTCCATCTCTTCACAGGCATGTGAAAGTTGGACAATGAATAAGGGAGACCGCAGAAGAAGTAATGCATTTGAATGATGGTGTTAGCAAAGAACATTGAAAGTACCGTATACAGTCAGGAGAACAAAAACTTGTCTTGGAACAAGCACAGGTGGACCTCATTTTCCCTAATGTGGACATGTTATCTGGGGAGTTCAGCTTTGAAAAGAGGCATCATTGGTGCAAGCTCGGGCAAAGACAGGACGACGCTCAGCACAACGGATTGACACAGTTACCACAATAATGGACTCAACCAGAAGAAACATTTTGAGGATGACACATGACCGGGAAAGGTTTTAGTCTGTTGTCCATGGGGTTCCATGCATTTCAACTAATTTGAAGGCATTTAACAGCAACAACAACCTGGCCAAATTAAGAACCCTCGCGACATTGTGGATTTGGTGCTGGACGGCCTGCTATAAAGTAGGCATTGTGAACCTGGCAGTCGAAAGATAAGACTGTCCATTCCCTTAACG
Organism: Tenrec ecaudatus; assembly: GCF_050624435.1. Lineage (NCBI taxonomy): Eukaryota > Metazoa > Chordata > Mammalia > Afrosoricida > Tenrecidae > Tenrec > Tenrec ecaudatus. The sequence continues at coordinate 98,913,191 of NC_134542.1, forward strand.
TTTAAATTCTTAGAATCCTTACACAGATAGGATCACTGTGTGTTGGAACTGACTCAGTTGCCGTGAGGTTTTTATAGGCAAAATATTGAGTGATGGAGGAAACATCAAAATAAATGGAAGGAATACCAAAAGTCTGCACACCACGGTGAATTGGTCAATGCCAACCATTTCAACAAGTAGCTTATAATCAAGAATTGATGGTACTCAAGAAGAAATCCAAGTTGCACTGAAAGTACTGGTGAAAAACAAGGTTCCAAGAATCAATTGGAATATCAACTGAGATGTTTTAACTAATGGATCCCATGCTGGAAGTACTCACTTGTTGATTCCCATAATATTGATTGATAATTTCCAAATTTTGTTGGATTATCTTTCTTTAGTATTAGCACAAATATGGAACCAACTTGACAGCACTTAATAATTACATTAACAATTTATAAACACAGATATAAATATATAGCACTAGTCTTAAAATTCAGTCATCTTTTATCATATCATATCACACATACATCCTGATGTAGTATATTTGTAGAATCCAGCTATTTTTAATTATTTATTTGTACTTTATGGGCTGCTATGGAGACCTGAGGCATGGTAACAAATTAGACTGAGAAACAGAATAAGGTCAGCAGCTAGAAAGCACCAGTCACTCTGAGGGAGAAAGATGGGGCTTTCTACTCCAACAAAGAGTTTCAGTCTTGGAAACCTATGGGGGCAGTTCTACCCTATTCTACAGGCTCACTATGATTCAGCATTGACTCGATGTTGTTTGATTTGGAACCAAAGTGTGTCTGTTTAAACCCATCCTCACAGAACTAGCATTCTAATGGAAGAGAGCGAGCATATGCAAAGACATTTTAAAGGATTTCACATGGTAGTAAGTTGGTAAGTTCAATAGTAAATTAGGAAGAGTAAAGGAATGTGGATGGTGGATGGCAGAAGTGACAGCTAGAGATCTATAAAAATGGTGATATTTGAACAGAGATGTAAAGCAAATGAAGGAATAAGCCTTAACAATTTCTGGGCACAGAGGAATTTTCTATTGGAAGCAGAGAAAAAATTAGATAGAACGGGATGGAGGAGAGAGTACAGAGGCCAGCTAGCTGGAATAGGATAAGCCAGAAGAGTCGAGGAGTAAGATCAGAGAGCGACCTGTAGGACTTGATGAACCTTGACTGTGTTTTACTTCTCATGGTTGAGTTAAAGACCCAAGTGGAGTAGATTCCAAGAGAAAGTGATGGAAGAATTAGAGAAGTTAGACAATCTTTTTGAGTAATATTTACTCTAAAGTAAAGCAAAATAATTGAGCAATATCTAGAAGGGGACTTAAAACAGGTGAAGTAAAAGAAAATAAAGAAGCTGTGATTGGAAAATACTTATTTTTCTCACTGAAGCTAAAAAACTGCAATGATATCAGACAGAATAGCAGGAAAGAGAAAATTACCATTATTTATTATTATAAATTGAAGGTAGAGGAAATGTGTTGACCAATGTGGAAAATAGCAATGACAACATGTGTGATCGTGGAAGAAAGAGCATTATATTTATAAAAAAGGAGATTATGCAAATAAATATATACAAAATATATAAGAAAAGTTGACACGTGTGTTGTTGAGATCTGTAATATTCCACTCATATTATTTTTTTATTTCTAGCCTTAAACATTATTCTCATCATCACGTGCAGGGGCAGTGAAGGATTTAATGTGGCTTTTCTAAGAAAGCCTCTGATTTCCACCCAACAACCTTTCCCTGCATGGGTCTGGTAAGAAGGTGGGGAAGACACGGATAGGTTTCCTGTGTGAGTCACTGTGACTGCGAGTCCTGGAGTGTCATCCAGAGGTGTATAAAAGAACCCCTCTGAGAAATACGAGGAGGGATCTCTGGCAAGAGCCAGGAGTGGAGTGAGTCCTCTAGACCCAAGATGCCCATGGAGGGAATTTTCTGGGTCCAGATGACAGCTACAATATCATAGGAGCAGCAGCAGTACCAGGATGGAGAGCATGGAACAGAGTGATAGACTTAGCATCCCATAGAACAAGTGAAAAGTACTCCTGTGCGCGCGACTGGTTTGAGGAGCGGGGTGCGTCTGAGCACTCAATTAGAAAAGATGGATTTGTTAATCCAGGTAGCATGACTAGAAATGCCTTCAGATTGAATTTTCCAGCAGGGTGGTATGCCCCTTTGGGCACTTATTAGCACACCTGAAACTTTGTATCATGTCCTGGTCCACAACGACCCTGAGCATTTCTCACTGTCCTTACAACTTGTTAACTTCTTAATAAACCCTTTAATCATGAGTGTTGTCTGTGAGTTTATGCATAGCCATTGCAGTGGATATTAGAGTCTAGAGGTAAATTTTATGACATTCACTTGTCTAAAAGTATACAGCAATAATCAAAGGTGAAGGGGAGTGGAAAACCCAACAACCTGTTCTCAGAAAATTTAGAGGAAATTATTAATTCTCACTGAACTAACCAAACAACCCAAATACCCTGTGTCAGCCTTTGTTGTAGATTCCCAAGAATCTCCTCGGCCTGTTTACCATGGCAAAGTGTAATCCTTGTACTTGGGTTGCATTTAGTGACCGGATTCTGCTCAGTGCTGCAAGTGTTCTTCTGTGTTTTCCGTTGATGTGTTTTGAGATGTCACTTCCATATGAGATTACAGGAGACTGTGACCTTGGCCTTGCTAGCAGAGTCATTTTCACATTTTTATGAAGTGAGTCGCCCTGGTAGGTGGGCCTGCATGAGAGTAACCTCTGAAAAACATCCAGCTAGTCACAGAAGGGCGGGAGCGTCTGGCCCTCTGTGCTCACCTGCAAGAGCTACACACTGACAACACTCGAGTAAGTGAACTGGGAAGAAGATCCCTTCCCCACTCGAGCCTTCAGTTATGACCTCAGGCAGGCTGATACCTGGATTACAGTCTTCAAGGAGATACTGAGGGCGAGGATCTTGGCAAGCAATGCCAGCAACATGAAACAGTAATATCTGCATGCTTTTTTCTTTCTTTCTTTCTTTTTCAGCTACTGAGGTTGTGGGTACTTTGTTTGGTAGCTCTAGATAGGTATGGCAGTATTGGAATGAAGTGAGTACTTACCAATTGTTCTAAGGGAGCGATGATATCTTTCAAGACATGCTGCGAGTGATTTCTTCTGTGCCGAGATATCTGTAGAAATAGTGACATTTGATCTATTTTCTTTAATAATACAATTTTAAAGAGCAGAATTGAGCATTAAAATAACTTTTAAAAACTCATTAAGCTTATAATTAGGAAGCCTGAAGAAGAATTGACGCATCTGGATGATAAGGCTGGTGCAGAATATTGAATTTATCCCGGCACTGCCAGAGACTGGCCAAAGCTTCCTCGGAAGAAGTAGAGCCAGAATGCTTCTTAGAAGGCGGGACTTTGCCTGTCTCCTTCAGATGTGTTATCAGGAAGGACCAGTTCCTGGAGGAGGACATCACGCGTGGTACTATAGAGCATCAGCAACGAGAGAGACTCTCCCTGAGCCGCCATGACACGGCGGCTGCAACAACGGACTCAAACATGCAAGGGCGGTGGAGACGGGCAGGGCAAAGCTTCATTCTGTGCCATCCAAGGCCTCTGAACAACCCATCTGCTCACAGCAAACAACAGCAGTATTATCATGGCATCACAACACTTCTCATATACTACGCTTTACCATCTCTGCTGATCGTACTATATACAGCTTATGTGCAAATACATGGTTTCACAGTTCCAGCTTGGAAGAAGGTTTTTTGTGTGTGTGTATTTGATTCTTTTGCATTGAAACGTTGCTGGCCAACATTCCTCAAGCTTTAAATATCAGAGGAAGCAATATCTACAATATTGATGACTAGAAATCTGGCCATTATTTGTGCCAGTCTTCTGAATTCTTGAATGGCTAAGCCCATACATTAATTTGTTTTCACTAGATGATTTTATTGAGCAAAATGGGCAACCACCCTCTGACTCCTTTCACACACTGAAAGAAAGTTTTCCTTTAAGACAGCATTTCATTGCACAGTACATTGTACATATATTGTCAGGGCATAGGAATGCTTTTATTTTATTTGTTATTTAGATGACCTTGCAGTTTATTGGGAAAAAATCACAGCAAATTTATATCAGCTGCTTTTCCTTTAAGGGTTTAATGCATTGATACTCTAATCAAGCAAGTTGTATGAGCTATATAAAATGAGGGAAAATGCCCCCACGAGCACAGGAAGGTAATGGCAGATGTCTGGGAAACAAATTTTAATGCAAAGAAAAAAGAAGCAGAAATGAACACTTACTAGGCACATACCTATTTTGCAAGAGAATGACTGAGTAGATGGTGTGCAGAATTACTCTAATTGAGAAATGACACAATGGTAATACTGTCTGCTAATGTTCCATTAGCAGTTCTTACGTTTTGCACGTATCGAAGGGTTTTGTGTATAGTGATACAAGGAATGTAAGAGCAGAGACAAAGAAGTTCAAGTGTCCTTGAAAACACCCAGATCTAGTAAGAGACATGGGTGGTATTCTAACCCAGGCCTAAGCCCTTCTCCGGGGATATGCAAGCGTTCCCAAAGGAAGTGGATACACTGGGGGGACTACATACTCGATGTTTCCTGCGTTTACCGGTAAGAGCACTACTGGCACTGTCAGGTAAGCGTTGAACTGCTACCTGCAAGGCTGACTCTTCAAACCTGCCAGGAACTCTGTTGGAGAAAGTTGAAGCCAACTGCTCCTACAAACATGTCTAGTCTCAGAAACCAAATATAGGGTCGCTATCAATTGGAGGCCTGGTGGCTGAGGCATGTGTTGGGATCCTTACTAACAGCACCTTGAAAACCATCCACCCCTCCTTGAGAGAAAGCCAAGGCTTTATATTTCCCTTAAGAGTTACTCTAGACAAGCCAGAGGCACAGATCTACCCTGTCCTATGAGGTCATGACAAGTCAGACCCTCCATGGAAGAAGTGCATTTGCGTTCTGTGTTTTGAGGAGTTGGAAATGACTTTATCACAGTGGGATTTTAGGGGTGTGCATAGAGAATTGAAGAGAATCAAACTTATAAATGTGTACATGTTTCCACAGTCAGCCCAAATCAGGTTCCAGACCTTCTGTGAATCATTTCAATATTCCTTTAGGGGAAGTAATATTACTAATCATTCCTAAATCAATAAGCTAACCAATCTATCATGTCCAACCATGTTAGGAAGAAGATGAAAAAAGAGAACTTTGATCATCTGTCTTTGCATCCAGCACAGAAATATTATGTGGCATCTTGAACAAGGTTATGCTGGCTGAATCTTATGAATTTAGGACGTTCTGGGACCCAAATTGCTTAATTGTCTCACCTGAGTGTCCAGAAGAGTTAAGATAGTTCAAGTGAGGTTTCTATCTAAAATATAAAGAAAATAAGAATAATATAGAAAATTTGGTGTTCATTAACATCTTTTGAGAAATGTTTAAACAGAAAAAGTCTCTTCAAAGCCACAATACAAATGAACTCAAACTCTTGCAATGCTTGCTTAAATATTTATCAGAAATTGACGATTATCATCAGATAATTTCGCAAATTTTGGTGGAACATTTACAAAATCATTATCTTGAAAAGAAGTTTTACTTAGGATATTAGAATTATGTATTTTAAAACGAGAAATTATTCTTATGTTCTACACTCATATGCCAGTAATTTCTAATGATCAGTACTCAAAATATACTGGCTTGTTGCTACTGCGGGATATCTCTAATTCCAGGGTTGCAAAGAGAGTGACTGCATTTGATAGCCCTACGCTTTTCAAAGGAATTCCAGAAATCTGAAGTATCCAACATAATCCAAAACACACAAATGTTTTAAACTCAACACTTCCTGTCCAGAACATTGCTGGTAGATTATGTTTAAGAGTACTGGCAACTGTGCTGTTCAATATTTGATCTCATGTATTTTCTGTTTTTATAATGATCAGTAATTAATTACTCAATTTTGAAAAACTAAGCAGTGCTAATAATAGTATTTTAAAAATATCTTGGTACAACTGATTTTAATAAATACTGCTCCCTGCTAATTATGGAAGCGTTTCTTCGAAGAAAGCCTTGAAAATATGATTTTGGTATAATTTGCTCTCTTTCTCATTTTGAAATGTCCTTAAATAGAACATACTTCCTCCTTCTAAACAGACTGGACATGTGATGTAGGCCTGCTAATTTGTAAATATTTATAGACTCATTATTTTGCTGATTCCTATGCTCTAAATTTATGAAATTTCAATACCATTTGAAGCTTTCAAGAATTGATCCTTCTCAATTTAGTGTCAATATTTCAGCAAAACAAAACCTCAACAATTTAACATTTCTCTAGCCTCTTTATTAAAAATCTCATTTAACAATGCCTCTTGAGGTAACATGGCTGAATTTGCAAGTGTTTTTCTGTTATGGGGTTTTGCACCTCAAGCAACAAAGCTCTTCTATAAACTTTTCAGTTTGGTGGTAATTTCTTTTAGGTACTAAAGAAAGAAAAAGAAAAAAGGCAAAGTACCCTTTTTTCCCAGGAAGTTTGACGTATGTTTTCTAAAATAATGCCAACCTCCCATTGTATTTTCCTGTCCCGTAAAAAGGAATAATCTGTTCTTGTCACTAAAACAATAACAAAGATGTGAAATACACTTCTGGCCTTTGCATCTTTGGGATGTATTATGTGATTAATCTGCTTTACTGTAGCACCTATAGAGCAAACCTATGAGCTTTTCTTTCCTTACCTCTACCACTCTTCCCCTCTTCTCCTCCCACCTCTTCACTTTCTCCAGGAACTTTTATTTTCTAATGGGCACAGCTACAGGAAAAGCATTATGAATGTATACTATGTCCCGTTAAGTTCCTCTTTGTTCCTATGAGAATGTGCATCATGATTATAATTTCAAGATGTCTTTTCTTCCAAAGAGGAGGACTAAAATATTAGTTTTTCAAAATGTCTTCAGTCCCCCCGCCCCTATTTTGATCTATTTAAAGAATAAGAGTCTGATGGGTGGAATTAGTACTTGATATATTACACACTATGAAAATAACAGAATTTGGGCATATTATTCTCCATGTGTAGGAGGATCTACTATGAAAGTTATACATAAACATGAAACATTCCACATTGATCTGACTTTAAATAGATTACCATTTTTGATAACAGGGTTTATCTTGTGGCTTAGAATTGAAATAAAATCACTTGACGGAAAGCATTAGCGTGTTCCAACATGTTCCCAGGCATGCACGTATTGAGACGCACCTCTCCTTACCAATCTCCCTGGATACGTGGACGAACACAAAGAAAAGCAAAGGGAACCTTGGTCGAGTTCTTGTTCTAACTGTTCCTCAAGAACTTATTTTTTCTTTTTGGTTTATTCCAAATCTTATCGTCAAATTCTCATTTATTTTGACGTATAATTTTTGCTTAAAGCTATTATGAGAAAATAAACTAAGGAAATTTTAAAACTTTTTAATACAGACTTGGCCAATATTTAATATTTAAGTATAAACAAGAATTTGGTTGTTTAGAAATAATGAACACAAACCTAAGTGACAGATATTTTAACTGTACAGTGATGGTAGGGAACTGCTTTTTTGGGGGGACAGGACATTAAGGTTGGGGATTTTATCTTATCAAGCAAATTAATCATTCAATTTAACATCAATGTGAATGAATGTAAAATTCATCCACAACTCTCAGGCCCCTGGGGGCTAAGTGTTTCTTTTTATGGTGTTAGGGGGAAGTCATTACACAAGTTAAATTTTTTTTTTTACTTTTACATTTGTTCTGTATTAATGTACAAATAAATTATTTAACATTTATTCTTTTCTCCTCCTCTCCACGATATTATCTGACTAATAGAGTGTGCATCTATAAGCAAAGGGCACATTTTAGTTTTATTTTGTATCATTTATTTGCCTGTGTATTGTCAGTCAGAAATAGCTGACACTGTTTTCTCTTTTATCTCCTGCAGAAAGTGATAGGAAGTGATTTACAAACCTTTTTGAGGGCAAATTGGAGTTCATCAGGTTTTTTTTAGTTTGTTGAATATTTGTCAATCAGTGTCTATGTCACCTGCAGTAGTCAAGAGCCACTCAGGCCTCGGGTAAGTCTACTTGAGTTAAATTCAGCTTCAGCCTCATTTCCCTGCCTCACAGATCGCCAACAGGAAACACTTGCCGGAACGCCTCTAAAGCCTTACAATTCTTCCTCCATCTATTTATTCCAAATACATGTGCTCTTCTTAGGAAAATCAACAATCCACCTGCCTGATGATCTTCTTACATAAGTAAAATTACTTGGCGTGCACATTTCCTTACTTATTAATGAATACTACTTCCTACACCCCTCTCATTTCTTCCTCAGATGCTTTCAGACAATATTTCTAAGTGTTTGCTCAGACAGAGAGGTGGTGTTCACCCAGCACCTGTACGCACCACCATTCCGGCCTGTGCACATGGCCAGAGAATAAGAACTCCCAGCACCTTGAAACACAGAAAGGTTCAAGTGATAAAATATTTGCCATTTCTTTCCTCCAAAATGCTCTGCCTTGTCCTTAAGTCTTAGGTTGCCTTGGTTATTCTCTCTGTAACATCACCTCTTTTTAGCCATGAATTACTAAATGAAAAACGAGAGGCTAGAAAGGAATATAGACACGTGAATACTATATCTACCTATAATAGTACTACTCACTAGTGTTATACCTAGGGTATTATAGGACTTTGAATATACTGCCTGAAGAATGAACAAATCCAGTTCAGACGAACTGGGAATTGAAGGTGCCCTTGCAGAGAGGATCTGAGACTCAGGCTTGCTTACTTTGGACACCTGATCAGAAAACCATCAATGGCTAGGAAAGGACATCGTGTTGGTAACGTAAAGCATCAGCAATAAACAAACAAACAACAACAAACTGATATGATCATTGTAAAAATGGACCCAAATACACCAGTGTTCATGAAGATGGTACAGGATTGGGCAATGTTTTTTTCAGTGATAAATAAAGTTGCTAAACATTGAAGCTAACTCCGTGGCCAAATAAGAAAAGCACAACTATATAATTTGTAGGATCCATAGTTATCACTACTACAGCTCCAAAGAAAAACAGCTTAATAATAGTACTTGTCTTTTTCTTCTTCTTCTTCCCAAAGCAGAGACATTTAGTCTGTTGGTATGAATAAGAGGCAATCTAGATTACTAGAGCCAAATCAACATTTAAATAAAATGATTCAGGAGAATAGAAAATAACGCCAACGAACTCTCTCTCAACATTACCGAACAAGGCAGAACAGAAAAACTCACAGACTGCAAGCCTGAGTTATTAAGATTGTCTGCCTAACTTTCACTGAATGGAATGAATTATTGTCAAATCACTATTTGAGTAGGTTGGGCAGAAACAACCTCTATCTAATTTCATGATGTTTAACAGCCTGGAAATCCTGAACAAATTAGAATCAGGCTTCGGTTCGGGTCTCAAATATAAAGTTTCTTTCCTTGCCGAGAAGAAGGGCTAACATTGAAATGCCAAGCTTACTTCTTACTCCTTCTGGATCATCTTTGATCACTGAAGACAAATTCCCCTCCCCCCTTTTTGAAAAATGCAATCTATAATAGATAATATTTAATTCATGATATGTAAAGTTCGATGAAGATACCAGCCAACAATAAAAGTTCTATCGTATACTGGCCCTGATGCATCATTATTTCTTAAGGCAAAGGTGGATATGTACTTTCTCACTGAAAATACTCTGTCTGTAGCAAAAGCTCACTCCTAAAACCCTGATGGGAGGCAAACTTGTGTTTTCGCCATTGCAATGCTCTTTGAAGGATTCACAGATCTTCGGTTCAATGTTTAAAATAAGCACATTCGCAATGCACACCATTTCAGTGTGAGCCCTTCAGACTGTTAGTAAAGATCTAATCATTTTTATCATTGCATTTTCCTTCCTTCAGTTATTGTGGAGGTTTGCAAAGAACTCAACTCACCTTATGCTGCCGAAAAAGCAAATTTCGTTCTGAAGGTTAATCCCACTCAGCAGGATAGAAGGATGGCACTTTCCCTTGGTCGTAAGTATGTTGACTCAGGCCAGACAGCTGTTAGGACATTCTCCTCTGGGAATCGTGCCCTCAACACCCACCGTTGATGCACATACATGGTCTACTGGCTGCCGACTTCCAGGCCCATCTGCTCAAATGGCATGGTGCCCACTCACAAGTTGGCTGGATCCTTGCCCTTAGTGTGTAGGTGCCAGGCAATGATGGGTTTAGATGGGCAGCCTGCATAATACAAGTGACATTTTTTCTCTCTCTGTATAATATCTGTCCTCTGTGCCTTCTCCGAAAGAAAGACTTCTCCACCTTTGATTATACCTAAAGGAATATGCAGCCTTGTACAGGTAGGTGTATAAATGTAGGCTACCTGCTAGCAGAAATCAGATTTTTTTTTAAAAAGGGAGAATCTATCCTCCAAGGATAATTTCTAATATTTAAGTGGGTTAGACTGTGAAAATCCTGACCACCTGGACTCTTTCAAAAATTTTTTTCCACGGATATAAGTATTTGTACAGAACTTTCACAGAGAGCAATGGCCCAGGAAAAAGCTTAACTGACAGCATCTTCTTGTCTCTTGTCGTTTCCACACAAATCACCCGCCTTGCACTGAAAAAGCACACCCAACAGCAAACAAAACAAACCAAGAAAAAGAATAAGCTTGGTGAAAATTCAGCTTCTATGCACAAGAAGGGCAAAGATGCACATTGGGATGCTCACACCTGAGAAATACCCCTGAGTGGAGGGCCTGATGAAAAGAAAAAGCAGAAACAGCTTTTCCATTTCCAGTATCCAACAGACCCGTGGAGGGGAAGAGATTGGCATAGGAGGTTGTGACTTTAATGATCCAAAGCATATGAGTGCTTGTTAGCAGACAGCAGACAGACAGCAGTCAGGACGACAGTCATGGCTGCATCTGCAGCCTGGCCTATGGCTCGCAAATGAAGCCGGCAACAATAAAGAGCAGCGCTGGGAGGTATGTGGAAGTCCTGGTTGCCTTCTGTGTTTATTTAAGGGTGACTGAGTTCAGGGCGTTTTCGGGCGGCCTTGGAGCATGGTTATTCAACGTGCAGGCGCGTGCGTTCTCGCTGATTATGCTCTGTTGAGTCAGTTAGTTATGTGTGACTACTTGATCTGTCCTAGTCTTTAGACAGTGCCAAGATCTTCGAGTCCAAGTTCCAAAGGAACAGGGCCTAAAAACTTTTGGCTCCAGAATCAAATTAGGCTTCTCTGCTTCCCTAGCCAAAAATGCATAAATACCCAATGGCCAAAACCAAGGAATTTGACATTGTGGACTGAATAGAGCTGTCAGATACTCCTAAAGTGTGGAAATGTCTACTGTTTGAAGTCAAGACTAGTTCAACATCTTCCATAATCAAAACAGATTTATTTGGACACCTTTAGGAGTCAACCTGACTTTTGATAGGGAATGTTTCTGGCAAGCTGAAATTCTAGATATCAAAAATGCAAGAACATACGGTTTACAAGAGACAAATCTGCCTTTTTCTTTTTTTTTTTGTGAACTCAATGGCAGCATATTTTCACAAAAGACTGATCTTTCATCCTATTTTTCTGAAAGACTTTGAAGTTAGCTCACTTGTTTCTGTGGATGCATAAGTGTAAATTAATCAAAGAAAATGTATATTGCTATAGTTTAAAAAAATGTGCAGATCTGAAGTTGGAATTATCTGAGAATTTTCTGATGAAAATAGATAAAGGTATGGGCAGAATCATCCAATAATAGTTCATCAGATTATTCTGTAATCTAATAAAATATAGTTGGGTGCCATCAAGTCTGCTCCAGTAGAGAGCCATCTTATGGATTCCCTGCACAACAAAATGAAGCCATGTTTGGTCCTGCACCATTCACACATGCATTCCTCTACTTGAGCTCACTGGTTTGCCTGTTTGAGCCCCGTGCCTCTGTCCCTGCATCAATGTCATTCCGGGTCTTTGTCTTTTTCACTGACCCTCTAACTTTACCAAACAGGATGTCCGGGAACTGGTTCCTCCTGGCAATGTGCACCGTACACAAGAGGAAGTTTTCCAGGCCTTTGCCAACAGCATAATTCACAGATAATTCATAATTATCTAGCATTCCCATGCATTTGAGGTGACTGAAATTACCAATGGGTTGGGTCAGGAGCACTTTAGTCACATTTTTGCATTTTAAAACTTTAAAATGGTCGCTTATCGCAGTGAAATCAGTCATGTTGCCTCCAGACTGCTACTTCCAGGCGTAGTGAGTGTGAATGCAAGTAAAATCCACTTCTCAACCCCAACAATCTTTTCTACATTTCTCATGATGCTGCTTTTTGGTTCACTTGCAAAAATGTCTATTTGCTTTATGCTGAAGTGTAATCCATACTGGAGGCTGCGGATCTTCATCAGTCAAGTAAGTAAGTAAGTAAGTCTTCTTAGCTTTTCACAGATTCTGTCAGACTGATTAGCATCATCACAGGTTGTTAATTGTCTTCTTCATATAGCCCACCTTCTTAGATTAGTTGCCCATCACACAGATTGAGTAAGTACAGTGAAATGATACCACTCAGACCTTGCCTGATTTTAAACCATGAAGTATTCCCTCGCTCGGTTCATATGTCTACCTCTTGATTTCTGTACAGGTTCCATAAAAGCACAATTAAGTGTTATATAGTTCCCATGATTTTTAATGTTATAATTAATTTGTACTGATTCTTAGAATCAAATGCCTTTACATACTCAATAAATCAGGAATGGTGTCACTAATCCATGTCTTTTTTCTGGATCTGGCTTGAATTTCTGACAGTTCCCTTTTGATATACAGCTGCTGCAACCATTTCTGAAATATCTTTAGCAAAATTTCACTTGTGTGTAATTGTGTTATGCTGGGTTGATTAGAGAAACAAATCACGTGATACTCATGTGTATGAAAGAGCTTTATATCAAGAAGTCATTATATACCAAGAAAACATCCCAGTCCAGTCCATATGTCTGATACTCGTCTATAAATCCTATATTAGTCTATAAGTCCCTCTTCAGACTCATGAAGCCACATGCAATGATGCGGAATGCAGAAAGATCACTAGCTGGTGGGTGCAACGTGTTGTGGATCCTATGGAAATGGGTACATCTCCAGGGCTTGCACAGGTGTCTGTGGCTCAGCATAAAGGTGGAGGCAGAGAAAGGGGGAAGTTCGCAGGACTCTCCTTATGAGGCGGTCACACTCACAAAGAGGCACCATCAGGCTGTGATTTGATTGACAGACTAGACTCCACCCTTACACTTCAAGTTGTCATGAAGCTATCGATAGTGTAAGATAATTTCCACATTCTGTGGAAACACCTTTCTTTGGGAAGAACACAAATATGGGTTTCTTCTAGTTGGTAGGCCATATAGCTACATTCCAGTTTGTTTGACAATTAGCGTTTCCAGAATTACATTAGATCAATTACTGAAGCTATGCTATTTTCCAGTGCCTTCAGGATGGCTTGGGATTCTTCCTTAAATACCCTTGGTGGTTGACCTTGAAATAGTTGCATTTCCACTAATCTTTGGGGGGAATGACTGTGTGTTCCAACCATCTTCTTTTGATGTCCTTGCATTGTTCAATGTTTTGTCCATAGAATCTTTACATTTTCAACTCAAGACTTGACTCTTTTTTTTAGTTCATTCGGTTTGAGAAATGCCAACTATCTTCTTCCCATTGGGCTTTTTAACACCGGATCTTTGCACATTTCACCATTATAATACCTTACTGTCTCTCCTTGAGCTGTCTTTTAAAGTCAGTTTAACACCTTTGTGCCATCACTTCTTCCATTTGCTTTAGGTAGTCTATCTTCAAGACAAGGTTCAGAGTCTAGTTTTGCCTTTTATTTCCTTCCTATCTTTTCAGTGACCTTTATGCATATATGATAAGTCTTCGATGCCATTTTACATTTTTCTAGTGTTAAGGCATTGGTGATTCATGCTCTATCCTTGCTATCCTTTCTGGATTCATATGTGATGTACTCAAGATCATGCTTTGACTCCGGTTAACTAGCTTAATTTTCTTCAGGTCAACTTTAACTTGCATAGAAGCAAGTTGATGGTCTGGTTTCACTGTTCGACCCTGGATTTTTTTCTGACAGATAACATTGGGATTCTAAATTATTTATTTTATATGAATATTCTATTTGTTTCTTGTGTTTCCATTTGGTGATGTTCACGTGTGCTGTTGCTGTTTGTTATTGACCATGAGATTGCATTGGTCATGCAAATTTTGTTATGTGATATCTGATGTTGTTTCCATTACCAAGGTCTTATTTGTTAGCTACTGATCCTTGTCATTTGTTTCCCGTTTTCACACTCTAATAATCAGTCATTATCAACACATCAAAACTACAAACTTGATGTTATAGGAGGTTCGTCCTTTTATAGATGTATTTCTATACTTTCTCATATTTAGGTAGTCCCACTATCCAACAGAGTTTTGTTCTAACTGCTTTCATTGTCAGTTGCAGTGCAAGTTAAATGCTTCCTTTTCTTTTTTTAGTTTTCAATATGATTACTGCTTATTATCAATAACTTTATGAATATGACAATAATTTTACAGTCTGTCTCACATCCTTTGGTCACGTTGTCAGGAAAGACCAGTCTCTGGAGGGGCCTGCTTGGTAAAGTGGATGGGTGGCAAAAAAGAGGAAGGCCCTTGTAAAGACGTGCTGACACAGTGGCTGCAACAGTGGGCTTACCCATAAGAGCAACTGGAGGATGGCACAGCACCTGCCAGTGTTTAGATCTGCTGTACACAGGGCCTCTGCGAGTCAGACTGACTCAGGGGCCCCCAGCAACACTAACAATTAACATTAACTTGATAAATACAAAAGGCCTTTGAATGGTAAACCATAAAATTTAATATACTGAGTGACCATCTAAAATTATATCGGCAGGTTAAATTACTAATAAGAGGTATAAAAATTAAATGAAGCAAATGAGAACAAAATGTAAAAGTGGACAGTGGCAAGTGTGATTTTTTATAACTTGAATACATTTCTAAATCAGAGACTATTTGTATTTAGCACCCATTTTTAATGATATAGGTTGAAATTTGCAAGCTGAAACCTTCATACATCTGCATTCATAATAACTATTCAAGCCCTAGAATATTTTCCTCATGTACGTAATCCATGGTGCTTGGGGCATAGGCCATTGTAGAGGGAAAACTGAGAGGATATATGTGATAGCTACAGAATCTGTTGTCAATTTGAGACTTACTAGTGAATGGAGGAGTTTCGCTGTCAATCAGGTCACAGCTTGATGACCTCATTTGGAGGCACTAAGGAGATGAGTAGCTTGCTGGAGCACCACACACGCTTACTTCCTATGAGACGTTGCAGCTGACAAGACACATGGAGCTACGCTAAAGCCCTGGAGCGGAAGACTGGATCCACAAGACTTTGCACCCACTGGCCTGTGATCATCCTGCATTCGGCATCATTGCATGTGTTTTATGAGTCTGAAGGGGAACTTATAGATTGGTATCGGACATATGGGCTAATATAGAATTTATGGACTTGATCTGGACTGGGCTGAATGTTTTCTCAATATTCAATTGCTTTTGTATATAAACCTCTTTCTTTTACACATATGAGTCTCCCTGGAGTAATTTCTCTGGTCTGCCCAGATTAACACAATACACAAAAATAGATATAGATATATCTGGTATTGCATTTCACATTTACATTATATTATTATATAGATTATTGTTTTAGATAGTTCTACTATCACATAAGGAGCCTTGGTGTTGTAGTGGGTAATGTGTTGGACTGCTAACCACAAAGTTTGGTGGTCCAAAACCACCAGCCTCTCCCCCCGGGGTTATCATTTGCTTGCTGAGCAAGTAACCTGATCTTATGCCATCACTTTTTTCTCTACTGTAAAATATATCATTGTATATTAATTATATCTAATTGGATTATGATTAGAAATAAGGAAACAAATACATATAAAGCTAAGAACACTGCCCAGCATGTGATAAGCCTTCATCATTACAATCTTCTCTTACATAGCACTTGTTTATTATAAATGGAAAAATACTTTCTAGAAAGGGGTCATTAAAATTAAGCCTCTGTGTCTTGAAGTGTTTTTCTTGCTTCTCAACACACTCTCAAAATTATTTAATTATTTCCTTAAAATAAATCCTACCACCATGTTCTATGTCTCCTTTAAAATATTTTATTAAAAATGTTTAAACACTCAGGAGATGGGGGTATACAGACTGTAAAAACAGTAGGTAGGAATCTTGGAGGCCTTAGAATTCTGAATATTAGTCTAATATCTGACACACAATCATTCATACCCCTCTAATGTACAAAGTACATCATCCCTGCCTAAGATTTCAAAGAATCTGATCCCAAAGTGTCATCATCTAAACTTAACTATGATCAACTCACCATTTCAAAGTTAATAGTCAAGTCAAATAAATCATCTACATCCAGTTTTGAAAGAAATCAATCTGAAATTAGGTCAGGTAATAAGTTACAAAGATAGGGTGGAAACACACGTTGGGCTGTGGATGGCAAGGCGGGCCGTACCAAACCCCTCCCCCCACAGCTTCTACAGAGAGAAAGAAGAGGTTAGCCTTTCCTGTAAATATTAGACTTCAGAAACCCAAGGGGACAGTTCTAGTTTGTCCTAGATGGTCTCAAGAGTCAGAATTGGCTTGATGGCAAGGAGTTTCATCTGACTCTAGAACCAACGTAAATGTTTTGGAAATAGGATGATAAAGAGACTCAATTACTAGTGAATTTTACTACTACCCTTTACAATGGATTTTTATTTGGTCAATTCTAGAACTGGAAGGTGATCATTAAATATCACTGTCTGATCTATATGTTAGACTGGTTTCAGTGAAGATGCCAGGATGAATTTCTAGTTGAGGGATTAACTACATATCTCAATCCCTGCTATTA
The DNA here is from genome assembly GCF_050624435.1 of Tenrec ecaudatus. Taxonomy (NCBI): domain Eukaryota; kingdom Metazoa; phylum Chordata; class Mammalia; order Afrosoricida; family Tenrecidae; genus Tenrec; species Tenrec ecaudatus. Next base: position 98,930,184 of record NC_134542.1, read on the forward strand.
AAAAATCTACATGAGGGATTAATCTACATGAGGGATTATCTCAATCCCTGCTATTAAAAAAATCAAGTTTATTCTCATGTATAGTGACATTATAGGACAGAGTAGAACTGCCTTTGTGAGTTACCCAGACTGCAGATTCTTATGGGAGTTGAAAACCTCCTTTCTCTCCGTGGAGCAACTCATAGTTTTAAACTGCTCATCTTTTGGTTAGCAGCCCAACTTGTAACCCACTTCACCACCAGGACTCCTTCTCTAAGATTATTTTGTTAAAATAACATTAAAAGAATAAGGATATCTTCTCCATATAGAGACCCAGGGAATGAGGATATAATCAAAATACGATATCTCAAGATGAAAATGTTATAACTAGAAAGTAAAATCTTCGTATTTGCCTCCATGGAGGATTGAGGGGTGCAGTAAGAAAACCATAGAAGCTACTTACCCGGTAACACAAGTTACCGAGAAAGACAAGATCAAAACTGCCCACGATGGAAGGATTGCTGAAAGTCATCACCCAGGAAGGTTTAAAATTGAGTCATTTTTGTGCATAGACAGCTGACTCATTCCAGATCTTCCTGAACCAAGAGACTTTAGCCTGGGCAACGTCTACAGTCTATACTCAGGGACACCAGACTTTGCTGAGAACAGAGATGAATGTGGGACTGCAAACTACCACATTAAAAACCTACCAATTTATCAATGAGAACCACACACATCTTGTATAGTCTTTCCAGATAAGTCATGGGTGTATACAAAAATCTATGCATTTAAAAATCTAATCAGCATTAAAAAAAAGATTCTAGTAAAGAGGAAAGGTTTTACTTTGAAGAATATGGCCCGCCTGACCTATACCATGTGCATTTTCCCTCATCTCATATACATGTGAAAACTGGACCATGAGTTAGAAAGATTTAAGAAGATTCAATGCACCGGAAATATGGTGTTGCTGAAAAGTAATTAGGTGAAGAACGAACTATCAGGAGTATGAACAAATCTCTCTTGGAAGAAGTACAGGCATAATGCTCCATAGAAGTAAGAATACCAAGATTTTGTCTCATGTTCTTAGGACAGGTTGTTAGGAGATATCAATCCCTGGAGCCTGGGACCCCTGGTTATATGCTGGACTGCGTGTGGAAGAAAGGTAAGCTGACACCAACTCAATGACGGTGAATGAGTGAGTCTCTGGAGAAAGACAACATTGCTAAACATAGTCTTATTGATAGAAAATTCACATACGCACTTCCATAATTAAGTTGCCCTTAAAAAGGGCTGTATACATTTCATCATAATCAGTTTTAGTGCTCCTGCCCCTTCCCACATTCATTATCTGTTCCCCAACTTCCCTTCTCTCCACCCTCCTACCCCGATAAACCATTTAATCAGTTATTGTCTCTATGCTTCTCCTGTGAGTCATAAATTGAGAAATCTAACAGGCACAGTAAAACACAAAACAGAAAAAATAATAATAAAATAAAGAATAAGAAAGAGAAGACCACTGAGAGAATATTTCTGCTATGGAACAAACCAGATGTATTTAAACAAAAAGCAAATTCAGGTTGGTTCAAGTGGGAGGTCAACTGGCCAGGTATCATGTCATCCTGTAGTCCCATCCTGCATAATCAAGTTTACAACAAGCTCTGGCTAATGGCACAGGTGTTTGTGCCGTACGACCACGGTCCGAGGGGATCTGCCAAAGGCTTGGTCTGACTAGGTACTCTGCAGATGGAATCTGAGCTCCCATGGTCCTCTCCAAAGCCTTCTATAAATTGGCCATTCATCATTTGAGTTCTGACACGCTTTCCTTCATCATATTTGGATGTTGTTATTGTCGTCTTTGGAACACACAAGCTGGCGTGCTTCTCCGAAGTGGACTCAGTTGACACCACATTTAGATGACTAGTTATTTGAAAACAAGCCTTTAAGACCCCAGGCATTATCCCAGTTGATAGCCAAGCACCGTCTGCTTTCTTCACCACACTCTTCTCCAGAACCCCTGTCTTCAGTGATCTCTGCATGAAGGTGCGTATTGAGCCATGTTGTCGCAAGAACTGACTGTTCTTGGATTGGGGCTAGAATGAAGTGGGGTCCCACAGTCCCAGAAGGTCAATATTCTTGTAGAGGAGCAGCAAAAAAATGGGAAGATCCTCGATGTTCTGAATCGATACAGTGACTCTACTAATGGGCTTAAATCATGGCAGAGGGCTGGGCAGTGTTTCTGAGATTAGTTAGAATACACTGCACAGTACCTACCAAATAAACCCATAGCACATGGCCGACTATGCTTTATGCACACTGCTCTATGCATTCAATAAAGCAGCCTCTAGATTTATAATAGGTCACCTATCATCTTTGCAGAAAAGGCACATGGAAAGATTGGTAGTAAAGCCAGCAAACATGAAATGAGCCGCAAATCAGCAGAAAACAGAGTTCAGACGAAAGCTTTAAAGAAGATTAGTAATATTATCAGAGGATGGAAAATATAATGGCTTCACCACAATAGAAATAAAGGGAGACAAGAAAAGCATCTAGAGATTAAAAATATAAAGGAGTATGAACACTTCTAAATCAACAAACATTCTGAAGAATAAACATAACTGGCGCAGAGCGGCCCCGATGCTGTGACAATGGCGAGGCCGGCACAGGACGAGACACGTTCCATTCTGTAGTGCACGGAGTCACCGTGGGTGAGAACCAGCTCAGTAGCAACCAACCACAAAGACAACATCTCTGGGAATGTTATGAAGAGATGAATTATGGAAAAGAGGAGATTAAAATTAATCTGGAAAGTTCAGCCTCTCCCTGGAAAAGCCCAAAGGAGACATTTTCAATTTTTTAAGTGGGAAGATCCTTTAAAATAAGGTAGAAGAAACCATCCTAGAATACTTTCAAATTACAAGAGAAATAACCTGTTAACTCTTCGGTACAATGAATAAGTGTTCATTGCTAGCGAGTCAATTCTAACTCACAGCTACACTGCACAACCAAACAGTACTGCCTAGAGTATTAATACCTACTGGAGAACTCACTCATTTGACTCTGATGTATACAAGTCAACAGCTCATGGGTTGCCATCCAGAGCTTGTTTATACTTGCATAAATTCCCTTTTCAACAATATGTTAAATTTTCTGACACTGGATAAGTTAATGGCACTATCAATAGAACTACCTTATACTCCCCCAAGGGGAGGATCGATAGTTATTTGTCACAGAATGATAATTAGGCCTAGAAAGTAAACCAGGCTGGATAGGGCAGAGGTTGCACACTGGTACATATGAGGACTGGAGGCACAGGGAATCCAGGGTGGATGACACCTTCAGGACCAAGGGTGTGAGGGGCGATGCTGGGAGAGTGGAGGGTGAGTGGGTTGGAAAGGGGGAACTGATTACAAGGATCCACATGTGACCTCCTCCCTGGGGGAGGGACGGCGGAGAAGGGGGGGAAGGGAGACTCCAGATAGGGCAAGATATGACAAAATAACGATGTATAAATTACCAAGGGCACATGAGGGAGGGGGGAGCGGGGAGGTGGGGGGGAAGAGGACCTGATACAAAGGGCTTAAGTGGAGAGCAAATGCTTTGAGAATGATTGGGGCAGGGAATGTATGGATGTGCTTTATACAATTGATGTATATATATGTATGGATTGTGATAAGAGTTGTATAAGCCCCTAATAAAATGTACAAAAAGAAAAGAGGAGAAAAAAAAGAAAATGATTAGGGCAAAGAATGTACACATGTGCTTTATACAGTTGATGTATGTATATGTATGGACTGTGATAAGAGTTGTATGAGCCCCTAATAAATTGTTTTTTAAAAAAAGTAAACCAGAGCCACACACAATCCATAGACAAGTGAGTGGATGTGGGGTTTCCACTTAATTCTAGCCCCAGTCTAAGAAAAATTCGTTCTTATGACATGGCCATGCTCAATCCTATCCTCCATGAAGAGAACACTGAAGGTATGAATGCTACCTCACTTATGGTGAAGAAAGTAGATGATACCCAGCTATGAAAAAGAATAGTTCTTGGGGTCGTAAAGACCTGTATTCAAACAAGACGTCATCTAATTGAGACAACAACTAAGTCCACAAGGAAGAAAAGCCCCAGCATGCATGATCCCAGGATGATAACAAAATCCACATCTGAAGGAGGGAAAGGTATCAGAGCTTAAATTATAAAGACCTAATTGCAGAAGGCAATGGATGACAGTGGAAGCCAAAAATCTATCTGCAGGAACATTACATAGACTAAGCCTCTGCTCGATCCAACCACAATGGCTGTCAATCAGAGACTAAGGTAAACTTGATCATGGCAGATGGAATTAGGCTATAATGTGGTTATAAGCTCTCCCGGTTATTAGCTGTTCTCTTTGCATTCCATCTTGGATTCATTCTAGTTTTCAGCATGCCCTGCTTTTCTTCACAACAGGGTGCTTTCCCTCTGGCTTATTTTAATATTATCATCGGTCTTTTCGATTTTATGGGGTGCAAGGGGCGGGAACTGGGCTTTCTACTCTCATAACAGTTAACAGTCTTAGAAAGTCACAGGGGGTTGCTTTGAGTCAGCACTGACTCGATGGACGTAAGTTTGGCTCATTTTTTCCTATTAAAAAATTGCTGTTTGTGCTTTTTGTTGTGGTGGTGCTGGGTTTGTTTTGAGGAGAAAGGGTATGTTTTCCAGTGGATGAAGCACAGGATGGGTCAATGTACAGAGAGAATAACTGGCAAATCCTTGGCAAATGAGGGGAAGAGGAAGGTTGGAGGAAAATGAGGATCATATAATGAACTCAGGAGCAGAGAAGATGTTCTAGAATTGCTAGAATATCTTTACACAACTCTTTCTACAAATGACTGAACTCTGCCATTTATCTCAATAAAACTACCGGGGGTAAAAAGAATGCCTGTTGAATTTAAGCTGCCAGCCTTTTGTTAGGAGCCTAGCAGCTAAGTACTGTGTCACCAGCATTCTTTTAATAAACACATACATACAATGAGAAAATATAGAGAAGCAGTTCTCAACCTCTTGGTCACAACCCCTTTGGGGAGTCAAACGACCCTTTCAAAAGGGTTGCCTAAGACCATCAGAAAACATTTATTTCTGATGGTCTTAGGAGCCAAGACACTGCTCCTCTATCTGTCTCCAGGCAGGTCTGCCAACATGCAGATACACCCACAGACTAGTACCGGCATGAAGACTGTCACCCATGCTACACCATGCTTCAAGACAAAATTTCATTTATTTGTCATTAGACATAAATATTTCACAATATATAATTACATATTGTTTTGTGATTAAGCACTCTGCTTTGTGTTCAATTTGTAACCATGAAAATAAATCCTGCATATCAGACATTTATATAATGATTCATAACAGCAGCAAAATTAGAGTTATGAAGTAGCAACAAAAACAATTTTATGATTGGGATCACCACCACATGAGGAACTGTGTTTATGGGTCGCAGCATTAGGGAGGTTGAGAACCGCTGGTAGAAAGGATTAAAACTATTCTAAAACGTGGAAAGGAAATTGAAGGCAGTGAGAATGAAAGCGAGAAATAAAATTAAATAAAGGTTACGATTACGTTTAAGCTGTACTGCGTGGTGTGACCTGGTACAAGATGGTTAACCACTTTCTAGTTTCCTCATCTGCACAACAAAGGTAGCAGAGTGGTGAAATGATTGAATGAGGCAAGTGCTTACAAACTCCTGGTATATAATGAAAGTTAGCTATTATTTTCATTAAAGGAACCCTGCATTCTTAACCCCACCAGAACCCTCATTCTTTTGCTACTTTTGGACTTGAGGTTGATGACCTGGACCCTGATGTACCTACAAGGTCAATGAGAAAAGTCAAGGTCAAGGGAAAAGGCCGGAAGAAAAGTCTTTGTATTCCTTGGACCCGCTTGAAGTACCCTTGTTCTATGAAGGTCTTGACACAGACCAACGGGCCTATCCAAAGAAATAGCTAAGAAAAAAAAAATCCAAGAAATAACCAAAACCTTTATTGTATAGCCGTAAGGACCATTTGTGGAACATTTAGTGGACTTGTGAAAGGACCTCTTGGTTGATATTAGTGGGCGTTGTGCTTGCTGAAGTACATGGAAAGATATTCATGTAAAGAGAAAGTCTTTTCACTAGATACCTACTTAAAACCTTTTTATTTTCAAAGGAATCGAAGCTGCCAAAATAGTATCAATTTAAAAAACAACTTACCAATGCTCCCCTTGGATGAATAAAGAAGGAGTCTAATTCTGAGTCCATTTTTTACCCTCCATTGTGTACACACCACAAGCACCAGTTAGCTCATTAGTGCTCTCGGCAAGGGCCATCATGTTTAAGTGATCAAAGTGTTTGGGGAGAAATCAGTCACATAGAGTAATGCTTCCCAAATTGTGACCCTGGGCATTTAGGGGAGCCTCCTCGGTGGTTCATTTACGAGCTATTTTAAGGCAACTCTGAAGGCTGATAAAGTATAGGAGCAAGTGGGAATATTTTTAAGATAAAGGGCTGTTAGAATGGTCATTATACTGGTTTGGGTGCAGGGATTTGAAATCTGAGGCAATTCAAAAACTGAAAAGAGAAAGTACAGCATATAAAACAATAAGGTGCAGAAATAAGCTTCCAACCCAATTATTTAGGTGTCACGCTAAAAAGAGGCTCTTCAAAATTTAAAATGCATTTTATAATGTAAACTCTTAAAATAAAAACCATATAGCCAGCAAAACATGAAACTTGAAAATTTAGCTTAAAACTTTCCAGTAATTTGTAGTGAAAGAGGCAGATTCTTACTGTTTATAAGTTTTAATTCTTTATGTAAATCGTAATCATAAACTAAGAAAACAAATTCTAGTCTATATTCTTCAGTTTCTCCAGTAATTTGTGGCTTTACCACTGATTTAATCTTCCTCATATAGCCACAGTGAAAGGCACACCCAACTCAGCAGCAATGAAAAGGAAAAAGGTTGAGAATTCTTTTTTGGTCAAAACCTCAACATAAGCTTATGGAAAAAATTACTAAAGAATTCCTGGTGGGTATTTACTAAATATCTTCTATGGGGGGTTTTGGTTGTTGTTTTTTAACTTCCATTGGGGTAGTTAATTATGGTCTCAGGCTAAAGGACAAAGAAATTATATGGAGTAGGGTTGAAGACCTTAATTAAGCTAATGCATCTGGATGAATATTTTTTTCAAGCCTTCTCTGACAAGTTGAGGATACACTTCTTTTTTCCCTCCATGCTTTGAGACATTTAAAGTGTCTGCTAAAGAAACTCCCTTCCACATGATTCAGGAAGCCTTTCAGATGATACTGACAAAGGATCAATAGATTTTTTTAGAGTAGGACTTAGTAAGAGCAGTCTGCAATTCATGATGCAGAAGACAAAATTCTGACTAGAAAAGCAAGAACATTTCTAGAGACAGGATCTCAACATTTTTTATAAAATCTCAGGCCCACAGAAGGGCACGCACCTGCAAGTACCATTGCTGTGGTCGGAGGCAGCACCCCGGAAGAGATTGCAGAAGATTAGAAGTGACTGTAGTTTGTGAAAGTCAAACTAAAACAAAACTCCTGTGGGATTATGGCTTGCAGTAGTGTGATCCCAGATAAAAAATCAATAGGAAGAACTAAAGTTAGAAATACTCAATATATAGATTTGGATGTCTTATCAAGAAAGGCCTGCCATGCTTGGTCATCAAAAAAGAGGGAGACCTTCAATGAGAGGGTTTGACCTGGTGTCTGCACCCATAGGCTCAGACACAATTGTGAAGATGGTGCAGGGTAGTGTTTGGTTGTGTTGTGATTGGTTGTGGTCACTGTGATTTGGAACCAACTCGATGGCATCTTTCAACAGCAACAGCATGCATATGTAAGCTGGACAATGAAAAAGGAACACCAACGAAGAATAGATACCTTTAAATCGTGGTATTGTTGAACAGTATTGAGTGTACCGTGAACTGCCAAAAGAATGGGCAAAAATGTCTTTGAAGAAGTACAGCCAGAATACTCATTGGAAGCAAGCATGATGAGATTTTCTGTTGAGTGTTTTGGACATGTTATCACGAGGAACCAGTCCCTAGAGAAAGCTATACTTGGTGATGCAGAGAGTCCATGAACATAGGAAGACCCGTGATGAGATAGATTGATACAGTGGTTACAATAATAGGTTCAAATATAGAAACTATTGAAAAGTTAATGCATGATTTTGTAACTTTCATTTTTTGTGTAAACTGATTCACTGGCACCTAACCACTTGATTATTGAGTATCTGTAAATTATTTCTTTACTTTTCAGAGTGTTTTCATATATATTATCTCACTTCCAAATAGCTGTCATACTTTAAGATATAATGAAGATTACTATATCCATTAAGAAATGAGATAATTGATCTCTGCAGGTCTATCTGGATAAGATAGGCTAGATAAACAATGTGGAGAAGAAAACAATGGGGCCTATGGGACATAGGAGAGTGGGAGGTAGGGGAAAAGAAGAGGTGTTTACCAGCCCACGGACAGGGAAACAACAAGTGATTCAAAACCAGGGACAAGGAGGGAGTGGGAGGACTGGTAGGGAGTGATCAAGGGCAATGTAATTGAGAGGAATAACTGAAACCCAAATGAAGGCTGAGCATGGTAGTGGGACAAGAAGAAAGCAAAAGGAAATAGAGGAAAGAAGTAGGAGGCAAAGGGCATACATAAAGGCCTAAATACAGACATGTACATATGTAAATATATGATTATGGGGGAAATAGATCTATGTGCATATATTTATAGGTTCAGTAGTAGGGTAGCAGATGGACATTGGGCCTGTACTCACGTACTCCCTCAATACAAGAACACTTTGCTCAACTAAATATTCATTCTTTGGTACCCACCTTCCTGGCACGATCGATGAAGACAAACATGTGCATAATCAAATGTGGTGAAGAAAGCTGATGGTACCCAGCTATCAAAAGATATAGCATCTGGGGTCTTAAAGGCTTGAAGGTAAACAAGCAACCATCTAGCTCAGAAGCAACAAAGCCCACAGTGAAGAAGCACACCAGCCTGTGTGATCACAAGGTGTTGAAGGGATCAAAGTTAGCAGTCTTCAAAGAATAAAAACCATCATTGTGTGTTCACCTTCCCCACATAAACGCTGAAGTTAAATGTGTGCATAAGTAACTGTGGTGAAGAAGGCTGATGGTGCCCAGTTATTGAGAGATACAGCATCTGGGGTCTTAAAGGCTTGAAGGTAAGCAAACAGCCATCTATCCCAGAAGCAACAAAGCCCACATGGAAGAAGCACACCAGCCTGTATGATCACGAGGGGTTCCAAAGGGACCAGGTATCAAGCACCAAAGAACAAAAAATTTTATCATCGTGAATGAGGGGGAGTGCAGGATGGGGACCCAATGCCCATCTGTAGACAACTGGACAACCCTTGCAGAGGGGTAGTGGGGAGATGAGTCATTCAGGGTGCATTGTAGCATCGATGAAACACACAACTTTTCTCTAATTCTTAAACCCTTATTCCCCCCACCACCACTTCACTATCATGATCCCAATTCTACCTTACAAACTTGGTTAGACCAGAGGATGTACAGTGGTGTAGGTAGGAACTGGAGTCATAGGGAATCCAGAACAGATGAACCCCCAGGATCAGTGGTGAGAGTGGTGATACCAGGAGAGAGGAAGGAAAGAGGTTAGAAAAGGGGAACCGATTAAAAGGATCTACATATAGCCTTCTCTCTGGGGGATCGACAACAGAAAAGTGGGTGAAGGGAAATGTCGGGCAGTGTGAGATATGATAAAATAATAGTTTATTAATTATGAAGGGTTCATCTAGGAGGGGGGAGCAAGGAGGGAGGGGGGAAAAAAGAAAAATGAGGAGCTGATTCCAGGAGCACAAGCAGAAAGGGAGTGTTTTGAGAATGATGAGGGCAATGAATGTATAAGTGTGCTTTACAAATTGACATATGTATGGATTGTGATAAGAGTTGTAAATGTGTAAATTGTGATAAGAGCCAATAAAATGATTTTAAAAATATTATAATTTTAAAATATTTTAAAGAAATGAGATAATTGAACCAGAGTTCAAATTAGTATTTGTGTGACTTCTAGAGACAGATCATGGTTAGTAATGTGTAAATCAGGTATCATTAGTACTATATTTAATATTACTTTTTTACTTACATCTGAAGATAATTTTATCTAAAAAGAGTTCTCTAAACTGAGGCTGAAACATATTGTCTTGGTATCCTCAGCTAATTATCTGATTGATCTCTTGACATAGTCTATGTGACCTAAGACTTGCTACTCTCTTTCAACTGGGTCATTCAATTGCCACACACTTACTGAGTTAACTTATGATTAGAAGGTAGAGAAAGAAAATAGTTCTCTTTAATTTGAGTCCAAGTCATCCAAGAAAATACCTAAGTTAGTTAGATAGCAACACAACTAATGAAACTTGACCACTTTGCTATTTGTCTGTTGGCTTTGCAATTCTAATTGCCGAGATTATGTATTTGCAGAGAGACTCTTGTCCTTCAGACTGTTGCCTCCCCGAAGGATCTTGCCTTCTTTTCTGTGAATGCGGCCCTTCGCCCTGTCCAATACAATTCTTTGCAGTTGAGTTCACAGCTGATACACTTCGAAATATAAGCAAATAGAGCAACAAGCTGTATCAGCAGCTGTGTCCTTTTGGGTTATTTTTTTCTGTCCTTCCTTCACAAGAGTTGAGCTGCTGGGCTGCTGACCTCCCCAGTAGCAGCTGAGTGCCACGGGCTACTCATCAAAGAGCTAAGAGCTCTGAAGAGCAAGGCCAGCCACAGCAGAGAAGCTTCTGGTGTGTCTACTCCGGCATTCCTGTCTTGCATTCTGCCAGGCCAACTTGAAGATTTATAAAGACTTCTTTTTTATGTGCTTCTAACTTTATACTTCAATGTAAGGACAGTATATTTTTTCTTTTGGTCAAAGAGAGAAAAATCAGCATTTCACCTTTAATTTAAAAGAGGGAAAATCCCAAACAGAGAAATCTGTAATGTTTTAAATAATGCCCCATTGCCACACTCAAATTACAAATATAAAGCGATGACTCTTTTGTTGTTCCACATTTTTATTTCCCCTTTATGTACTCAATTTTTATCTGATCCTTTTGAGATACGTTTTTATATTTTGTTATTTTTTAGAAATATAACAACAAAGAAAAATAGCATCCTTTGATGGTAGCCTATAGAGTTTTTTCCATTTTCCTTATTGACCTTTGTTTTCTTATTTAAGAAGAAATATGGCTTTACCTCAAAAGAGAACTTGAATTGCTACAGTTCAAACGATATGGATTCTTTGTTACTTATTAATCGTTGGTAATAACTCATCAGTTCATTCACGAATAAACTACAATACCAACAACGCCAAACAGCCTATCTCTGCTTATCCTAGATTCTGAAGATCAGCTCTTCCAATGGGCCCAGTTTATCTCTAGTGCCTATTTTAATAGGGGTAGGAATTATGTCAGCCCCTTCTGTCTTATCATTTTAAGAAGATCAGTATTAAATTAGTGTCTCATTGCTCAGTCATGGACAGGTCACCCTGCATCTCTACTGGCAGAAATAAACAAAAGTATGTAAAAGAAAGTATATCTTTAAATACAGATGCATTGTGTTGACGAGAGGGAATTGGAGTCATATAGGAAACATAGAAGGTGGCTCTCTCTAGCTTCTTAATGCAAGCCAACTTTGTAGGGTGCAAGTCTATTTATTGGTTTCATAGGCTGTTTCAAATCACAAAGATTCTTCCTAGCATTGTTGCTTGTTTATTTTACTCTGAGACCTAGAGCCTTTGGTGACCAAAATTAAATATTAAGGTCTAAATTGGCATTAAGAATCTACACTTTTCAAAGAGCTTGTCAAGTACTTCTTGGGACCAGTCCAGCTGGGAATCACTGCAATAGAGCATGGAAGTAATGCTCTCGGCACCCTACCCAATTCTGTGTCATAGAATGGCAGCCGAATAACAGATCTCATTCCACAAGAGCCCGAGACCCTGTTATCTTTCATTTTAGGGCCTGGCTTATGAAGACTCCAAAGCAATTGCCAAAGAAAATGACTGGAAATAGAGAGCAATGCTGAATAAAACCACAGTTTTAAGACATTATTCAGAGCAAAGAACATAAGCCATGGATATTGAGCTAGCTGTGTTGTAGGTTCCGAATGACTGTGTAGAGCTCAAGCACCCTAAAAGAAGGCAACAGTGGAAGGATATGAAGATGATCCTAGAATTTTCAGGAAATGTAATATCCAAACAAACAAGGGGAGAGTCCTTCTTACCCTCTTAGTACCCCAGAATGATATTAAACTAAAATAGGTGGATGCATTACATCAACCTAGTGCAGCAAAACAGATAAATATCAAATAGCTTAAAGCACAGGAAGGAACCATGAGTGACACCATGCATACCTTGCTCTGTAGCTTTAAGTTACCAGTTCTTTGGTTCTGGACCATGCAAAATATCATCTAACTTGTAAGTGTTTTGGACCTGGCACATCCCACTTTAAAGCAAGCATTAGGAATTTAACAAATCACATTTACTGGGAGACTTGCTTGCCTATAAACCAGTTAAGGACATCTTGGTTTTGATAGCCTCTCAATTGCCCATCTTTCTTTGAAATGAAGTGATTAGAACCAATGGGCTTTAAGTGCTGGTGCAGTTCTAAATTGTATTTTCATGTTCCAATCTGTATCTAACCTTGGACACTAAATCTTAAGATTCATGAAAGAACTAGTATATCTGGAGGACCCCTGGTGATTCTGTGAGATGGACATTGGGATGCTGAATTAAAGGCCAGTCATTCAAACCCTCGGACTAACTCCTCAGGAGAAAAATAAAACTGCTACCATAAATATTTAGTTTTGGAAACCCTATGTAGGACCACTGTGAGTCAGAATCCACTCGATGGCAGGAGCTTTGTTTTGTGTTTTTATTTTTTAAACAGAATTAGAATTCAACACAAGGTCAAGAAAATAATCAGCCCAAACACTTTCCCTTGTAGATTTAAATAACCCTAAATTACTAAGGTGTATTTGACATAAAGTTTCTTATAAAACTAACATCTTCCTAAGCAATTTTAAAGTAATGAAAACTTCTCAGTTTAAATTTTTGCCAACTTACAAGTAAGTTCCACCACCAGTCTGTCGGTTTGTTTTTTTTAACTGGGGTGACTTGCATACTGCTACAATGCTAGAAGCTCTGGTTCCGGTTTTTCAAACACTACCAGGGCACCCAAAGACAGGCTGGAGGCAACGTCTAACAATCTATTCTGAAAATTAGCCAATGAAAACCTTTCTGATAATGGTAGCGCATTCTTTGATACAGTGCTGGTGTTGGATGGTTCTATACACCAGTCACAACAACGGACTCAAACATGCCATCACCATGAAGATTGCTCAAGGCTGGGCAACATTTCATTCTGTTACACATGGCATGGCATAGCATGGCATGGCCATTGCTTGGAGTGGACTGTTGGCAAGTACTAACAGCAGAGAGAGGGCAGTGGGGCAAAGCTAGAAGAAGACAGATTTTCTACACTTCTGGTTATGTGACAGGCTTTATTCCCAAGGTCACCACATCAGAAACCACCCCCACCCCCACAAAAAACAACAACAACAACAAAAACAGAATTTCACTGGGTAGAACTGAGCCTTCTTAGTATGCATTTTTCCCATTAGACGAGCATTGAGCAACTCATTCTGAATTAGTATACCCAGTAGGGTCACCTGGGAAAGTTCTCTCTGGCCACAGTGAATTTTTTTTTGTAAAAGCAGTTTTTCTCAAACCTCGTTTTTGTGATGGCAAATTTAAGAGAACCGCAAGTAGTTGTGAAATTTGGTTTCCTGCTCAGCAAAAATGCCACAAAAACTGTTGTGATGTTGAACACAGCTTACAAGAACTGCGCTGTGGGAAAAACTCAAGTGTATGAGTGGTTTCCACATTTCAAAAACAGGTAAAATGTTGATTGATGACAAACCCTGTTCTGGACAGATAAAAAATGTCAACTCAGTGCTTTGGGAGTCCAATCCACCAGGTCAGACTGTTAATCAAGCTTTCTATTTAGAGGCTCTGCTAAGATCATGTGACAGTGTGCAACAAAAAAGGTCTGGTGTGTGGCAGATGGGGGACTGGTTTTGCTACTGCGACAATGCTCCTGCTTGTGCAGTCTCTCAGTGTTCCAGTTTCTGACAAAAACATGCCTTTCTTGCCCCACACACCTGACTCCCCTGACCTCGCGCTGTGTGACTTCTTTTTGTTTCCTCAAATGAAGAGGAACACACATGAAAGGACAGTGATTTGAGGATGTAAACGAGGTGAAGGAAGAAATGAGGGAGGTGCTGTCAGCCATCCAAACAGATGAGTTTGAAAAATGTTTCCAAGAATGGAATCATAGATTTGACAAATGTTATTAAGTGTAATGGAGAGTACTTTGAAGGTGATACGGTTGTTCTGTAAGAAAATTTAAATACATAGCTTTGGGAGAGGCCCCTCATAGATTCTATGCTCCTTCCTTGTGAGTCTGGGAGACAGACCTGACCTCCGTGGAAGTGATACCCTGAACTCTAAAACTAGTCATAGAAAACAACTCAACTCCTTCCTTGTCCTCGTGGGCAGAGAACCCTTGTTCTGGTACCCAAATTGTTTTACTGGAAGAAGTCCAAGCAGGATATGTCAATGTGTATGGAAAGAGAAACACATAGAGATTCCTAGACCTCAGTCTTGGGACTGTAAACTCCAGCTGAGAGTAGCACTCACTTTCCAGGTATACGAGTGAATGTCTGGGAAGAAAATCCTCCAGGCAGGAGTTGAAGGTCTTTACTGAATCTTGCAGAAATGAGCTTTCCTTTCTAGGTCTGTCTAAATTGCAGATTTATAAGTTAAATAAACATCTTGGGATGGCTTAATCTACAACGATAGGTCATGAAAACATGTTGGGAGCGTCAACACACATTTATTTTCTTGTTGAAATCATTCAAATTGGATTTTGCGTTTTTAATTCACAGAAAGATTTGACAATACATAATTGTGTATGATATATATACATATTTGTGAAAACCACCTAATATATATATTATATATAAAAAATATATTATATATGTTATAGAATATATAATATTATATATTATATTTTAAGGAACTGAGGCCATCTCTTTCTTACCTGAATAACTGAGGATAAGGAGGAATCATCCAAGATATTGGATTTCATTTGTATTTAAACCTAACAGTTGAGTGAGTTCTCAGAAATCTTCTTAAGTGGGAGGAAACCTCCATTATCTTTGGACAGAAATATATTTTTAAAATTTGAATGTATCCTAAAATATATTAATAAAGTTCAGGTATTGCATATATAATATCCTTATATTACTCAAATGGGAAACTTGAGGGATTTTTTTTTTGTTTTTATGATTTAAACTTGACTTTCTTTTTTCCATACAAAACTAATTTGCTATCATGCACACCCTAGAGATGTCAGTAGTTTGTAGCAGCGAGACTGGTCTCCTGGAAAATATTGCATTGCTTTCTCAATTTGAGGAAGCCATGTTGATAATGAAAATTGCAGAAGCTCGGAAGAGGAATTTGTGGTTGGGAATAAAACTGGTCGTGGTAATTTGTACTTTCTATCCCAACGTCATGACCATATCCATGGAGCTTCCATTTTTCAGGCATTTGTCTCGGAAGAGAAGAAATACCAATGGAAGCAGGTCATTATTACAGGGCTTTCTGCCAAGTCTAAAGCCTTGAAAGCTAACAGGTCACTTTCAATCCCACACTTTTCTCTCCAGTCTTTCCTCCTTGAAATTGGCTGATTATTTCCACCGATTGTTTCCTGCCTGAAAATTTAGCTTTTGATCTGTGATGGGGCTACCCTTACTATGTGGTTAATACATTTTCAAATGAGTCTTTTGTGAATATTTTAATAGCACTGAGCATTGCTAATCCTTGTGCTCGTCTTCATTTGTTACATTCAGGTCAGTCTCGAGGTTTACCAAGATTCTCAGTTCATTGGTTTAGAAGCCCTTGAGATACATTAAAGAACTAATGACCCATAAAATGAAAACTTGATATTTTTTTAACCCTCGACAGTGTTCTTTCAATGTATGGAGTTACTAACTATGGAGTGTCCACTTTCAAAATATTCATCTAAAGGCTTCAAGGGAAAATTAAGTCTACAAAATGAAGTTGATTTAAAACTTGGATAGGAAAAGTCTCTGTAGTGTTGTTACTTTTATTTTCTTCAGGAGAGTGGATAACATTAATATGTCTAATTAATGCCTAAAGAGATTTTTTCCCACTTGATCAATTACAAAAATATCATTTTTTCCAGGATACATTGTGTCTGTATAAGGCCCTCATTACCGAGTCATTATTCCACTTCTCCAGGAGGAGACATGGATATGAAAGAACCGTCGAGCATTGCACGGTCCCCCCAGACAGGGGGGACCAGGCTGATTAATCCATACCAAGACTTGCAGCAAATGAATCAAGTTGGTCCTTTAAAGTGCTGCGTATTCTATCGTTCATAATTCAGCTCAGGCCTTACAGAATGAAAATAAATTAAAAATCAGAATATTAAAAATAACTAATGGGCAAATGGAATCTTTGTATGACCTAAAAAACAAATATGGTATGCGGGGATGAAATTACTTGTCGAAAAATGAGCAAGAGAAAAGGAAATCATTTTTGTAGGTAAATAAAGTTTTTTTTAAAGTCTTTTGTTTCTCTCTTCTTTAAATTAAAAGCTAGGATCCTCTTTGCTGATTATGGATGCTGGAGATGTTGGAGCGCAATACTCTCAAAGGTGGTGATCAAAGTGTCTTCATTCAGCTTTTTGTGACTATTAAGCTGTTCTTTTAGTAGAAACAATCATTAGTGTCCTAATGTGAGACAAAAGCTTCGGGACCAGAACTTCTGGTTGAAGATCAATATGAGGGATATCATTTCAGTTGCAGCCTTAATAATTATAACCATAGGGAGCCTGGCAGAGCTAGTTTTATGAATTAATATAATATAGAATCAGAATCCACCAGGTATAAACAGAGAGTACAAGTAAAAGAGAACTGCTCGTGGTGACTACACTGGGAATATTTAAGTAAGAGGGAATTGTTTGATAGATGTGGGGCTGACTCAATGTGGGCTTCTGTATAGTCACGAAAAACATATCTTCCATTAAGCAAATGCATATCTGAGGACCCAATTGGGAAGGGAACTCAACCACAGAAAATAAAACTGGAAAGGACTCCTGGAAAAGCGATTAATTTTACGCTTTCCATTATTTTATAATGCTCCTCGTGGAATTTTTTCTTTAAGTGGGTACAACCAAATATACAGCTGACATTTCCATGGGATTTGCTGCAAAAGTACAATAGGACTCTTGGACAGATGTTACCAACAACTTGATCCCGAAAATGTTATCAATCTACCACAGAAATAATAAGCCATTAACCTTTTCTGGTTAATAGAGCTTAACTTTCTATCCTGAGGAAAACTGTAAATGAAAAATAAAGTTCAAACCCATCCACTCAATCTTCTCAGGATGAAATTAGATTAATTTTTTAAGTTTGTGTATTTTCTTTATTATCTATATATACTTTCCTTCTTTATGTTTATGTTGATATTTACTTTTGATTCTGCCTTTGCACATTTTGTTTTGCATGTATAAGCCAGTTATGGTCTAAACATCTAGAAATATCTCATTCCTTGTTACATGTAGAACTGCCTCATAGGGTTTCCCAGACTCTAATCTTTCTGGAAGTAGACAGCCACCTTTCTCTCCAAAGGAGCAGCTGAGAGATTCTAATCACCAACTCTGCTTAACAGGTGAGTGCTTTAAACCACTATCCTATCAGGCTTTTTAAAGCCTTATTTAAAGCCTATTCTCCACCCACCAGTCATCTACTCTAAACCCATTTGGGACAGCCCATATTCAAATGAAGAATAAAATCCAGACTCCTCCGATTAGATCGCCCAGCCCGTTGTGATATAAAGGGTGAGCTCCCCGCCACCTTGAGGTGTAGTCGGTGTTAGCCCGGCCCTGCTAGCCATCATTCCTTATGTCGTGTACGATCATTTTTGACTCATGCCTGTAGCTATGATCCCATTTGGAAGAGATGGATTCTTTGTTACAGGATTATGGTGGTTTCAGTCCTGACCATAACAAATGGTGGAGACCCTGGTGGCGCATTGGTTCTGCCTTGGATTGCTAAACAGAAGGTCAGCAGTTTGAAATCACCGGATGCTCTGAAAGAGAAAGATGAGGTTCTCTTCTCCCATCAGCAGTTCTCCCATCAGCCTCAGAACATTCCAGGAGCAGTCCTGCTCTGATTATACGGTGACTGTGAGTTAGTATGGACTCAATGGCAAGGTGTTGTGTTGTTTTGTTTTGTTTTAGTAAAGGGTGAAAAGTCACATATATTGTTTCCTTAGAGGTGTCTTTAAGACTACTTTCCAATACACCAAAGCCAAAAGACCACACTGACATCTACTCTTTTCTGATTCATAACGACCCCACAGGACAGGGTTCCTAGGAGACCCCTGTGGGCTTCCTGCACTAGACATTTTTATGGGAGCAAAAATCCTCCTCTCTCTCACAAAATGACTGGTGGTTTCAAACTGCTCCCCTTACAGTGAGCAGGCTCTAATGGGTAACCCACTATGCCACTAGGGGGTGTGACTTAAGACACCATTGTTTGTTTTCCTTGTGGGTATGATCAGCTAAAACATATGCACACACGCACACATTTCCAACAAAACCATTCTTTAGCATAAAAGAACCATTTGGGACACAGTCAAAAACAAGGCCGTTGGTAGAACACATTCACGCTTTATGTTTGAAATGGCAGAGCCCGCTGAGATGAGATGAGCCAGACTGTACCAGACACTCAAAGGAGCAGTGTCTAGACTACAGGGTGCCTTCTCCCTCGCTGGTGTGAGGTGCTGGGACTGTGGGGCTAAACAAGAGGCGGGCTGGCTTCATGATCCATTGAGGTAAAGGCCAAGGGCCGTGTAGTTGAGAGGCTGAGAATCAAGTAGGGGCTGGTGGCTGGAGAGAGGTGTTACTGAGGACCACTGACTGTATGCCTACTGTCTGCAGACACTGACTGGCAGTAACTTATTAACTTCCCGAAAAACCGTCTTAATGATGAGTATAGTCCATGAGTTGTGTGTGCCCATTGCGACAAATGATCAAGCCCAGCCTAGGAGGAATGGTTGTTACCAGAAAAAGGATTCAGATGGATTGAGGACGGAGGCACAGCCTACCCCTGCCTCATGCAATAGGGAAGCCAGAGGAGGTCAGAGACGCCCACATGCCTTTGACTGGGCACCTTACTCTTAATTGGTTATCATTTCATTCTGGTCTCTATTTCAGATAATTTTGCATGTGGCAGCAAAGTGTCTTGATTAAACATTACATTTCCTAGTTTTCCTGGAAGTAAATCAGAATCGCAATGCACTTTCAAACAATGAGATTTAGTAGGGCCTGAGGGAATCTTCCAGAGTAGCTCTTCAGAAGAGAGTCCGGACTTGCATATGCCTCTTGCCCTTTCCTGTCCTCTTTCCTGCCTGAAATGGAGCTGAAATGTTGGAGGTAAATCAGCCATCTGCTGGCCACAAGAAGATGCGCACAGGAAATAAGAGGAGCCTGTTTCTGAGTTGTTGAGTTATTTCGCTCTTTTTTTCTTCAAGTCAAGCATTGGAATTCCTAGGGAATAGCCACCTCTGGAATACTGTTACAGAGAACAATAAGCTCATTACTTATTTAAGCCACTAGTCCACTTTTCTGTTACATTGGGCCAAAGGCAATCTATAATGGTTACAGCTGGTCACATGATTGTTTCTGGACAGAATCCACCCCAGATGGGTGGCTGGGTTATCTTTTTGGAGTTAGGTACTGTTTGCAAGTAGGCCCATTCTTCATCAAATTTTTAATCAGCAAGGCATTACCTAGTCTAGTTTTTTTAGGTACAGGTGGGCTCTTCTCCAACTCTCCCAGCCATGTTCTCTGATGTAATGCACTAATTAGATATATATAAAAAATTTAATTCCCAGCCTGTCCTCCTACTGGTGCTCACTGTAACTCCAGCTCCATGTTGGGCGATAAATTTGTGAGCACTGTAATTCCCAAGATATCCCAATCCATTGCCAGTCCCTTCTGTCCCTGCCATGTTGTATTCTGGAAGCTTCAGTCTCTGAGTGAACGTAAAAGGATGGGTAGAAGATGGAGAGTTACAATATATAGGCTGTTTCAAAAACAGCACCTGTGTAGTAGATGTTTGTCGGATTCTTTGGTTGGCTCACATGCTGTAATCTATGAACCACAAGGCATGCAGAAGAGGGAAATGTTGCTTTGTACGTCAAGGGAGGAGGTGGTGAGTGACTTCATTGTTCTGTGAGATAAAGCATGAATGAGTCGTTGACTCCATCCTCCCCATTGCTCATTCTGGCTGCTCCACCTTTATTGCCATTGGCTAGGCCTGGGTCCTAAGCTTTATTGCCTTTGTGAGCATTTTTGGCCCCTAGGGATCTGCAACAGTGGTTTCGTTCATAAAATCAGAAGACATATTATTAGGGGTTGCTCGTTATATAATATTAAAATTTTTTAAAGTATTTTACAATTTTAAAAAATCAAGTGCATTTTTTTTGGCTGCAAAGTCCTGATGAGGGTGAGCTATAAAGTTTGACTTTAAGGAGCTTTCTATTTAGTCTGGGGATAGCATATAAACACACATAAAGTTGAATCATAATAATGAAGGTTAATACATTCTCAAAGCAAAACAGAAGGAAAGATAGTCTAACTGTGAATAATTAATAATCATATAAATGATAGAGCGATACTTGCTGTAGGAGTTCAAATGAGAAAAAGGCCTGTCAGAAACTAGGTAGGAGTTTAAGTTTTACCAGGTCTTTTAAATTGAGATCAAATTTTAATAGGCATAGAGAAGAATACGCATTCAATTCCCACTTGTTTTCCATGCCAATTTGAACACAGCAGAAATGCCATCTCCTGGGTCTTAACAAGAGAAGGGGCTCAGGACTCGGAATCTGGGAGGCAGAGGTTAGTGTCGGACGCCAAAGCTTTGGCTTTGAGATCAGTCATCCTGAATTCACATTTCCAGTATTTGTCTGTCTTTATAAGGGCTTAGTTTGGCATTGAGAACATTGTCAACGAGATCAATAGTTGTATATGCTCCCCAGTGGTAACTATTTGCATTATTTAATAGAAGAGGTCATTGAGAGTCGTACATTTTTCTAAGAATCATAATCAGAAGTAAATGAAGAATCGACAGACACAGAGTTCAAGGTTGTGTGATCAATACAGTTTAGAATCTAGGTGGCTGTGAGGGGTGTGTCTGTACAAAAGGGATGATCAAATGGCATACGTGTGTGCTTGTTCATTGTTACTCACCATCAACTAGACCAACTCATGGTGGACCTCACGGCTATCGTGCTGATGCCAACTCGCAGTGACTGTACAAGGCAAACCTGCCCCTGCGCATTTCTAAGGCTAACCCCTCCCGAGAGTAAAGCCCCATCTCTTGCCTGTGGCGGAGGAGCTGGGGTTTCCAATTGCTGACTTTGTGCTTAACAGCTCAACATGTAATCACAACATCACCAGAGCTCCTTTTGGCGGATTTAGGTATTACATAATAAAAGGTTGTCCAATCCTGCATCATCCTCATGATCATTAGCATGCTTCAGTCCACTGTGGTGAGTATTGTACCATGCTTTCCAAATGAGGGAGCTCAGATTCCAGGACTGTATTGGCCAACATTCTTGCAATCCACAATATGTTAAATTGCGGATTTAGGAAATTGATTGAGTTCGGTCTTGCCGGTCTCTTTTAGTCTGGCATATCACTAGCACCAGCAATGCCACTGAGTCATTTCTAACTCATAGGGACACTAGAGGACAGACTAGGTATGCTCCTTGCAGTTTCCGAGACTGTAACCGTCATGGGAGCCTCGAGCCTCAACTTTCTCCAGCAGAGCAGCTGGCGGGTTCAAAGAACAGATCTCAAAGTTAGCATCCCAACATCTAAAGGACTATGGCACCAGGGCCTCAAGTCCTAGGACAGCCTAAATGTGCGCAACAGACTTACCACACACACAAAACTGTATGCACACACATAAACTATAGCAATCATTTTCTACAATTAGTTCAATATTTTTTTCTGAAGTCAGAAGCATCATGCGTAGCAATTTAAATGCATTATTTTCTTAGCTCTTTAATTGTCATTTTTTATTCACCTTACAGTGTGGCTAGGAAGACCTAAATATACCGTGTGTACACTGGTTTGTACAACTGAGTCCAGCCATCTAATTATGAACCATCTCCTTGCTCCTATGAATTAGCAAAACACTGTGAAGATCATCAATACATGGACTAAATTGAGAGCTTAATTTACACCTAGGTTTTTACTGTCTTGCTAGCTTTGGGTGGTACAAGAGATTCAGTTATTGGTTGTAACCCAAAGAGTGGAGGTTTGAGTCCAGCCAGAGTGACCTCAAAAGAAAGACTTGGTCGTCTACTTCCAGACAATGAGCCCTTGGAAATGCCATAGAGCTCAGTTCTACTCTGACCCACAGGAAGTTCTCATGAGTAGGAATCAACTCCAAATTGACTGTTTTTTTCCACCATCAAAAACGATTCTAATCTTGCTGGAGGAAACGTTTCCTGGTGAAACAATGAACTTGCACCATAATCATAATTACTAATCAAGGGCATCACAACCTCCCTCTGACATTAGCCACTGACTGTTCTGATTGAACCTGGAGCCCCACCCCCTTCAAGGAAAAATATGGCCCTTCTAGATTAACATGTGTGCTGCATTAGGTAAACCTGCTGCACATGCTATTTTTAGAGTATCGAAAAGCAAACCGGTGACTTTGAGGTCTGAGGTGTATCTGACCCCAGGCATGCCGTTCTCCACTGCGGTCTATGCATGTGAAAGCTGCGCATTGAGCAAGGAAGACCACAGAAGAGTTGACACCTTTAAATTGTGCCGCTGGAGAAGCATATTGAAAGGACCATGCTGAAACGACAATCGCTATGTCTGCGAAGTATGGCCACAGTGCTCCTTGGAGGCAAAGCTTCATTTTACGTACTTTGGACATTTTGCCAGGAGAGATCAGCCCTTGGAGAATAACATCATGCTTTGTAAAGCGGAGAGGCAGCGGAAGAGAGGAAGGCCCTCAAGGAGATGGATTGACACCGTGGCCACACCAATGGGCTCAGGCACCTGAACGAGTGTGAGGATGGTGCAGGGGCAGGCAGTGTTTCATCCTGTTGTTCACAGGGCCACTCTGGGTCAGAACTGACTCTACAGTACCTAACAACAGCAACAGTTTCTAGCTATAATGCATTATGTGATTGATATCTTATAATTCTGCACTTTATATGCCTGGGGCCATGGGTCCACTTTGGAGGGCATTCTCTACTAGTGGACAGGAATAAGGTGAGATGAATACCTGGTCTTAGTAGAAGATGTGAACCAAGCCATATAGTTTGCTTTTCTTGGATATACAAATGGTACCACCATACAGTCCTAAAGTACACTGCTTCCCCTGGAAAGTAGAGGAAAGACCTCTATTTCTTGACTAAGCTTTAGTGGAAAGGAGACCTGGTGTGATTTTTTGACACTCTTGGTTTCTGGCTCTGGACCCTGCATTTGACTCCCTCTGCCTAACCTTTGGATATGGAACCGAACAGCACCCATCGCCATATGAGATACTTCCTCAAAGTATCCTGAGTGTTCAGATGTGAGGGACTATGGGAGGGAATACACAACTCCTTGAGGAGGAGTTGGTATGTGTATGTGAGTGTGTGTGTGGGGGAGATGGAGCCATATAGCATCTTGGAAAAAGTTAGACATTTGGGACAAATCTGGTACCAATCCTTCTAAAACCAATTCTACCACTTGCTTGTGATTTTGTTGTCATGTGTTGGCTTGTGTGTTGCTGTCATGCTGGAAGAAGCTATGCCACCAATATCTCAAATACCAGTGGAGTCTCCCAAAATAAATAGATTTCAGCAGAGTTTTCAGACTGAGAACAGAACAGAAGGAATAGGCTATCTGCTTCAGAGGAATTAGCCACTGATACCCTCTGGGTAGCATCAAAACATTGACAGATACTGAAAAGTTCATGAACAAAAGTAGAACATTGTCCAAGATAATGCCAGCAGGCGAGCACCTCAGATCAGAAGCTACTCCAAATATGACTGAAGTAGCCTTCTCAAAGGAGGGTTGCCCATAATAACCCACATGGAATAAAGCCTACAGCAGTAAAGCTTTCAGACTTTCATTTGTTGATGGGGCAAGCATTAAAATGAGGAGTAACAACTGCAAACATCAATTAATAATTGGAACTAGGTATGTTTGAAATATGATTCTAAGAAAATGGGGATCATTTAAAATGAAATGAAACACATAAAGATGGATATTCTCAGCATTAGTGAGTTGAAAGGGACTGGCATTGGGCATTTTGAAACAGAAAATCACATGTTTCACATGTGACACACATGGATGATATAATCAAGAGGAACAACATTACATTCACCATCTAAAAGGACATTCTAAGAGCTATCTTTGATGTACAATGCTGTCTGTGATAGGCTCATGTCTATCTAATAGATAACTCCAATAAGTACATCCATATTATGCAAGTTTATGGACCAAACAGTAAAGCTGTCACTGTCATTGAGTCAATGCCAACCCATAGAGAGACCCTAGAGGGAAGAGTAGAACTGCCCCTGTGAATGCCCAAGACTGTAACTGTTTATGGGAGTAGAATGCCCCATCTTTAACTCATGGAGTGGCCGGTAGTTTTTTTTTTTTTTTTTTTAATGGCCGGTAGTTTTAAACTGCTGATCTTTCAGGCCACAGCTCAATATGTAACCACTATGCTACCAGGGCTCCTTCACTGGAGAAACTGAAGAATTATACCACTACATTCGATCTGAAACTGGTTAAACATGAAATCAAGATGCACTGACAATGATCGATAATTGCAATGCAAAAGTTGAAAACAAAGAAGAAGGAAGGCAGTTGGAAAATATGACCTCGGTCGTAGAAACGAAGCTGGAGATTTAAGCCTTGTTCACTGAAAATATCTTGTTTATCAACAGCATCAAAGTCAACTATATACATGGAGTTTTCCATACAGAATACCAAAAAATCAAATTGACTAGATAAATGCGAAGAGATGGTGCAGAAGCTCACCATCAGCAGCCAAAACCAGGTCAAGGGCCAAGTGTGGAGCAGACTATCAATTTCTCAGACATCATTTCAGGTTGAAGTTGAAAAAAATGAAAACAAGTCAATGATAGCCAAAACATGACTTTGAATATATCCCCACCCATCAAATTTCAAGAATATCTCAAGAACGGTTTCCAGGAATTAACCACAAATGGCAGAATTCCTGGATTGCTGTGGGATGATATCAGGAATATCATACACGAGGAAAGCAAAAGTTCACTAAAAAGACAAAAAGAAAAGATCAACGTGGATATCAGAAACTTGCTCTTCACTGTAGAGTAGTTAAAGCAAACAGAAGAAATGATGAGGTCAAAGAGCTGAACAGAAAACTTCAGGGCAGCTTGAGAAGACAAAGGAACCTATAATGAAATGTTCAAAGATTCAGAGTTGGAATACCAAAAGGGAAGAACACACTCAACATAACTTAAACTGAAAGGACTTAAAAAAAACTTCAAGCCTCAAAGTGCAATCTTGAGAGATTCTATGGGGAAAATATGAATGAGGTGGGAAACATCAAAAGACGATGGGAAGAATACACAGAGTCACTGTACCAAGAATAACACGTCAACCTTCAACCATTTCAAGAGGTAGCATATGAGCAAGACTCAGTTGTATTGAAAGAAGTTCAAGTTGCATTGAAAGCGTTAGCCAAAATCAAGGCTCCAGGAATTGATAGCACACCATTTGAAATGTTCCAGTAAGCTGATGAAGTACTGGAAGCACACATTCATCTCTGGCAGGAAATTTGGAAGACAGCAGCTTAGCCTGCTGACTAGAAGACATCCATGCTTGTGCCCATTCCAAAGAAAGGTGACTCAAAGGAACGCATAAATTGTAGAACTTTTTCATTGGTATCGCACGCAAGTAATATTTTTCTGAACGTCACCTGAAACAGTTGCAGCAGCCCAATGACAGAGAGCTTCCAGAGGTTCAAGCCAGATTTAGGAGAGGATGTGGAGCAAGGGACATCACTGCTGATGTCAGATGGATCTTGGCTAAAAGCAGAGAATGCCATAAAGATATTTATTTGTGTTTTATTACCTATATCAAGGCATTCGACTGTGTGCATCATCATAAATTATGGATTTCCTTGAGAA
Source organism: Tenrec ecaudatus (assembly GCF_050624435.1). Lineage (NCBI taxonomy): Eukaryota > Metazoa > Chordata > Mammalia > Afrosoricida > Tenrecidae > Tenrec > Tenrec ecaudatus. The sequence continues at coordinate 98,956,553 of NC_134542.1, forward strand.
AGGAAATTCCACAACACTTACTTTTACTCCTATAGAACGTGCACATGGATCCAGAGGCAGTTGTATGAATAGAACAAGTGAGTACTATGTGGTTTAAAATCAGGAAAGGTGTGAGTCAGCAATGATAAAAAGAGAAAAGCTTGAATTTGCCAATCATTTCATCTTGCTGGGATCCACAATCAATGGCAATGGAAGCAGCAATCAAGAGATCAATGACTCACTGCACTAGGTAAAGCTGCTCCGCATGACCTCTTCAAAGTGTTGAAAAGCAAGAACATTACTTTGAGGACTATGGGGTGCCTGACTCAAACCAAGGTATTTTCAAATGCCTCGTCTGCATGTGAATAAAGAATTTTTTTAATTCAATGCATTTGAAATACGGTGTTGGTGAAGCATATTGAAAAAACCTTAGCCTGCTCAAAGAACAAACAAATGCTCCATAGAGGCAAGGATGGTGAGATGTTGCCTTACATATTTTGGACATGTGGTCAGTAGAGACTAGACCCTAGAAAAAGACATCATGCTTGGTAAAGTGGAGAGGGTAGTGAAAAGGAGAAGGCCCTCGATAAGATGGATTGACACCATGGTTGCAAACAAACCCAGGGGCAAGAGTAAACCAAGTGATCTAAAATTGATGGGTAAGAGGGTGCAGGAGGTCTCATAGGGCTTGATCAAGGGCAATATAACTGAGAGGAATTACTGAAACTCAAATGAAGGCTGAACATGATAGTGAGACAAGAGGAAAGTAAAAGGAAATAGAGGAAAGAACAGGAGGCAAAGAGCATTTATAGAGGTCTAAATAGAGGAATGTACATAAATATATTTATATATGAAGATGGGGGAACAGATCTAAGTACATCTATTTATAGGTTTAGTATTAAGGTAGAAGATGCATTACTCAAGTACTCCCTCAACACCAAGAACACTTTGTTCAATTAAGCTGGAATTATGCTGAAGACCAAACGAGTGCATAAGCAAATGTGAAGAAATTGATGGTGCCTGGCTATCAAAATATATAGCATCTGGGGTCTTAAAGTCTCGAAGACAAACAAGTGGCCATCTAGCTCAGAAGCAACAAAACCCACATGGAAGAAGAACACCAACCTGTATGATCCTGAGGTGTAAATAGGACCAGGTATCAGGCATCAAAGATCCAGAACAAAAAATCATATCATTGTGAATGAGGGGAAGTGCAGAATAGAGACCCCAAACCCATCTGTTGGCAATTGTACATCCCCTTTCAGAAGCATCACAGGAAGGAATCAGAGTGAAGTACAGCATCGATGAAACTTTCCTCTAGTTCTTTAATGCTTCCTCTATCATGACCCCCAATTATACCTTACAAATCTGGCTAGACCAGAACATGTATATGAGTACATATAAGTCCTGCAAACATAGTGAATCCAGGATAGATATACCCCTCAGGATCAATATTGAGAATACCCATACTAGGAGAGTAAGGGGAAGGTGTGGGGAGAAAGTGGAAAGCAATCACAATGATCTACATATACCCGCCTCCCGGGAGGATGGACAACAGAAAAGTGGGTGAAGGGAGACATGGGTCAGGGTAAGACATGAAAAAATAATAATTTATAAATTATCAAAGGTTCATGAGAGAGGGAGTACGAGGAAGGGAGGGGAAAGAAAAAAGAGAAGTTGACACGAAAGGCTCAAGTAGAAAGCAAATGTTTTGAAAATGATAATGGCAACAAATGTACAAATGTACTTGACACAATGGATGGATTTGTGGATGATGATGAGTTGTACGAGCCCCCAATAAAATGATTAAAACAAAACAAAACAAAACAAAACAGAATGAGTTCAAGCACAAGAACAGTTGTGAGGATGGTTCTGGGACTGGGCAGTGTTTCTCTGTTCTACATAGGTTTGCTTTTGTAGATGCATAAGTCCATATTAAAAGATATATAAAAATATAACGGTGGTATTAAACCAGTTGATCAGTACCCGATAGGACCTCCTTGTGGGTGTGGCCTTTTCATCAGCAGGTCCCTGGGAAGCTTTCACACTCTTTGCTTTCTCCTTCCTGCTGGCTGACTCTGGTTGCTGCCAGAGCCCTGGAGATGCATCCACTGCCATTAGATCCACAGGACTTTGCACTGACCAGCCGGTGATACTCCTGCTTTCTATATCAGTGCAAGTGACTTCGTGAGTCTGAAGAGGGACTTCAGTCTAGTATTGGATTTATGAACTCGAGTTGATTTGAAGCCCCTTCTCACACATATATGAGTGTCACTGGATTTGTTTCTCTAGTCAACCCTGCATAACCCGGTTGCTGTGAGTTAGAACTGACTATAAGGCACCTGACAACAATAAAAACAACAACAACAAATTATTACTACCCCTGATATTTTTAGAAAGGTCAGAAGTTTTTAGATGAAAGATCGCAAGCCTAAAACGTTAGTCCAAAATAAAGGGGAAAAGAACATACCCTGTCTAGACCAATTAAACGACAACTTCAGTACGAAATCAATATGCAAGTTGCAAGACCAATTATCTCTGGAATTCCTTTAATTGCTATTTATAAGAAAGTTTTCCATCGCTGTGTGAATCGACGCTCTCTTTCTAAAGAAACAAGTTTCTGATTTGGCAAAGGTGTTCCTGAATTGAAATGATAAGAAGTTAACCGCAGGATTACGTTGTGGGGTTTTGTGTGCTTCATTTCTTATGCATGTTAATGAACCAATTCTAACAACGCTTAAAAGTTTTCAAATTAAATTGAATTGTAAGAATGTCAAGTAAATGATAAGTAATTAGGGGAGCAGTTAGGTCTAAGTTGATGTGTGTTCAGTGTGATACGGTTGACAAGGACAGGGAAAACCATCTGATTGGTCTAACCGATGAGTCACTATATACCAGTAACAGGGAGGCCTGGTCATGAGTCTGACAGTCCAGGACCCTGCCAAATAAGGACATAGATGGGTGGGTTCCAGCCAACCAGGGATCACTGCTTGAGTCCCAGCCAACCAGGCAGACACCACCTTTTTTTTTTTTTTCCTCAGAAAAATCCCAGCCCTGAGTTCAACAGCCCCCGTCAGACATATAAGAAAGGCCTGCCAGCTCTGGCCTGCATCTGATTACTTTCGCCCTTTGGGCCATATATGTAGACCTGCTGGGAACTGCCCCCCCCACTCCACCCCCCACTCCCCGTGTACCTCGACTTTGCTGCTCAATAAGCCTTCTGTTTTGCCACCTCCTGCTTGACCAATCGCTGTGTTATTGCCAAGCGACCACTGCTTTTAAGAAGCGGGGATCCGCCCGGAAAAGGGGTCCCCACCCCCTAACATTGTGAACTGATAGAAAGCATCAGTTCTCTCGGTTTAGGGCCTGGTGAGATTATGTTTCATAAGATTTAGAAATATATCACACTTCACTTAAACACAAGTTAACTTCTCATCAAGTTTTCAGAAATATTTCACAAACCACACAAAAGTTACATTATAGATACCCCGGGGGAGGGGGGGGGACAATAATATTTATAACTTGGTGACAGGAGATGCTATTTCCACAGACAATTACAGTTTTTTTTGTGTCGTCTGAAAAGCAGCAAATGCTTGTTAATGTATAATAATACAAGAGTCCCCACTTGAAATTAAACCTAAATGAGAAAATCTGAATAAGAAAATTCATATTTAGCTGCATAATAAAATCTGTTTTGACACTATCTGTGAAATGTGGCAGGAACAACATTTCTGAATTTATAACGAACAATGGTTCTAACTGGCTGCGTTATGCCCTCACTTCTGAACACTTCGTCAGTGAAAGAACTTTGCACACTTGCGAACTCAAATTCCTTCAGGTCCAAGCAAGTAACACAAATTGATGAAGACAGTGAAATTCTACATAAGAGCTTTCAAATTCAAACTTTTAAAAATACCATACCAGCCGAAAGAAACTAACAAGTGGACCAGCGTAGTCCCATAGCTCAGTCATTTAATTGTAACTCTTGCTCTAGAACCCATTAGCCTACGCTTACTACAGCATATTAATAGTGTACATGGAGTACACTATTGACCCCAATGGAGTACACTATTGACCCCAATGGCGAAACCTCTCTAAACATACCATGAGCATAGGCAAAAAGTAGAATTTACTGTTTCACTAGATGCATCTAGTAGAATCCTGGTGATCTCAGAAAATACTATTCTTCCAGATTGAGTTTACTTTACCAGTAGGTAGAAGACGGGGTATTCAAGGTTAGAAAGCACAGTGTGCATAGAGATACACTGGTAATCACGGTGAGAATATAAAAAACATTTGTTTTTAATGTATCCTGAGTCTGATTTAGGTTACCTTTTTCATTTTTATTGCCAAGTTTCTGTCTGATTATCTAGATATTAAAAATATCAAACTTGTAAGTTCTCCAAAAAGCCCATTTTGTGCACGATCGGGTAACCAGAAATATGAAAAGTTGTCTTGCGTCAGGTAGGGCTTAATCTTTACAAATGCTAACTAGTTAGTTCATTTCAAGACCTGTCTGTCACTGTATTTTGGCCCTAATGTAACTGAGCCAAAGAGCCCTTGGCCCCCCAACAGTTAAGTCCAACTGCACTGTTAAAGTGATATTTCCTACGGTCTGTATGCTAGGTACAGAAGACCGGAGAGCGATGCCGAGAAGAACATTCTCATTAATCACAGGCATTAGGTTCATCATGCAGCAGAATGAGAACTATAAACATCTTACTTAATCATCTGAGTAAAAACAATAGCTAACTCACGCTTCCAAGAAAAGGAAGATTTTTTCATTCTTTGGGTGTGTTGGCTTTATTTATGTCTTCGATGATATTAAGAGCACGGGGGTTAAGGATAGCCTGCCCAGGAATGTAAACTTGTTTCCTGTCTCTTTCATCTTGTGCTATTGGCATTAGCTCTGTCAATAATTCATAGTAAAAGAGGAAGTTGCCATGAGAGGTTACTCACTGTCAGGCTATGATCAATAGGTAAGACCACAGCGTCTGATGTACTGTCAAGAATCGGCCAGATCCACTTCCTCATAGATTTTTAAAACAGTGGTAGTTATACTTGTCAATTTCCAGGTTTGCTTTACCTGAAACATGCGTATCTGTTTATTAATGTTTCACTGCCACGTTTGAAATATACCTTGAATATAGCCGCATGGCTGAGCAGTGAGCCGCCAAGATTTTCCCTTATGCTTTCATGTTAGAGTTCATTGTAGAGCAAACAAAACTGTCACTTTCTTTTCTTATCTTCCTGTATTGAGTCACGATGTGCTACATGATCTGATCTAAGACAATTCAATGCAAGGAGACACATGTCCCTTTGCATTGGCAACATGGAGTCTGCAGTCTTCTCTAGCCCTACGGGAGAGAAAGCAGGGCAGGTGCCCACAATACTCAAGGGAAGCTGTGTCACCGCTCTGCGATTCCTCAGCACAGAGAAAGTGGAAGCAGGAGGAAAGAACAGCATGGCGGGCGTCTCCATGTTTATTGTGTCGTATAAGAACCTTTGCATAAAATAAAGGCGATTACTTCAAAACAATTTCAAACACATCCATAACTTAGTGTCATCTTGAAGACCCAGTGATTTTCTTCCTTTGTTCATTAATTGCAATAACCTCCTAAGGGATAGTTTCTTTCTTTTTGGGGGGGGGGTACTTTCTTTAAAAGCGTTAGTCGTCAATTATATTCTTTGTTTCATGTAGGAAGTAAACCAACTTATTTATTTCCTTTTCCTTTTCAGAACTCCTTGTCAGACCTCCAAGCACACATTCTTGTATCTAGAACCTCAAATTTGGTTTTGTTTCATTTTTTGCTACAATTTTACTTCACGTATATCAATCCAATCAAATCCACCATCGACCAATCAAATCCAACTCATATTGATACTATCTTGGAGTTGGGGTGGGGGTTGTAAATCATTTATCATTTCAGGAACAGATAGTGTTATCTTTCTCCCAAGGACTGGCTGGTGGATTTGAACTGACGATTTTGTGGCTAGCAGTTCAATATTTATGCAACATCACCAAAGGGCTCCTTTCACCCACATACTGGTATATAAAATAATTTGGACATAAACTAATAAGATGTCTGTGACTTTAAGTGTATTTTTTAAAAGACAGAGAGAAAGAAAGAAAGAGTATTTGTACATAAGGATACGCACCAGATACAATGGTGACTCTGGTAGCTACCAGAAACATCCTGGTGTGCTAGATGACTGAAATCCATCTGAATTTTTTCATTTTCATCAGATTGTTTTTTTTCTTTAGCACATCCTTAAACCTACTAAACACCCATTTACATCGAATATCCAATTACAATTCAAATAGTACACTTCTACCCCAGTAACTTTATTGTGATGACATTAAAAGAGATAGGGAACTTGAAATTCATCACCTCAAAGGAGATGCTTATGAGGTTACACATAAGGAAAGTGGCATTATTTCTAGGAAGAGTCACATGGACGTATATTTGCTAGTGACTGCGACATGAATTAATGTATAGAAAAACGATGCTTTCTTTTATGGTACTGTTTGAAGATGGAGTTGCTTCTCATTCTCTTTGACAACTGGCATGTACTTTACCCAGATCTCTCTTGGAAGACAGGGACTCAAAGGCTGGATAAAATACTTTCAGGCCTCCCAACACCAACCTGAGAGGGTGATTAAAAAGATAGCAGCAATAAACTGAATCTGAACCCATCAGGGACTGAAGTCTCCCATTAAAACCTTCACACTGAAGGAAAACGGGGTGTGGTGTGAAGGACAAACACAACAACAATACTCCAGGGAAATGTTTTAGTAGCCAGCACCTCAACACTTCATCTTGACCTCAGAAGCAGAGGCTAATCAAGAATTTAGGAATTAGCTTTCCATCGCCAAGGAAAGAGCAAGCTAGACTTTCTCACCATGAGGAGCAGAAATGCCAAGTGGTTTGTATGACTGTAGATGAATGTTACGGTTCTTCAGCATTGCCTTCAGTTCTCAGTTGTAGACATACAATTTTTCTAATTCTAAATCCACTGCTGTCCCCAAACACCAATACCTCGAATCCCCAGGTCCCACGTTTATAGCACAAAGTCATTTTCTTCTGCCTGTGGCCCAGAAGTAGCTATTTCAGAGTTCTAGGAATACACAAATAATCTGAATGTTCCCGGCCCCCTTTTTACTTGTTTATCTCTTCCTTGAATCACATGAGTCTACTCATTTATCTTAATCTTGTCAGTGTAGGCAGAGTCAAACCGACAGAAGGTCAGTCTTGAGAACTCAGGTTATAAAGAGAGATAAATGAGGTGCATGATTAGATAGATAGATAGATAGATAGATAGATAGATAGATAGATAGATAGATAGATAGATAGATAGAGATATGGATGGATGAGTGTATGGATAGAAACATGGATTGATAGACAGATAAAACTCACTGTCAGCCAGTTGATTTCAACTCATAGTGACCTCATAGGACCGTCACTAGGTATGGGAATAGAAAGCCTCATCTTTCGCCCAAGATTGCTTGCTTGCTTAAAATAAGTATGCTTAATCTAGAATATAATTAAGTTCCAATATCTATGCGTGTATAGATATGCATATATATTGACAGAAGAGGAAAAAGTAGAGAGAAATATCGAGACACCGGAAGGAAAAGAAAGAGAGAGAATTCACTCTCTGCAGCAATAAAGGAGCTAGTTCCTGGGGGGTGGGGGAATTTACTGGGAGCGCCCCCCACCCCCGCACACATGCAAAGCCACTATGGCGCCATCACAGAAGACACTTAGAACCTAGGAGGTAGCTCAGTGCTGTTGTTCTGCTCCAGGGCTCCCCGTTCCAGGACAGGTTCTTCGAGTACAAACGTAGTGCCAGTGACAAGGAACATCCGTCAGCAGCACCACAATGAAGTCAGTTTCACTCGGTGCTGTCCAGCAAAAGGCAGCGTTCACCGAATTCCAATTCAGACTAGCTATGGCTCCAGGAGTGATGCAATTTTGAAAATCAAGGCAAAACATTTCAATGAGAAAATGGGCAAAATGGAAATGGTGACCGAGTGGCAAACAGATTTTACTTTTCAGCTTGTATTACTATCATGATGATGATTAATTTGTGAGTCTACATCTCCCCACAACAATCTCCAATTCTAACTTTTTTGGATGGACACATTTAAGAATAAAAAGAATGTTCTCATCATCTTATACAATTTTGCTAAAGGGACGCACATCACGTTGGGTGTTTGCTATGAAAGTCTTTTCATAATATGGACTCCGGTTCCAAGGTTATTTTAAGGCCGACTAGTACATGAATTAATAGGAGATGCTGCAAATTATTAAGTGGAAAAGCAGTGTTGCTGCCATGCCTAGTGTTAGGTAACTGTTTTTAATTAGAATGTACACTTTTAGATTACTGATTATGAACACCAGGGGACCTGAGGTTTTGATTTATCATTAATTCTCCTTTATCTCTAAGAAGTGAAAATGAGACATCTGGCTTGCAGCGAGTCTTTCGGAGTCTGTGCAAGCCGGAGCAGAGGCTCTTTCACCTGTCATCTCTAGTACTGCTCTGCCCCCTTGTGCTGCGGCAGTGAACTCGACAGAGGAACACTTAGCCTTCATCTTTGTGCATGAACTACCGCAAAACCCTACTGTCACTTCTCACTTTTCTGGCAAGTTCAAGGTCAGTATCTAGCTATTTTCAGCTCATCTCTTCTTGATCCGTGCAGAGAAATGACAAGGTAACGTGATTCGGGGTCAGCTGTATTACAGGAACCGTTACATAAAGGGAGAAACTGAAAATCAATCCTAGCTGACAGTGACTTCGGGATAATCAGTGCTCACTGGATGGCCCTGTCAGCTCAGCTGCATCAAACGTCGTGCGACTTCTGTCAGGTCTTTTTAAGAAAACCATCTTCTCACTTTCAGCATCATAAATATTTCACTTGAGCCGAAATCTGTAGACCACTTGCACTGTCTACATTTGCAAAGCCGTCCCCTTATTTGCTGGAAATCTTTCATGAGTGATATCTATTATTGTCCGGCTTGCTCCGGACCTGAGAGAGCTGGTACTTCTGTATGTAAAACCTGCCATTCTTTCTCGTGACTATGTGCAGTTTCCTCTAGACAGCTACATCTTCTGCTTGGAACAAAACGCCACTTTCTCAACCCTTTCCCCAAATCCTCCTGGCTCCATCTCCTCTCCCCTCCTTCTTGGTAACAGAGCACCATCATCCATCATTTCTTCTTGAAGGATTGGGCTTCTCTCCACTCAATAGCTCTTGATGGTTGCTTCCGTTTCACTCTCTGTGTTTTCTACTCCAAAATTTCCCCCTCACCCAGAATTAAGAACAGGGTATTTAGCAAGATGTTCCCCGTTCACAGCGCTGCATTGACATGACATGTCAGTTTAGGGAAGGCAGTCATTTAATACCACCCACTCAGTGCTCCCTTGAAACAGCGAGGCCCTCGCTGTACTTGATGGAAGAAAAATTTACCATAATATTAGTTGTCAGTAAATTCAAAGCCGGAACTCCTAAAGCTATAAAATGGATTAGAAGCAATTTAAAAAAGAATTAACAAACTAGAGTAAGAGTATACTGTCAACAAACAAATGCTCCATCATAGGACTGTAATTTGGAATTTTAATTACCCCTCTGCTTCTGTAACAAAACAATGTCTGAACTGGCAGCGATTTGAATCTCTCACAGGTCATTGAGCATTCTAGTTAATTACTCTATGAATAGCCTGTTTTTCTCCCCTCTGGAAACACGTTTCTAATGGCAGTCAAGGTCTGACAAATGTGTCATCTACATAATTAGCTAGGAAGCAACACAAAACATTAAACATGCTTTGTGCCGACAACTATCAAAACATTTCATTTGTTGTCAATTATTCATTACTTTGTAGGTTCTGAAGGGGTTGTTATTATGGAAATAAGTCCAGATGCTAACAAGGTTAGAGTTTTGGATTCAAATTAGTAATCAGAGGACTAACTTTTAAAAAAATGTATCTCATGTACATTCAGCGCCATGTTCAATCAGTAGGAGATTATAAACAAATTTAGCTTTGCTCAAGCTAAAATGGAAACGTGCAGCCACGTATGCGGATTTGAGAGTCCTTGCTCATGCTTCGAAGCAGAGTCGCGGCACCGGCGTCATACACTTTTTGAACCTTGGGCAAGTCCGATTTGTGCTTGGTAAACAGAGTTAAAGATTTTCACAGCCTGACATGACATAGGATAGAAAGGAACAAGGAACGGAATCTCTGGTGGCTTTGGAAATCATATTCCCTCCTGGGGCAGAGTGTGTAAAATTCTAGGCTATATGTATGTATGTGTTGTACAGCCTGGTTACAAACTACATACACTACTAGTTACCTCGGGTAACCTTTGAGGTGCATTTAACGCTTCTTTGATGGCTTTTAAAATCTTGTTTCTTTTATCATTTTAATAATGCATATAAAGCCAAATATTGTCTTGAAAGCAGCATTCTTAATGCATGTGGAGGACATAAAAAGATTGCTTAGCAAAATTGACCTCTCAGTGGTAAAGAAAATTGCAGTGGGAGACACATTATTGCATAGTCATATCTGAAGTTTGAATCTACCGAGTCTGACTCCACTGTCCTCCAGCTCTTCCTTATAAACCAAAATGGCTTACAAATGTCATCCACAATAGTCCAATAAAGATCAGGAACAAAACACTGCCCTTACATTGATGAGATAAGAAGGATTTAACTGCAGAAGCCAGTGTCTCAGAACAATTCATATGGCTTGTACTTGAATCAGAAAAAAATGGAATTCCAATTATATTTGTGTGTCCAAAATTTAATTGAGATGATCAATTTATTTCCTACCTAAGGTTTGATCAGATGCCTGTGCTATGGAGTTAGATAAAAAGAAAAGAAAGAAAGCAAATCCCATCGAGAGAAATTGAGAAGACCCGTTATCTACAGGGTGTGCAAAGCATGTCAGGAAATAATTCTACCCTCGGTGCTGAGGATGCCCAGTTAATAAAAAAAGATCAGCCACTCGCTAAGAGAAAATAATTGTCTGTATCCATATATTTCAAAGCAAAAAGACAGCCACATCTTACATTAAATAGGGCACATTAAACTAAGCTTTAATAATTTTTATGCAGAAAGAAACTAATCCATTTTCAGATCATACGATCCACAGCAATAAAAGGAAATCATCAAACTAAAAACAATTTTAGAAATGGCTGCAGACTCTCATTTAATTAACATGCAGCAGATCATATATTTATGAGGAAGTCAAAATATTTAGGAAGCCTATAATCCTGTAAGCCTTAATGTGGTATCAAAACAACAAATAAATGCAAAGTGTTACTGTTACACATGCCTGCCTGATCAATGGTTTTCACATATTGATCTATAAATGGAGTTGACAGTCTGTGTTGGCTGCACATTTTCCAAGCAGCGCTATTTTTGCACAAAACCAATACGGGCAATTACCTTTGTTTGAGATGCCAACTCTTATCAATTCAATGTGATTTAGTGTCATTTTAATTAAATATCAGGATCCACTTCAGGACAATTTATACAAACAAAGCCTCAAACTTAACTATAAGCTTGATTTGAAGTAAACACGGACAAGCTCTACCAGCTCACAATATTTCCCAAAGACTGTGCTAAACAGAAGGCTTATATTTTTAGCAGCAATTTTTATGTCTGCCTTTTGGCTAGCCACAACTTTGGCAAGTATCCTATAATCACAGAAGTAAGAAACAAAAGGAAATAGTTTCCTCTTTTGCCTGATAATATATTAAAAGGAAAAATGAACCCCTAGACTGTCAATGGAAGCAAAATCATCTTGCACACTATCATTTAGGAATGGCTCTACCTAAGTCTTTATCTGGACATCAGTAAAAGGTTAAGTCCCTGTTTGTGATGGTCCTGAATGAAGTAATGCACTTCTTCCGGGCTCACAAACTGTAAACAGGGACTAGTCATACATCTGACTGCTTGAGACACCAACATTAAATGCCGCAACAGCTCACACTTGCTCAACCCTATGTCTGCAGCTTACTGATTTGGGCTATTTAAACTCTTCATTAAGATCTATTTTAAACTGTCCAGTAGGGTAGCACATCCTTCTTAACAAGAACATCAAAGCCACATTAAACCATTTGCATTAGCTATGTGCTGGCTTGCATATTAGCCTTTTTAACCTTTAAAGAGGCCCACGTCACTTGCCCCATTTATTCACACGAAGCCACCTGCTTCTCTGGTTAGTGCCTTTGAGGAAATAAGCTGCCCACCTTGAAGCGATCTCGCTCAGTGCCCAGGAGGAGACAACAAATCGTGGGATCTGAAAGGTGCTCCTGCCTCCCCAAGCAAAGGTCTCCAGATACCTCGTGAGAATGAGCAATGTCCTTGCTAATTACCTTTCCTGAAGGTATCGAGATTATGTCCCAATATGTCGACAATATCTCTTTGAGTTCTGAAAAGGCTTTGATTGTATTAACCAAATAAAAACAATTCCTTGTTGTCTAAGGAAAACAGGTGGGGCCTTCGACTCTTAAAGTTTTACAGTCTCAGACACCAACGTGGGCAGTTCTAGTCTGTCCTAAAGGGTGCCTATGGGTCTGAAAGGACTCAAAGGCAATGAGTTGTTGTTTTGAAAGAAAATGGTACACACAGTCAATAAATTGTTATGGGAGAATCAAAGCATCCTTTGTATAAAACTAATCTCAATTTCAAAATACTCCTCTCTATAAAATACAGAGAACATGGGGCTCTTGCGATATACAGGTAGGATAAATTTATACTGTGCTTCCACCTCACAGTCATATTTAAATATGATAATTGGGAAAAATTAAAGGATGGAGTGTATAAGTTAATGGCCAAGTTATAGAGCTGATTTGACCCCAGAACATGTTACCTTATTTATGATGAGTTAATGAACTGAAATGAATTAAGTCATTGTTAATGTGATTCTCCAGTTTTTGTGTTACTGTATACTCAGTCCATATTATACTGACATAATTGTCATACTTGTGAGCAACTAATAATGTATACGCATATTATATTTTAAATAGCATGGTAAACACGGTTATCTGGTGCCTCCTAGTCTTAATTGTGTGTGTGTGCATGTGTGCGTGTGTGGGGGGGGTTGGGGTCTCAGATTATAGGTGCTTCTGCCACAATACCCATAAACATGGTCACACAGGCTTAATGTAGACCTTCACTACTTCTCCTGAGTCCAAACTCTCCCCCCTTGACCTCACCCCACCTGCCAGGTTCTGAAAAATCAAATCCTTAGAGTAGCTTCCATAGAAAACTTTAACAGGCTTGTTTGAATAAATATGCCAAAATACTTTACATTCTGTCAGTATCTAGTCAGAAAATTGTGCATGGAAAAAAGAGATGGAAAGAACGGAGACAGAAAGAAAATTAGTGCCATGGCACGCTTTCAATACAGGATCCCGAGCCAAGTTTTCCCGGTGCAACGGCATATCCTCACTGAAATACCGCTTTTATATCATTAGGCACTGCACACACATCGAAAGTAACTTTTATTTGTGTTCCTTATTGAGGAATACGTATTGCCCAGGCTAAGAATGTGGAAACAAAAGCAGGATAATTATGGCGAATTTAACTTTGGAAAACTCTTATTCTCTAACCATCCAGGATACAGCCCCCAAACTAAAGTTATGTAACAAGGTAATATCAACAATGAGAAACTGCATGATAAAATCCTGCCCAAAAGTGAAAAATGCTAATTTTGTCTCATTTAGCAGCTGGATACAGAAATGCTCATTAGTTTTAAGAGGGTTAATCCTTTTAACTTTTGCATATTGATATGCCAATTATGCCTAATTGTACAAGAGGCATCAGTCAAGGTAATAGTGCATAAACACATGAAAGTTATTAAGTACATCCCAACATGTAATAAAGTAGGTGTTAATTGGTAGCTGAGTTCTGCGGGCTATTGAGGTGGATAATTCATTGAGAGATGGATCACTTGTAATTTCTCTCCATAATTCCTTTTGCAGTCTCATGCTGGGATGTTTTCATGCTTGTCAAAAACAACTGCGGCATAGTGCCTTTTGTTAAACACAGCCAATAAAATATGTTAGGCATCATTAAATATACTTAACTTTTCAACTTTTTTCAAAGGTACAGTTCTTCCTTGATAATACATTATAGAGATTCCAATAATTTACTCTAACCACTGTCTCAAGTTCATAGTTGGGTAACATTTTAACTGGCTTAAAAGCCAAGTCAGACTGGCGCTGTTGTGCCTTCCAGCACACAGGACTTTAAATGAGAAAGTAAGTAAGGGAAAATGAATCTCTCATTAGCTACCTTATCTGAGGAAGCATTTCTCACTTGCAGTATATTATCACTGGCTTTCTCATGCTAAATTTGCCTATGACACCTGAAGAAAGAATGATTAAAATGGGCTTCCATCTCCTGAGATTGTCTGTGGGTTAATTTTGCAGTTGAAATGCAAGCAAAAAAAGAAAAAGAGGAATACATATATTCAGGAGCATGCTACTTAGCAAGTTTATCTCATTTAATAACTCAGTTAGGGAGCTGAATATTTCATAGGCCCCTACGATATTAACAGAATACTCAATTAATAGCTCACATGGTTCTGCAGAGCGACTGGGACTCACTGTCTGTCCCCAGCTAACCTATTTCTTGCTCTTGCTCTCACTGTGAGAAACAAAATAGATCCAGGGTCCAAAAGAGTGGCTAACATTGCATAAATAATGTTGCAACATCCTATGGCCTCAGCTGCAAGTTACCACCATTATGGAAGAAAATTAACCAGAGGAGACTCATCGCAATCAGTGTGTTTAGTGGCTCAGGATGCGTGCAGGGGCAGGGACACAATTGGCAGTCAAGTTCATCTCTAACTATTTTATTTCAAATCTTCCTAATGACACATTATCGAGACAAAATGGCTTCCTCTCCAAACCTTAAATAGCCACACCACATCCAATCGTGGAAGCCTATCCAAAACGAATTTTAATTTCCAGTGTCATACATTATTGGGAAATGTCAAGGAAGAGAGTTTATTTTCCTTTGCATTTTTGTTAAAAGGGTTCTGCTTCCCGCGTGATTCTTAGCTAATTTTAGCCTCTGGGTTTTTGAAGTGATGTACTGTATTTGGAAGTACAAACACCACATGCTAGCATAACCTCATTATTTTTATGACACTGAAGCATGATAGTGGAAGCCCTTAAAATGAGTCCAAGGTGCTCTTGGGTCTAGCTCCAAATCCACTCTATCACTCTGGATTAAGCCCAGCTCTTCTCTTGCAACTGGGGATATTATTACGACTGTAAGTAGGCAAAATAAAATGCAATGCAAAAATGGTTTTCTCATGCACATTTGGAAAACAAATAAAACAAAGCTAATTAGCTTTCCCCTTTTTCTCCCTCTCTGTCTTTTTTGTTTTGTTTTCCAAACTTCAATGTAGTAAAGAAGTTGGGGTGTCTGACTTACGGGTTCAGTGACCTTCCCAATATCGGTGAGGATCATGGATTTACTCTGGCTCAGTCTGTCGTGGTGGCTGTTGGCATTTTTGATTCTCATTTGCACAGCTCCCGTGCCTTGGCAGGTGGAACTTAGTGGTTCCACAGAGGTGTCAGAATTTGTAGATTTCTGCATATTAAAAGGTTCTCCTGTTAAAATATAAAAACATCACGTTATTACAAATATGTAATTCTGCAGGGAAAAAAAACCCTTGGTAGAGACCAAGTGTTTGTTAACCAGTAAAATAAAAATTATATAAAAAGTAGATGATTAACAAGACAATGTTGTTTTTATTATGCACGCTCTCTATATGTGAATTGTATATATGTTAGACAACTTTAAACGTTGGTAGATGGTTCATTTGTCATTTATGTAATTCCTAATCCAATTATAAACTCCAAATGGTACCATTGATCTATGTCTCCACACAGTCCTGACCCCTGACCTCTGCTTCCCAAACCCCACACCTCACATCCTCTACACATACTACCTCCAACATTCTATTTTCAGTGAATAATAATAGACATGCTTAAAGTCAAATTCAAGTGAGTAGACTGACATCAAAGGAAATGCAAGACCGTTGTCTAGCAAGCATGTTGCCTTGGTCTCCTGAGCGTGTTGTTCTGTGCTGCCCCCACCTCCGCTCAGCATATGCACAGGGGAGAAATGCACTCTTCCCGTGTCGACTGACTGTGCCAACAGGGACACAGGACAGCTTGGTGGGACACAATATTTATAAGGGACTATGAAGAAAGAGCAAGCCGGTTCCATTTGCTTATTTGTTTGTTTTTACACAAGAATTCTGATTTAGGGAGAAAACTTCTTTGTGGAAAAATTGAATAGGAGCAGCAGTAAGGAAGGAGTCATTTGGAGAAAGAAAACAAACGGATCGAAACTGTGGCGCCAACAGTGGGTCTTTAATTCGTGACATTTTCCCATTGTCCCCAGAAGTTCCTCCTACACCATCGAACTCATTAAAAAGAGTGCACTTGGGAAGCAAATATTGAGCTTCTAGTCTTCAAGAAGTAGACGGCGTCTAGACGGAGTCTGGAAGTCCTGCCTAAGTAGACACCCTTTAGCCAACACTGCGTCTGCATACAAAGAAGTGTACAAAATTGGGACTGGTCTTTTAAAAGAAGTAATCTACAGCTAAACAAAGAGTATGCTTTCTAGAGTCAACTGCATTAGTGTGCTGTTAGGCAGAGAGCAGGACCAGAACCTTCGGAATGATTAAGTTAGATACTAAAATGATTTGGTTAAAAAAATGAATTTTAATATGTAGAAAATGTTACTTCGTAAAGATATTAGAAAGCAATGGAAGAAGAAAATATAAAGGAAGCTGATATTTATTGGATATTTACTATGTGTCACGCGATGTGCACATTGGTGTAATCCTTACAGAAAAACTTAGGAGATAGACAGTCAGCCCACTTTTACAGGGGAGAAAGTGAGGATCTGAACGGCTCATTTGCCAGAAGACACCGGGCAGAAATAGATGGAAGAGTAGGTACTTATCTAGTAACAGGCAAATGGATCAACAAACTACGGCATGCACACAGCGGAATACTACACAATAACAAAGGAAAACACCATTGACCGTAAACAGACCAGGAAATAAATTCATTAGGCGTGAAAGAAGCCATGGTCATAAAAACATCCACATGCCATGATATCACTTATGGAAAATTATGAAAAATGCAAGCTAAGCTACACAGCTAGAAAGCGGAAGAACAGAAACCTATGGTTGAGATGAAGAGAAGGAGGATTTCACTAAGTGAATGAAACCTTTTGGAGTTGATGGGATATGCATTCTATCTTGAGAGTAGGGATGTTGTCACAGGTGTATTATACATATATCAACAACAATCAAATTGGACACGCAAAATAGTTTCGCTTTATTGTGCTTCAGTTATAGCTTACAATATTGCTTACAGAAGAGTTATTTGAGGAATTCGTGAACCAATTTACTTTTTTGATATTGTCCTTTTTATGTACCCACATGAGAGAAGTAGAATAAAAATGTCTACCTAAATGAAAATACAAAAGCTCTGTTAGTAAGAAATAAAGTTTTCAAAATAAAAAGAGTCTCAAACCCTTTACTTCATAGAATTATAATGACAATTACTTAGATGGCATTTTAAGTTGTACAAAATCTAGTCAACGGTATAGACTAGAAGGATCTCAACTCTATAAGTAAAATAAATTCTAGATTATTAAGTATCAAAAATAAGTACACTTACATAAAGATAATATGCATGTTTATTTTTTCATATACCTTTGGTAAAGATGGGATAATGCATAAGTGTTTGTATTCTATTTATTTATTTTCATTATTCAGACCATTAATTTTTCTTAGCTTGGTAGAATTCAGCTATTACAAAGTATAACAGATAATTTGGAAATCTTTGAAATCTATGATAGTGGTTGCTCATCGAATTAGCTCCTGGCTCATGGAGAGACCACATGCACACTGCATGAAAGATCGCCCATCCCTGCATCATCTTCATAATCAGTCTATAACCTTCTATTCAAGATGTGCCTTTGATCAAGGTCTATTTCTGTGAATGAAACAGATGACTGAAGGAATGAAAATCCAGGGACTGCCATGAAGATCTCAAATTCATGGTTAATTAGCCTGGCTTACTGGAAAGAGTCCAAGATGGCTTCTAGGGACAAGAATCCCTGATTCATCATCTTCACACATCAGTTTCATCATTTGTGAAAATGGATAGTGAGGGAGTAATGCCGTGAATGCTAGGAGTCAAGCTTCCCAGGTTAAAAACGGAAGAAGTCTGGGGACTTGAGAAGTATTACAGGACATTGAGACAATGGACAACCATGCAAATGCTTTGTCTGAAATGACAACCAACGGACTTGGGGAAAGTCTATGGTCTAGCATTTAAATGTGTTCTAGGAAAATGGGTCTTGTGAGTTTTCATTATCATTCACTGGATTCAAACTCTAAGGTTGGTGCTCTTTGCTTTGTGGTGGAGGAGTCAAGCTGACTGAAGGCATTGTCTTTGACCACGTACTTTAAGCCACAGCATTTGCATAGCCTAGCTGCATGGCATAGATAAGGTATGTTCCTTCCTGAGAGTTTGCACAAATTTCAGTGTCTAATGAAAATTTGCATTCTTATACTGATTTTGCAATCAACCCATAATTTGCCCAGTGATGTGTTACTGTCAAAGGCTGAACTACTTAAGAAGTATTTTATCTAGCTTCCCCAACGCTGTGTTCTCTGAACTAGGCTTCAGCAAACATTTAAAGCTTCCTTCTTCAGATCTTTAAGTGAGACTCCTTCTCTACGACGTGTTGATATTACTTCCATTCATTTCCTCCTGCTCTCTCCCCTCGAGCCCTCAGTTGCCTTTCCTTCTGATCCCACTCCTATCCTTTGTACTCACTGTATCCGGTTTGCTCCCTTTATTTAGTTCCCTTGTAGTTCATTCTACAATGTCATTCACTTAATACTATCCCTTGTTATAATATTTGCAATTTAGAGCTCTCTAATTTCACAGGGCACTGTATTTCTAGAAGGGATCTGAAGAAAAATAATAAATACACACAAAGCCTCTTAAGGATTTCTACTGGCAATATTCAATCACAAAAGGATGAAAAATATATCTATATGAGGCCACTACTAGAAGTAGAAAAACGAACTAGCTAAGTCTTAGGGACCAATTCCTAAGCACAGGGGTGAATGTCTGCCTACTGGCCGTACATCATCACCCTTCTGAGCACTTCATAGAAACCACCTCAAGGGAGGGACTCACATTGGCTGGGGTCACTCCTTCAAGCAGGGAAAGGGAGAAGATCACACACTTGACGTTATACAGCTCTGAGACAAGGCTCTGCAGATCAACAAGCCCCTCCCCATAGGAATGAGAGGAGAACCATACTGGAAGTCAGGGACCATATATAGTTTAGAGGAAGCCCTGGTGTTTCTGTTGGTGGGTATGGTGGGTAAATGGGGAGGACCAACTTCACAGCAGGAATGGATGTTGAACAATAATAATAGGGAAACTAAGGAGAGAATAAAATCAGTCCTATGATCCTGGGTAGACACCTCAAATATGTTTCTACAAAACCCTCAAAGAATTCTACCACAGACTCAACACTATAATGATCTTAGGCTCTGACATAACAGGGAACATGGCATGATCCAAGGGCCACACCACAAGGACTCGGCATCGAAGCTTGACTGGTTGAACCCTAATTCAAATCTTATACTCTTGGACTTAGGACTGAAATACTATCATCGGGGAGGATGCAAGGGATGGCCACCCCAAGACTGTAGAAATGGCAGTCAATGGAAGTAAACCCCTGGTTTAGTGGGTGTCCAATGAAAGAAGACCCAGAACTACCATATATGTGGTGCACCAATGTTCTCCTGCCATTAACATGATAGCCCTTGCTAGAGATACAGGAAAATGTCCTCTAGCACCCACTCCCATGCTCAATGGAAACAGAGCTAAACCAATTCATCAATCAATCTGTACAAAGCAATATCTCACGGATTGCAGCTCACAGTTAGACTATACTCACATGAACTCATATCAACAGTACCTTAAATTCTACATCATAAAATAAATTATTGATGTTATCAATGTAATTTCCTTATATTCTAAGGGGATGTTTAAAATAGTTTCCTTTGGGGGGCGGGAGCATGTTTTGTTTGGTTGGTTGGTTTGGGTTTGTTTTTTGTTTTTGTCATAATATGACCACCAAAGTAAAGTGACCAGGGTCAAACACAACTAAAAACACACAGATGGATTCTGGGATCCCATGTGATTTTGGCCCTAATCTAAGAAGTTAGTTCTTATATTGTGGTCCTGCTCGATTGTTACATTCATGATGAAATCACTGAAGATAAGGGTGCTACAGCAAGTGTGGTGAAGAAAGCAGGTGGTGCCCAGCTATCAATTGGAATATTGTCTCTGGTCTTAGAGGTTTGTATTCAAATAAGCAGCCATCTAAGGAAGGGATTAACTAAGTGTTCCAGAGAGAAGCACACTAGCCTGTGTGGTCCAAAGATGACAATAACAAAATTCAAATATGATGAAGGGAAAAGTATCAGAGCTTAAATTATGAACACACAATTTGTAGAAGATTACGGAGGGTGATGCGATCCCAAAATCCATCAGCAGTGTGTCTGGTCAGATTGGGTCTCTGGCAGATCCCCTCTAGTCACAGCCTTACTAACTTGATTATGGTTGATTGAACATGATACTTGAATTGTATTGAACATATTTGGTCAGTTGACCTCTCTCTTGAATTTGCTCTGTGCTCAAATATTTCTCAACTGTTCCAAGACAGAAATTCATTCTCTGGCTTTTACAATATTGTTGGTGGTCTTTTCTTTCTTACTCTGTATTTTTATTTTTATATTATTTTGTTTCATTTTGTTTTTTATTGTGTCTGTGAAGTTTAGGAAACACGGAAGGAGTGGATACATGGAGACAATAACTAATGCAATGGCTTATTGGGAAGGGGGCTAACAGGGAGGTGGGAGGGGAATTGGGGACTGTGCAGTAGATGCAGGAGGTGGGGAGAGAGCATTAGAGCGGATTGTGATGATGTATATGCAACTATTTTTTAGAAGCAGCTCCACTATGGAATTGTATGCTATGAGAATAATATATCTAGGTGTGTGGGGGGAAACAACCTTGACCTATGGTTACCGTGCGTGAAGGAAGA
This sequence comes from Tenrec ecaudatus, assembly GCF_050624435.1. Classification (NCBI taxonomy): domain Eukaryota; kingdom Metazoa; phylum Chordata; class Mammalia; order Afrosoricida; family Tenrecidae; genus Tenrec; species Tenrec ecaudatus. The sequence continues at coordinate 98,977,716 of NC_134542.1, forward strand.
AGAGTTTTTGCTTAGGGGGCATTGAGATTATGCTCATGGTGGTGGACTAATTTGGAAAAGAATCGCAGGAATGGTAGTTCAACATGAAGGGTATAATCTATGACACTGAATTGTGCATGTAGAAGTTCTTAAATTCAAGTTTTGATGTGTACATTTTTTTCCAAAAAGGAAAAAAAATTACATGAATAATAATGGATATGGGGAAAAAGAAAACATTCTAAAATTGATTGTGGAAGACATTATGCAAATATTCTTGCTATGGTTGAACTATGATGTCTGAGATGTGGACAAAGTATTAATAAAAGTGTTAAAAGAAATTCTACTTGTAAGAAGAAAAAAAATCACATTTTTTGAGATTTTCATCCAGGGACTATCCTAGGATTTAGAGATAAACTTTAATTCCTTCCTCTCTTCCCCAAGGAAAGACCTTAAAATTAGGTGAAGGCATAGAGACTCAAGTCAATTAATCAATCAGAGTAGAGGTGTACAGAGTACAGGCATGATGGGATGATCCTCTGGTGACACTGGAAAGTGCAGAGAGGTAGGGTCTACAAGGGAAGTAAAGACTGGAGCTAGGTCCAAACAGGTAGGACATTCTGCACAAAGAAAATTGCAGATCCGTGTATAAAAATAATTTTGGTATTAGAAGATGGCAATCAAAATTGGTCATAAAAGGAAAACTGTAGCAGCAGGGAAGTTAATAAAGGAAATAAATGATATATTTCATGAAGTGGGTAGCATTGATGTCTGTATGAGTGAGTTGAAGCATCTTGCTTCCCTGGCTGAGAGTCCTCATTTCTTTTACCCTTCCCAATGTTCTTAGGAGCTAGCATTTCAGACACTTAGGAAAATGATGTGGAAAGGAGGCTTTACTTGGCAAAACATATAAATGTCCACACGACTATCGACTCCTATAAAGACTTACAGTCTAGGAAACCCACGGGGCCAGTTCTACTCTGCTCTGTAGGGTCACTAGTAGTTGGCATCAACTCAGTGGCAGTTGGTTTGTTTTTTTTATGAATGAATGGAATGCAAGTAACAGGATCCTGATGCAAGCCAAAAAGAGGCATGGCAGATGGGACTGAGGAAAGGGAGTGAGAGGGAGGGAATCTAACAGGACTGAAATGACAGCTGTACTTTTGACTCTGTACCTGAAACTTCTGTACTTGTAAGTACTAAAAAAGCAAAAAACTCACCGCTATCAGGTCACTGCTGACTCTTAACAACTCCCTGTGAGTTTCAGAGACTCGGTCTAACTGTTTATGGGAGTAGGAAGCCCAGTCTTTCTCCCTCAGAGCTGCTGGTAGTTTTGAACTGCAGACCATACAGATTGCATAGACATAATCTATTTTGGTATATCCTGTCAAGAATAACAAGTGAATAAGGATATTTCTGCAAACTTTTTTGCAAGATTTATTTGGAATTTACCTGTGGTATGTGGACAAATGACATATGAAAGAAAGAACAAGAGAATCCATTCAAGGGCAATGAATTATTTCATTCATTTGGTAAAATTTTATGGCTCTGAATAGGAGTGTGGTGATAAGATCAAACAAAAATTAGAATTAAATTGATTTGTGCTACTCGCAGGTTGTACCTCTTTTTTTCCTTCTCATTTCCCCTGATTGAATTTGTAACATTTCCCCCCCTATATAAAAAATACCTTCCCAAACCACCCTAAAATCTTTTTCATACCTTGGCTTCCACTGTCCCCCAACTGTAGCATCTACTCAGGTTTCAATTCCTCCAGAATCAAAAGTTCTAAAATTGTCCTTATCCATTTTTCCCAACCTTTAAGAATCTATCAAAATACACACACACACACACACACACACACACACACACACACACACACACACACTGCCAGCAAGTGGACGGAACGCATAGTGACTGTATAGGCAGAGTAGAATTTCCCCTGCAGGTTTTCAAAGCTGCAAACATTTTCCAAAGCAGAAAGTCTCATCTTTCTCCCATGAAGCAAATGATGGATTTGAACTCGGACACTTCCATTAACAGCACCATCCACTACACCACCAGGCCATACATGCTCTAAATCCACCTCTAAATATACATGGAGGTGGATGGTGGTGGTAAAGTAACTTAAACTAGCACAAGATTTTAAGTAATTAATGTATGTCCCTTAAACTTCAGAGAAGCAAGTATCTGAATATCAAACTGGAAATACCTCCAGATTTGTGGGTAAATTCTTTAGGGAAGATCTTAATCAGTATACTGTATTCCCCTAAGTAATTTCAGGAGGAGGTAGCATCTGTGACTAGGATGAGAATATTAGCATTGAGTTGTAGTAAATGGTGGCCTTGGTAGATGTGCTGTGATGGTCTGACCATGGTGATCTTATATTTAAGTCCATGAAATAAGGTTCTAGCACAAATATATCTCATTGTGAAACTTGCCTAATTTTAGGCAAAAGAATTCTTCCTATTCTAGTGTGCATCCTGACTTAGTATCTCATGTGGCAAGGATCCCATAGATATATGAATGTATTTCAGAACAATTAAGCTCTCCAGTTATAAGAGGTCTTTTTGCATTGTTATGATTCCAGAAATATCCGCAAAAATATTAAATCATGTTCTATTGATTCACCCATGATTTTCTCCCTCATTGATCAACACTCTAAATTTGATAGACTAGAATGTAAAATCAGAACGTATTTGTTTGTGCTTATTTCTATGCAACTTAGTGACACCAAACATTTCACTAGCTACAAGTCAACTGAATTTTAAGTTTTATTTGCTCTTATCACTATATTCTTTTTCAGGGACATTCAACTTTAACAAATAAAAAAAATAGTGGCCCTTGAGCCGATTCTCTTGCTCTTCCTCTATATGTAAGTGACTCATCATTATTAATTTTATGAAAGAATAGCAATTATTCATGTATTAATGTGTGTATCATGGGAATCATACAGTCTTGGTAAATGCCAAAGGAATTATTGAAAACTTTGGTTCATTTCATATGTCTCTAAAATATCCATCAATTTTATAAAACACATCCAAATAAATATCCCTGAGTTGAAAGTTGAAATGCAAATGACTTAGAATTAGTTTCTCAATTTCTTGAGACTTCCTGATTTTATATATACTAAGAGAAGAGCAAGAATAGCTTGTGAGATTGCACTAGTTCCACTTTCAATACTGGTTTGAAAACAGGAAGTAGTGATGAGAACACCCTTCTTCAGAGCTACAGACACTTTGGCAGTACTCAGCAGGCATGATCCAGTGGTATTTTGGGCCCAATTTCCAAACTTACTTTGTAAATTCTAAATTGGGAGTGAACACAATGTTCCATCTAATCAGAAATTTCCAAACTGATCTACCAACTATTTGTCGCATTCTCTTAATTATACTGACAATCAGCTACTTGCCATTTTCAGTTAGAAAGTATATTTTGGGCACCTCTTTTTTTAAAAAAAAAGTTAAAAGTAAAATGATTAAGATTTATTTTCAAGCTAGGAAAAACGGAATAGATATTAGGATATAATGTTCATGTTACAGAGCAGATAAAAGTGTGTTTCAAAGAGACTGTGCGTCTTCCCTATGATGCCACAGACTATAAAGTCTTTCCAGGAGAGAACGAAGGCCTCGTATCCAGAAATCCTTAATGGGCTTCTTGTACCTAGACACAAAGTGAGATTGGAAATGACTTACCAGAAATTCTGATGAGTACCTGACAGAAATTGGACATAACATTGTAAAAAATAAATAAAAATAAAACCTTGCTCTTGAGTGGAATCCAAGTCCTGTTGGCATATGTTTCACAGAACTACACTTAATGAAATGTTCAATGGCTGACACTGGAAAGTCGAACACCTTGTCAGACCTCCAACCTTCAATGAACAGCCAGAGACTTCATAGAAGGTGCGCATCATGTGGATCCTTCTGTTTTAAAATTGCGGTGCTTTATGATAGAAGAACATAGTCTCAATAATGATTTGGTGGATAAATAAATGAAACACGAATTTTATTAACTAGTGCAGGCAGTCCAATAGATCATTACCAAAAGAAAAATGGTTCTAGCATATTTCATTTACTATTTTTAATACATATGTAACTTCTTCTGGATAGTGTTTCTAAAGTCCTGTGAACTACACATATTCCATGTTAGTTTTTAGACAGAAAGAATAACTTTTAATTCTTCCTATGACCGACATTAAAATATATTTGAAAGTTGATAACCTTATATGATCTTTTTAAATGTAAGTAACACACCTTCCATTCTAAATAATTCCTATTTTTTCTTTTCATTAAAAATAGATTTTTATCAAACTTCTGGGAAGATGATGATTGAGTAACACATACTAGAGGGAGGCCACAGAAGTCAGTGCAAGAGAGTTACTAAGAGGGAAATTTCACATTGCTGGGTCCTGTAGGAGCATCATAAACATAAGTAGGCACAAATCCACTAGGTTTTGAGGGGCTAGAGGCTTTTTGCTTACCACAGTAGAGGTTGGCTAGGATTTGACCTTAGGCTTGCCACTGTCTTGACCAGAGCTGGGATCATTTTCAGCTGGGGCAGGGACTTTATCTCAACTTAGACACAGCTTGCCATTGCCTCGGGGCCACAATCAGGGATCGGGTCTCAGCTATATGTTACTTTTGTTTCCCTCACTTCTCTCTATCTCCCCACAGTCTCAACAGGTTTAGTTTTTCTTTTACTTTTTTTTCTTCTTCTCTTTCCTTTTCTCTCCCAAGCCACTGCTTCCAGACCACTCCCCTTAGCCTAGGGCATTTACGCCTACCCTCCACCCTTCTGGGAGCACTCCACCCTCTTCAGCATAACCCGAGGCTGGGTAAAGCCAACCCACACACCACCAGAGGATATTCCACCCAACTTCTTCCCGGAAAAATTCTGCCCACCCACCCTCTGCAGTATTTAACACTTGGCTGGAGAAATCCTGCCACCTTGTTCGGGGGAATCCTGCCTGTATGGCTGGGGAAGCTCCTATCAATCCTCTGTGGTCTCACGTGACTGACGGAACTTCTTCCCACCTGCTGTAGTGCCTCACACAGCCTAAGGCAGCTTGGTCAATACTCATCAACATTCTATGCTGCTGCAGGAACCTCTGTACAACCTCTGCAGTGATCTACCTGACTAGGGCAATTCCACTCACCATTTGGGGTGCTCTACACCAAAGCGGGAAACCCACCAGCCTTCTGTGGCACTCCCATTGCAGCAAGCACCTCCACATACCATCTTCGGTGCCACAAGCTGCCGTGGGCCACACCATCACAGCTTCTTGTGAGATCACCCAGTACAGCATCATCCTCATGGGTCCACAACAACCCAACCAGTGTCCGCTGAGAGGACCATCCAACTTGCCCTCCAAATAACAGAATACTGGTGGACTAGGGAAAGAATGAAGCCCCAGGAGGATAAAGTGGTAGGCCAAACCCATTGTGAAATTAGCTTCAGGCAGTTATAAGACACATTCATATGAGTCTCCCAGAGAGAGCCATGCTCTTCGACTCCCTGGAAATGGCAAAGGTTTCCCCTAAAGCAATGCAATGTAAACAGGAATCAGCATCAATGACCTCAATGAAAAAACAGGAGAAACAAAAGGAAATGGCAGAAGATGTCCTGAATTTAACAATGTACACAGACGAAGCAGACATTGATCTGCCACAGAAAGAAATTTTCAGAATGCTGCTTGGATGAAATGATAAAGGAGATAAAGTTCATATACCAAAGGGAAATACAAGAGCTAAGGGATGAGATAGCAAAACCAAGTAGCAGACTCACAGACTTCGCCAATTGTCTGGAGGAGGCAGAGGACCACACCAGTGACCTAGATGACATCCAAGCAGACTTTAACAAACATAAACAAAAATCGAATAAGATCATCAGAGAAGCTGAAGGAAACCTAAGACCATGTCTGATGCTATGAAGAGGAACAACATCAGAATAATTGGATTACAAGAGGAAGACACAACTATGAAGTCATCTGCAACAATTAGTGTGAGAATTCTTGTAGGAAAACTTCCCCAGCTTAATGAATGAAAACCAAGCAACCAATCAGGAGGCTGAAAGGATACCAACTAGACTGAATCCCAAGAAGAAGTCACCAAGGCACATAATAGTTAAATTAACCAACTTTGAGGAAAAGGAGAAAATCATGAGAGCAGCCATGGAAAAACAAGCAATCACATATAAAGGTTCCCAAATAAGAATATGCTCAGACCTATCAGCAGACAGTGAAAAAGAGGAGCGAGTGGAGTAACATATTCCAAAAATTGAAGGAAAACAATGCAAACCCAAGAATACTCTACCCAGCCAAGTTATCTATCAAGATCTATGGAGAATTAAATGTCTTTCCAGGCAAGAAAAAACTCAAAGAAGATGTTATAAGAAACCAGTCCTACCAAAGATCTTGCTGACCAGTATGAGCAGAAGAACAGCACTCACTAAGCATAAATAAGAGACCACCACATAGAACAACCCCACAAGAAGGCAACCAAAAGAAAACAGCCCCAAAGATAGAATTGGCTTAAGGGTAGAAAGAAGTCAAGAATGAAACACACACAAACACACACTGATAAGAAAGGGAGGTAGGAAAACACCCAACAATAAAGGTATAAGATGACATCACAGAGTCTGTAGATGGATATAAGAACCCTGAACATCAATGGACTGAACTCAGGCATTAAAAGACTGAGGCTAGCAGACTAGCATAGAAAACACAACCCATCAATCTGCTGCCTACAGGAGACACGCTGCAAGACTACAGACAAAAATAGGATGAGAATCAAAGGCTGGAGAAACAAATACCAACCAAACAGCAATTCAAAAGAAGTCAGGGGTTGCAATCCTAATCTCAGATAAAATTGACCTCAAAGTGCAAACCATGAAAAGAGATAAGGAGGGACACTATATAATGCTCAAGGGAATTGTAGACAAAGAACCACTAAGCATTTTAAACATATATCCCCCAAACGAGAGACCCACTGAATATATCAACCAAACACTCCCAAAGATTAAAAAGAGATCACAGCCTCCACAATTGTAGTAGGTGACTTCAATACACTGCTCTCTGAGAAAGATCACAGGAAAAGAAACTCAACAAGGAGGCTAGTGATCTAAACACTACAAATTAGACAATTTGACCTGATATTTACAGAGCTTTCCATCCAAACACAGAGTCATATTTTTTCAAGTCCACATGGCACATATTCAACGATAGAGCACATGCTGGGATGTAAGGTGAATCTACATAAATTTAAGCACATTGATATCATACAGATCTTTATCTCTGACCACTGTGCCATAAAGTTGGAAAATCAAAAGGAAGATAAAGAAAACAAGAGCAAACACTAAGAGGATGAATAACTCTCTATTGCAAAAGGAGTGCGTACTGGCACAGATCCGAGATGAAATTAGTAAATTTCTAGAAACCAACGAGAATGAAAACATGATGTACTAAAACTTATGGGACACAGCAAAGGCAGTTATCAGAAGAAGTTTCATAGCAATATAGGCATACATGAAAAAGGAATAGAGACTTATGATTGATATGCTGGCACAAAATTTACAACAACTAGAGAAGCTTCAACAGGACAATCCTATTAATAGCAAAAGAAAGGAAATAATAAAAACCAGGGCTAAGATTTGGGGGAAGGAAAGTAAGAAAACTATGGAAAAAATAGTGCTGCTAAAAGTTGGTTCTTTGAAAGTATAAACAGAATCGACAGACTGCTGACAAACCTAACCAAAGAAAGAAAGGAACAAATCTCAATAGAAAGGATGAGGGATGAAAGAGGAGACATTACAACAGACCCTAATGAAATCAAAAGGATAATTACACAGTACTATGAAGGACTGTACTCCAATGATTTCAACAACTTAAAATATACGGACAAATCCCTGAAAAATAATCCCTCCCTAGACCAGTCCTGATGGACTTCAAGAAGCTCAAAAGATCCACAGCAATAGAAGCAATAGACAAGGTTATCAGAGCATTACCAACAAAACAATCACCTGCACCAGATGGATTTACAGAACTCTATCAAGCATTCATGGAAGAACTGACACCAATCCTACACAAACTCTTCCAGAATATAAAAAAAGATGGAAACTCCTGAACTCCTATGAAGCTAGTATAACTCTGATATAGAAACTGGGCAGGTGTGTCACAAGAATCAAGAACTATAGACCAATATCCTTAATGAACATTGATGCAAAAATCCTTAACAAAATACTGGCCAAGAGAATACAAAAGTATGTAAAACAAATATTTTACCATGAGCAAGTGGGATTCATGCCAGGGATGCAGGATGGCTCAACATATGAAAGACCATTAGTATAATTTGCCACATTGGCATGAATGCTGTAAGAACCACATGGTAATATCAATAGATGTGGAGAAAGCATTTGACATCATCCCACACCAATTCCTGTTTAAGACAATCAAGAAGATAGGAATGGAAGGAAAATTCCTCAAGATAATACAAGGTATACATGAAAACCAACAGCCAATATGGTAGTCAATGGAGAAAAGATTAACATAATCCCACTGAAAAAGGGGACCAGACAAGAATGCCCCTTGTACCCACTCTTATTTAACATCATACTTGAGGTTTTAGCTCACAGCATAAGGCAAAGAAAAGACATTAGAGGTATTTGCCTGGGGAAGGAAGAGGTAAAACTATCGTTATTTGCAGATGATATGATTTTATATATGGAAAATCCCCAAAGCTCCAAAAGGGAAATTCTAGAGGAGTTTGGCAGAGTGGCAGGATACAAAATCAACAAACAGAAGTCTATCAGACTGCTACACACATTGGATAAGACCACAGAAGAGGCGATTAAAAGGTGGTACACTTCACAATAGCCAAGCAGAAACTGAAATATCTAGGGATATACCTTACTAAAAGAACAAAAGAGTTGTATGAGGAAAACTACAGAACACTATTAAAGGAAACCAAGAGTGATATCAACAAATGGATGAATATCCCATGGTAAGTGATAGGAAGATTCAATAGCATAAAGATGTCAGTTCTGTCCAAGGTGTTATATAAGTTTAATGCAATCCTGATATAGTTACCCACATCTCTCTCCAAAGATATGGAAAAGCTTATTACCAACTTCATGTGGAAGAGAAACAGCCTCGAATTAGCAGAGAACTCCTCAAGAAGGAGGACGCAGGGCTTGCTTTACCTGACATTAGCACATATGATACAGCCACAGTTGTCAAAACCAAATGGTATTGGTATAATGACAGATACTCAGACTAGTGGAAAAGAACTGAAAACCCAGAAATAAAATCATCAGCATACAGATAACTGAGTTTTTGATAAGGGCCCAAAAAAATATCAAATGGGAAGGAATTGCCCTTTCCAACAAGTGGTGCTAGAAAAATTGGATATCTACCTGCAGAAAAATGAGGCAAGACCCGTATCTCACTCCATACACAAGAATAAACTCAAGGTGGATCACAATCTCGAGTTAAAACACCAAACAATTAAGGCTATCAATGAGGGAATTGAGACCAAGCTGAGAACCTTGGTGCAGGGAATACATAAGCTCTCAGAAATAGGGAAGGACACAAATACAGATGAGTCACAGATCGAAAAGTGGGATATACTGAAGATAAAACACCTGTGTACATCAAAAGAATTCACCGAGAGTAATAAGAGAGTTCACAAAGTGGACAAACATCTTTAGCAACGAAGTATCAGACAAAGGCCTTATCACTAAAATCTACAATAGTCTGCTAGCTTCCAAAAAAAAAAAAACTAAAACTAACGGCCCACTGAAGAGGTGGGCAATGGATCTGAACAGAAGTTTCACAAGGGCGGAAATCCAACCTAATGGCCAATAAACATATGAGAAAATGTTCCTGATCATTAGTCATAAGAAAAATGCAAATTAAAACAATAATGAGATACCACCTAACACCCTCAAAGACAGTCCAATTCAAAAAATTAGAAAGCAGCAAGTGTTGGAGGGCCTATGTTGAGAGAGGAACTCTCATCCCCTGCTGGTGGACCTGTAGGTATGTACAGTCACTATAGAAATTGATTTGATGCTACCTAAAATGGATGGAAATTGAGCTACCATCCGCCATTCCCCTACAGGGCATATACCCAGAAAAGGCAAGAGACAAACCACGACCAGACATGTTCTCCAATGTTCATGGCGGCCCAGTTCACAATTGCAAGGAGTTGGAAACAACCCAAATTTCCATCAACAGACGAGTGGATTAACATATACTGGAGTATTAAACATAACTAAACATATAATGTACTATGCATCGCTAAAATACAGTGATGAATGCATGAAGCATATCACTTCATGGGAAGAACTGGAGGAAAGTATGCTAAGTGAAGTAAGCCAAGCACAAAATGACAAGTACAACATGAGTACGCTGAGGTAAGGTTTAAAAACCAAATGCAAAAGGGGCATAGGGAAAAAGTTACTGTATGTGAACATTCCTGGGGTAGGTCCAGGTAGTATAGCAGGGGCCAGCCCAAATCCAGGGATACATATGGGGAAGAAAAAACAAAATGGGTAGTTGGGGAACAGGGCACTAACCCACCCATGGGGAGAGTGTTATTTATATCTCCACAGGGAAAGAGGGACCAGACTTCAAACCAGTGGTCTAAGATGTGAATGAAACATACCAGCATGAAGCAGTGTGTTGGTCTGGGTAGACTATAGAAACAAATCCATGGACACACACATGTGTATAAGAAAGAGATTTCCATACAAGAGTAATTGATCATTGAGAAAACATCCCAGCCCAGTCCGGATCGCCATATGTCTGATACCAATCTATAAAGCCCTCTTCAGACTCAAGAAACACATGCAATGCCACCGAATGTAGAAGATCAATGGCCAGTGGGTCAAAAGTCTTTGGATCCAGTGGCATTGGAAACATCTCAGCGCTGGCAGGGGTCTCTGCATGGCTTCTTCAGCACCCAGGGCTGCATCAGAATGGGCCCATGTGTCTTGCAAGCTGCTATGTCTCCCAGGTTATGAGCAGAGATTCCCACCTCCAAGGAAGAAATACCAGAATTTCCAGAATCCTTCGGGGAAGGCTATGCCCACACAGACAGGCTAGACTCCACTCCTACACATTTAATCCTTAAATTGACAATTATATAACTACCACAAGCAGGGAACCAGCAGAGAGGTCTGAGGAGCCAATCCCAAGTACAAGGATAGCCACCTCTCTCGCCCAGAAGAATTGACTTCAGATGACAGTACTGAAGCTGCAGCTCAGGGAGAGGGACATGTCTGATCAAGGCACACGGGAGCAAATGAAGGAGGAGGAAAAGAGAGTGGAGCACATCCAGGCCCACCAAACCTTGAGGACAATATCCCTGCTCAAAGCAGCCAATGCACAGAGAGGACCATATGACCAGCCACACTATGAGACATGCCAGCACAGTGGACAACACTGGAGACACAGTGTGAGAATTGCACCCGATCTGACCCCACCCCACTGAGGTAAAGCATTAAGGGTGTGTAACAAAACAGCAAGGGGAGCAGAGCAAGGAAGTCCTGAGGGAGTACCAAAAATAGACTTTGGGGCCAGGGTGTGGCACCCCATCAGACTCGACTGGAAAATACTCCTAAAGGTCAACAAATAGACCTTGAACTATTTACCAGCTTTCCCTTTTTTTGTTGTTGTTGCTGTTTTGTTTTATTGCTTCATTTTCTTCTGTCTTGTTTTAGTGCATATTATTATTTCTACAGGTCTATCTAGATAAGACAGGTTGGATAAACAATCTGGAGGAGAAAAAAATAGGACTGATGATTCCAGGGGGACATGGAAGACGGGGAGGTTGGGGAAAGGAAGAGGTGTTAACAGACCCAGGGACAATGGAACAACAGGTGATCAAAGATCAGTGGTGAGGAGGGAGTAAGAGGCCTGGTAGGGCTTGATCAAGTGCAATGTAACCGAGAGGAATTACTGAAACCCAATGAAGACTGAGCATGATAGTGGGACAAGAGGAAAGAACTAGGAGGCAAAGGGCATTTATAGAGGTTTAAATACAGATATGTACATATGTAATAATATTTATATATTATAATGGGGAAATATATCTATGTACATATATTTATAGGTTCAGTATTAAAGTAGCAGATAGATATTGGGCCTCCACTCAAGTGCTCCCTCAGTGCAAGAACATTTTGTTCTTTTAAACCATGATGCTCACCTTCCCGACATAATCACTGAAAATAAATGGGTGCATAACCAAATATGGTGAAGAAAGCCTCTAAGCCATCTAGCTCAGAAACAACAAAGGCCATGTGGAAGAAGCACACCAGCCTGTGTGAAAACGAGGTGTCAAATGGATCAGGTATTAGGCATCAAAGAACAAAGAATCATATTACTATAAATGAGGGGGAGTGTGGAGTGGGGACCCAAAGCCCTTCTGTAGGCAACTGGACATCCCTTTACAAAAGGGTTTTAAGGAGGAGATGAGTCAGTCAGGGTGCAGTGTAGCAACAATGAAACATACAACTTTCCTTTAGTTCTTAAATGCTTCCTCCCCACCACTCTCATGATCCCAAGTTTATCTAACAATTTTGGTTAGACCAGAGGATATATACTGGTACATATAGGAACTGGAAGCATGGGAATCCAGGACAGATGAAGCCTTCAGGACCAGTGGTGAGAGTGGCGATATTGGGAAGGTGGAGGGAGGGGAGGGTAGAAGGGGGGAACAAGCATCTACATATAACCCCCTCCTTTGGGGACAGACAACAGAAAAGTGGGTGAAGGGAGAAGGCAAAAAGTGTAAGACATGACAGAATAACAATTTATAAATTATCAAGGGTTCATGAGAGGGGAGGGGCAGAGAAGGATGGAAAAAATGAGGAGCTAATACCAAAGGCTCAAGTAGAAAGCAAATGTTTTGAGAATGTACACCAGATGTACAAATATGCCTGACACAATGGATGGACAGATGGATTGTGGTAAGAGTTGTATGAGGCCCCAATAAAATGATTTTTTTATCCTGACCTTAGACTCAAATGGGGTTATTTGTTCTAAAAACAGAGAAAGTCTCCAGTAAGTTTAAATTTCTTTAAGTATGTGATGGTCTTCAAAAGGGAAAAAATGCCCTTCCTTGACAATTGTTACCACTGAAGTTTGTGAAGAAAATCCTCTCACAGCCAAGCACTGAGTGCATTCCAATGAATTCCCTTTCTGTGGGCGTTAGCTTGCATTTTCACTGCATGACAAATAGACTCAAGCTAAGGTCACAGACTAGACCTGTATGCCTAAACCTGTAGGAGGTAACCTCACTGACAACAGGATTCCTCCCTTTCCTTTCTAGTGAAAGCAGAGCCCTTTCTGCAGGTCCACTATGAGCAAATTGTAGCTACATAGACAAGTATGATTCCTGTGAGAAATCCGTTTCTCTCCCTGGAAAGGTCGTATGTTGATCTACGGTAGAAAAGGCTCTGTTGGTTCCCCTGGAGAAATGACTTGTAGCTGTGGTAACTTAGTAATATGTGGTACAACCCTGTGTTACACTCTCCTGACAGGTCAGTAATTAACTTGAATTCCAATTGTTTGTTGTCTCCACCACAGCAGCCATTTACCAAAATAACATTTTAATTTCCATTTCCTTCCCATTCACTTTCTTTTTCTGTCTCCCTGTGGCTTCTACATCTCTATTAAGTCTAATTTCCCCAGACCACTTCCATAAGCTGAGAGACTACAATAAAACTCAGTTTCAAAAGTGTCAAATATAATGAAAAACAAAGATCACAGTACCAGAATTTGACCATTTCCACCCCATTGAGTATCATTGTCTCAGACTTGGCAGGTGTAACATATAATAAGGCTTTGCATTTATTTAACGTTATCACAGAGAATCTGGGGAGTCCTGCTGCATTTACTGAGAGGTCTGGCGAGTCTGCTGCCTAAACATAGTGCAATCCAGTTATCCCCATTGTGTATGTGCAGCATAAAGGATGATATAGGAACCAGTATAGGGATCCCGTAAGTTGAGTTAGTCCCAGCTAACATTGTATGATAAGGCAACCTTTATCTTTTTTAGCTCTTGATGTGCCTTTGCAGTTGCTTACCCCTTCTAGATGCCCTTGTATTGAACACAAAGCTACATATTTTACATTTCAAATATGCATAGGCTGTCTATTATGAGAAACAAATTTGATAGGCCCTATAGGATTGATAACAAGTATGGAGACGGCTAGGATATCCACATGACACAGGTGGGGTTAGATACAGCCTGCTTGGCTAACGGGGATGCCAAATTCTGATCAAGTGCAATAAAAGACCATCTCGAAGTGATGGTGACAACTGGAAGAGATGAAGTATACTAAGCAGGACTGCAAAAGACAGCAGTGATCTCAAGAGTAGTAGGGCTAAGAGTATATGATTCAAGAACAAGAGGAGTGAAAAGCTAATGCATATGTTAGCGTGTAGATAGTTGGTGGGAAAGGTAGAGAAATATGTTAATTAGGGATAGATGAGTCATTTCTATTAAAGACTGGGATTTGTTTTATTTTCTTTGGGGTGGAGGGATTCTTTGATGCCTTGGTTGAAGGTAATATCTCTACCCATATGACTTGGTGAAAAGAATAAAAAATCTAACAACTAAAGCTGCAAAATGAATGCTCATGCATCTTTGTGAGCTGTTTCTTAATTACCGTTAAATCAGAATACACATCACCACAAGAAAGCTAATATAAGACCATCTAGCTGTCTAACAATAACAAGAAAGCTAGAATTTTAGGAACTTCATCCCCAATATTAAAGTACATATTTTATTGCTTCTCATCACTGATCCCACTAGATTAAGAGTATAAAATAAACATGGTATTGAGAGTATAAAAATAAATATTCAAGGAAAAGGCTACAATTGCATCTAGGAAAGAACGTAGAAGAAAAATCAAGCTGTGATTAATAAAACTGTTTCAGAACTTCCCTTGGTGACCAGTTAGATACAGAAAAAGTCCAGAAGCAACATGGAAACGAAATACTCGAGCTACTGGTTAAGTCTGGGGAGTAGAGGAAATGTGTGAAATGGCAATCTCCTTAGCTACAAGGAGAACGATAAGGAGCAGAAGTAGTACAATCTTCTGTTTCCTTGGTCAGCTTCGACCTAGCTAGCAAAAAAGGTTCAGTCATTTTCCACCTCTTACATACAAGTCCCAATCAAGGGAATACAGGGAGACTATCCTTGGGCACGAATGTTGAGATGTGAAATTCGGAGAAAACATCAAGTTGCTCGGCAGTTAGTATCAGCAAGTACTGGACAAACAAGCACAGTTACATTCTGGGCCAGCACTAGTTCTCTCCTCTGTTTTGGAAGAATGTTGGGTATAAAAAGTATATTTTAACTTGCAACTGTATCAGTTTCCTGGTTTTACTTAGCCCTCCATTGTGTTGTTCTGGGTTTGTTTTTGTTTTTTTTATTTCCTAAAGAGTTTGACTCAGTCACAAAGCCTTTAATCAAGCATATCTAATCACTTGTTGGCTGCAATACACCAGCCTCCCTCTAGCTTGATATTGGGTTAAAATATGGGGCTGACACATATTGCATAATTAGTGCTTGATAGTAATGAGCAGACATCAGTAATTGACAGAAGTAAATATGGCTGACATTTGTTTTGTTTAGCAAATGTTATTGTATTAAATTAGTCTTTTTTTCTAATGTGCCTGTCTCAAATTTGAGTTGATTGGATTTCCATGCCAAAATGGCTTTGACATCTGATGATAGGACAGGGTTGTACACTGCTTTAAAGGACAATGGCTACACCATTCTAATGAAATATTTTGGAATAGCAGTTTTTCTCCTTGAGGTTAAACTTCAGTAATTTAGGAGCACAGTACTTTTAAGCAACCTGTGTATCTATGTGTGCACTTGTGTATAAATCTCAATGAACCATAATAAACTCCACACAGTGCTGTAACCACACCTAAACAGGAAACCACATAATCAGCACTCCACAAGTTTCTGTCACTCCACCCCGATTGCCACCAAGGGTAGCCATTATTGTCTTGTTAGTTTCTTCTATTATCTGAACTTGATGTAATTGGACATAGTACGTGTCCAGGGGATGGGGGTGTTTATTTCACTCCTACTTTTGTTTATGTAGTTATAGGGTCATTTATCTTCTTTCATGATATTCAAGTTTTGCCTATATTTTAATTAAATTTGTATCTTTTTCTAATTGATTTGGAGCTGCCTATGTATTCTGAATATGTTATATATACACACATATATTTCAACAATTATATTTTCCTACTTATGGGTTGATTTTTTTCTCATCTTAATATTTCATTTGTAGAACTTGTTATTAATATTGTCCCCTTTATCATCTATTTTATTTTATAATTAGTACTCATTTTTCCTTTTACAAAAATCTTTCCTATTTAGAGGACATAAATTTACTCATGTTTTCCTTTAAAAGTTGCTGTTTTGTACAAATGTGCTTTACACAATTGATGTATATATGGATGTGATAAGAGTTGTATGAGCTCCTAATAAAATTATTTTTAAAAGTTACTGTTTGACATTTTGTTGTTATTTGGATATATGTAAATAGATAAATATAAAACTGTAATTTATAGAGAGCTATCATTTATGTGGAAATAATTTTTGTACTTGATAGCATGCAGGGATACATTTCTTTCTATATAGATATATATTTTTTCCAATTGGAAGACTTTATCTTCTCCCACAACAGCAATAGAAAAGAAGGAAATGTCTCCCCTGTCCCATCCTCCCAATCATTGCTGTGCATTGGCCTATTGATTGCCGAAGTCTTTGTCAATACATTTTGGGAACTAGGTCTTCCATTTAAATCGGTTGTGATTGTCTTCACTGTGTTCAAAGTAGAATTCCCACACATCTCTCTAGGATGAGCTGGGTAGAGGTGTTGGGTAAGTGAATTATAGGCAAAAACCATTCATTTTTTTAGAAATAGAAAGCAAAGCAAACTAGACAATAACCTGCATTAAAAAAGGTGTATGTGGTAGTGACATAATCTTTTGTCAATTTGAGACTTAAGAGTGAAGGGGTGGAGTTAAGCCTGTCAATCAGGTCACAGCTTGATACGCTAAGGAGATAAATAGCTGGCTGGAGGTGGGACACATGTGGACTCTGCAAGACATGCTTGCTGACAAGACACGTGGAGCTACACTAGAGCCCTGGAGCTGAAGGAGCCATGTGGAGACCCCTGCCAGTGCTGAGATGTTTCCACTGCCACTGGATCCACAAGACTTGCCAACCACCAGCCTATGCTCTTCCTGCATTCGGCATCATTGCATGTATTTTGTGAGTCTGAAGAGGTCTTTATAGAATGGTATCAGATATATGGGCTAATATTGGACTTATGGACTTGATCTTGACTGGGCTGGAATGTTGTCTCAGTATTCAATTGCTCTTGTATATAAAACTCTTTCTTAAAACACACGAGTCTCCCTGGATTTGTTTCTCTAGACTACCCAGACTAACACAGTATGCATCAATATTGCTTTTCCATAGGTCACTCTAAACTCAGTGGTTTTTAAACATTTATTAAATTTTACTATGTGTATAATATTTGGGGGAGGATTCTGGTTCTAGCTAGTCATTATGCTTTGCTATTGCTTTCTGAGGAGGACTAACTTCAGGAGGAGGTGGAAACCCTATATAACCAACCAAATACACTCACGGATACACAGGCAAGTCCAATGTTTTGCTACTGGTGTTCCTGTTGATACACAGATGGCTTTTTCTGAAAAAATCATTTTAAAATGTCACTGCAGTCAGCAGATGGCTACAGCTAGACCACCCTCAGAGTGCCTTCAAAAGAAGTTCCAATGAGCACTGAGCTTTCAGAGGGCATCTGCTGGGCAGGGAAAGTCAAGGTAAAGAACTTACTTCAGAAAGTGTCCCCAAAATCTTGATAGATTTTCTCAAAAGACATGAGATGGTCATAGGAGCTTAGTAGGAAGAACTATTTTTAAGAGAATTGAAAGATACATTGGTGAGAAAAAAATTTAAAAGACCAGGAAAATTGTGTCTAGACATTACATTGCTGTGATTTTTTCCCATCACAGCAAGGCACTACTCATTCTTCAAGCATAGCAAGGGCTGTCCAATGAGACTATCACTAGGAAACCTTATTGCGTCCACTCCACACCCTTCATCTTGTCCTTCAGACTTCCTTTTGTTGCTCAAATTCAGAAGACAATGAAGAGAGACACAATTTGAGACATTTGAGGGTACCAAAATGGGTATTTTGATATGATGAAAATCCAAGAGTGTAGATTTTTTTGGGGGGGGTAGGGGGGTAATAGAAAACATTGTTTTCAGAAGTGTCTAGATCTAGGAGGAAGAAATATTGAGAAACAATAACTTAATGTTTTGAAATTTTTATTTAATAAAGGTATCTGATTGTGTAGTCATATTTTTGACATTTTTATATGTTAGGGGATAGGAATGATGTTTTCTAAATTAGTTCAGAATTGAAAAATGTGGATTTTATATCAGAAGAAGATGCATATTTGTGTGGTTTCCCTTGAACAAATCCTGACGTGTGGAAAGTAATCCAGGTATTACACGACAGCACTCACCTAGTGGGAGGGGGGAGGGGGCTAGTTGCCCTATCTTTTACATCGAGCATTTGTTCCTTTGGTTCCTGATCTCCTCCTTTTCTACTCACACAAGTGTGGTCTGGAGACTGTGGGACTCCAAGCTCTCAGGTGAACTTGGTACAAATTTCTGCTGTATACGAAATCAGCAGCATTATCAGATTAAAAAAACAAAACAAAACACTAAATCCAATCTGGCAGGATTGGGAGTGGAACAGAAAAATAAAGATTTAGAGAGCGTTTCATCAAACATTAACATGATTTATTTAAGATGCACTTGTTTCAACACTACGTCAAATTACAAAGAGTAGGTGCGATACTCTTGCTGTACTCTTTCCAACTACCTTTTCTATGTGTCTTCCTATGCTCTTCCGATTACATTTTGACAGATAATTCTCTCTCGACTTTTAATACGCTCTGTTCCGTATTTGAATATATGTCTCTTTTGCCCAAATTGACAGCGGACACGAGGACCACATGGTGCCTCTGCAATCCCTTGCTTCTAATTCCCTCATCACCAGCCAAAGAAAAACAAACTCAAGAGTGTTTTCAACATTCCAGATGTGCTAACCCCCTTAGAAGACCTGGTGGGGGGGGTGTATTAAAAGGTGGGCTGCTCACTGAAAGCTCAGGCGTTATTGCCACCAGTTACTCTGTAGGAGATAGATAAGGCTTTCTGCTTCTGTAAAGATTTACAGCTTCAGAAACTCCCAGTGGCCTTGTCCTGTAGTAGGGTCACAAAGGGTCACAATTGACTATGGCAGAGAGTGAGTACCATCCATTCCCAAGTGCTGTTTGATGCTCGTTTCCTCTCCACCTCACCACATCAAGTGCTACCAGATAGTCCTAGGATATAAGGCACTTTTATCAAAGGAAGTAAGACCTGCTAAGACCGTCGCTTTATTCCCACCCCTGCCCCAAGGGACACTGTTCTTCCACCATACTGTGTGCTCTCCACTTTGCCTATCAAGCGAGTCTGCCAAGCTGAACCTGAGGCCTGCTGTCTAGGCCCTCTTCCTGAAGCCACACTTTCAACCTCAAGTACACGGACAGGTGACTAGCTTTCCACGGGATACACGGAATTACTGATGCTATTAGTAATTTGTCAGTCACTTGTGTTCCCACCGCTCATGCTTGCTCTCATTAATTAAATCTTCCAATACCAACCGCTTTCAGATTTAGAACTGAGCTCATGTACTTCCTTCAACTTTCGTTTCTATCTTATCGAATACTGAGCTGATCTCATCACAGGGATCATTTTTTTAAATAAAGAAAAGAGGTTTCTTCAATTTTTCGGCAACCTGGACCCAGGAACTTTCATTGTATTTTATTTTCTCCCTGTCTGCACCCACTTTGCTGAGACCCCCATCACAGCTACACCACGGTCCAGCCATGGCACCACGTTTCTACCATCGGCACAGAGTAGGTATCAGAGTGAATGAAACAGATTTTGCTTTTATCCTCTCTCCTGATGTCTACAGTTCTCTTTTCTTCTTAATCTCAGGTTCAAGAGTCAGTAGAGGGCTACCAATTTTTGAATTGCAAAATACACCGAATCTTAATTCTTCCCAATTAAAACTTCCATTTTCTACAGACACGTTTTAAGCTTCTTGCAGGAAAGTGTCCTTATTGAGCAAAGCCAGACAGCTGAAAAAGAAAAGTCTTCTCTCTACCATGCATGGCTTTAATGTAAACTTATATTTAGGAAGTGAAACCAATAGTAATAAAATTTTGTTACAAATTTCGTAAGTATTTCTTAATACTTAGAAAGCAAGTGACTCTACGTTACCCAGGGGGAATGTTTAAATCCTAGTGATGGAAAAAAAGAATGGCCATTGTTTGATGCAAGACAACCTTAATGTAATGATGACTGCTAGCAGTAGTACTGAATTTAATTTAAAGCCATTGTTATGCTTCAGGCACCAGAAAAAGTTCTCTATAGATATTATTTTCTTGTGAACAAACCCTTCACTTTCCAGGAAAGGAAATACTGGCTCAGAAAGATTAAGTAATTTTCCCAAGAACATATCTAAATATCTAGCAAGTCTCAGAATCCAATTTTGAAACCTGGTTTTTCTGACTCACAAGACTATGTTCTCAGTATTTTTACTATTTCTATATGGAAGAAAGAAAAAACAAGAATCTGGAAGGACTCATCTAATTTACAAATTAAAGTTTAAAAAAAGAGGAGAGAGTTTGGGAGAAATTGCATCAGATATATAACATTTGCATGTCCTCAAATAATTCAATATTCTCAAATATCATTGTCACCATTCTATTCAATCTAGTAAAATAGGTTTTCTCACTATCTTGATGGAACAATCCAGAAAACTTATGCAAATTACTTCCAGAAGTCTAAAAAGATTCTAAATTGATGATAGATTTGTCATTTGGACCAATTAATTTGAACTCAACCACCACCCTGAAGAAATGGAACAAAAGGAAAGCAAAATAAAAAGGTAGGAGCCATAGTAGACACAAATGCCAGAGCCTTCCCCTGAGCGATACAGTGACCACATGTATCTATTAACCGAACGATTGGCATTTCTAATACATGCAGAGGGAAAAGTCTAATGATCTACTACAAACAAAATAAACAACGTTTAAAACTTTTTCTGAAGCCCAGTTAAACCCCTACATATGGGGATCCACTCAACAGCAACTGGGAAATTGGTGGGGCCATAGCTTGGACAAGACTTTATGGGTGACTGTAACAAGAAGTCAAATTGCATGGAAGAGAACGGATGCCATTGGAGCATGGCAATTGAGTGGATCAATGGAACAGGTGTTCCGAAAGAATCTGGGAAGATTTCAAGATCACTTGCTGGGATGTTTTAAGGAATGTAAATATGCAGAAATAAAGGAGAGAAGGTTCTACTAAGAGTTTATGGGTTTCACTTGTGGACTATTCCATTTAAACAGCTGATTAAACACCGTGGAAGGGGTGTCATTGACAAATGAGAACCAATCTTGGGAAGAGAATTCAAGGCTAAAGAAGGAAATTTAAGGACGACAGTTGAGAAATTAACTGTAAACCATAACAAGTCCTGTGACGTGAGAAGACAGTCAAGAGTTGTGCCAACTAATATTAATATAATGTGAGACAAAGAAGTTATTAAGATTTCTGGTAGCCACTGGGGTCACTATTAGACAAAATCACAGGTAGTAGCCCCAAGGACCCAATATAGGGCCTCTGAGGATGCAAATGTTCACAGATAGAAAAGGCCTCATCTTGCTTCCTAAGAGAAGCTAGGGAGTTTAAAGTTCTGATCATTTGCCTAAACAGCTATGTCAGAGCTCAGAGGAAATACATGAAATTGATTTTTATGGTATATCTTATGTAAGCTACTACATTAAACATGAGAAAGTTTACATTCCTTCTTATTTGCACTAAGCACTTGATATTTGGTGTTTAATTTATAATCCATTCAGATTTGTCACATTTCATGTACCCAGTAGGTACTTGTGACTAATGGCTACCCTATTGGACTGCGTAAATCGAAGAAGAAATCTTTGGCGACTTAGGGGCACCAGACGATCCAGAAGAGAGAGAAAACAAATTGAAAGTTGAAAAGTTGCTTGTAATATGACAGACACCACAGTCAAGAAAAACGTTTCTACTAGAAGTTTTAAAAAATCTATCAAAGAATTTATGCACAAAACAAGCAATAGAATTTCCAGAGATGACATTGTTTTAAGAGCTCAACAACAAAAAAAAATCAGAATTCTTTTAGGAATTCTTTTAAGACTCTCGGGCCTAGTGAATGAAGTCTAGCATGGCTTATACTGCTGAACCTGAACAGGTTTAGAAATTGCAGCTCAGAATAATGGACAAAAGGTTTATTATTATTATTGATCACATCTATCAACAAATCATAGTCCAGCCTACCTCATCGTTCCATAAATTGAAATTCTTAACCTCTTAACCTAAGTTCCATTATTCTTAAAATGAGGGCACTAAGTCCCCCCGCATGATTTTTATAGATACTCAATGCAAAACAATTGGCATCTGAAAAAGTATTAAATGATTATGATTATTAACAATTTCATTATGCATCTTTAGAAAGGGGTAATAGTGTATTTAGTTGGGAATCCCATTTACCTACCACAGTGTTAAGTAGGAGACACCACTACCACACACGTGCACTGAGTGGATTGCTGAATCATCTGGACCCTTTGTGTGGTTTCCAAGGCTGTACACGATTATGTGAGTAGATAGTCTCATCTTTCTCCCGTGGAATGACTGGTGGGTTTGACCCACCGCACTAGTAGTTAGCAGTTCAATGCTTATTGGACAGAGCCAGCAGGGATCCTTAGTGTTAGAGATAGACTGAGATAGACCTTTAAATCAACAATCGTTTTTTCTTCATGCATTCTACTTCCTATAGGAGAACTACCAAGTTGTAAATAAACAGTACGACCTGGAGGTTGCAAATCACTTGATTCCCCAAGTGAATTTGGAAGAAAGAAGACTATGGAGTTCCGTGCTCAGTTTTATACCTAATCATAGAAGAAAATCAACTAGCACAGTCAGATTAACCAAACCAAGCTACTCTTGACTTAGCAGTCCATTTCCTGAGCAGTCTACCTTCCATCCTCTCTTGAAACAATCTCTCACTTTGACTGTACGCTTGCCATTACATCTGCACATCTAAGACGCAAAGTGTTCTGAGTTCTCAGAACATGAATTAGACGGAATGTGAAATGAGGTGCTTTCTGCAGTTGTGTGCCATCAATTAGATTCAGATTCTCTCAGACAGAGCAGCACTCCCCACAGGTCTGCCTGGTCTGCACTTCTGACCGGAACAGGCCCCCAGATCGATTCCCACACAGCAACTGGTGGCTCAATACCACTTACTGTGGAAATAATTTTGGTAAGATACCTTAATTTTAAATAACAGGCAGAATTATTGTTTTTTTATCAGTATGCTTTCAGGTGATAGATTATTTGTTCTGAGTTTGACAACGAATCTGAAGGTCCTTCAAAGGGTTCATCGAAAATCCCTTATCTTTCATTTCCTTTTGTCAATAAACTTGCGGAAGCACCCTTATATGTACAAGTATTGGTTAATATACAATTCTGACCCAAACTTTTATCACTGCCATTGACCCCAACCTCATTCACGTGTCCAATGTTTGGAATGTGTTTATTGAATTTGTACCGCTAAACTGAACCTATTTTGTTGATCTTGGAGAAGTTATGCTCTCCAAAAACCCTTTCCTGATCCTGCAGCCTTCAGTGAATTCTATAGCATTTGTTCTTTTATTAAACTACTGGCCATAACCAACCTTGTTCTAGGTTTTAGGTACTTAACTGCAAAGTTACTAATACACTGATGGGCCATGTCTTCCAAGGTGTACACAAGCGAACAAATACATAACTCCTCATGTAAAAATGCAAGGGAGAAAATGAAAGTGATATGAGTTAGAGAAGGTCCTCCAGATGATAAAAGGAGATTGAATTTAATTTGAAGTACAATCGGAAGCCATTTGATATATTTTAGTAGGAGAGTTGTTTATATGGAGCCTGTAGAAACTTGCTCTACCTTTCCCAGGAGTAGTGACTATCAGCTGTAAAGATGAACAGGGAGCCCAGCCATGAGGATTGTACAGTGAAAACAGTGGAGGTGGTAAGTGCACTGAATTTAGTATATACTGATATATAGCTATTTGACATCATTCTAATTCATCCCTGTTATGTGAAAAGCTATTCAATAAATAAATATATTCCCATGATGATGGAAAAATATGGAATAGCCAAAAAAAATCAACATTTGTAAATATTAAAATATATCACTAGAACAGTAAAATGGAACTATATTAAGAAGAGCAATAATTTGAAAAAAGCAAGTTTATATAAAATATAATTTTAAAACATTCCCTTTATTGATTTTTTTTTACTCATTTTCCGGAACAATGTTTTCAGACTTTCAAAGACATATGGTTTTCTTACACTCAAGCTTAATAACAAATAACAGCAATGAAAAAAGTTTGAGGTCAAAACTTGCCTGGAAGTTTCTAGAGACAGTGCTAACACCTCAACCTTCATGAGTGCATCCCTGAATGTAGTGTGCAAATTAACGTGGTTCCATAGGAGTTTCTCTAATTAGAAACTAGATAATGAATGGCAAGTGTGGTCTGTCAAACACTGTATGTCATTAGAATATTAGTTATTGCAGTGCATTAGCGAGCTTTTGTACTAAAAGTCATGCTACCAAAACAGCAGCAAATTAATCACAAAAGAGCTGTTAGTCTGATAATAACACACTTTCTCAGAAGCACTTGATGAGAAAAGTTAACTAATTGGGCTAGTGCTCATCCAAAACATAAAAGTTTGTAAACAACAATTGTCTTCGAAAAGGTAAAAATTTTAAAATGGGATATTGTGGCTACAGTCTGTCGTGGAGGAAATGCTCACTCTTGCGAAGTCAGCTTTCCTAATGTTTCGGTGGTAGGAGTCCTGGTGGCATAGCGGTGACGGTTTGGGCTGCTAATTGTAAGGAGAGTCGTCAGAAACCAGCAGCCCCTCTGCAGGGGAAAGACTAGACTTCTGCTTCCATAGAAAGTTAGTCTCAGAAACCCAGGAGGACAGTCCTACTCTGCCCTGTGAGATCACCACGAGGCAGAATCAACCCAATGGCAGTGAGTTTGGACTGTCGCCGTGTGGAAGGTTTGGGGCACATATGCATATTTCCTCAAATTCCTCTCCCCACTTTCTCTTCACCACAGCCAATTTACCCATATCTGCACTAAGTGATCTCCCTTCTGTGTAATGTTCATGTGTGTTATTGTCCTTGAGATACGCACAGCAATGCAGTCAGAAAAATCGGTATTTTACATGTACCATTTAATTACATCGTTACATGTTTTATAAGTTATACTAAACTATGGTTTGGTTTTCAGCAGACTTGAGGGGGTATTTTTGATTTAAGGTTTGAAGATTATCTCGGGGTAAGGCTAATTCATCTACTTGAACTAATGTTCATACCACTGTAGTGTCCTGTGCGCGCTTGATTGGTTTCTGAACACATTCTGATTTCCTTTGCCATATTTTCTTTCTTTTCTTTCTATCCTTTATCGACCATACCCGTTGCACAACTCTTGTGGCTGCTGACTCTTCCGAACGTTTTAACAAGATGTATTTTGTATATGGTATCAGTAATTCCTTACTTCCTTTGACATCTCACACAGGTTGGGTAGGAGGAGGCTTGTGAGGAACAATCAGCATGTTTGTTTTGAACATAATCATTTTGACATATCTGAGACAAGTAAGTGGAGATAAATAGGAGATAGTTGTTAAAAATAGAGGTTAGTTCTTTGGATGTAATATCGACATGTGATACTTCCATATTTAAAGTCATGGACATAAATCAGATCAACAAGGAATATTAGGAGGCAGGAAAAAACTTGTAAAAGGAAGTAGAGAAGTAGCCAGTGTTTGGGGAGGAAAACTAGGGAAATTAAATATTCCAGAAGTCAAGGGAAAATAGTTTCAAGAGGGGAGGGGTGTTCAATTGCACAAACCATAGCTCAAACAATAAGTAGATAAGTAGTCATTTGATTTGGTAAAGTGTAGACACGAACTCTGACAGTAGCATGTTTTGCAATACTTATCTGTCCTTGGATTTATCTGTAAGCTTTATATTTAAATTCATGTTGATATTATGCAGATATCCCCCAAAGCCACTGCCATCGAGGAAACTGACACATAGTGACCATACAGTGTTTTCAAGGCTGTAATCATATATAGGGGCACAGAGCCTCATCTTTCTCCCACAGAGTGACTGGTGGGTTTGAACTACTGGGCTTGTGGTTAGCACTCCAAAGCTTATCCAGCATTATCTTTCCTTTCCTAGATACCTAAAAATTCTTCATTTGCTAGAGATCACAGTGAATTCTTTGTGTCTGTAGTAATACACCTGGTTGTAACTCAAAATATATAGCTTTTTCATTTATTTTCAGATTAAAAATTAAAACACAACCATACGAAAAATGGCTTTCATAAAGTGAAAAGATCATTGGATCTAAAACCTGTATAAAACCCTAAAACACTTAAATATGGAAATTATGTATATCCTTATGACTGCAACTCCTACTGAAAACTACCATTGAAGACAGATCACTTAGCAACGTAGTAACAAGAAAAAATACGTTCTAATGTTAAATAACTTTTCAATATACCGAAGTGTGAACATCAAAGTATGTCTTTCTTGTGCACACAAAAAACTTTGTTGTCACGTCTGTGTTATATATAATCTACCAAGTAGATCATTCAAAATCCACCATAGTGTGAGAGAAAGATGCAACTTTCTACTCCTGTTAGGAGGTGCAGCCTCAGATCAACCCTGTCCGATAAGGTCATTTTGAGTCAGCTTCAACTCGATGGCAGCGTTTTTGTTTTTTTAATAATGGAAGTTGAGACACAGGGAAAACTGGATAATGGATAAGGAAGACTGATGAAAAACGGATGGAATTTTGGAATTGGCAAGGAATGTTAAATACACCACAGGCTCACAGAAAAATGAACAAGTGCAGCCATAATAGTGAGCCACAAGACGCTGAGTGAGGTTCTGCCTCGCGGACATTTGGCATGCTACCAGGAGGACCCGTGCCTGGAGAATGACCTTGTCCTTGGCAAAGTCAAAGGTCAGAAAGAACGCAGAAGGCCTTGATGCAGAAGAACGGACAGCAATGGACCAGAATAAGGAAAATTACCATTGTGAGGGTGACGGGGGCACAGGTTTTCTTTCCTTCTGCTTTGCCTCAGTAGCTAT
Organism: Tenrec ecaudatus; assembly: GCF_050624435.1. Lineage (NCBI taxonomy): Eukaryota > Metazoa > Chordata > Mammalia > Afrosoricida > Tenrecidae > Tenrec > Tenrec ecaudatus. The sequence continues at coordinate 99,005,070 of NC_134542.1, forward strand.
GCGTCAAACTCAATGGGCTGAGCAACAACACAATATCATCCCATACAATCTTTCCTGCCTCCTTCCCACTATTACACTTCTGGCTAAGCAAGCTAGACAATCCACTCTTTTAGAAATTCATTGGCATGCCATGTGTTTGGGCCTGGACATATTCCTTCTCTCCTCTGCCCCAGCTTTTTCTGAAAATCACCACAAATATTCTCCTCAAAACGGTCCCCTCAAAAATTTCCCATACCGGATATGGCCAAATTACATAACACTTTAAAAGTTCTTGGTTTGTTACCTACAACATGAAAGACATTTGTTAATGATACGTGAAGTTCTAAAATCAAATAGGACATTTTTTACATTCTTTCATATTAGTTGACAAAATCTATTCATGTTATAATTACTAAAAATCGGATACTACTAAATTATAAGCTTTTGATGATTAGTACCGTGCTTTTTTATCTCATTATACCCTCCAAAATCTCCACCATAGAGTAACTGTTGAAAAATATCTTTTAAGGTTATACGTTAAAACTCTTGTTTTATTTAAAGCTAGCCATTAACTTAGCTTTAAACTGATAGTGTACTTCTGGCTGATTATAGAATTTGAGGATGTTGAGTACGTCACACTTTGCTTGTGCCAGAAATGAGATTCCATCCACTGCTGCGGAGTTGATTCTCATAGTGATCCTCAAGGACAGAGAACTTCTTCCTGGGGTTTCTGAGACTAGATCTTTACAGGAGCAGTCTCCTTCTCTCTGCAAAAGCTGCCAGATGCAAACTGTTCACCGGGAATGAAGCAGCCCGACACTTAACATGCTACACTGCCAGGGCTCTTTAGAGATGGTATGTAGCAGAGTAGAGAGAGAGCGAGCGAGCTAAGAAATATTAAAGATGAGAGTTAATCTTTATTATCTATGAACTCCTGCCTTCCCCATGCCCGACTTTATTACCCCTGGACTTCAGAAATATACAGATCATGTATCTATTCCTTCTAATAGCCAAACACCATCTAGTTTCCTCACCGCTCTTTTTTATTGCACCCACATCTTCAGTGATTTCTTCATGAGGGTGAGCCTGAATCAGGGCCATATCCTGAAAACTAATTTATTTAGAGTCAGACTAAATTAAGTACAAGCCTCAAATCTATTCATATATCTATGGTTTATATAGGTCTCCGGTTCACCTTGGAGACACCCTTGTCATTTTATGTTAGAGAATATTATCAATCATCTCCCTGAGGCATCACGTCCATCGAGGCCATACTGACTCATAGCCACCCTACAGGACAGGGTAGAACTGTGTGTGGGAGTCTCGGAGACCACAAACCTTCACAGGAGCAGAAAGCCTCATCCTGCCCCTGAGCAGTTGCTGGTTTCAAACTGCTGACCTTGCGGTTAGAAGGCCAATGTGTAAACACTACGCATTGATAGCGTAGCTTCTGAGGTCTCGAAGGCTTGTCTTAAAACAAGCAGCCGTCCAACTGAGGTGATGATACCACACTCCCTTGGGCAGAAGGAAGTCGCCAGAGGCTCAATCCAGGTATATTTCCTTTTCACTCCCCCCAACTGAAACAACTTTAGAATGGGTCAAAAGGAGATCAGAAAAACCACATGGAAAAAGCACTCACTCCAGGGACTGTAAAGAGTAAAATCCAAAGCCAAAATCCAAAGGAGGGAGTGGAATCCAAGCTTAACTTACAAACACACAGCTTAAATTACTTTGCAGAAGGCTGTGGACAACAGTGGGCTCCCCAAATCCATTTGCAGGGTTGACACATGACGGTGCAACCCCTCTGTGAATCCGCTCTGGCCACCATCCCGGGAGGCGAAGTACCCTTGCTACCAGGCAGAGACCAGTATATGTTAATTATGGCAGACGCAATATCTCATTTATCATTTGATCTACCTTTTGACTTATTGTAAAGTTGTTTCAGTTTTTAAAAATGAAGGAGAAATAAACATGGATTAAGCCTCTGGTGAATTCCTTCTACCCATGGCCCACAATAGCCTGGCTATTGTGCAGAATGCATTGGAAAGTGGATTTTTGAAGATATCGTTAGGTTAAAATTCAGTACCTTTTCATATAACCTTCTTTATGATCCACTTTAAACTAATTTTCAAAATTTTAATTTCTTTTCTATTGAGATTTTTATCTGTTTTACTTTGTTATTGGTATTAGATTTTTGTTTTGTTTTAATGTTTTCCTGTGGATGAAATTCAGAAGTAAATCCAAAGAGACCATTTCTGGATTAGTGGTTCCCTAAAGGTATATCGGGGGGTTTGGAGGGAAATGAGAGCTAACAGGTAATGCAAGATGGAAGAAAATAGTCTAAAGTGGATTGTGGTGATGACTATAGGACAGCGGTCCTCAACCTGTGGGTCACGACCCTTTGGAGGTCAAACGACCCTTTTACAGGAGTCACCTGATTCATAACAGTAGCAAAATTACAGTTATGAAGTAGCAACAAAAATAATTTTATGGTTGTGGGGTCACCACAACATGAGGAACTGTATTAGAGGATCACAGCATTAAGAAGTGAAAACCACTGGTATAGGTTATCTTGATGTGCTTGAACTATTAAATTGTATGATATGTGAATTATATCCCAAAAAATATGTTTAAAAAAATCAAGGAAAAATCTCATACCTATTTTTCAAGGTAAGTTTTAAAATTTAATTTTATTATATCTTAGTTTTTAGACTTACAAATACACTGTGAAGAAAGTCTAAGGAGTCACCATAGGCTCACACACTCTTCTCTCTATACAGAGTTCCTCTTAATAGTAACATATTGCATTAATGAGATATATTTGTTGTAATTAATTAACCAATATTAATGCATTATTGCTAATCAAAGTCTATAGTTTACATTGAATATATATTATATCCTTCTATGCATATTGACAAATACTGCAGGTCATGTATTCAAAATTATTGTATCGTGTATAATAAGAGGTTAATTTTAACTACTTTTCAATCAGTTGTAAAGTAAATGAACAAAAGTTTAACCTACTGTGAACTGAAATCTACAACACTTTTCAGTACATTTTTAAAGTAAAATTTTATAACATTCCTCTTGAAATACAAAAAAGTATGATTCTGGTATCCAAAGTTCATTAACTGTATTAAATTATTTTTAAGTGCATATGCAAACAAAACCAAATTCACTGCCATTGAGTCAATGCTGATTCATAGCAACCCTACATGAGTAACTAGGTAAAATATTTGCTAAGTACATTGGAATATCAAAATAATCTTAAAAAGTAGTCTTAAAATAGTGAAAAATTAAATTGTGTGGGCTGTGAGAGATACATATTTATTCAGAGCACTTCAGAGACATGGCTATGTCTCGGAGATGGAATTTGACTGGGGGACTCTCTCAAAAGTGCCATGCTTAAATAACCACAGCAGGACCAGTCTCGGGAAGGACAGAGACCTATGGCTAACAAAGTATTCTTTCTGCAGAAAAGTATTTCCCTAGCCATTGACGATGCTACCCTCCTCCTTTCTTCATTCTGAATTCTCAGTGTTAAATGAATCCTCCGGATTATGGCTGAAAATCTACCACCATTCCACACTGAATACACCAGATCTTCCTGCATCTCAGAAACTAAACTCTACCTAACCCGATCAGTACTTGAATGGGAGAGATTCCACTGGGTGAAAGAGAATCTGGCTAAAAGACTGAAAGTACTCAAATTCTTTAACTTCTCCTATGAGCAAAGATTTTTAAATAAATTTCTCTAACAGCTGGAAAATAGGATGTATAAATTTTAAGAGAAATAGAATGGAGATGGGAGGAGCATTGTAGTGTCTATACTTTCAGGTATCCAAGCTGTGGGGCAGAGTGGCGGCTCCAGAAGAGATCACTGAGAGGCAGCAAAGAGGAGGAATTACCAAGCAGAAAGTTGTTTTTCAATCCAGATTCCTATCAGGGTAGTCATTCTTGTTCATGTGTATGGACTGCATATGTTTATTCATGTGATGTTCTTTTACAATAAGATGAAATGAAGCAATGACATATCAACCAAAATTATCTGAATTCTACAGTTACTATAGCTGCAGAGGTTCAGAACCATAATATTGAAGGCAGATTTAAATAATGCTTTTTACTGCGAGGAAATGTAACAAATTGAAAAGCTAATCAGAATATCAAAACGAATATATATTAGCAAGGTCTCCATACACACTTAGACTAAAAAAATTGTATTGAATACCAAGCCCTAATCTCTATTTTTCTTTGATAATTTTAATAGTCAACAAGTAGCTGGTACAATATTGACAATTGAAGAGGTCTTAAAATGGAGTGGGTTAGAAGGCCTAAATAATTTCCTCCTAAATTGACCATGTCAAAAAATTTTATATGTGTCTTTCAATAGGAGACAATAAAAGAAAAGAAAATTGTTCCTACTTATCAATGTTGTGACCATTTTTAATAACATATATACCCCCACAAAAAAGGATGTTGTGGGGGCCATCATTTCTCCCATCGAAGAACATAATAAAAATAATATTAGGGAAGAAAGGAGGATATAATATCTTAGGTTTTTATTAAAATGCTTTCAAAAATCTACAGTCAGATTTATTTTAGGTATTTGTCTCTGAGATTAGTAATATTTTTATGTTTTCTGCACATAAGCAGCAAACAAAGACATTCCATAAAAGTAAGAATTCAATATAAAAGGCAAATTCATGTATGTGTATGATTCAGTCTCATATCTAAGGTTTATTGTTTGGATAAAATCTCAAAGAAGGCAAATTATATTATTACATAAATAATAAAAATATACCTCTAATTTATGTCTTTTCCCAGAAGCAACGTTCAGTGAAGTCAGCTGTAAGTTTCTTTTAAGCTTAGTTTTGATTATGAAATAAAACTGTGCCTTCATTTTGCCTTAAATTTTAATTTAGAATGAGAGGGGGGATTCAGATATTATTCTAGAGAGAAGTTTTATACATTTTAAAATTCTCCTTTTTTGAGGTTATTCAACAAGTTACACATGTGAGAACTTTTTAGTGATTTCTTATGATAATATTAATGCAATGTTATCGTACATAGCTTCACACTGCAATTCAGATGATATTTCTAATTGGTAAAGAATGCTTTTATCTCTATTATTGTCTACATCTCAAATAGTGCATATTTTTTCTAAAATAAACCAGTACTGTCTGCTTGATCTAAAGTCTCATGAGTGTGTGTGTGTGTGTGTGTGTGTTCATGTGGTGTTTTTTCTCTAGATTTTTAAAAGCACTTTAAAACTGAAACTATTCTCTGTTATATTTTATTATAACATCTTAGCAAATGATCCGTGTATCATTAAGAATGCTCAGTAAAGGACTTCAGAACTTGACAGTTGTGAATATGAAAACAATATTTTCTACACCAAAGGAGAAAAACTGATGTCAGTCACAGGTGAAAGCAACATCCTGTAGAAATGTTTTCACTGAAACAGGATAATCTGCCGATTATTTTCCAGTTTAAATTTAATGGACAATAAAAAGGTTAAAACCGACTTACCTTTTCTGAGCGATTAACTTGTTAGAGAACCTGCCATCAACTTCTAACTACTAATGACTCTTTCACCCCAAACGGAAAACAGTCAAGTCACGTGTCAGAAGAGGCCGCCTAATTTCTGTAAGGGAGGGAAAAAAAACAAGGGTGGGGGTGAGCACACAAACTTTTAAATAAAACCACTTCCTGGGTAGATCCAGCTAACCGCACACATCACAATCACTCAATTTGAAGAAGCCGCCTTGTATAGTCAACAATATCATTATTTTATCATGTGATTATGGACTTTTACACACAATACATTTATGCAGGTTTTATTAATTCTGATTGAATGGGGTGGGGGTGGAATGTGTAGTTATACAATTAGCCGGGGGAGGAGTCAGCTGCAAAACATTGAGCACTTCCCCTTTTTCTACCTCTTGCAATTACTTAAAACGTAAGTTTCTACTCTCCCCGGTCAGCTTGAACGTGCTCGGTACACTGACTGGGAAACTGAGACACTACCTGAAACATACAGAGCTGCCTTCGGACTCCCTAAGTGGCCCCGGAAAGGCTTCTCCAGCCAATAAGTAGTGACGTCATGGACAGGTTGCAGTTGAGCTTCACCGAACACTGTCCGGAGCTTGGATACTATCTAAGCCTCCTGGGGCTCAGGCGCAGGCTTTGTTCTGGCTGCGAGTCTCACCCAGATGTCCCCTCTACGTAGGGCCTCGGTCGGCTGCCTAAGCAGTGCTAACATTACTGAAGAGCTTTTGCTCCAGCTGCTTAACTTGTTGTGTGGTCTGGCACAGAAAAATGAAAAGAAAAATAAAATAATCTCGAAGACATATTTAGAATGTTCATCAATCACGATCGGATGGGCAACTTTATTGACCCATAGAGTTCAAGGAACATTTTTAGGATTTATAGTTTCATTGACTTTCAATGTAATCCAGTAGTCCACTTTCTTCAGAAAATACCTTTCAAAGTTAATCTGTCAAATTATCAAGTTTCATTCCAAAATAGACCTTTCCTTGTTTTAGGGCCCTGAAGATTTGAACTCAATGTTGCCAAACCAAAGCTCACTGCTATCTAGTCAGTTCCAATTCATAGCGACCTCTAGGACAGATAGAACTGACCTCGTGGGTTCCCAGCACTGTAACTCTTTACAGAAGTAAGAAGCTTCGCTTTTTTTCCTTCCGAGGGGCCGGTGGATTTGAACCGAATGCAGAACCCACTAATCCACCAGAGCTCCTACTTTCAAGCTAAGCATAAGGTATTAAAATACAGACACTAGCACTGAGACCTTGACTAAGCATTCTGAGATTTAGTTTGTTTACCTAGATAAATTTTACAAGCCAAAAAAAAAAAAAGAATCTATCTCAAGGAATATGAAAAGCAAATCGATTAAAAATGTTGTAAATCATGAAGAACTGTATCATACATTATACATTACAATTTGCCATGAGCTTGAAAAGGTGGATTCCTCCTTAGAAGCATCCAACAAATTCAGTATATCCTACTCAATTTCTCCCTTTTAGCCTTTATAAATCCAAGTTATGCTTTGAAGTCAAAGACCAGGAAGTAAATTAGACTTTAGATTTTCTATTTTCATAAATGCTAATAAATGATACCTGGGATAGCAAATTTATAAAGCATTGGTATATTCATTTAGGTACTAAACTAATGTGACCAATTAAAAAAACAGTATCACATTTAGTTTTTAATCCCTTACTACTAGATAGTGAATGCCGAGGAAAGCACATTTCATGAAATTTTGATTGACACTCAGGTTCGATCCCAAGAGGAGATGTGCTTAAAGATTAAGTTGCTAGTACTTTGGCACCTCTTGCTAGACACTTTCCAGTAGCTAATATTATTGAATGCTTTCTATGAGCTAAGTACCATACCATGTAGCTGACATTTGTGATTTCATTTACTCCTCACAACCAACAACCTTGTGGATTAGCTGACATGTTTATGCTATCTCTATATATAGGAAACTGAGGTCAACTAGTTACCCAAATTAGTAAAGACTGCAGCCTGGGACTCCAACCTCAGAGTCTTTGTTCTAAATTGCTATAGAACCTTCTAAGCACTTGTCGCCCGACTCTTCGTGAACAACACTGAAGAAAGGTTGAGGTTTGGGAACTCCATTTTTCCTCTCGCACAGTGTAGGGCCACAGTCTCCACTGACTGAGACATTAGCAGCGAGGCATTACATCTGGGAATTAGGCTAAGATCACCACCACCACCACCCCAATTGAAATTCAAATAGAAATAGAAGAGTAAATGGGAAAATGTGGTTCTCTGTTCATAGGAAAGAGCATTAACGTTGGAAAGCTGTCAATCTGGAACAATTAATCTACAAATAGAACACATAAAATCCCAGCTACAATTGCAGCTGGATTTTCTGAGAAACGCCAACTAGCTCTTTCCAGACTTTCCATAGAAAAACAAAGGATAGAAAAATGGCATCTCTATTTTCAAACAGCAAAGCAAAGATTGAGAATCTGCCCCATCAGAGGCTGACACAGTCCAAGAACACAGTGATAGAAATGTTTCTGCGCTGGCCCGGGAGCAGCTCAGAAAAATATTGTATTTGTTTGAGAACTTGATGTCTGACAAAGATGGCATCATAAGGTAAACAAGAAGGAACAGATGGTTTAGTAGATGGTGCTGGCAGGAGGCACTCACTAAACAGAGCAAACTAGAGCTGGGCCCCCACATGAGACCACATGCGATGGTGGACCCCAGATGGATTGAAAACCTACATTTGAAAGGTAGCACAATGGTGCTGACACAATGAACAGCTGGCAGCCTCAGAACACTCTAAAACAATGCCCCGAGTTTCAAACGCAAAAGAGCAAAACAATATGCATTTAATACAAAGTTATTAAGGATTCAGTAAATCATAGAGCCCAATAGGAAACAGTTACAGACAAATAGATGGTTTATAGAAGCCACCTTGAAAATAATACTGCAATCAGAAAACAAACAAATAAGATGACTGAGAAGTTAATGAAAGGGAAAACTCAGAGCTCAACTTGTACATGAAGAGGCTTGCAAGCTTACTAGTAACCACAGTAAACATGCGTTAAATCAGCTCCCAATGAAATGTCAAAAGTCTGGATGAGAACTTAAGGAGAGAAGAACTCTTACCCACTGCTGGTTGTAAACTGAAGCCATTCTGAGAAGCAGTCTGGCAATATAGAGTACGACAAAACAGATCAAACACTGGCTTCTAGCAACCACACTGTGATTTGAGCATACCCGGTCCAGATAAATTCCTAATACAAAGTTGTTTTCCTTCTGTATTAGTCTGGGTACTTTAGAGAAACAAATCCACAGAAACTCATGTATAAGAGAGAGTTTTATATAAAGGTTAAGTGCGCATCAAGAAAACATGCCAACCCAGTGCTGCCCAAGCCCACAAGTCCAACAGTAACCCCTATGCCTGACACCAATCCACAAAGCCCTCCTTTATCTCACCAAACACACACAACGATGCCGACTGCAGGAGGAAAGCCGAATCAGTGAGTGTGTAAGCATCTCAGCGCTGGCAGGGGTCTCCACACGGCTACCACCACCCAGGGCTGCATTGGGGTAGATCCATGTGGCTTCTCCTCAGGGATGTCTTGCAGGAAGTGAGCCTTGCTAGCTGAAGCAGGGAACTGGCTAAGGCAGCTGCACCCTGGTCTGACCATCAGAAAGCAAGAGACCCGAGAACTCAAAAGGCGAGGCTCACCAAGCCATTTATCTCTCTGCTCTTCAATTAACCCCACGTGCGTTTATCAGCCAGGTTGGCCCAATAAATTAACTACCTCACCTTCCTTTGTTATTCGTTAGGTTTCATGATTTGGAGCTTGGTTCTTATACCACAGGTAATGTGTTTGAATGTATATTTAGAGAGGGTGGGAACAAAGGTTAAATAAAGACGTTCAAATGAGATGTGAATTGGGCATTGAAGAGCATTAGAAAGGGTAAGAAAGACTGACAAGGGCTTGACAAGGGACAGATCCGCGTCCTCGTGGCTTGCATGATGGAGACTGCAAGTTTCCTCTAGAGTGGAGGCCCCGTTTGCTAGCAGTCGCTCCGCATGTGTAAACACTTTAGTCTGCGAGCAACAGGTATTGAGCACTTCGAATGTGCCAATCAATACACCACACCTTATTTGGTTGCCCAGGTACATATCATCTTCACATCACTTACTGTTCTTTTTGATTTGAGAATTTGTCACAGAAATGGTTTCAATGTATCGAGGGTCTTCCTCCTCTCAGCTGACCTTCTAGTTAACCAACCCTGAGAACCTTGAGGGAATGGCCCCACCTGCTCAATTTTGAACCGTGAGGGCAATCAGGGCTCGCCAATCATGTTTCTATGCAGCGTTCTTACTGTGCTTTCTCCAAGAAAGGGTCGCTGCTTCCTCGGACGATTGTTGTTAGGTGCTTATCAAGTTCATTCTGACTCATAGCGACCCGCTGCACAACAGGAAGACTGCCAAGCCCTGGGCCATCCTCACCATTCCTCTGTTTACCCTACTGCGGTAGCTGTGTCAATCCATCGCCTGCTGTTTTAATCCTCTGCTTTACCAAGCACTATGTCCTCCTCCTCCTGAAACTGGTCCCTCTCCTAATAATGGATCCCAAATACTCGAGATAAAGTTGCTATCTCTTTGTCTAAGGTGCATGCTGGATGTGCTTCTGAGATAGATTTGTTTGTTCATTTGGTATTTAGTGGTATGCTTAATATTCTTTATCAAAGCCATAATTCCAATCAATTCTTCTTCAGTCATCTTCACTCATGGTCTAGCTCTCATTTGCACAAGGACAATAAAAAATAGTTTGGCTAGGGCCAGGCACACCTTAGTTCTCAAACTGATACCTTTACTTTTTAAAAATTTTAAAGAGTTTTACCCCCACTTTATTGGGCTCATTCGGAATGTTACCTGATTTAAACTCAGGAAAGGTGTGCTTCAGGGCTGCGTTCTTTCAACTTACTTGTTAAATCTATATGCTGAGAATTTCATCAGAAAAGCTGGGTTATATGAAGAAAAGTGTGGCATCAGGATTTGAGAAGGCCTATTAACAACCTACAGGACGCAGATGACACAACCTTGCTTGCAGAAAGTGAGGAGCAATTGAAGCACTTGCTGATGAAGATCGAGGATTGAAGCCTTCACACTGTAAGGCACACGACCAAAATACTCACAACTAGACCCATAGGGAACTTTATAAATGGAGAAAAGGTTAAAATGTTCAAGGTTTTTGTATTTCTTTTTAATCCTTTTGTTAGGGGCTTGTACAATTCCTCCATCCATCCATTGTATGTCGAGCACATCTGTGCATTGGTTGCCCTCATCATTCTCAAAACGTTTGCTCTCTACTGGAGCCAAGGAGTTTCTCTTACTTGGATGCACAGTTAATGCTCATGGAAGCAGCAGGCGAGAGATCAAAAGATGTATTGCATTAGAGAAGTCTGCTGCACAAGGCCTCTTTAGAGTAGTGAAGAGCAAGGATGTTACTTTGAGGACTGAGGTGCACCTGACGTAAGCCATGGCTGCCTTCATTGCATTGTGTGGACAGGAATAGGGTAGTCAGGAGAAGAATTTGAATTGCAGTGCTGGAGAAGAATATTGAAGAATATTAAAAGAACCCACAGATCTGTATTAGAATAAGTAAGACCAGAATGGTCCTTAGAGGCAAAGATGGCAGGACTTAGTTTTACTCTGGCCATATTGTCAGGAAAGAACAGTCTCTGGAGAAGAAAATTCTAAACACTTTTCTCATGTTTGATAAAGTGGAGAGGCATCAGCAAAGCGGAAGGCCCTCAGTGAGGTGGATTGACAGGTGGCTGAATCAACGGACTGGGGCATAGAATCCATTGTGAGGATGGTGCCGGACTGTGCAGTTTGGGTCTGTTGTGTGTAGGGTCACTATGGGTTGGAGCTGCCTTCATGGTACCAAACAGCAGCACTCACTGCAGTGTCATTTTTAACACTTATTTAATTTTTTAACTGCTGCTTCCATGAGCAGTGATTGTGGATCCAAGTAAAATTAAATCTTTCCCAAATTCAAATGTCTGTCCATTTTTCATGATGGTGCTTATTGGCTCAGTTGTGAGGGCTTTTGATTTCTCAATGGCAACTGAAGGCAGTCATTGATCTTCATAGTAAAGGCTTCATGTCCTCCTCACTTTCAGCAATCTAGGTTGTGCATCTGCACGACAGGTTTATTAAAACGTTTTTGAAAATCCTTTTCATGGAGTCAGCTTCTCAGATCATCTGCTAATCAAAAAGATCAAATCAGAAATGCCCAACGGATCTGAGCCGTTCCTGATTTTAAACAAGCAGGATCCCCTTGTCTATTCAATCAAATAACCGGTCATTCTTTGGTTAAATATTCTGAAATCCCCATTCTTTGCAATGTTCTTCATCATTTGTTATGATCCACCTAGTCCAATGCATTTGCATAGGCCATGAAATACAGGCAAGCATCTCTCTGCTATTCTCTGCTTCCAGCCAAATTCCATCTGATATCAGCATTAACATCCCTGGCTTCACATCATCTTTAGACTCCAGTTTGAATTTCTGCCAATTTCCTGTCAAAGTACGGCTGCTGTTCTTTTTGAATTATCTTCAACCAAGTTTTCTAATATGCGGCATTATTGATATCATTTGATAGTTTCTGCATTCCATTGGATCATCTGTCTTGCAATGGACACAGATAGAGATCTCTTCCGTTTAGGGGGCCAAGGGCCTGTTTTTCAAATATCTAGGCTTACATGAGTGAAAATTTCAGCATTGCATTTGTCTACTAAAATATCTCAATTGGGAGTTATCTATTCCAGGAGGCTTGTTTTTAAAAGCAATTACCATATATACTTGAATATAAGCTGACCCGAGTATAAGCTGAGGTACCTAATTATTACCTGGGAAACCAGAAAAATTGATTGACTCGAGTATACGCCTAGGGTGGAAAATGCAGATGCTATTGGTGAGTTTTAATAATCAAAACAAATGAAAATAAAATTACTAAAAATTGAGACATCAGTGGGGTAATGTATTTAAATATTTATTTTAAATAAAAACATAAATAAAAGAACAACAAGTAATTTAACCAGTAAAGTAAACCAGCACAGTAAGTGGAAAATGGGTTCAACACAAACAATAAGGTATCAACAATGATACCTTAAGAGTACTATTCCCTGAGCTCAATCAGCAACCAAGCTAAAATGTAAAGAGTTAAAATCCTTCAAAACTGATTCATCATCATCATCCATATCCCAAAGCAGAGCTTCAGCTGGTGTGAGATCATCATAGACGCTGTCCTTGCTGGGGTACCACTGACCCGTGTATAAGGCGAACCCCAGTTTTGCAGCACATTTTGGCTTATACACAAGTATCTGTGGTAGTTTATTTTTTTAAAGTTTCACAACATGCAATTCACATATCATACATTTCACCAGTTAACATCATTTTCATAAGAGTTATGAAAACATCACCACTATCAGTTCCAAGACATTTCTTCTGCCTTGTATCCATTGCTGTTATCTCTACATTTCCAATCCACCTCCCCTGCTGTGTCCCTTTGAAACTATTTACCCTCACAGGTTCTTGATTGCACGTTGCCTCCTGATATGACTGAACATTGACCAGGTTTTTTTTTGGTACAGTGATTCAGTATCTTCTTCTCACCCTGTTTCTTTTTTCTTTTCTTCTTTTTAATGCTTACTGCATGATTTTGTCAATAGAATCCTTCACTATTTCAGTTTGAGGTTTGGATTTTCTTTTTAGTTCTTTCACCTTGAGAAATACTCTGTGTGTTCATCTATTTGGATTTTTAATTCCAGGTTATTTCATTAAAATTATTTTACTATTTGAATAGTCCTTTGACATACCCTATTAAACTCTTTAACTTCACCATCATGTTTTGTTTCCTTTTAACTTAAATTTAGTTTAAAAGCAAATGCCACAGTTTCTTATGACACTCATTTTGGTGTTTTCCCATGTATTTTTTAATGATACTTTGCTTTCTTCATATTTAGTGTCTTTGATCTGGCCTCATAACTTTCCGAAGGTTGGGACAATAGTCCTCAATGCATCAGCAATCATTGATAAGGAGAAATAAATGATATCAGTAAAATGGGATATGAAATATTGATAAGGTATACATTGAATGAGCAAGAGAAGTCTCAACAAAGAAACTTAAGTAAAAATTTAAATGTGGGGGTTATCTAGGGTGATCTCAGGGTAAGAATTTTGCAGACAGAGGGGATATAGAGTACAATTCTTAGGAATGAAAGTTGTGACTGACATCTTTGAAGCACTGCAGAGATATCAGTATGACTGTAGACGAGTAAGATGGGAAACATATGTCAGAGAAGAAAGAGGAAATGAGATCATTTGGGCTTCCCACCTTGTAAAATCTAAGTGAAAAGGGAAAATAGTGGGGTGATTTACCCCACATTTTAGCAAGGTCAACCTGTCATGGTAGAAAGACAGATTGTCACTTGACTACAGTGACGAAGAGCAGCTAGGAAGCTATTAACAACAATCCATGGGGATTCGCATTTATGCCAAGGTAGTGGCAGCAGGGATATTGGAGAAATGGTCAAATTCCATATGTATTTCGAAAGCGTGTCTAACAGGGTTTTCTCTAGCAGATAAGAATAAAACAATTTATAGTCTAAAGTGTTGTAAAATAAGGTTCCTGTTAACTGAATAGAAAGGCTTCGGAGGAGGTTGCTCGGTGAATTTAAGCATGTTGTTGGTGGCAGACATGTTAAAGGAGAGATGCTTCTTTCATAGGAGTCCTGATGGTGTAGTGGGTTACACATTGGGCTGCTAGCCACAGTTAGGGATTCGAAAACACAAGTTGCTCAGGTGGATAAAGATAAGGCTTTCGATCCTGTAAAGATTTACTAGTCTGTCCTGTATGGTCATTATCAGTCAGAATCAACTCAATGGCAGTAAGCTTGTGTTCACTGCCCCAGTACAATGATCAACTGTACAGTTGGATTGGAGTCTAGAGTTCAAGGGAAGAGTTTTATGTTAAATTATAAGTTTAGAATTGTCAACATAAGGATGGTATTGAATACCACAGGACTGAAAATCATATACTATAAGTGAGATTACAAATATAAAATCGGTCCTGAGGATCTAGTTAAAGATTGAAATACGACAGTGGTTCTCAATCTTCCTAATGTCACCAACCTTTAATACAATTCATGTTGTGGTGACCCCAACCATAAAATTATCTTCACTGCTACTTCATAACTGTCATGAATCAAAGTGGAAATATCTGATAGGTAGGAGGTATTTTCATTGTTACACATTGCACATAATTAAAGTACAGTGATTAATCACAAAAATAATATACAATTATATAATGTGAAATATTTATTTCTAATTACAAATAAATGAAATTTTATCTTGAAGCATGGTGTAGCATAGGTAATAGTCTTCACACTGGGTACTCCTCTATGGGCATATCTGTATGTGGGAGGACCTACCTGGAGACAATGTCTCAGTTTCTAAGACCATTGGAAATATGTGTTTTCAGATGGACTTAGGAGACCCCAATGAAAGAATTGGTCAACTCCCAAAGTGGTCATGACCCACAGGTTAAGAACTGCTGAAATAGGAGGACAAAAAATCAAGAGACTTAAAGGGGCAAGTTACGGTAAAAGGAGGCAATACTAGGTGAGTATGGTGTCTTGGAAACCAAATAATTTCCAAACCAAATAATTTCCAAAAGTAAGAGATTGATAAATTATCCAAGGTTGCTGATACTTCACGTGAAATAATGGCTAAAAATTAATTTTTAGATTTAGTCACATGAAGGTCATTGTTAACTTGAAAAGAGAAATCATGTGGAACATGGATGGGGAAAAGACTATTTTCATGGATTCAGAAAATGATAGAAGGAGAGAGATAGAATAAAGATATCAACACAGATAGATATCAACATCTCTTTTAGGGAGTTTCCAAAAGGTAGCAGAAACAGTCTGGCTCCTTGAGGAAAAAGTGAAGTCACATTAAATTTTTGTTTTGTTTTTGAGGGGAAAATAGTTATCTTGCGTGTGAATGTAAGGGTAAAAAAGGGTGGGTGGACAAAGGGGGTACCTGGGGAGCATGCTTTTGAGTAGAGGAGAGGGAACAATATCTACTGCACTGGTGGAGGTCAGTTTAGTAATTGTAACTGGAATGAAAAGAGAGTACACGGACAAGATGTTGGTAGCAAGATATTTGAAGTTGATGAAGATCCCACTACAATGATTTTATTAGAATTGTGATGAGGAAAATGAAGTAAAGGGGTTTGAAGTTTTCGTAGAGAGGATGAAATATGACATAGTTCAACCCTGTTCAGATTCTGGAGTGGAAGATAACCACCGCTCCACACTGCACATTGCGTAAGGAGCGTCTGAACCTCCTATTTCAAACTGTGATGTACATGAACTTGGGCAAAAAGCATTAGGCAAAGTCATTCGCAGTAACCTGAGAAACATTTCGGTGGAGCATGGAAGCTCCGGGGAATTCTTTATGATTTTAAGGACTGAAGATTGCTGGGGAGTTGGAAGGGATGAAGTGTAATGAGAATTTAATTTCCATCAAATTAATTAGTTTGGGGCTAGAGAAGACTTAGATTTCTTAAAAGAAAAATAAAGGTGACTTTTAAAAAAACCAAGAACGGGTAAATTGTATGCTTTGTAGGTGTGCAATGAAGTAGAAGAAGTAGTTGATGTAACACAGGAAAGGTTGTCCTTTTGGAACAATAATGCTGAGTACTTGAGAGAAGAGGTGTTAACCTGCTGTATCAATGTATATAAGGTACAAGGAACAGACAAATTCACAGCTAAACAGAAAAACCCCAAAGAATGTCTCGGTGAAGGCTGACCTAATGCGGATGAGGTTCTCAGCAGCTACATCTCCGATAAGGTGTTATTTGATATATATAAACAAAACTCCAAAAGAACCCACTACCATTGAGCCTATTCTGACAATAAAGACTTTATTGGACAGAGTAGAAAACTACTTAAGGGTTTCTGAGACTATACATCTTTTACACAACATTCTCATCTTTCTCCTGCATATCTGCTGTAGCTTTGAACTGCTGCCCTTTCAGTCAGCCATGAAAGGAATAAACACCATGCAACCAGGGCTCCTGACATTTGAGGGAAAACCTAAATAAAATAAAATAGAAGCCAAGGAAGCTTGGTGTCAAACTGGAGAGAAGTGCTTCTGTATGAGGAATGAGATCATGTGAAGAATAGCACAGACACGGGTGGTGGGACAGCAGAGAAAAACAGAAATAATATTGAGAATCGGATGCTACAGGAAGCACGTTGGGTTTTATTAATGTGCAAATTGTATTCTCACTCATTGCCATTAAGTCAAATCTGATTCATGGTGACACTACAGAGCAGTATGTTAGTTACATAATCTTGTGTCAACTTCAGGATATTAAAAGTGTGGAGTCTAGTATGTCAATCAGGTCGTAGCCTAATGACACCTCCTGGTGGGCGTGATCTTCTCATGAGGATACTGGGAACTTCTTCTTTCTTCCTGAGGGAGGGGCACTGTCTCTGCTTCACCTTCTAGTAGACAAGCCACATGGAGCCACACTGATGGCAGCCAGCACCCTGTAGATGCTTCTACTACCACTGGATCCAAAAACTTTTTCACCTACCGGCCTGTGATCTTCCTGCGAGGAATTTATGGACCAGTATCAGACATACGGTCTAATATCAGACTTATGGAACTGATCTTGACTGAGCTGGGATGCTTTCTTAATATACATATATTCTTTGATATAAAGCTCTTTCACATACATATATGAGTGTCTCTGGATTTGTTTCGCTAGTCAACCTGGACTAACCCGAGCAGGGTAGATCTCTCCCTGTGGGTTTCCAAGATTGTAACTCTTTACCAGAGTAGACAGGCCCATCCTTCCATTGAGAAGCACCTGGGGATTTTCAACTGCAGCCCGTGTAGGTTGCAGCCCAACTTGTAAGCACTACGCACCAGTTGGTGTGTTAGGTACTGAGAATTCATTGATCAAAATCTTCGTCTCCCTTCTGACTCCTTCACCACTACTAAAGCACTCTCATCATCTCTTGACTTTTTCTTTTAATCCGACATTTGCGTATTTTGTAACATAGATGAGAGTTTCCATTGTTTTATGAACGTAAATGTTCACAAGGAGAAGCCTCAAAGACTTGTCCCTGGCCTACCAATGTACTTTGGGTGTCACAAGGCTTTGAATTTCCATTCTGATCTCAGTTCCCAAGACCTCAGACTTTCCCTCCTGCTTCAGTCTCCATTTAGGGAATTCCTGCATCTAGCCTTCTCTCATGAGAGAAAGGGAAAGGAAAGCTTGCTCTTTACATTTGATTGCAATCCATGCCAGAGTGTCGTGTGCAAGATGCAATGGAAGGAGTTTCTATTCCTGTAACATTGCAGAGCTGATGTGGCTCTTCCACTGAGAACCGTGGAAATGCAATAAAGGGTTAATTTTTAAAAGTAAATATTTGCAGCTAATCTTCCAGGAAAGAAAGCAAAATCATTGAGATAAAGGATTAAAGAAGAAGTTTAAAACTAGAGGTGTACGCTTGCAGGTTGGGTCTACGGCACATGGTGGGGGCATGTAGATTTGGGGTCAGATTTTTTTATGCTCATTGAGGAAAATAATAAACGGCTTGATTCCTGCTTCAAGATGAGCCTTAGACGTGACAATGATTGCTACGAACGAGTAACTAAGAAGAAAACTTGTCTGCTACGCAAGCAAGAACACAATATAGGATGCAACCCCATCTCTCTCCCTGGGCCCCGTCCCTCCAGGTGTAGACATGCTGGTAACTCACTAGCTGCTTCTTCCAAATTCATGTCAGTAAAATTTCACTTTGCAGAAGTCATAACTGAGACTTTCTTTAGCACAATCCACCAGCTTCCATTCTTTGCGTTTCAGTAACATCTTTAAGTTGTTTTTTATAACTTTTTCTTTTTATCAATCAAGAAATGCTTCTGCTTTCTTTACGTTTTGGTCTCCTCCACTTTTATTTATTCCTATACTTTGGCAAACTTTTGAGATATATTCTACACTTCCCAATGTAGCCAGTCTAAAGGATTGCTACAAAATCATTAAAAAAAAAAAACCTTTATTAAACAAAAGATACCAAAAAGTGAAGATACTGTGTCTCAACATATCCTTCATCTTGGCCTATACTCTTCTGAAGATGCTGATTCCTTTCTCTAGATTTACATTACTTTAAAACTCACACACTTTTCTATTTACACCATGTCAAAACAGTAGCTTTGGCATTCCCATAGACATAAATTGAGTTACTTTAAAATCTTCTTTGAGGTTGGGGGACAGAAAAATTGTACCTAAGGGCAAAATCGGGGTGAATGGAGTAAGGTTTTACAACCACTATCTCACCAGAAAAGTCCTGCGATCCTCAAACAATGGACAAGTGCTTTCTTGTGCTCTGGGGAAAATGTCCTTGGAGTAACTTTCGCAGACTTTTCTCATCAATGAAGTTTCTTAAAACTTCTTTATAAAATGCTTCTATTATTATACTGTATCATTTGAGAAAATCTGTCAAGAGTCTTTCTTGAAAATCCTTTCAAATAACTTTCAAATAGTGCACAGTGAAAATTACCTAAAACTTTCCCTCAAAATTATTTTATATGTGTGTGATCCATCTTATGCACCTGTGTGTCCTATAAACTGAACAAGATATGTCTATTTATTTGGTAAATGAGGACTCACAAACTGGTTATGGAAAATACCCACAGCTGATCAGAATTTTTAAAAGATCATGTGATCACAAGTAAATGTTTACAACTAATAGAAGTATTTATCAAACTGTATGCTATATGGCCCATAAACAAAAATCAGTTAGGTTTCTATACACCAGCAATGAAAAATCTGAAAGAGAAATTAGGGAAACAATTCCATGAACAATAATATTTAAGATAATAAAATACATAAGAATAAATCTAGCTAGTGAAAATGGAAGATTTGTACAATGAGAACTCAAAATGACCGAAAGATTAAACAAGATGTAAATCAATGGAACGAACAGGTGCTCTGGTGGCACTGTGAGATAAGTACTTGTCTTCTAACCATAGAGTTGACAGTTCAAAAGCACCACTCCAGCCAGACTAAGGGAGGGAAAGGAGGTTGTACTACTGCTGCAGATTACAGTCTTGGGAAACCCTACACTGAATCTCTGTGACTCAGAATCAAATTGATGGCAGTAGGGATTTTGCTATTGTTGCTGTTTTGTTTTGCTTAATGTTGTTGTTTTTATTTCAATATATGGAAAGATAGTCACCTTTCATAGATTATAAGACTTAACATTGATAAGATATGAATCCTAACAAAAGCATTCAAGAGATCCAAAACATATTTAATAAAAATTTCAAAACCTTCTTTATAGAACTAGAGAAAAAGAGCCCCTAACTTTGTCTGGAATGGCAAGAGATCCTTCAGAGCTAAAACAATGCTAAAAGAGAAGAATAAAGTAGAAGTACTCAGTCTTCTTCATTTTAACATATACTACAAACCAAAGTTATCAAATCATTATGGTACTGGTATAACAATAGATACATAGACCATCAGCTTATAACTGAGAGCCCAAAAGTGAACCTTCATATTTATGGAAAACTGATTGTTGATAAATGTGTTAGACCAATTCAATGGTGAAAGAAGAACTCCTTAATAAATGTTGCTGAGACAACTGGATTTTCACATGAGGAAAAATTAAGTAGAACATTGCTTCCTCACACCATACAGAAAAACAAATTCAAAATTCCATAAGAATTTAAATGTGCAAAGTATAACAATAAAATTCTTAGAAAATCAAGGTCAACACTGTAAACCATGCTTTCAATAATGGACTATATCATATAAAAACAAAAGCGCAAAATGCAAAACAAATCAATGTAACCTCATAAAAATCAAGCCATTGGTTTATATAAAGACTTTACTAAATATTTTCAAATTTGACAAGGCAAACTAATGACTTGGAGAAGGAATAGCTATAGAAGTCTGATGCCTCACAAGAGTCTAATAACATATAGATAGATAGATAGATAGATAGATAGATAGATAGATAGATAGATAGATAGATATCTTAGACAAATTAACAACAAAAATATAAATAACCAAATCACCATCAGCTAGAGGCAAATCGAGATGATGCCAACAGTGAGATGTCATTGCACTCCCAATAGGTCACCTGAGATTAAAAGAACAAAAACAAAACACTGCTTTTAAAAACACCAAAATGAAACAAAACAGAAAATAACCAATGTTTCTGAGGATGTGGAAAACTGAACCCCTTAACCATCGTTGCATTTGGGAATGCAAAATGGCATAGCCATTTTAGAAAACATTTTAGTGGTTCCTGAAAATATTGAAAACAGAACTCCCACATTATATAGCAATTCCCGTCTGAGATACACTCTGAGAAGACTTGAAAGGAGAGATTTGAAAAGAGACGTGTAAATCAATGTCTTTTATTGTACTGACCACAGTAACTAAGTAATGGAAACAGTTGCGGGCAAGATGGCCACCAATTAGCACACATGGGAGGAACTCCACAGAGATCCGTGGAGAGGAGCCATGGAGAGGGGTATCTTACTCTTCCAGATGCCAAGATTCTCAGTATAAAAATAATTAGACACAAATTCCCAACTAGATTTCCAACACTTGCAAACAAATTTTCCCAGTCCAGGAGCTGGTTAGGGCACCTAAATGGCCGAGCTGCAGGGGCACAGCTCTATGGGACTAGTCTGGGCTGGATAGGAGGATAAATAGGTTTGACTCTGGGTTTAAGCCAAGAGCTCTCTGATCTGATACCTTCACTACCCTAACTCCCTAACAGCAGGGAAAGCACAGCAGACCTAACCTCCTGGGGGATAGCTCAATAAAACAGCCTGGAATCGGTGTAAACAGTGAATAGACTAATTCTCCACCCAATTCCAGGGGGATCTTGCTTCTTTGAGGCACAGCACCACATGGCCTTTCAACACACAAATAGTACTAAAGCAGAGTGTATCCACAGCCAGCCTCAGGCTTTTTTTTTTTAAACTTCTTTGGGCACAGATAATAGACATGTGCCATTAACAATGTATTAGCATAAAAATACAAGTAAAATCTACATCCTGGAAGAGGGGTGGGGAATGGGTGTGGAGCTTACAAAGCACAGGGATTTGAGGCATGAGACAAAGACTGAAAGTCTCAGGGCCCAGAAGCCACTTCCATTTCACATACTTGGCTATTCACCAGTTGCCCCATAACTCCAGTCCCTGGTCAGCACCTCAAGGTGCACAGATAAACAACGGGCCCTCTGAATAAGTTATTGCTTCAATCTTCCCTCCCAGACCACCTAGGTAGGTAGCAATTATAGAATCCACTCACCTACCCCCACATGGACATTCAAAAGATGAACCCCATAATCTCTGACCAGATACATAATTAACTTAAATCTTCAAAATACAGGAATTTCAGATATACAAAATAGCATAATCATTTCCCGATCCTTAATCACAACTCTACCCTGACATCCTAAAAGACCACAAGGTAGTAAAACAATCTACATACTCGGCCCTCTTCTGTCAATATAGTTAAGGATGGGGGGTGGGGGATTTGTTACTTTAATTTTTTTGCTTTCAATTTAAAATTTTTCCAATCCCTTAAAACATCCTCAATCCAGAAGTTAGCACCCACATCAGAGACAAAGCTCCTGGGCAAAGCTTACAGCCCAGACTATCATATATTAATAGCTCTTCTGTTTTTTACTCCAGTGTTATTCTATTTATATTTATACTATATTAATACTATTGGCTCTTGCCTTTCCTTCTTTAATTTTTATTATCTTTAAATTTAATATCTAAATTTTATTTCATAGACCCTTTTGTTGATCTTTCCCTTCTCTTTCCATTCTAACTTTAATTCTTCTCTCTCCTTCTTATCCTCATAAAACCAAAAGCTGACACGACTCTTGAATTTGTACTTTTTTTCTATCAAATATTAACAACAATTTCTCCATCATGGCAAAACAGGCATTTTTCAGGCTAATTCCCTTTAATTTAACTCACCAATGAACACTACCTGATACTTCCCCATTTTGCTTGCTTTTTCCTTTCTTTGTCCATCCTATTACTCTTCCTCTTCTGCCTTTTTATCTCTGTCCTAACAATTAATTGAATTCTTTACTCGAGATAGTTAATATAAAGTGTCTACCACCTCTACACTAAACCACCAGAGTTATATAATTTCACATAACCTCACCCCAATAGCACTATTAATAGATACAGCAAGATGTCAATGAAACAAAAAAGGCATCAGTTCATACACGATATAAAAACCAAGAGGACAGATATAATATCCAAATACCAACCACATGTAAATGAAATTCCTGAAATTTAACAGGTTGTGGAATTACCAGGAAATGAAGTTAAAAGAATGGTGGTTTCACTCATAATAAAAGATGAAGGAAGAATCTGAAAGGAAAAAATAAAGAAAAAAATCGAAAATCTAGAATGCATACCTTAGAGACATAAATACAAAGGTCAACACTACATTAGCAGAACAGAGAACAGAGAAAAGAACAGAGAAACAGAATTGAAGAGGTGGAAAAGAACAGAGAAACAGAACAGAGAAACAGAATTGAAGAGGTGGAAAACCAAATTAATGAACATAAAAACAAATCTACAGCCTCCAATCTAAAAGAAGAACACATTTTTTAAATGCAAAAGGGACCAAGGAAAGCTTGACAATAAAGTGGGCACAATCAAGAGAAACAGCCAATGTCTTATAGGGATTCCAGAACATGAAAGAAAGAAAGAAAGAAAGAAAGAAAGAAAGAAAGAAAGAAAGAAAGAAAGAAAGAAAGAAAGAAAGAAACACAGAGAATAGTCCAAGAATACCTGCAAGAAAACTTTGTTCAGTGCCTAAAGAATGAAAAGTTAATTTTTCAGGAAGCTGAAATGACCCCAACCAGGAGATATTCCCAAAGAAAACTCCCTAGAATATTGTCAAGGTATCTAACATCAACAGAAAGGAATAAATTCAAAGAGTAGCCAGAGAAAAATTATCAATTACATACAAAATGTGGGTAATTAGAAGAACCTCAGATTTCTAAGCAGAAACCTAGCAGAAAAGAAAACAATGTAGTGACATATACAGAGTCCTGAAGGGAAAAATAAAATTGTGAACTGAGAAATATCACTCAAATTTGAAGAAGTACTTAAAGTATTCCAAGACAAGGAGAAATTAAAAGAATTCTCAAAAATAATACCACCACTACAAAAAATACTCAATGAACTACTATGACTAAAA
This sequence comes from Tenrec ecaudatus, assembly GCF_050624435.1. Lineage (NCBI taxonomy): Eukaryota > Metazoa > Chordata > Mammalia > Afrosoricida > Tenrecidae > Tenrec > Tenrec ecaudatus. Next base: position 99,028,904 of record NC_134542.1, read on the forward strand.
ACCAACTATAGCAACAACACACAAGCCTCATAGCATCAAAAACAAACAAACCTCAAGCAACATACAAGAAAAGTCCTCACACACACAGAAAAAACACCCACAAAATAACATCCAAAGCAATGAAGGAACACGGGAAGAAGAAACCAAACATACCACATATACACCCTCACACACAACATGCACCAACATAAAGCAAAATGATGACAACAAGTACATACATTTCAATCATCTCACATGATATTAATGAACTAAATGCACTAATAACAAAGCAGAGAGTAGCAGAATGGTTAAGAAAACAAAAGCCACCAATGTGCTGCCTAACAGAAACACCCACATGAACATACTAAAAATCAGAGGCTGAACCAAATTGTACCGAACAAACAGCAACCCTCGCCCCCCAAAAAATGCAGGAGTAGCAATATTAATCTCCAAGAAAATAGACTGCAATGCAAACAACATAGCAAGCGACTAGGACAGATACTACATAATGATCAAGGAAACAAAATAGTCAAGAAGATATAACTATAATAAACATGTCTGCACTCTATGAAAGACACATCAATGAACTCTTTAAAAGATTGAAAAAGGATATAGACACCTCGACAATAATAACAGGAAACTTCAAGACACATCAAGAAAAAATAACTCCATAAAGACACAAAAAGCTTTACAACATAATCAATAAATCAATATATAAACCTCATAGATAGATAAAGTATGCACTAACAAAAACATAATATATATTCTTCTCCAACACACATGAAACATTCTCAAGAAAGAACAACATACTAGGCCCCAAAGCATGCCTCAACAAATCCAAAAACCTTGAGATTTATTAGTAGTTTTTAAGGATGGAATGGAGAGGGGAAAGAGGAGTTAAGGAATGGAAAACTCTCATTGTTTAAATGTGTGGCATAGCTGCTTGTTGTAATGCCTGTCGATAATTATACACCTGTCAAACCTTGAACTAGTAAAAACTGTGAGATTTATCTACAACAATTACAACAGAAAGAGTAGCTGTGAGGTTGCTATGTACAAACACCTCTTGGGATATGATTATATTCTATTTCCTACTCTATTGCATGATGCCTGGAATGTCAAAGATTCCAAAAACGTGCAAGTGGCCATCCAATTCATACCAAATGGCATCTGTTCACTTAGAACAACAGAGGACAAGGAGGAGTCAAGCAGATGAAGAAGATACGTAATGTGTGACTGATTCCCTCCATGAACTCCTGCATCCTTTGCCATTGTGTCTGAGCAGAAGTTTAATGCTTTTGGCCAGCACCTATGAAACTCTGACAGACTAAGTGGTTAACCTGTATGTAGGCAAAAGTCTCAGAATCCAAACATATCTTCATGCATCCAGACTTCCCAATTTTTACTTTTCTTCTATGCAAATTTCATTATTACAATCACTGGTCATTTGATGCTTTCTTTCTATTTAAACTCTGCATCACCTCCTCTCACCCTTTTCTTTATTGATCTGACCTGAACTTAGCATTGAGCTGAAATCTGAAGAAAAAAAAAACCAGCAGGTGGAACCCACCTGCCACTGTGGGAGAAAGACGGGGCTTTCTACTCTTTTTAACAGTTACAGGTTTACAAACTCACAGTGGCCATTGACCCTATCCTCTAGGGTCACTGTGAGTCAGTTTGGACTTGACAGTAGTGAGTTTTGAGTTTAGCCTTTAGAAACCCTTACCTTTTAAGGAAGGAGGGAGGGAGGGAGAGAGAGAGACTCCTAGTGGTTTAGTGGTTACCAATTATGGTGTTAACCAGTCACAAAGTCAGCAATTTGAAGCCACCAGCTACTCAGCAGGGGAAAGGCCATGAACAGTTGCAGTCTCCAAAATCTGCAGGGGCTGTCCTACTCTGTCCTACTGGGTCACAATGAGTCCAAATCCACTCTATGGTAGTGAATTTGGTTGATGTATCCCTAGTCATCCACATTTGTCTGTTAATCTCCAGGTCAGCAGTTTGAAACCACCAACTGCTTCTCGGGAGATGATGGGAATTTCTACTCCAGTAAAGAGTTACAGTCTCCAATAAACTATCTGGAGGAAAAAACAACGGGACCAATGGTTCTGGGGGGACATGGGAGAGGGGGAAAGGAAGTGGTGTTAACAAACCCGGGACAAGGGAACAACAGTGATCCAAAATCAGTGGCGAAGAGACTGTAAGAGTCCCCGTAGGGCTTGATCAAGGGCAATGTAACCGAGAGGAATTACTGAAATCTAAATGAAAGTAAAAGGAAATAGAGGAAAGAAGTAGGAGGCAAAGGACATTTATAGAGGTCTAAATACAGGCATGTACATATATAAATATATTTATATATGATGGGGAAATAGACCTATGTGCAACTACTTATAGGTTTAGTACTAAGGTAGCAGATGGATATTGGGTCTCCACTCAAGTACTCCCTCAATGCAAGAACACTGTGTTTGATTAAACTAATGATGCTCACCTTCCCAACACGATCACTGAAGATAAAGGGGGTGCATAAGCAAATCTGGTGAAGAAAGCTGATGGTGCCCAGCTATCAAAAGATATAGTATCTGGGGTCTTAAAAGCTTGAAGGTAAACAAGCAGCCATCTAGCTTAAAAACCACATGTAAGAAACACACCAGCCTGTGTGATCACAAGGTGTCAAAGGGATCAGGTATCAGGCATCAAGGAACAAAAAAAAAATCACATCATTGTGAATGAGGGACAGTATGGAGTGGGGACCCAAACCCATCTGTGGACAACTGGACATCCCCTTACAGAAGGGTCTTAGGGAGAAGATGAGCCAGTCAGGGTGCAGTGTAGCAATGATGAAACACACAACTTTCCTCCAGTTCTTAAATGCAATCCCCCTCCTCCTGCCACCATCATGATCCCAATTCTACCTTACAAATCTGGCTAGACCAGAGATGTACACTGGTACAGATAGGAACTGGAAACACAGGGAATCCAGGACAAATGAACCCTTCAGGACCAGTGGTGAGAGTGGCGATACTGGGAGGGTGGAGGGAAGGTGGGGTATAAAGGGGGAACCAATTACAAGGATCTGCATATAACCTCCTCCCTGGGGGATGGACAACAGAAAAGTGGGTGAAGGGAGACATTGGACAGTGTAAGACATGACAAAATAATAATAATTTATAAATTATCAAGGGTTCATGAGGGAGGGGGGAGCAGGGAGGAAGAAAGGGAAAATGAGGAGCTGATAACAAGGGCTCAGTAGAAAGCAAATGTTTTGAGAATGGTGATGGCAACAAATGTACAAATGTAGTTGACACAATGGATGTATGTGTGGATTGTGATAAGAGTTGTATGAGCCCCAGTAAAATGGCTTTTTTTAAAAAAGGAAAGTGCTGTGCAAATCTGATAGATAATGTTTTACTTACAAAAAAAATTAAAAATACAATAGTTACAGTTTCAGAAACCTGCAGAGGCCGTCTGCAAAGGCTGTAGGGTCACTATGAGTCAGAAGCAATTCTATGGCAGTGACCTTTTTTGTTTGTTTTGTGTTATGTATATTCATATATAAATATGAATCTGGCATCTATGCAGATTTTGGCACAAAATAAGTCAATGTATTTCATAGGTTTTATCTCTAAAGAACATCCTTCCTTCAGTTTATCATTGCCAATTTGAATTAGATCTGCATAATGTTAGATAATGCTGTTTGGGGCTTGAGTTGTTAGTTAATTTCCTTTTAAGTTGTAGGATATAAAATTGATTATAGCAACTTTGTGAACTATATTTTTCAAGGCTGCACCATTTCTTCCTTCTAAGGGATTTTCCTGTTTGATGTGCAGGGCCATTGAAGTTCTTCGTTCATTCCTGGAAAAATTAAAACCCCAAATCTAAGCCTGTTGAGCCTCTTGTCACACAAGTATTTGGAAGAACGATACTGAAGGGAAATAGAAAATGACACTCCCCACCCCCCTCATCTTTTGAAGCCAAAACGATCCACCCCCACTTCAATTCTACCAAAAGAGATTCCCAGCTCATTTTCCTTAGCAAGAGCTCTAAAGTGTAACGGACTCATCAAGTATCTCGTCCTCTGGGACAATGTCCCCTGAGTTCAAAGACATACACAGCTCTGCAAAACTGCTGTCTCGTCTCAGGGATAAGACCTTGGCTTTCATTCTACGTTTGATTCCAAGAAATCAGATCTGTTTCTATGTACTCTAGGACTACAACCAAATCAGGAAATTAGAAGAAGTAATCTATTTCTGCAGCCAGCTGGAGAAGGGGGCGCGGGGAACTTCCAGTTTAAAAAAAAAGCAGTGTTATAAAGATGATTTCCCTAGGTTATGTTTCTACTCTTAAAAGGATACTGAGTCTTAAAACTGAGAACATTTCTTTAATCTTTTATACAGTGACAAAAACCCACGAGGTTGCTCCATGGAAATGATATTGCTATCTTCTTATGGTTAACTCTTTGGAAGACTTGGCTGGTGAACTACATAATCAAGGATAACGTCTGTCCTTTGGCTTCTTTTTACCAAAATCTAATAAAAGCTCTTGTACCATAATGACCTGGAAGGTTTGTTTGTTTAAAATAAAATTTCAACATTCAATCGATGTACATTGAATCAGAATATCTGGGCACAGGGACAGAAAATCGTCATAAAAATATTCTAGGACATGATATTTTACTTTAGCAAATTGCAATCCATTCTATATGATAATGCCAAATACTGGAGCTTTAATACCTTGATTTTCTTGCACATTCAAAAACCATTCTACAGAATTTTGTGTAATAAACTATGCATTGATGATATTCAGAATATAGAATTACTAACCCTTTCAATTACCAATACCATTTGAATTCCTTTATAATCATTCAGTGATGGAAGTTGAGCAGATTGTTCTATATCTCCTAAAGAGATGGAATTTCTGGTAGCACACTGCACCACTAACTAGGCTAGGGGATCTATTTCTTAAAAATTCAGCAATCCAGTGACTCCAGCAGGTAATCAGCACCTGACAAATAATGGTTACTTTAATTTCATTTTTTATACTCAAAATATTTATAACCAGATTTTATAAGTAGTAAGAAGCTATGGAAAATATTACTTCAATTCATTTCAATATACATTTTTCTACTATGTCCTAGGTCTTAGAGCATTTCCATATTCAAGATGGGAACATAAAAGGTGATTCATATTTATTCTTCTATATGCTTTCAGATTAGTTTCAGTCACATGGGAAAGACAGTAACATAACAGTATTTCAACATGCCATCTGAAATTCAGAATGAAGTACTTGCTGGCTCAAGGATGATCATGATTTAGGCACCTATGACTCTTTTCCTGTTTGTCTCATGGTCTCAAGGTGACTGCTAATGTCCTGGCCTTCATCTATAAGTTTCATGCAAATCAGAAGACAGGTAAGGAAAACATTCCACTGAACAATTTGCCTTACATCCGACTGACAACTAAAGGCTAAAAAGGGGAGGAAACGTAAATGTGATCTTTTAATTTGGTACGTTTCAACAACAAAAAGAACATCCATATTCTATTAGTTAGAATACAGGGGAGGATATCATGAGATAAAGCACTCTTAGTGGTCCTCAAAATCAAAGTTTTAGTATAAGGCTTGTTAAGCAATATGATTGATGTTCTATTTTATTTTTCAGATGACAAAAGCTAGCAAGATGCGTATCTATATCTTCAACTATAAGTAAACACAAACACGTACACATATATCTATAGTCCAAGTAATCAAAGGGAGGTGGCATCCTGAGATTCAACTAGGTTCCTGTTTCAGACCTTTATCCTATGTGCTTATCATCTTCCATCAAAGAAAAATCAGCAATGTTTTATAACCAACCTGGATTAATAACTAGCTAATGATAGCTGGGTGGATCATAGCTTCTTTTATTATTCCAGTTAATTCAGGTAACTACTTCTGGAGATATTGGCAGATCTAGGACAAAATTACACAGTATTTTTTAAAAAGTGAGGATTCACATGAGGTTTGATTATTGGTCTTGCTCTGTCAGAGGACAGAAGAGTGACAGAACTGGAAGGTGTATGGAAACAGCTCAATGGACTAATGGACCACAGGCACATCAGTCTCCGTGACCCAGAAACCAGAATTAAACTAGGTGGTGCTTGGTTACTACTCTCCACAAGGAAAGAGATCACATAAGAAGGTCCTGAGTAGACACAAATAAATAGATTTGACAAGAATACTTGCATAAGTATATTTATCTTGTGGCAAATATACCAGTGAATGAGGTGGAGCATAGAGAGGGTAAAATGATGAATACTTCTTAGGGATAAGCAAACTCCTTGAGGGAACTAGTTGGTAGGCCAGGGGTCCAGGAGCATAGTTTCAAGGTTCACCAAGGTCTTGGCACAACTACCTCACAAAGACAATCTTCTACATCCTATTTGGCTGGACAATAACTAGTCTCTTAACAGTTTATGAGCAGCCATATAAGGTGCATGGTCTTTCCCATTCTGGAAGAAAGAACAACAATAACAAAAAACACACTGCCATAGAGTTGATGCTGACTCATAGTGACACTACTGGATGGTAGAAATGCCCCTGTGGGTTTCTGAGACTGTAACTCTTCACAGGAGTAGAAAGCCCGATCTTTCTCTTGTAGAACAGCAGGTGATTTCAAACTGTTTACCTTGCAGTTAACAGCCCAATGCATAACCACTACACCACCAGGGTTCTGACTAGACCCCATAACCTGAGGATTGTCTGAGTAATAATGACTGTCTGCAATGACTATATTGTCATTGCAGTGAATTATCAGCTCAGCAGGGAAACAGAGTTCTGTGTGAAGGATCAGAACAGGAAAAGGAGAGAGGATGGAGGCGTGGCTGACCTCTGCCTTGGGGCAATTGGCCTTGTGCTGATGTCTAGATGGACTTTCCTTGTCTTTTGTCAGATGTGGACCTGACATCATTTTAGCAGCTTGCATGCCAGTGAAGTCCTAGGGATGTGGGATGGAGCCTAGAGGAAGAAGGAAAAGTGGTGCTTAAACTATGGATTCTGGAAAAAATGGGGCTGAATGTTCAAATAATCTCATTTCTCTTTTACTGGTCAAGTGACATAAGGTATCTGAAAACGTAAGTAAATAAAATTCTAAAATTTGAATAGATTCCACTAGCACCAAAAATAATCCTAATATTGTTAAGGATTTTGCTTAACTACTGATTGCTGGAAATTTAGTGAGCTATAATCCACTATAGAAGTAATATATGATGGTGTTCTTCCCAATCAAATTGGAAACGTATTTAATGCGTTTACTATATTTGGGAAATTTGGTATTATTACAAAAGAAAATTATTAACTTTATTTTAAAATATATCATTCTTAATGAAAGTTCTTGCGTGATTTATAGCATCACTTTGCTTTATTAAATAACTGGAGAAAATTCCAATTAAAAGGGCTCTTTCAGTAATTTCAAAAGAGGAAGGTCAGATGTTCAAACCCATCAGCCAATCTGAGGGAGAAATATCAGGCTTTCCTCCAGGAACATTTACAGCTTTGGAAACTCTTATCAGGTCCCTCAGAGTTGTAATCGATTAAAAGGCAGTGGGTTTTTGGTTTTCATAGGTTCACATGACAATCAATTTTCATGCTCACATTCTTTATTGTAATGCTTTATAACTATATCTTCCATGATATACCTTTATTTGATTCAAAGTATACTAAATACCCTTTTCAAATTTCCATTTTCTCTGGTTACTTTGCATCTTGTATTAAGGTCTCGAAAACCTTTTACTATTTTACATTGGTAAAAATACAGTGTCTCTGTCAAGACCTGAAAGGATTGTGTGTGTAAATCAGCACGATAAAAATATGTCAAGCATATTTAATGAAATTTAAATGCAGGCTTTTTAAACTTTTGCCACTGCATATTGTTTGATTCATAACTGAAACTGGATACAAAGATAAAGAAAGCCTTGAAATGCATACCTTGGGGTCTTAACAAGGATTCAGCTCTTGATATAAATGACAAAGAGAAAAGGAAATCTGAGGAGCTCTCCTGGTGAAAGACTAAACTGTTGCCAGAGAGAATTATATATGCCACTGAGATGATGCTTGACCCTGGAGCAAAATAGTTGTGCTGTCATTTGACTCAGGATTATAAAATATTGCTCTCAAAGTAATCAAGGTGGGCGGGGCCATGCGTAACTGCCCAGTGTACCTTGTGTCGTGAAGTCGTCCGATAGGAATTGTCCAGGCGATAATCTGTTTTAACCATTGGAGACTTTTTCCCTGAGCACATTATAGCACCATAAGTTTTCGTTTTCCCCAATGTCTTTTCTGTTATAATAATGGCTTAAGGATTTAAATCCTGCGCTGTTATTGTGACTTCAAAGCCTTAAAACTGCAATTGAATGAGGCAGTTCATCTGTCATTATTCAAATATGAAGCAATTATGATGAAATAAAGATAAAATTCCATTGAGAAATACTTCAATCAATTTTCACTTAGATTTAACTAGAAACATAAAATGATGCTTAGAAGAGTAAGTTTAGGTAATAAAACAGAAGAATAAAAAAGAGTGAATTACTAATCTATAACTGAGTCATTCATGAAGGTTACAGGGCATATAAATAAAATATGCCATCAATAATATGCGAAAGTTTGGTGCACAACAAAAACAAAACACCCTTATTAAAAAAAATCACATTTTCTTAAATGGTCAAAACTGTGACTAATCTTTTATACTCCATGAGTCTATTTAAAAATGTATATATATATTTAATTCCGATACCAACCAGACAGTATCAAATGTAATGAATCTATGTGCCCTTGACATTAACTAATAAATACATTGTAAATGACAGATATATGTTTAAATAACAAGCAAATAAACTCTTTTTTCTGAAAGAACATTTTACATGCCCTTGTACCAAGTTGCTGCTGTCTTTCATTTTAATATTTGCCTCTTGTTGAAAAATATTAGTTTCAATCTCCTGCTGCTTTAAATTAATCAAATTGACCAAAAGGCCAATTAGATTGTTTAACTATATTCTTTAAGGAGCTAGAGGTATAAGAAAAGGAAGACAACTTTATGTCATAGGCGACTTTTTAGAATATGTTTCCATCCATTATTCATCCATAATTTTATTACAAACAATTATACATTAATCTTATTCATAAACACAGGATTCTACTGTTAGCTAATTTGTTTTTATTATTTTGATTAATGTACATAGTATCTAATGTAGATATGGCCTATTTAAAGTTTGCTCCTCAACTATTTGACACTTAGTCATTACCTTAATTATAAATACAAGACATGTGTCCAATAACATCTCAGAGAAGGGTGGTTCCTCTGAGTGCCTCCTGAGCTCCAGCTCTCTCTTCAATACTATGCGCTGCACAGCGGATGGGACGAAAACCAAGTTGTTCAAAACAGAAATAGGAATACAAGCAAATGAATTCTTCATTTTGCTCTGAGAGTAATTAGAATCCTGTCATGGGAGCCAGGAATGGCAACCATGAACAAGAATTCCTTTAGTAGCTGAGACTGGAAGGGTCGGTCTAATGGAACCAGGGGAAGAGACATGAGAACCGCCTTCTAGGCAATGCATGGGAAATGGCACAAAGCAAGAATAAAACATGTTTTGTTGTTGGTATGCTTCTTCTTCTTCTTCTTCTCTTTCTTCTTCTTTTCAGCAATGAGACAAATGTACTGGGATCTTAGTGGACTTATAAGCATTCAAAAGATTTGGTGTCTCCAAATGTGAGTACTGGTAGGCTTCTTTAGGACCATCTCACTGGTGCTATTTGCACTGGATGAGTTTCTTGTGATACAGGCTACAGCCTTTAATCTAACAGGGCTACAACTTGATCTTGCCAATGTACTAGCATTCATCCAAAATCAGGAGGTGTAATTACACTGATTACATCATAAAACTTCTTGGAGTCTCCTTCCGGAATCCCATTTAAGGCACCTTGCCTTTCTGCTTCCTTCTTCCTTTCCAGAGTTTTCATGGCTTCCTTCAAGGCCCACCCAAACTTCTCTTTCCTCTTTGATGACTCAAGATTAGAGATCAGTCTTGGAGTTCTGTTTTTAAACCTGTCTGATTTAAGGTAAGAGAAATCATTTTTACTACTTCTGGATGTGGATGGGACTTTAGTGCCATGGATACTGGAGGAGATGTAGAGGGGAGAAGGGCATTACCTCTGTTGGAATTTCCTTAAGGATAATTCCACTGGAGAGCCAGGAGACAGCGCTTTTTTGAGGTTTGAGTTTTGAGTGTTTTCCAGTAGAGGTGTGGGTCTCCATGAGAATTATAAGGGAGTCCATTTTCTTTCATGGGCCCTGAGGAGGCAAAGACCTGAGAGGGTGGTGGTTTTTATATTTTGGATTTTCTGATTAAGGAGCAGTTTGAAGGAACAAATAGGTGGTGAAAAAATGAGTCTGAAGAAGGTCTAAGAGTCAGTATGTATTCTTCTCCCAAATACCTGGAAATATTGAACTTTTTAAGTAGGAATACAATCAGAATGTTAACCTTTCCAAATATATTTTTACTGTAATATACAGTGACAGAGAAATGCACAAGAGGTTAATTTTCATTAAGTCAAGGGGGAAGAAAACCAACAAAAATGACTTTGAACTAATAATGGTAATTCCATTGAATGCTAATGGCAGAGATCTGAGAAACTGTGTGGGATGATACCAAGAGCATCCCACATGAAGAAAGCAAACCAATGCTCATTAAAAAGATGAGAAAGAAAGAAAAGATATAGTGGATGTCAGAAGAGACTGAAAATAATCTTTCATGTAGAGCATTAAAGCAAATGGAAGAAGTAATGCAGTAAAAGAATTGAACAGAAAGTTTCAAAGGAGAGCTCAAGTAGACAAATCTCAAAAAATCACTGCCACCCAGTAGGTTCTGACTTGTAGCAATGATCCAAGGCAGGGTACAATGTCACTGTGGATTTCCATGGTGGCAGATCTTTATGGGAGCAAAACTCCTCATCTTTCTTGAGCAAAATAGCTGGTGGTTCCAAACCGCTGACCTTGAGGCCCAACTCGAAACCCACTATGCCACCAAAGCACCTTTATAAAAGACAAAGTAAGATCTTGTAATAAAATAGGCAAAGACATGGAGGTAGAAAGCCAAAATAGAAGAACACATTAATCATATTTGATAATTGGCAATATCAGAGGAGTCTGTGAACAAAATATTGAGTGATACAGGAAGTATCAAATGACAATGGAAGGAATACACAGAGTCATTGTGTATTAAGAACGATTTAATACTTAGCCATTTCAAAAGGAAGCATATGATCAAGAACCAATGGTACTGAAATAATATGCCCAAACTGCAACAAGTCCCTGAAGCTATCACTCATCTGTCAATAAATTTGGAAGACACTTACCTGGAAGAGATCCATATTTGTGCCCACTCAAATGAAAAGTGACCCAACAGCATGCATCAATTTTCCCCCAAATCATGAATATCAAATGCAAGTAAAATTTTACTGATAGTAATTCAACAATGGCTGCAACAGTGCCAACAGGAGCTGCCAGAAATTCTACCATGCCTCAGAAGGGGATGAGAGACACCATTGTTATGTCAAATGCACCTTAGCTAAAAGTGGAGGAAAACAAAGGTATTCACTTGCGTTTTGTTGACTATGCAAAGGTAATTAATTGGATCAATCATAACAGATGATGAAAAACATTAGGAAGAATGGGAATTCCGGAACACCGTTTGTACTTATGCAGAGCCCACACATGGATTAAGAAGTAGTTTTACACACAGAACAACGGAATAGTGCATGGTTTAAAATCAGAAGATGTGTGTGTCAGTGTTGTATCCTTTCATCGTGTTTACTCAATCTGCATGTTGAGAAACTAATCCAAGGAGCTAAACTATATGAAAGTGAAAAAGACTTGACCCACTTGCTTACTTAAATCGACAACTGAAGCCTTCAATATGGTATATGTAGAATTAAGAAAATTTGGTTAAATCAATGTAGGAACTTGAGGAAAGGGGGCAATGGCAATGTTAAGAATCCCAAATCCTCACAGCTGGACCAGAAGATTACATTATGATACATATATAAAAGAGTGAAGTTGTCAAAGATTTCATTTTGCTTGGGCCTACAATCAATGCTCATGGAAGCAATAGTCAAGAAATCAAACACCATATGGCCTCGGTCCAATCTGCTACACAAGAACTCTCCAAAGTTTGGACAAGCAAAATGTCACTGGGAGGACTGAACTGCACCGGACCCACCATGGCATTTTCAGTTGCCTCATGTGTATGTGAATGCTGAACAGTCCATAAAGAAAACCAAGTAAACATGATGCATTTGAATTATGGTCTTATTAAAAAAATCTAAAAATGTCATGGACTTCCAGAAGAAGAAACAAATCTGTCTTGGAAGAATTACAACCTGAATTCTTGTCAAAAGGGCAGCTGGCAAGAATGCCCCTCGGGTGATTTTGGACATCACACTCAGAAAAGCGGAAAGTCATCCAAAAAGAGGAGGACCATTGAAGTCACTGTGCACCAACACAGTGGCTTCCATAGGTGGTTCAAAGATAGCAACAATTTTGAGGATACCACAGGACCAGACAGTATTTCACTTTGATGTGCACAGGGTTCCTCTGGGTGGGAACCTATTTGATGGGACCAAAGAGCAGCAAAAGCAAATAATGAGAAGGGAGGCAGGTGGGATAGTTAGGTTTCTATGCCAACACGGCTCCCATCGGAACACATGGGTGGAGTTTAGCCTGTCAATCTGATCAAAACTTGATTGGAGGGCTCTGAGATAAATGACTTTTGGAGGCTGGCCTTTCTCTCTTTCTCCCTGGAGTGGGACCACATATTCTCTCTCTGCGTTCACCTTCTTGTTGACAAGTCACTTGGAGCCACACTGAGACCTGAAAAAGCCCTGGAGGTGCTTTCACTGCCACTGGATCCATAAGACTTTGCATCCTCTGGCCTGTGATCTTCTTGCATTTTACATCATTGCATGTGCTGCCTGAGTCTGAAGAGATTTATAGATGAATATTTGACTTGTGGGCTAATATTGGCCTTATGGACTTGATCTGGACTAGGCTGTGATGTGTTCTTCATGTACAATTACTCTTGAATATAAAGCTCTTTACTATACACATATGACTGTCCCTGGATTTGTTTCTCTAGTCAACCCAGGGAAATGCAGTAACAAAAATAGTAAAGAACCCACAACAATAGCTTTTAAATTAAGAAAAGCTGTTTGATGAGATGTAAAAACTTAACCAAAGTGGGCAGTCAATTCATAACTACTTGTGCTGGGTAAGAGGGGCGCCCTAGTGCCATAGCAGCTAAGCATTGGTCTGTGATCTACGTGGTTGGCATTTCAAAATCACCATTACTAGCTCCTTGGGAGAGGGGCTGGGCTTTCTTATCCCGTAAACAGCTACAGTCTCAGAGAGTCACAGGGCTTGTTATGAGTCAGCATTGACTCTGGCAGTGAGTCTCTTTTGGATGGAAGAATGGAGGGGAAGGTCTTCAAGTGAGAGAGAGTGAAAGAGGAGCAGGACCAAGGCATATTTGGAAGAATTGGGAACGACTGAATTCAATTTTAAAATGTTGAAAATGACATGTCAGTGAGGTTCTCCTGCAAATCTCATTAGGAAGGTGTGTGATTGTCTCCCAGGGGAGTCCTGAAAACCCATTAGGTGGCAAAAATGCTTTAGGTGTTTGGAGTATACTGGTAAATTCCAAAAGGCATGTGGGATGGCAAGACTATCAAATCACATTGCCATTATTTGGCTTTCCTTAATAGTTTGTTCCAGATGAGGAGTATTACATTTATACCAATTTAGTTGAGAAATACAGGAAAAGGCTTGAAGCACTTGTTAAGGAAGATCAGTGACTGCAGACTTCTATAATTCTAACAAGGAAAGATCAGCAGTTTGCTAGAAAATAATCCCAACAATAAGCAATAACAATAACTTTTTCATCAAAAGAAAGATGCTTTTATTAGTGAAATCACACATATTAGAATTTAAGGTCTGGTCCTGGAACTGACTTGATCTTAATCCATTGACAAGTCCCTTAAATAATTTATTGTCTTTAAAACAATAATCACAACCTACCTTGGCAGGATTTTTGGAAGAATTGGTTAAAATAAAGTATGCATAAAGCCTAGAATACATTAGAGAACTAAAAAAAGGGGGGGGCTTAAGTTTCAAAATGGTTTACTCTCTTCTTACAATTAGCTCCTTTAAGTACTACATAGTAGATCTATGTTCCTTTCCATGTATGTTTAATGAATTTAACAAGTATTCTCTTAGCACCTATTGTATATAAGGAATGATGTTACATGTCATTAAGGAAACCCTAAAACTATAAAATATAGCACCTGTACTGAAAGAATTTATATGATAGGCAATAGCAGTCCTACAAAAGTGAAAGCACATAGCAACACAAGGTTATTTATGAAGGTGAAAGAAAAAGATGATAAAGGAAATGGTGGTCTGACCATAACATGACCTCGACACTACAGTTTACATTGCTAACCTCTTTCCTGAATGGGGACAGCATTTGGTGTGTGTATGTGTGTATATATATATATATTATTCTTTAAGTGATTGTTCATATGGAACAAAGTTTAAGAGCCATTTGTGTTAGTCTGGGTACTTTAGAGAAACAAATCCACAGAAATTCATGTAGAAGAGAGAGTTTTATATAAAGCTTAGGGGCGCATTAACAAAACATCCCACCCCAGTGCTGCCCAAGCCCACGAGTCCAACAGTAACCCCTATGTCCAACAAAATCCACAAAGTCCTCCTCCATCTCACAAAATACACACCATGATGCTGACTGCAGGAGAAAAGATGAATCAGTGAATGTGTAAGCATCTCAGTGCTGGCAGGGTTCTCCAAACACCTGCTCCAGCACCCAGGGCTGCACTGGGGTAGGTCTACGTGGCTTCTCCTCAGGGATTTCTTGCAGGAAGTGAGCCTTGCCAGATGAAGCAGGGTATTGGCTAAGGCAGGTGCACCCTGGTGAGACCATCAGAGAACAAGATACCCGAGAACTAGAAAGGTGAGGCTCACTGACCCATTGGTTGGCACAATAAAACTTAACTATCTCATACTATATTTGTCCCTTTATGATTGCCTAACCTTGTTTAGCATAATGTTCTTCATCCATGTCATGAGTTGTTTTGTGGTTTCATCATTGTTTTTTAGGAATGCATAGAATTCCATTGTGTTGTAGTTTCCTTATTCATCCTTATGATGGGGTTTGGGTCTGTTTCCAAATTCTTGATATTGTGAACTGTGCTTTCATGAACATGGGGGTGCAGATGTTTCTTATGTCTCATACAGCTGTAGGATCTATGCCCATCAGAGGTACTGCCAGATCATATGAAAGTTCTATTCCCAGTGGCTTCAAGTAATGCTTTTCACAGTGATGTATATGCTTATAGATCTACCAACAGCATATGAGAGTTCCAGTCTCCAGACAGCCTCCACACAAATGCTAGAGAATTTGTTACCTTAAAGTTTGTTGTTGTTGTTGTTTAACTGGGCTGTCGGTGTTTGTGTGCATAGCTCATCATTATTTTGATTTGCGTCTCTCAATTTTCCACACATTTTTACACATTTGGATGTCATTTTTGGTGGACTGTTTTATGTCCTTTGCTTCCTTTTAAATTAGATTTTTCTTTTTTTAAATTGCAGCACTGCAGATTTGTAGTGTGCTTTTGTAGATTAAGGAGATTAGGCCCTTGCTTGTTATGCCATTGCTAATGATTTTTCCCAATCTGTGAATACTCATTTTACTCTTTTGATGAGCATGTGCCTTATTTTTAATAGATTCAGCCAACCATCTACTTGTGTGTGCTTCCTTATTGTATCTGATAGTGTGTGGATGCCCTGCAATAGGGCCTTCACATTTGTCTCTTTTTACTCATTGATTATCTTTAGAGCACTGGAATTTACATTTAGGTCTCTGTTTCATCTTGAGTCTGTTTTTATATATGGGGTGGGGTAGGGATCCTGTTTCATTCACCTGCAGATGGAGATCCAATTTTACCAGCACCCTTTGTTGAAGAAATTGTCTCTTTCCCATTTAATGCTTTTTGACCCTTTGTTGAATATCAATTGTCTTAAGTTGGATGTACTTATTTATGGGTTTCTATCTTTTCTCATGACCCCTCCACCTATCACCATACCAGTATAAGACTGTTTTGACGGCTCTGGTTTCTAATAGGTTTTGAGTTTAGGTATAGTGAGAGACCTCCTATTTCATTCTTTTTCTTAAAGTGTTTTGTGTTTATCCCGGGCCTCTTTCCTCTCCACATAAAGTTAGTAATTATTTTTTCCATTTACTTAAAGAATAAAGTTGAGATCTAGATTGGAATTCTGTTACATTTATAGGTTGCTTTGAGTAGCATGGCCCTGTGGCAGTGGGTACGATTGAGAGTGTGGATACCCCCCTTTACCTTCACACAGTTATATTAAATTGACACAAAATCTAACCATCATACTATTCTGTATTCAGAAGAGTACAGTAGGTTATGCAGTAGGCTGCAAACAATTCTAACTGGCCCAGATTTCTCAGGAGAAAGATGAGAATTTTTGCTTCCTTAAAGATTTATATTCTCAAAAACCTAAAGGGACAGGTCTACTCTTTCCTATAAGATTACTATAAGCTAGATTCAAATTTATGGCATTGAGCTTTTTGTTTGTTTATTCTACACTGAAAAGCACATTTTCTCATGACATTTATTTTCGTCTTGTCTTCTTGTCGTTTTCATGATCTTTTGCTTTCTTCATATATGATGTTCATGATATCATCTCACAACTCACCTAGTGTACAGTACATCAAATTTCACTAAATCTCTTCCTTAGATGGTCTTTCAATTCAGGTAGGATACACTCAGGGCCATACTTTGGTTCTCATGAAATTGTTTAAATGTTCTTCGGCTTCAACTTGGGAGTGCATACGAATCAGGGATGCTATGTTTTGCAGTTGGCCCCTGGCTTTTTTCTAATGATACTGAGTTTGTCCATCTTTTTTTTCAAAGATGTATTTTTTATTCCTATGTATGCGTCTCACATACACAGTCATCGTTTATATTGTTAAAGAGGGTATTTACAATGAATACATGGTTTATGCTGTAAAAATTCTATCATCTGATCCTTGGAGTCATTTCTATCATCAGATCTATATTATCCAAGCAATGATCCTTCTCATTGTTTTCTTTAAAAAACTTTCACCAGTGTAAAACATGACAAAATAATAATAATTTATAAATTATCAAGGGTTCATGAGGGAGGGGAGAGGGAGGGAGGAGAAAAATGAGGAGCTGATATCAAGGGCTCAAGTAGAAAGCAAACGTTTTGAGAACGATGATGGCAACAAATGTATTAATGTGCTTGACACAATGGATGGATATATGGATTGTGATGAGTTGTATGAGGCCCAATAAAAGGATTAAAAAAACCTTTCACCTTAAAATTTTTTTAATGTTACATATCTTTTTAAGACTACATACTAAAGATGAACCAAAAAAAATGTTGGGTGAAAAATCATTAAGGTCTTGACTATCATACAGCTGAATGGAATGACAAGTCGTTTCCCAGAAGAGGTCTTAATCCCATTAAAAGTTTATTTGAAAATTGCTTAAGCAGTTATCAGGAAAGCACATTTCTTCCCAGAAGGAGGTCATGAATTCAAAAACCTCTCTCAGACCTGGATAGGCACACATTTCCCTTTATATACCTCTTTAATTATTAAACTCATTAATTTTTTCTTTATTTTTATGAAAAAAATTCATTTTCTAAGCTGATGATAGTAGTTCAAAGAACTAGATTGTCCTTTTTATTTTTCTGCTAATTAAACAACTTCAGATGAGTCATTAAGACTCATAAAACCACCTGTAAGATACCTCCTGGGTCCCCCAATAGCACACACATTTATTTGAAGTACATACTCTAGATATGTATTTGTGTATGTATAGATGTTTTTAAAGTATTTATACTGTTTCAACATTAAATGTATACATCAGTGACATTATCATAACGTTCACACAGTACACACATATGTAGGTTCAACATACTAAACATAAATATTAGAAACCACATGTGGGAAGGCGAAATCAAGGGGCAAGGTACCAGGAATGAGATTATCTCTGTTCTTTTATTGATACGTATACCTTGATAGTTCACATAGGCAAATTCTATTACATACCATAGCTCATCATCCCACTCTCACGCTGATTATATAAGGCAAAGTGAATTCCCAAAAATCAGGGATCAGATAGTCAAAGTTCTTCCTTTGCTGACTGCTTATTAAAGATCTAAGATTGTCACATGCTGGCAAAATATTAAAATACATGATAAATGTCAAAATATTCGATAAATAGGAAAGGTTATAATGGGGAAAATATTTGATAAATAGGAAAGGTTATAACTGTATGCAATATACGGGCATTATTTATTAAAGGTACTGAAAAGTACACACAATCAAAATGAACTTTCAGAACTTAATGAACACAGACTAATCTTGCACAATGAGAAGGATCAAGTCTTTGAGGGCTTGATCACCCTTTGAAACATATATATTTCATTTCTATTTTGTTCATTATGACATTTAAAATGTTTGTAGCGCTCAAGGAGTAAGTAGGAATTCATTTAAAGAAGAAAATCTGCTTTTATGGGAATTTTGGGCAGCAATGTTAATGGGAGGACTTCTGTCTTAAAAATAATACATGGAATATATCCTTTTTAAGATGATGCTGTCAGCTGGACATTGGGCCTCCACTCAAGTACACCCTCAATGCAAGAACACTTTATTCTAATACCCTGGCATTCCATGATGCTCACCTTCCCAACATGATCACTGAAGACAAAGTGGGTGCATAAGCAAATGTGGTGAAGAAAGCTGATGGTGCCCAGCTATCATATTTATAGGTTTAGTATTAAGGTTGCAGATGGACATTAGACCTCCACTCAAGTACTCACTCAATGCAAGAACACTTTGTTCTATTAAACTGTCATTCCATGATGCTCACCTTCCTGACATGATCCCCATCAGAAATACCAAAAAGAATTAGCAGCATGTAGAATAACCAATCTTTTTAGAATTCTGGAAACCAGGCAAAGGTTTAAAGCTACTAAGCAAATGTTGCATTAAAAAGGGTGACTTCAAAATTATGGGAAAGCTTTTGTAGTTCCATGTGGCCTACCAGTTCCTTGCTTTGGTCAGGTGTCTTAAAACTACTTGGCATTCCTCGAAAGGGAATTTTGTCCCTCGTTCTAAAGGGAGAAAAGCAGACCTTATTTGTAAATATTGTGTTTGTATGATCTGAAAAGTGCTTTAAGATAATTTGAAAACAAACTCGCCTATTAGCAAGCTCTGGTACCTCACACTGGAATATATGTACCAGTAAAAAACAAGGATAACTCTCTTAAACCCTGCAAGACATGGGAAAAAATGGAGAGTATTATGCTTAGAAAACTCAGTCAACCTTACAAATATAAATATGTAATATCACCATTATTTTTACCATTATTTTTATATCATTTTGGGGGCTCATACAACTCTTATCACAATCCATACATGCATCCATTGTGTCAAGCACATCTGTACATCTGTTGCCATTATCATTCTCAAACCATTTGCTTTCTACTTGAGCCCTTGGCATCAGTTCCTCATTTTGTCCCTCCCTTCCCATTCCCTCCTCCTTCATGGACCCTTGATAATTTATAAATTATTATTATTTTGTCATGTCTTACATGGTCCAACGTCTCCCTTCATCCACTTTTCGGTTGTCCATCCCCCAGGGAGGTTATAGGTAGACCTTGTAATTGGTTACCCTTTACTACCACACCTTCCCTCCACCCTCCAGGTATCTCAGCTCTCACAATGCCCTAAAGGGGTCATCTGTCCTGGATTCCCTGTGCTTCCAGTTGCTATCTGTACTAATCCACATCCTCTGGTCTAGCCAGATTTGTAAGGTAGAATTGGGATCATGATAGTAGATGGGGAGGAAGCATTCAAGAACTAGAGGAAAGCTGTGTGTTTCATCATTGCTACACTGCATCCTGACTGGCTCATGTCCTCCCCGTGACCCCTGTACAAAGGGATGTCCAGTTGCCTACAGATGAGCCTTGGGACCCCAATCTGCACATTCCCTCATTCACAATGATATGATTTTTTGTTCTTTGATGCCTGATACCTACTCTTTTCAACACTTCAGGATCACACAGAAAGTGTGCTTTTTCTATGTGGGCTTTGTTGCTTCTAGGCTAGATGGCCGCTTGTCTGCCTTCAAGCCTTTAAGACCCCAGACAGTATATCTCTCATTAGCTATATCTCTCGATAGCTATATCTCTCGATAGTTGGGTACCATCAGTTATTTGCTTATTCACCCATTTGTCTTCAGTATTTGTATCAGGAAGGTGAGCACACAATTATATGATTTTTTGTTCTGATGCCTGATCCCTTCAACACCTCATGATCGCACAGGCTGGTGTGCTGCTTCCATGTGGGCTTTGTTGCTTCTGAGCTTGATAAAGCTTGTTTACCTTCAAGCCTTTAAGACCCTAGACACTACTATATCTTTTTTTTCTTTTTTAGACGCTATATCTTTTGATAGCCAGGCACCATCAGCTTTCTTCACCACACTTGCGTATGCACACATGTGTCTTTACTGATCGTGTTGGGAAGGTGAGCATCATGGAAGGACAGTTTAATAGAACTAAGTTTTTTTGTATTGAGGGAGTACTTGAGTGGAGGCCCATTGTCGATCTGCTACCTTACTACTAAACCTATAAATAGTTTCGCAGAGATCTATTTCCCCATCATCATATACAAATATATTTACATATGTACATGCCTGTATTTAAACCTCTATAAATGCTTCCTAATTATTTCCTCTATTTTCTTTTACATTCCTCTTGTCGCACTATCGTGCTCAGCCTTCATTTGGGTTTCAGTTATTCCTCTCATTTACATTTCCCTTGATCAAGCCCTACCAGGCCTCTTACACCCTCCTTGCCACTGCTTTTGGATTACTTGGTCCCTTGTCCCTGGGTTGGTTAACACCACTTCCTTTCCCCCACCTCCCCCTCTTCCAAGTACCCCCGGAACCATTGGTCCAATTGTTTTCTCCGCCAGAGTATTTATCCAGCCTATCTTACCTAGATAGACCTACAGAGATAGTAATATGCACATAAAAACAAGACAGCGCCAAACAAAGTGACACAGGAAAACAAAACGACAGCAACAACAGCAAAAACAAAAAAGAAAATCCTGTAAATATTTTCAAGGTCTTTAGGAATGTTTTCTGGTGGAGTCTGATGGGGTGCCACACCCTGGCCCCAGTTTATTTTTGGTATTCCCTCAGGACTTCCTTGCTCTGTTCTCCTTGCTGTTCTGTTTCATGCCCTTACTGTTTTGCCTCAGTATCGTGGGGTCAGATGGGACACAAATCCCACACTGTGTCTCTAGTGTTGTTCCCTGTAGGGTTATGGGTCCGTGAGGGATGTCGTGTTTCATAGTGGGGCTGGACATATGGTCCTCTCTGTGCATTGAATGCTCTGAGCGGGACTATTGTCCTCAAGTCTTGATGGGCCAAGATGTGTTCGACTCCTTTCCTCCCCTTTCATTTGCTTCTGCTTCCATCTGGGTATGGTAGGTCAGTTCCTTACCCCAACAGAAGGTCCATTGTCATTCTCTGTGGCACACACTTCCAGGGTCGGGGGCAGGCTGGTTCTGGTTGGGACCAGCCCTATAGCCTAGGTCTTTTCATGGATTCCTCCACGTGTTACGTGGCCCTCCTGGTGTGGCGCATCATGGAAGGGTCTGTATGCACATTCCAATTCTTTGGAGACACAACCAATACTCTCCCCCTGGGTGGATTAGTGCCCTGTTACCCCCGTGTCATCATCTCAGTTTGTCCCCACCCTCATTCTCCCTCCTCCTTCCCCCTTTCCCGTTGTGTTGGACTCACATGTACCTCCCTGGGTTTGGTCTGCCCTCCCCCTGACTGCCTATGCTTCCACCATGTCTTGTGAGATAAGTATCTATTCTCCTGCTGTGCTGATTGTATTTACCTCAGGGGACTCGTGTTATACCTGTCCTTTGGAGATTGGCTTACCTCGCTAAATATGATTCCTTCCAACCCTTCCCATGAAAGAACGTGCTTCATGTGATTTTCTGAATATCACCATTATTAAAAGAAAAAAGAAGATGAAATGAAGTGTGTACACCAATAGACAAGACTGATGACTGGAAGGAGGTCAAGGGTGGAGGTTGAAACAGAGAGAAGAGAGGGATTGGGTCAGGGGAGGGGCAAAAAAAGGTGGTTTAACAGGGATAGAGAGATGATAGATAGATAGATAGATAGATAGATAGATAGATAGATAGATAGATAGAAAGAAAATAACATTGTTTCGTGAAAAAAAAATTTTAAACCCTCCAAATTTTTTACCTCTAAGATCTAAATATTGGTCTGAGTGCCTACAAAAGAAAGAAAAGAAAAATGGAAGTGGACTTGTAGTCTTTAGTGACATACAAGTACATTTCAAATATATGGAAAGAATTTTTTTTTAAAAAAGGACCGTTCGAAATAGTCCTGGCATAGCCAACAAAAACACAGCAGCATAGTAGGGCACAGATATCAAATCTCGTGTGCTAAAGATTTTTACCCAAGTAGGAAATGGCAAGAGTGTCGCTCCTGCTCAGAGAGAGCACCCTCGATGTTGCGTTGACTGCGTGCTTCCTATTGCCTGCTGCTCTTAGGTGCTGTGGAGTCGATTCTGACTGAGTACTGATTTTGCTGAATCCCAAAGAGTTGGGTATGTCGTATTTTTGTTCTCATTTGCTTCAAAATTTTTTAATTGTATACCTTCTTTCATCTCCTACCCATTTTTAAGCACCGTGCTACTCATTTTTTCACATATATGATTTTTTCCTTTCTCTTCCTATTTTTTGGTTTCTAATTTTTTAGCACAATGGTCTAAGAAAATGAATTGTAAATTCTCAATATTTAAATATTTATTGACTTGGTTGAGCCCCAGCATATGGACTGTGTGCACTGGGGAAAATATATATGTATATTATTCTGAAGTAGAGCGTTTTGTATGTGACTAGGAGATCAAGTTGGTGAATTGTTTTTATTCCTGGGACTTGATTGGACTTCCTTCCCCATTCTCTCTCTTTCCTCAAGAGAGATGTGTTGAAGTGCCCTACTACTACTATTGCTGTACTGCCTGTTTCCTTTTTCAGTTCTATAGGCTTTGATTAATATCTTTTGAGGGTCTTTCATTGGGTGCATAGATGATTTGTATGATTATGTCCTCAAATTCTATTGTCCCTTTAATCACTATGTAATACCCTCTTTGTCTCTCATGATGGATTTTTCCTTGAAACATATCTTATTGGAAATTAATATTATTAAACCTGACATTTGTTAATAGCCATTAGATTGATATATTTTTCCATCCTTTGATTTTTTAATTTGTTTTTGTCATTGTTTCTTGTAAACAGCATATTTCCTTCTATTTTCTTTGTATTTGCCTTCATTTCATATTGATGTGTCTGGTTCCAAATTTCAGCCTTTTAGATTTGTCTTATTTTAAGTATTTTTTTAAGTGTATAGCTTTTGGGCTTGTGAAGTGGATTGATCTCAGGTTTGCCTCTGTTGGTGTTGATTTTACATTCCTAGTAATTTTATCATGCTCCTCTTGGTTTTTAAAAAACCTCCTTGTCTTTTAAAACCTTTTTTATTTTATTCATGTTTGAAGGATAATTTTGCTGGACATAAAAATCTTGCTTGGCAGTTTGGGGTCTTTTTCTTTAAGGGTTTGAGATGTCATTCTGTCATCTTCTTGCCTGTATTGTGTCTGCAAAAAACAAAACCAACAAACAAAGACCCTAGCTTATTTTTAATAGTTTTCCTTGGTAAGTGACTATTCTTTTTTCCCAGCCGCTATGGGTTTTCAGGGTTTTCTCCTTGTCCTTGGTACTGGGAAATGTATGATGTGTTTGATGTTTCCTTTTGATTCTATTGTTTTTGGGGTTTTCTCAGCTTCTTGAAGAGATATTTTCTCCCTTTTTTTTATGCTGTTACAGAAAATTTCTTCCAGGATTTTTCATACTGCTTTCTCTGTGTATTTTTCTTTTTGTTTCTTCTTGTTCCAAAATCCTAATGAAACAGATTTTCCTCCTGAGATCATTCCACATAATTATCAGGCTTCCTACAGATAGATTGGTCATTTTTGTTGATTATTCCTCTTGTAAAATAGAGTCAAGAGATTGGCCTTCAAGCTCATTAATTTGGCCTTTCATTGCTTCAATTATATTAAGCTGGTCTTTAAAAATGTTGTCTAATTCTGTTATCTTAGTAATCACCTTATGAATATTTTTTCTCGTAAAGTTGCTATGTCTTTCCGTACTTCTCTTAATCTCTTATCCTTTGAAGATATCTGATTCATATGACTTTTTTCCTGATAAATTCAAAGCCTTTTTTTCTTCAGAAAGTTCCTTTGGATTTGGGTATGTTCACTTGTTTGTGCAAACCTTCCTTGTTTCATCATGTGGACCAATATTGACTGCTGTCTGCACAGCATCATGTTGTAGCTGTTAGGAGGATGGGTTGTGTGGATACAGTTGACTCCATCAGTTGGTACAAGAGGAATCATAGAAACCACAAAATTAAAAGCACAAGAAAGAAAAAGGAGGAAAAAAGAAGTAATAAAAAATGTTGAAACAAACAAAGCAAAAACGGTTTGGTAATAACTTCCCTCAACCCAGGAGCATTGTAGATGGTATTGGTGAGAGCTTGGGCAAGCCCCCACGAGAAAGGTAGGGCATAAGATGGACCCACGGGCATAGAGAAGCTTGGGTAGGGAGGGTGGCAGCTAGAAGAGGCAGTGCAATGGCTGCTGGAAGGAGGAAAGCAGGGGAGCCCTTGAGTCACCTAAAAGCAAGTCTTCCCTTCCACCTGCCCTCGGGCTCTTGAGTCTGGAGACTTTGGTCCACTTAGCTCTTAAGTTGTTTACCAAGATTCTAGGGAATCTGGCTTTTCTTTTATGTTGATATCCCCCCAATTGTTGTAGAATAATTTTCATGATTAAAAATAGGAAAACTAAAAAAATTGGAAAACTCATTTCTTTAAGGCCATTTCTAATATGTTTATTAGCCCAGTTATTGAAAGTAATTTAAAATAAAACTAACAGGAGACTGGTTACGAATGTGCTAACACGTGTCATGTGCTCATTAGTCTAATAACTTCACAGTCGTTTATGAGAAGCTGTTATCACCACAGCAGTCTCCAATGTCGAGTGCAAACTAGAAAATCCTCCCCCAGAGATGCGATTCTATAAACAGGGACCATACTGACTCATAGTGACCCCATAGACCAGGGAAGAACTGCTCCTGTGAATTTTCTGAGATTGTAACTCCTTACGAGAGCAGAAAGCTTTCTCCCCAGAGTGGCTGGTGGTTTTGAACTTCTGATCTTAGAGTCAGCAGTCCAACAGAACCACTATGCCAACAGAGCCCAGGAAATCACCCCAAATAACAAAGCTAGTTAGCCTTGGATTAAGAATCAATCTACTCATTCTTTCCACTTCCCTACATCACCTTCTTGATGTTTTCCCAACAACCCTCCCCCACCCCCTGCTACCTGGTCACCATTTTGAAACCTCTTCAGATAATAAAAGACAATATTTAAAAGGCACTTGTTTATATGTTTCTTGTATATTTATTTATATGCAAGACAAGTGACAAGAATGTAACAACAGATGTAAAAAAGTGATGTTTTCAAGACACTGTCTTCTGGTTACCCTAAGTATTCTAATAATATAAGAACACAGAAATGGTAGAGTTAGATTACAAGAGTTCTAATATTACAGTGAAAACTCTGTCTGTAGTAATCCAAAACATTTTTCATTGCGACACATATAATAAATTATATGTAAAATACTGACACCTAATGTTAACTTTTAGTATAATTTCAGAGGAGTTTCTAATGTCCCAGAATAAAATATAGGATACTAATATATAGAACAAATGCAAAAATGTCTTCTACTTTTTCCAATATATAGCCAACAAGGGATTTGATTGTATGAAATGTAAATATTCTTCCTAATAATAAAGGTACAAAAAAGTTCATTTACATTTAAAGCTTACATTCAAAGCAAAGGGTACACAAATCAATTGAATATTAATGGCATGATTGTATTGTTACAAACACTTCAACACACTAAAGTTATGCTGCAGGAATTGGTAAACATTTTCTGTAAAGGACAAGAGTGAATATTTTAGATTTTGTGGCGCATAAGTTCTGTTGTAAACATTCTACTGTAATGAGTATGAAAAAACAAAAGCCTAGACAATATATTAAAAAGTTAACATGGCCCTTTGTTCTGCCTCAAACAACACTCTTGTACTTTCATATCTAGCTTCCATAATTCATTGCAATGGCCATACTGAATTCCAATAATATTCATGATTAAGGAGTTTATTAAAGAAGTTAACAGGTTGCAATGCAAATGAGATATGCTCAGGCTACAGATGCTCCATTAGGATATGTTACAAAGTTCCTGTGGGGCTGCTAGTAAACGCCCAAAGGGCATGTAGCTCCACTGGAAGCCTCAGCTCAAAGGCATTCAATTCAAGCTCCATGCATCAGTAAACCCTACGCCTGAGTTAAGGGAACCCAACTCCAGTAACCCATAACTCAAGGCACCCCATAACCCATAACCCTCCGGCACCCCATAACTCAAGCCAGCCCCCTACCCACAAACACCCTACTTTACTTGGTCTGAGCATGGTTACACATTAAACAGCAATCCACGTGGTCGCCAGTTCTAAACCACCACCAGCAGCTCTTCAGAAGAAGGACTTGGCTTTCTGCTTCTGTGAAGTCTCAGAAACCCACAGGGGGTCGCTATAAGTCAACTTTGACAGGATGGCAGTGAGTCACTTCATCCGAGGGCTAAGAGGTCCACCACTCTGGTTTGTGCTCTGGCTCCTGGTGGTGCTGCTGCTGCTTTTCATGTGCCACTCTTCTGTGTCCAGTGTCAAAGCTACCTTCTGTATCCAGGAGGCACGCTGTGTGGTGAACTCAGGATTCAGAGGTTGTGCTGAATCCTGGCTCTTGCTGGTAGTGAGACTGCACACCCCTTCCTGCTGCTCAGAGGGCTCATTTTATACTCAGGATGGTGATCACAAGGAATCCTTTTAGCAGTTACTCACCGGGGAATATCAGTGCCGTTCTCTGCCCTTTCATCCTGATCACACAGGAAAAGATCTCTTGGTGGAGTTACAGAGGCTTTGTTTACAAGAGCTATATTAAATCATTTGCTGCCCCTGCTCTGTTTATTAGGGGAAAATATTTATCAGCACTGCCGTTTGAATTTCACATATGTCTT
The DNA here is from genome assembly GCF_050624435.1 of Tenrec ecaudatus. Lineage (NCBI taxonomy): Eukaryota > Metazoa > Chordata > Mammalia > Afrosoricida > Tenrecidae > Tenrec > Tenrec ecaudatus. The sequence continues at coordinate 99,056,283 of NC_134542.1, forward strand.
ATGTGCCATGGCATGTTATTTTTCTTTTGGTTTCTTTAAGTATTGGTAAATATGAAATTTTATCTTCTGTTCTTAATCAAGTCAGATGGTGGCAGGGTTTGTCCCTTGGACCACAGGTTTTTCAACTCTGCTGTAATGACTTCTCATGGAAAGGTCTCATGGGGAAACATGGAAGGACATTCCTTTCTCTGTGGCATGAGAGGAGAATAAATAAAAAACTTAGATGTCAAATAATGAATCACAATAATTACCCACTTAGATCCATATTTTCCTAGTAGGCTGCTTGCATTAAGTATATTAGTTACAAAAGACTAAAACCACTTTTTACAACAATAGTAACCGATTAAAATTCTTTTTATGTTTCGTCAACTATCTAGTTTGTAAACAGTAAAAGTCCTTATAGACATGTTTAATAGTTTCTGAACTACTAAATAAGAAATTATACATATTAGATGCCTCTGAAGATTTTTATTTTACAGTTGATGCAAATGCATGTCCAATACTTCGTATTTTATACATTGTAAAAGTTTGGAGAAACGGAACAATGAAAACAAATCAGACTTTCAATGTGCTCCACGTCCGTAGGTCTGGCTAAGGGCATGCACTCTAGAGTACACTGCAAGATGTAGAACTTGACTCTGCCGCTGCACAACTGTCATGTTACCTAGACATGTTCTTAGCCTTTCCTGCTTTCCATAGTTCTAATTTTCACTTAAGGAATACTGTTTCCAATAATCATCATGTCTTAGAGTTTGATCACCAATCTTAAAATGCTTCACACATTCAAATGTGCTAAATTTAAGAGATATGAAGATTAATTCGCCGTGATTCAATATTTAGTTAGCAAAACCAAACAACTCCTTTGCTACATCTTCTCTTTTGATTAATAATGACCCTCTATGGGGCTCCTGAGGCTGTAAATATCTGTGGGAACAGATAGTCTCATCTTTCTCCTGCAGAGCAGTTGACAACCTTGAACTACTGACCTTGTGGTTGACGGTACAATGCTTACCTATCAGCACTACCAGGACTCTTCACAATGTAGATGAACCAAAGTGAAAACAGAGCATAATAAAATGCATACGAACCATTGGGATGATGTCACAGGACCAGAAGTGTTCCTTTCTGTTGTGCAAAAGGTTGCTATGGGTTGGAACCAACTTGATGGCACCTAACCACAAAACAATAAAGCGGAATGATAGTACAGACACCCTCAGGTGCATGAATCCATTGTAGGGTATACTAAGCGGTCCCAAGGAAACTCAGGAAGTCTTCCAGGCAAAATAAGTTTCTGTTGATATTTTTTAAAGGCCCAGGTGGAATAACGGTTAATATGCTCATTTTAATTAGTGGCCTACACTTCTGTACTTATCTCAATAAACTCCCTTCTAGGAGTTTATTTCTTATAGGAGTTTATTTCTCCTATGGAAGAAAGTTGAGGTTTTCTATTCCCATAAATCGTTAGTCTCAGAAACCCCTATGGACATTTCTACTGTCCTATCGGGTTGCTATGAGTAGGTGTTGACTCAGTCAATGGCAGTGGATTCGTTTTCTGTTTAGTGTAGCTACCTATGGAATTTCCAGCATGCTTTTTTGTTATGAAAGTTAAAATTCAACACTGTTATTTCAACAAAGTTAAAATTCAAACAGGTCAAAATCCTGTTTTGTCGTCTTCTTTGGTCTACAGAAAGCCACTCTAAGCAGTTTTGTCCTGGTAAATGTGTTTTGTTGGTAACACTGTATGGATCCATCGACCTGAAGGTCTTCTTGTTTTTGCTGATCCTTTATTATACTAACCATGAGGTCCTTCTCCAGGAAATGATCCCTCCTGATAATAATAATAATAATAATAATAATATCTTCAAAGTATGGAAACCATGCCCTTTAGTAAGCTGTATATCATAAGGGTAGATTTCAAATGCTAGACATTCAAGCAGAATTCAGAAGAGAATGTGCAAGGGGGGATTCCATTGGTGTATTGAGATGAATTTTGATTGAAAGAAGTGAATATCAGAAAGATGTTTAATTATGTTTTATGAATTATACAAAAACATTTGACTTGGTAGATCATTAGAAACCATGGATAGCATTGTGAAGAAAGAAAATTCCAGAATACTCAACTATTCTCATGCAGAACCTGTACATAGACCAAGACATAATAATTGAAACAGAAAAGGGGAAACGGATTGGTTTAATAGCAGAAAAGGTGTTTTCAAGGTGTGGTTTAAAATTAGAAGACGTTATATTTTTTCAACATATTAAATCTTTATGCAGAACAAACAATCCAATAATTTGAACTATAGAAGAAGAAGCATACAGCATCAAAATTAAAGAAAGACTCATTAATGACCTGCCATATGTAAATGACACAATATTGCTTGCTGAAAGCAAAGGGAACTTGAGGTGCATACCGATGAAGATTAAGGAATGGAGCATTTAGTTTGAATTATACCTTAATGTAGGGGTACAAGAACCTCATAACAGGTCAAATAAACAACAGTATGATAAACAGAGGAAATGGGTTAAAGTTGTTAATGGTTTCATCTTACTTGAATTGACAATTAACATCTATGGAAGAAGCATAGAGAAATCAAGTGGCATTTTGCATTGGAGAGATAAGCTGCAAAAACCTATTGTAAAGATTAAAGAGCAAAGAGGTCACCTTAAAAGCTCAGCCCCCAACTTATAGTATTTTCAATTGTCTCCTGTGCTTGCAAAAGCTGAGAAATGAATAAAGAATACTGAAGGAAAATTGATGCAGTTGAAGTATGGTGTTAGCAAAGAATATTGAATCTAGACATTTCTCTTGAAAGAAGCATGGCAAGAAAGTTCCACGGAAACCAGAATGAAAGACTCTGTCACATACTTTGGAAATATTGCCAGGAAGAAACAGTTCCTGGAGAAGAACAGGCTTGATATGATTTCTATCAACTTGTTGGAGCAGGATTTTCAGTGATTTGGCAGCTAATACCTAATAATTCTCATGATGTGATTTAATATATTATAATAACCCCTATAGTGAAACTGCTTTGAGTAGTGCATAAATTTAAAGGACTATCCTCAGAAATGTGGACTGCTTAATGGGTTCTGAAGAAAAGCATGCTTGCCTATTTCCTGAGGCTGGAACTTGCATCTCTCTTGTCCATGCAAGACCTGATTCCTCGGACTGAAACCAATAGCCTGCCATGTTGCCTGCCAATCATGGGAGTCATCGCGAGGCTATCTTATCTACCAACCTTAGATTCGTTTGATTCTGCAGCAATAAGATCGTCATCTTCCTGCCAATTGTGAGTACATCAGCCCACCCAAACCCCACCTTCAGATACACTAGTCAGGAGAAATACCTGATCCATTGGGATTGACCCAGATTTGGATCTCGGCTACAATTATAGAAGCCTCATTCTTGATGTAAACTTACTCTTAATTGTAGAATAGCTAAGGCACATGGAAGAAATGATGAAGTGAAAGGACCGAATGGAAATTTTCAAAGGGCAGCTGCAGAAGAAAAAGTGAAATATTATTTTTTTAATGCAAAGACGTAGAGTCATAAAACTAAAAGGGAGAAGCATACTCAGCATTTCTTAAACTGAGTCAAGAAAAAAACAAGCCTCGAGTTCAATATTGAAAGATTTTATAGGCAAAATATTGAATGCAGGAAGGGCCAAAAGTAACCAGGCAGGGAAAATGAGGAAGACCTTCATCAAGATGAATTGACATGGTGGCTGCTCACTAAGAGAAACTGAGAGGATGGCATGGGCCAGCATTGTTCCATTCTGTTTTACATTCACAGGTTGCTATGAGTCAGAACTGACTGGAAGGCAGCTATGGACAAAACCATTTTTTTTTCTAGAGAAGCCTGTGCAAGGTATTTGTAGGATGAGTGGTTCTAGAGAAACACAATTGTAATGAGGCATTTTCTGAATTGTACTCTGTCTCCAATAGTGCTGATAATTATGTTTCCACAAATAAAGCAGACTCTGGTCATCCATAGCAAGAGCCAGGATTCAGCACAACCTCTGAACCCTGAGTTCACCACACAGCATGACTCCTGGATACAGAAGGTAGCTTTGACACTGGACACAGAAAAGTGGCACATGAAAAGCAGCAGCAGCACCACCAGGAGCCAGAGCACAAACCAGAGTGGTGGACCTCTTAGCCCTCGGATGAAGTGACTCACTGCCATCCTGTCAAAGTTGACTTATAGCGACCCCCTGTGGGTTTCTGAGACTTCACAGAAGCAGAAAGCCAAGTCCTTCTTCTGAAGAGCTGCTGGTGGTGGTTTAGAACTGGCGACCACATGGATTGCTGTTTATTGTGTAACCATGCTCAGACCAAGTAAAGTAGGGTGTTTGTGAGTAGGGGGCTGGCTTGAGTTATGGGGTGCCGGAGGAAGGGGGTTGCTGATGCATGGAGGTGGAATGGATGCTTTCTGACTGATGCTTACTGGAGTTGGGTTCCCTTAACTCGGGCGTAGGGTTTACTGATGCATGGAGCTTGAATTGAATGCCTTTGAGCTGAGGCTTCCAGTGGAGCTACATGCCCTTTGGGCGTTTACTAGCAGCCCCACAGGAACTTTGTAACATATCCTAATGGAGCATCTGTAGCCTGAGCATATCTCATTTGCATTGCAACCTGTTAACTTCTTTAATAAACTCCTTAATCATGAATATTATTGGAATTCAGTATGGCCATTGCAATGAATTACGGAAGCTAGATATGAAAGTACAAGAGTGTTGTTTGAGGCAGAACAAAGGGCCATATTAACTTTTTAATATATTGTCTAAGGCTTTTGTTTTTTCATACTCATTACAGTGGAATGTTTACAACAGAACTTATGCGCCACAAAATCTAAAATATTCACTCTTGTCCTTTACAGAAAATGTTTACCAATTCCTGCAGCATAACTTTTAGTGTGTTGAAGTGTTGATACTTTTAAAATGATTTTGTCAGGATGAGCGGTATAGGGAAGTTGATCCTAATTACAATAGATCAAGTGGTAAATGAATGATAAGTACAGGGGTTCAGGGTCAAAGCTCTAGCACAGTACAAAAGACCTAATTTTCTACTTGAACCCCGAGAGAAAGCTGTATGGCTTGTAATAACATAGCTGAAAAAAACAAACAAACAAAAAAGTTAGCTGATCTTTCCAAAAAACAAAACAAAACTAGAGTCTTATCAAAAGAGTGGCTGCATTACACTGCCAATGAATTTCAAACTTGAAGCTGCGTGAGGTTAAAATGACGACATTGATTGGAAAGAACTGGGGCTGTGCAATTTAGGGTAGAGCTATATGGGCAGATATTCTGGAATATTAGAACAATGGACTGTTACATTTTATTGAATCCCCTCAGCCAGCAATATCACTCCTCCCATTTGAAGACAACTATGTTATCTGTGGCTGATCATCTATTATCAATAAAGATATTACAACTTCCAGCCATATTTGAGAAAATTCACTCTCTGCTCAGACCTTGTTCCTGAAGTCAAGACTGAGAGTGGACAGCACTGAAGCTGCAGCTCAGCAAGTGGGGGCGCATCTGAACAAGAGAAAATGAAGAGAGAAGCAGAGAGTGGAACACACCCTAGCCCACCAAGCCCTGAGGACAATATTCCAGCTCAGAGCAGCCATGGCACAGATGGAATCATAGGACTGGCCACATCACAAGACAGGACAATGTGCCCCCCACTGACACACAGTGCTAAGGGGACAGCACTGGGGACACGGTGTGAGAGGCGTGCCCGATCGGACCCAACCGTACCAGGGTGCGCACTAAGGGTGTACAGCAGAGCAGCAAAGGGAGCAAAGCATGAAGTCCCTAAGGAATGCCGAAGGTGGACTTGGGCGCCAGAGCATGGCACCCCAGCGGACTCAATTGGAAAACACTCATAAAGGTCAACGGACAGACCTGGAACCACTTGAGGGCTTTTCAGTTTTTGCTGTTGGTTTTTCTTTTTCTCTTTATTTATTTGTTTGTTTATCTTGTTGTATTCGCTGTTGTTGATTTATTTTTTGTCTCCTTTTTTATTACATTTTTCACATATGTAAAGAAGTGCTTTGTTTTGTACATTCTATTGTGTCTGCAAGTCTATCTGGAAAAGACAGGCATGATAAAAAATCTGGAGGAGAGAACAATGGGACCAAGAGTTCTGGGGCCACGGGAGAGGGAGAGATGGGGGAAAAGAAGGGGAGTGCCAACAAACCCAGGGACAAAGGAAGATTAAGTGATATAAAATTGATGGTGAGGAGGCCATAGCATGCTTTCGGGGCTTAGTCAAGGGCAACGCAGCCAAAAGGAATTACCAAAACCCGAATGAAAGCCAAACATGATAGTGGGATGGGAGGAAAGTAAAAATAGGGAAGGATGGGAGGCATAGGGCATTTGTAGAGGTCTAAATAAAGGCATGTATTTATGTAAATACATTTATATACAATGATGGATGGATAGTTATGTATATATATTTATTTATAAAGTATTAAGGTAGCAGATGGACATTGTTCCTCCACTCAAGTACTCACTGAACGCAAGAACAATGTATTCTACTAACACAGCCCTCTGTGATGTTCACCTTCCCTGACATGATTGCTCAAGACAAAATGGGTGCATAAGAAAATGTGGTGAAGAAAGCTGATGGTGCTAGACTCTCAAAAGATATAGCATCTGGGATCTTAAAGGCTTGAAGATAAACAAGCCGCCATCCAGCGGAGAAGAACCAAAGCCCACATAGAAGAAGTACACCAGCCTTTGTGATCATGAGGTGTTTATGGGAACAGATAACAGGCATCAAAGACTGAAAACAAAACAACAAAAAGCAGATAAATGGGAGTGGGGGGCAGAGAAGAGTAGAGACCCAAAGCTCATTGATAGTCAGTTGGACACCCCCTGTCAGAATGGCCACAAGGAAGAGAAGAGCCAGTCAGGGTGCAGGAGAGCACCAAGGAAACACACAACCTTCATCTACTTCTTAAAGGCTCCCCCCCCCATTACTCTAATCCTATTTTACCAATCTGACTAGACCAGAACATGCACACTGCTACAGACAAGAGCTCGAAACACAGGGAATCCAGAGCAGATAAGTCTCTTAGGACCAATAAGGGGAATAGCTATACTAGGAGGGTAAGGGGGGTGGGCAGTAAGGGGGAAGGGATCACAATGATTGATATATGGCTTTCATCCCAGGGGGATGGACAGTAGAAAAGTGGGTGAACTGAGACAGTAGTCAGTTTAAATCATGAAGAATAACAGAGAAGAAGAATTTATAAATTATGCAGGGAGCATGGGAGAGGGAGGGAGGGTGAGAGACGGAGAGGGAAAGTCAAGGAGCTGATGCCAGGGGCTCAAGAAGAAAGGAAATATTTTGAACAAGATGATGACAACATATATAAAGATGTGTTTGACAAAATGGATATATGTATGGGTTGTGATAAGAGCTCTAAGAGCCCCCAATAAAATAAAATAAAATAAAATAAAATATTTTAAAAAGAAAGAAAATTCACACACAACGCTTGGCAGCTGGGGCATTTTACCTACATTGCTTAGTGTTCCTAGGAAATACTCTTTGATAATCAGGGAGTATATGAACCTTTTGGTAGAAGAGAGAGACCCAGCACGGTTGAATTTTCCCTGACCCTTTTTCTTCTGCAAGAGCTGAAGCCCGTCAGCTGACTACCCGTGGTTTGATTCATTTGGCTCACTTCATACCTCTGCATCCACCAGCCTGCTGTCTCTGTTCCATCATTCCTGTTTCCTATTCATCAGTTTCAATTTGCCAGGAGAAACCTGACTTGGACCAGACTGGGCTGACCTATTTCTACAACTGGGTTAGCCATTTCTTGATCTAAATCTCTTTTTATATGCAACACATGCAAGTATCTGTGGTTTTGTGTCTCTCGAGAATGCAGCCTAGCACCCTCACTACCCATTATTGCTTCTAGACTGATAACTAGACTTAAGTCCCAGGGAGCCCCCAAAAGGTGAAGTGCAAACTGCGACACAAGAAGTGCACTACACTCCAAAAGAAGTACTTTTTAAAAACTTTTCAATTGAATGTAGAGCCTCTAAGTTGCTTTCAACTCAGTTATTGTAATTCTTAAGTTTGATATCAACTTCTCAGAGCAGGATTCTCAGTGATTTGACACTTACGACCTGGTAATTCCCTGTTTCTATTGAAAGGAAGTCTTCTGGGTGAGGGAGGAGTGGGGGACAATGTCGTCAACTTCTACTGAAGCTAACTTTGTAGGAAGGCTTACCTCTTCTTGGTAGTCTGGCTCTGCCATCTGTTGGTCAACCTCTAGTTCTTTAAACTGGAATGAAGGGGCCAGCATAGTGGCTGCTGAAACTCAGAACTATCATTGCAATATTGCCTACAAACCTTGGATTCATTCAACCCTGCAGCCACTAGCCTAACTTGTTGGCCTTGAAGTCATCTACCTCTTCCTCTAACAGCCTGTGGCCTTTGGCTTTTGGGTTTGAAATCTTGTTTTGGGGTTTGTCAGCCTAGGCACCTAGGAAAGCATCGAGCTTAGCCTCTGACCCATGGAGGTGAACTGGGTGGGATTTACCAAATTTTAAAACTCTGTGACCACTTTCTTGATATAAATTTGTTCCTTTACATAAACATACAAGCATTACTGGTTTCTTTTCTCCCAGCCTAACACAGTAACCCTCTGAAGAGATTCGAAGACTGTCAGTCTCAAAGGAGCAGATTCTGTGAGGGCCTGGCGAGTGTGAGCCCCGAGCTGTGTGGTTAGTGGTCCAGTGCTTACCTGGGCAGCTTTTCTTGTGTGCGCAAACAAAAGCTCAATGATATGTGTGGAAATTAAATGTGGGAGAGTGGTGCAAGGAATAAGAAGTTGTTGCATCAGTCTGCATTTGTAAATATGGGCCTACCAAGCACAGACTCCTCATGCAGTGTTTCAGCTCAGGATATTAGGGAAATGGACTGGTAGTTTGACTGGGGCACTGCAACATGGGTTATGTTGTGACCTGCAATAAATCAGGTTGAACTACCAGCCCTGCCTTGGTATACTGGAGAATAAAGTACCCCAAAGTTTAAGGAAATTAACACGTTACAGTGATTTCCATTGATCCATTATACTTTTGGTATCAAATCTAATAATTATTACCTACTAGGTCCTCATGATGGTCTACTTCTCTTCCCTCCTAACTTGTCCTTCATTTACATTGAGTCTGCAATGCATATTTGAGTTATTTCTGCATAATATTTATATATAAGATTTAGGCAGAAATGAATTATTTATCTATAAGTGCCCAATTTTTCAAGCACCACTTTTTAGAAATAGTTTTTTTCCTTATTGAATTTCTCCTATACTGCTAACAAAAATATCTTAGGCTGTGTGTGTGTCTAAACCTTAGTTCTTAATTCCATTCCATTGATCTATGAATATATGAGGGGGTACTAAAAAAAAAACAGAAAATTTTTTTCAAAGCTATGTATTTAATTAAATATTTTTTACAATTAACCTTATCATCATCAACATACTCTCCATTACACTTAATACATTTGCCGAATTGCGATTCTATTCTTAGAAACAATTTTCAAACTCATCTGTTTGGATGGCTGACAGCACCTCCCTTATGCTTTACTTCACCTCTCCTAGGTCGTCAAATCACTGTCCTTTCACGTCCCTCTGCATTCACAGTCATACAGGGCAAGGACAGGCGAGTAAGGTGCGTGAGCACGCTGTTTTTTGCCAAAAACGGCACACTGAGATGGTTGTGTGAAGTAGTGCATTATAGGGGTGGAAAAACCAGTGCCCTGTCTGCCAAGAATCAGACCTTTTTTGTCACACATTGTTATGCAATCTTTTCAGTACCTCTCCAAAGAAAGCTTGAGTAACAGTCTGATCTGGTTGAACAAACTCCAAATCCACCACGATTTGACATTTTCATCCATACGGGAAGTTAACAGATGTCCAGAATGAGGTTTGTTTTAATCGGCATTTCACCTTTTTGGAAATGAGAAAATACTCCTACACTTGAATTTTTCCCACAGCGCTGTCCTTGTAAACTGTGTTCAACATCACAATAGTTTCTGCAGCATTTTTCCGGAGCAAGCAACAAAATTTCACAGCTGCAGGCTGTTTGTCTTAAATCAGTTTCATGAAAACAAGATTCAAGCAAAACTGCTTTATACGAAAAAATTCACTGTGACCAGAGACCCTTCCCAGGTGATGCCACTCCCAGGCAGGTATACTAACTCAGAGTGAGTTGCTTGATGCTCACCTAGCAGGAACCATGCGTACTACAAAAGCTCCACCCAGCGGAGATTTTTCTGGGTTGAAGGGTAGGTACCCCCTTGCAGTATGCATTTGGTTTTGGTATGGGCAAAATTTGGAATGGTACAGGAAACATCAAAAGAGGATAGAATAAAGGAAGACTTATTAACACCTTGCTTGAAGCATATTACACAAGCTTGCTGGCTGCAATCAAAGAAGATTGAAAGTATTTACAATGAACACCAGACTAAGGTTTTCAGTGTGGATCTCACCCCCAGGTAAGGACAGCAAAAGTCATCCAACGGCACCTCTAAGTAACATCACGGTAAATGGAGAAAAAATTGAAGTTGCCAAGAATTTCATTTAACTTGTCCTCACAATTGATGACAGTGATAGTTAAGGTTTTGTGTTAACTTAGAACACAGACTAAGACAATGACCGTAGAAGCAGCAGTCAAAAAATTAAATGATATTTTCATAGGCTGCTGCAAAAGATGTCTATGATATGTTATAAAGTGGAGATGTCATTTTGAAAACAAAAGTACGCTTCTCTCAAGCCATGGTATTTTCAGTCACCTCAGCTAATGTGACTGCAGCACAGTGAAGAAGAAAGGCCGATTACGAATGGATACCTTGATATTACGGCCATTAAGAACAACACTAAACAAACAACAGACTGCGAGTCAGAATAACAAACCAATCTGCCCTGGAAGAATGCAGCCAGAGTGTTCTTCAGGGGCATAAATCGGGAGACTCTGTATTACATGCTTTGGAGATGTTATTAGGAAGAATCAGTCACTGGACAAGGACATCACGCTCAGTTAAGTAGAAGGTCAGTGAAAGAGAGGAAACCCCTCTGAAGGAAGGTACAGTGGACGCAACAACAGACTCAAGTACAGCAAAGACTGTGAGGGTCGTATAAGATTAATCTCTAATATCCACAGGACCACTAAGACTCAGAGCGAGTTCAATAGTAACTGACAACAGAAGAAGTTGTGAACAATTTTGTTTAGCCACAGCCAGAATTTCAAGTACTAAATTTATACATATGCTGAATGAATTTTCCCAGATTAATATGTGTAGAATATTTGCAACATCAAGTGATGTCATGAACAAAAAAATTCTTATTGGGCTGACCTAAATCTTACCCAATGATTTCTATTTTATTGAATACGTGGTGGAATTTAAAATCCGTATAGTCAAATATATTGCCACCTTCTATGTTTCAAAATAGTGAAGAATAAAATGTTTTAGTATTACCATAATTAAATAGGTTCATTCAATTTCCCTTCGACACAAAATATCATTAAAGATATACTTTATTGAGAATTTACTCTATACAATACATACTGTCAAGTGATTGATACCAATGATCACATAATCTGTTAAGCGATTAGCAGTGGTTAGTGTCTAGCGGTGGTTTGCAGTGCCAACAGTGTTGAAGTGACATCAATCACTATTACCAGAGGACACCCACTAAGTTGAGAATGACAGAAGCAACACGCCCAGAATGTCAACGCACTCTTTACTTTGCGTGTCTGAAGTTGCGAGGGAAGAAATGTTGCATTGGTACGGGGTAGAGCAGGATTTACTCACAGAGAAGCATATTTGGAGGGAGTTCCTATAGAGGCATTGGCCCCCCACGGCCAGGGGAAGGAAACGCTAGGAAGATGTTCCGTACGTGCGCCGATGGTGCTGCAGGCCAAGCGCCCCTTTTGCTCCCATTGTGAACAAAGAGAGCGATGTGCTTGGCTAGGTGCCAGGTGCAGCATGAACAGAGCAGTGCACATCAGGTCCACAGCAAGGTGTTGTTCCCAAACGAGGCAGAACACGCAGTGCAAACTGAGCTGCCTCCCAGTAACAGGAGGTTCCGAGCCTGCGGCTGTAAGAGAACACCCCAGAGAGGGGCAAAAACTTGCATGAAGATTGTTTTTCAAACAACAGTCAAAGCTTTTGAGGAACGTATGCTACTCCGTGTAGTGCCATTCCTTAAAACAGAAGGCTAAGCCTGAAGACAGCCTTGTGCACTGTCTTGGAATGGAAAAAACAAATACTTTGAACACACACAGGCATATAATCCAAATGCACAAGATGATCGTATATGAAGGAAAACAATATGTATGTATCAGTTTTCTCATTGACAAAATAGATTTAATAGTCAATTTCAAAAGGTGGAACAACACTTGTCCACTTTGCAGACTAGATGAAATAATAGGAACTGAATGGGCCTACCCATTGTAAGTAACAAGAAATATGGTAGCATGTACTTCATACACTTAACCGTGATTCTTGGGCTTTGGGCTACAATGAATTATAGAGGTGTACTTCCAAGAGAGAGATGGATGAAGAGAGGGAAAGAAAGTAAATTGAGCGTGGTGACTCTACAAGCTTATTGGCTGAAGACAGTTACCGGGACACAATGCAGGAAAGAGAAGCTCTTAAGAACTTCTCTGTTGATGTCACTGAGCCAAAGAGTAGTTAAAAACAAAAATCAGCAATCCATCCTTCAGATAAGTCGAGGATGCAGGTTCTAAACCTCATCCAGCAAGGTACTTGAAGTTCTAGCCAGTCCAAGGCGGCAAAAAAACAATTAAAAAAGATATACAGATTAGATAGGAAGAAATATAAGTGCCCCTATTAGCAGATGATATAATTATCTAGGTACAAAATGCCAGAGAACCAAAAATAAAGTCCTGGAATTCAAAAGTGATTTTAGCATTACTGCACTATCCAAGATGAACACTAAAAAATCAATTGCATTTTCTACATATGAACATGTAGAATCTGGAATCAGACACAACCCAATTTAAAAGTGTTCAAAAGAAAATACAAAGCCAAACAAATCATATCATTACCCAGTTAATGCTGACTAATAGTAACCCGATACAGGGTTTACAAGATTGCACATCATTACAGGAGTGGGCGGCCTCGTCTTTCTCCCAGCTAGTGCCAAATTGTGGTTAGCAGTGTGAGGTCTAACCTACATTGTCATTGGGGCCCCAGAGAATACAAAGGTGCACCAAAATATTGCTACTAAGGTCCTAATTTGTATGTGCATTGGTTTAAACACAGGAAGTATACTTAACCATGTTTCTGTGATCTGTGGATAGCTGCAGACAAGTGATCTTAGCATCTACTTGCCTTACTCTCCTCAGGGTGCCTTCAGAGGAGAGGCCCCATCAAACAGGGACTGTGGGTTGCTGGGCCATTTAAATTCAAGCCAGAGAAGTCGGTGCAGAAGGTATGGTGACTGTTTTAGGGGATCTCAAAAGAGAAATGTTGATAGACTTCTCTCAGAGGACACAGGATGTTCATAAGGACTTATGATGACAATTTTTTTAAAACTGAAAACTGCATCGGTTAGGTAAAAAGAAGTGGGAAGTCGTGCTGAGAAAATGTGCTCAGCATGATGATGCGCCGGCTTGTTCTTTAAGGGCAGGAAGAGCGGACCTACCAAATGTAGTGGGAACTCTTGCCCTATCCATCCTACATCCCTGCTCCTGCTGCCCCTGACTTCCTTTTGTTCCCCAAACCAAAAGACCATTGAAAAGGAAGACAATTGAGTCACTCAAGGATGCCCAACCTGCTGTTTTGTCATGGTGTAAATGTCAGAACCCAGAACTCACTGAAGAGAGGTAGAGAAAGTGGAAACCCCACCTTCAGACACAGGAAGACCTGTACAAATAGATGTTGCGAAATACTAGCTTCACATCTGATATTTCTACTTAACACCAATTTCTAGGTCTTGTAGCAATATTTTCTGAATTTCATAAATCTATTTAAACATTCATAGGATCCGTGTGACTAAAGTTTTAAAATACCGATGAAAGAAAGTAAAAAGATCTAGATACTTGTAGAAACTTGGTACTTTTTGTTTGTTTGTTTTTATAAATCACTTTATAAGAGGATCATACACCGCTTATTGCAATCCATATATACATCCATGGTGTCAAGCACATTTGTACATTTGTTGCCATCATCATTCTGAAAACATTTGCTTTCTACCTGAGCCCTTGGTATCAGCTCCTCATTTTCCCCTCCCTCTCCCACTCTCCCTTCCTCATGAACCTTGATAATTTATAAATTATTATTATTTTCCCATGTCTTACACTGTCTGATGTCTCTCTTTACCCACTTTTCTGTTGTCCAGCCCCCAGGGACAGGGTTCTATGTAGATCATTGTGATCGGTTCCCCCTTTCTCCCCCACCTAACTTGGTATTGTTATAAACTAGGTGGTTCAGGGTAGTAAAAGTGGAAATTCTACTAAATTGAATCTATATATTTAAGGAATTCCTATCAAAGCCAGAGTAAAGGTTTTTGTGCGTTTTAATAGACACAGATAAGTCTATTCTAAAATTGTAAAGGAACGGCAACATTTCTAGAATATCAATCTAGCTATTTGAGTTTTTGTAAAGTTTTAAGAAGGGCATTTTATTCTCTTTGACACTAAAACTTAGGTATGTGAAACAATGTGGCACTAGTGAGTGAAAGTATATGAGAGAGTACCAAAAAAATAGAAAACTTTTTCAAAGCCATGTAATTAATTTTTTTTTACAAAACAAAAGTATCAACTTCAAAGTACTCTCCATTACATTTAATACATTTGCCATATCTGCCATTTCATTCTTGGAAACACTTTTCAAACTCATCTGTTTGGATGGCAGACAGCACCTCCCTTGTTTTTTTTTTTCTTCCCCTCTTATAGGTCATCAAATCACTGTCTTTTCATGTCCTCTGGAAACAAAGTTTCATGGAACAAGGTCAAGTGAGTAAGGTGTGTGGGACAAGAGAGGCATGCGATTTTTTGCCAAAATCTGGCACACTACCATAGCTGCATAAGCTGGTGCATTGTCATGGTGGAAAAAAAAAGTCCCCCATGTGCCACAAATCCAGGTGGTTGTTTTTTGTCACACACTCTTATGCAATCTTTTCAGACCTCTAAATAGAAAGCTTCATTAACAGTCTGACCTGGTGGAATGAACTTCAGATGCACTACAAGGCAACTTTTTCATCCCTTTGGGAAGTTGACGGACGTGCAGAACAAGGTTTGTCATCAATCAACATTTCACCTTTTACGATGTAAGGAAACCACTCCTACACTTGAGTTTTTCCCAGAGCATTGTCCGCGTAAGCTGTGTTTAATATCTCCACCGTCTATTAAAGCTCCACCTAGCAGAACGTTTTTCTGTTTGGGGCTGGTACCCCTCATAGGGTCACAAAATGGATCAGAATATAATTAGGTTTGCAATAAAGTTGAACAGTAATCATTTTCATTAACAAATAAAGGGAAAATCAACATCATAGCTGTTTTTGTTAGGTATCATTGGGTTGTTTGTTCCTCGTGGCAATCTTATATACAACAGAGCACACCACGCCCAGTCCTTGGAGATCTTCACAATCTTTGCTATGTTTGAAATGTTTATGCAGCCACTGTGTCAATTGATCTTTTCCAAGATCTTCTGCTTTGCTAACTCTCCTTTTCACTAAACATAGTGACCTTCTCCAGGGACAGGTCCATCCTATCACATGTCCAAAGTGTATGAAACAAAACCTTCAAAATTAGTGGAAGAAATGTGTAGGTTATTGTTGTACACTACAGAGCCTGTCTTAAGTTTTAGACAAGCCATATCTACCAATTGAATTGGGATTTGGTTTGTGCATGGCAGACTGTTTACCAATCAAGTGGAACATATGTGTGCAACCAACAATGCATGTAACATATAGACCTATTTGTCTCTCCAGTCAAGTCACCTGACACTTCCACATAGAGTATATTGTGTAAGAGGATTTAAAGCAAACATTTGGCCTATACAAAAGCCAAATCCAATCCATTTATCATTGAGTCAATTCTGATGCACAGTGACCCTGTAACTATTAGTGTACAGCCAGGCTCAAACTTCCAGACTTTCAGTGAGCAGGAGAGAGCTTTGCCTGTCTGCACCACCCAGGAGCTCCATATGTGGAAACGCAGGTTTCTATTTATATGGTTGCATTCCTTCTGAACCCTCTCAAGCTTGCATGACAGTATGTTGCCTAGCTTTCCCTGAAATCTTCCTTTTCCATTTACAATAACAAAAATTCAATTTTTGGGTCCACATGTTCAAGATGTCTTAAAGCTGCCATTCACTGACAGCCTTAGTTTGGTTACACACAAACTGTTCGAATACCATCTTAACTTAAGTTACAGTTTTCTCACTAATTATGAGCCATACATTATTGTCTAAATCATCTGTGGAATAAACAGTTTTATGCCTGCCAAAAGAATATCTGGAGGTGTTCTTATTTACATCATGTGTTGAAAATATAAATAAAAACAGAAACATGGTTTACTGTATGTTACAATTAATAAAACCTCCATAGCCAAAACATTATTTGAATTTCTCGTCCACCTGCCAGTATCTCTTTTGAAATTGTTGGGGTTTGGAAAGTATTCGAGTTATATGTTAAATATATTGAGAATTTAGATTTTTTTAATGTTATATTAAGGACTATAAGTCATATCTGCCAACCTGTGAACATATTTAAAGCAGTCAAGATATTGTTCGGCAGAACAGAAATGTTAGCATCAATTTCAATCTTCTAAAATTATTAGTTTAAAACTAATTGTGCTGCTTTCATTCCTTTCAGCGAATGAATTTGATTTTCTCACAGCCTATTTTAACTCACGTCTTAGA
Source organism: Tenrec ecaudatus (assembly GCF_050624435.1). NCBI lineage: Eukaryota > Metazoa > Chordata > Mammalia > Afrosoricida > Tenrecidae > Tenrec > Tenrec ecaudatus. The sequence continues at coordinate 99,073,194 of NC_134542.1, forward strand.
CAATGTAATCACACACATCATTACAGTGGAATCAAGTTGATTTTTTACTATCAAGCAAAATGAAATATTCTTGTTTAGATGTTAGACAGTAAGTGATATGCTTCCATCATTTCAACTTTATTTTATTATTGAACATTTTTCGTTTTAGAATATGGCCCCTTCTACTTCTTGAACATCTTACATGTAGCACACAGTGTACAAAGCTTTCTTTCCAATTTAATTTTACTGAAGTAAATTCATGTCTTTCACAGTCACAGAGTATTACTGATACTAGTAATCTCTGCCAGGTAGAATTTAAATGTTTGCACATAGTAACTAACTTACTTAATCAGTGAGACAACCCTCTAAGGAAGAACTATTGTTCTCCACTTTCATGAAAAGAGAAATGAAGGCATGAACTCCACTAGCGTCCAGCCCATCCTGATTCATAGTGACCAAATAGAACAGAGTAGAATTGCCCACAAGGTTTCTGAGACCATAATCTTTATGGGAACAGGTAGCATCATCTTTTTTCATCGAGCATTTAAATCACACAAGACTTTGCACCTAATAGGTGGATGAGCCAGAGTTTGAAAACAGGCATTTTGGCTCCAGGGTCTAGAAACAGGGCCTGTGGTACGCAGGTTGCAGGTCTTAGCTCCAAAACAGCAGTCTCTTCCCCAACCTTGAATTCCTTCTAGAAGGAACTGCTTTCTAACATTGTCTCTTACACTTAGTCCTAGGTTTTTAAATGATATACGTTTATTAGGATATCTTTATTTTCAAGCATCCATCATTATGTTTGCTCCTATGGAAACAATTTAACTATTGTAACTCTCCCTCTCCTTCATGACCTATAAATGTTCACCCATATACTTTCTTCCTTCATCCTCCAGATATCGCGAAGCCCCTTTTAATTAAATTAATATTCATAGACTGCATGTTTATATCTACAGATGTATTGTTTACAGATACTGTTATGTGTGTATATATATGACATATGACATTTGAAATGTATTAAGATATAGATTTTTAAATACTAAATTTAGTAATAGCAGTCAGTCTGATATAATTTCTTGTTACACATTTCCCCTAAAGCTAATACCTATTTTGTTTTTCCCCCATTTGTCTATTTTTGCTGTCTTTTTATTAAACCTTATTCTTGGGTTAATCCTAGTACAATTTAGGGCTTTTCTCACGGTGGCCAGATTTATCAGGCATTAGACTTTGAGTGGTGTGTATGTGAGACCGAGATACACAGAGACAGAGAAAGGAAGGGGAGAAAGAGACATCCTAACAATTGCTGTGTCCCGGGGAGAGGCCTTTCTAAGGAAACTCATTTAGGAAATCCTTTTTTGTTTTTGTTGTTGAATCCCTGTGCTACGCTGAAATATACCTTCTTTTTTATCACTGTATTTTTCACGCACGCGCGTGTGTGTGTGTGTGTGTGTGTGTGTGTGTGTGTGTGTGTAAGAGAGAGAGAGACAGAGAGACAGACAGAGAGACAGACAGAGATCCAAAGGAGCTCCGGCAGACTAACGGTTATGCATTGGGCTGCTAACAACAAGGTCAACAGTTCAAAGCCACCAGCTGCCCCTCAGGATACAGATCAGACTTTCTGTTCCCATAGAAGTACAGGCGTCTTTTTTTGGTGGAGTCCTTTCGACAGCACTCATGGCTCACACCAATCAGACAGCTCCCACCAAGGCGGCTCAGGAAGCTCCACAGCCACTTGAAGAAGCCACACCTCTACCGGCCAGGCACAGTGGCGCTGCGCGAGAGCTGGTGCTACCAGAAGCTGCCCTTCCAGGGCTGGTGCATGAGGTCACTCAGGACGTCACGGCTACCTGCCCTTTCAGAGCTTGGCCGCCATGGCCTACCTGGTGGGGGCTCATCAGGATCACCAACCTGTGTACCATTCACGCCAAGCCTGTCACTATCATGCCCAAGGACATACAGCTGACCCACCGCATGCGCCTGGAGAGGGTATAAATCACCCAATCTATATAAACTCTCCAGAGCCCCCGCCCCCGCGAAATAAGAGTTACCATCTTGGAAACCTTCAGGGAGATTTTTATTCTGTCCTATAAATTCGCTATAAATCAAAATCCACTTGGTGGCGAGGAGTTTTTGACTTTGGTGTATATGACCCAGTAGCTTCCTTCCAATATTTGGGAAGGAACTCTGAAACCTTGCTCAACTAAAAATATCTTTATTTGACCTTCACCAAAAATAATTTTTTAAAATAATTTTATTGGGGCTTGTACAATTCTTATCATAATCCATACATAGATCCATTGTGTCAACCATATTTGTACATTTGTTGCCATCATCATTCTCAAAACATTTGCTTTCTACTTGAGCCCTTAATATCAGCTCATTTCCCCCCTCCCTCCCCACTCCCCTTTCTGTCATGAACACTTCATAATTCATAAATTATTATTATTTTGTCATATCTTACACTGTCCGAAGTCTCTCTTCACCCATTTTTCTGCTGTCTATCCCCCAGGGAGGAGGTTATATGTAGATTCTTGTAATCGTTTCCTCCTTTCTACCCCACCCTCCCCCAACCCTCCAGGTATCGCCACTCGCACCTCTGGTCCTGAAGGGATCATCTGTCCTGGATACCCTGTGTTTCCAGTTCCTATCTGTACCAGTGTACATCCTCTGGTCTAGCCAGATTTGTAAGGTAAAATTCGGATCATGATAGTGGGAGGGGAGGAAGCATTTAGGAACTAGAGGAAATGTGTATGTTTCATCGTTGCTACACTGCACCCTGACTGGTTCGTTTCCTTCCCGTGACCCTTCTGTTAGGGGATGTCCAGTTGTCTACAGATGGGCTTTGAGTCCCCACTCCACACTCCCCCTCGTTCACAATGATATGCAAAATCATTCTTTCAGAAACCATTTCATACACACAGCTAGTATTGTATCAATCTTCTAATTGTCTTATCATTTCCATTCTAATTTGAAAGCAGTTCCGCAATCCTGTTTCAATATTTCCTTTACACTTTTGTTCCAACTTCTTTTAATTTTTAATACTTCATTTCAATACATAGGTTTGGTTTCATTTTTCCCCTTCTCTCTCTTAAGGTGTTACTATTTTTATTTTTTTCTTCTTTTTCTATTGTCTCCTGTTTGTTCTTTAACACTTTGTGCTGTATATTAATGTTATCATATGTCTAGCATTATTCTGTGTCCTTTCATTTTTTAAAATGTAAATTCTAAGTCCAAGTGAAAGCATTTTGTGCAATGGTTAGGTCTCTTTATACCATAATACGACTCTTGCAAGGATTTATAGTTGTTATTGTGTGACCTGAACATTTTTAATCAGTAATCACATCTCTTGTACCATGGAAGTGACCCTAGAACTATACTGATTCATTTTCTGTAGAAAATAAGCCCCTGGTGTTGTGAATGTGGGGAAGATGCAATATTATGTTTGCACATGTTGCAGCCTTGGGTCCTGGGAGTTCAGTTGCTAATTTTAGACTTTCCACTCTTATTCCAATCTCTCATTTCATCCTGGTCTTCAAAGTTAACTGGTATCTCCAATACTTAGCATTCCAATAGTTCCCATTCCTGAATCATCTTACTACACCAATTGTCATCAAGCTGATTCTGATTCCCGACAGCTCCATGTGTGTGCAGCTGTGTTCCAGAGGGTTTGCAATGGTTGATGCTTTGTAGATCTTTCGTCCAGGGAGCAGCCAACCTTTGCCTTAGCAACATAGAGTGCTAATTACTTACACCACCAAGCGACTCTTTAATCATATTACTATGCTTTGGAGAGGTTGCCAGGAGAGACCAGTCCCTAGGGAAGGACATCGTGCTTGCTAAAGTAGCAGGGCAGCGAAAAAGAGGAAGACTTTGGACAAGATGGATTGACACAGAGGCTGCATGGATAGGTTCAAACAGAAGGGCAACGATGAGGATGGCACAGGGCTGGGCAGTGTTTGTTCGGTTGCACATAGGGACACTGAGTCAGAACTGGCTGGACGGAACCTAGCAACAGCAGTTCTTGATAGCACCCCCTTCCGACACAGGTGGTTACATTGTCCCACCTGCTAGATTATTTTCTTCTGCTTTCCAGCATCTTCCATGGTAATGTCCCTCAACATTTCTTCATAGTTTCAAAGTATATGTTACTTACATTTCTGTATTATATTTTTATAATCATTTTATTGGGGGCTCATACAACTCTTTCATAATCCACACATGCATTCATTGCCTCAAGCACATTTTTACATTTGTTGCTATCAGCATTCTCAAAACATTTGCTTTCTGCTTGAGCCCTTGGTATCAGCTCCTCATTTGCCCCCTCTATATTATCATTTTATGAGGTAGATGTCAGATATTTCCTGAAGATATAAATGATCATATAGTCATTTTATAAAATTGTTATTCAAACCATAAGTTACCTGAATTACCCAGGGAAACATCTTAAAATATTTTCTGTTTTTTATTAAAATATTTTCTTATTGCTTTATTATATTATTTTCTCTGATAGCACTAGTCATGTAGATTTGTTGAGATTTTTGATGGGATGGGCAGTAGGCACTGGGACAATGAACCACACAAAAGTGTGTCACAATAAATGTGTCAGCTTTGTCTGCCTGAAAGTCATTCTCAGGAAGTGTTCCCAAGCCCTTAGCATGGCTTTCTCAAGCCTCTGAAGTACTGTTGAGAGGAGATAGAAGAAACATATAACTATCATATATAACACATGTAAACATAGATGCAGCATTTTTGTTCTGAACTCAGATAATGTGGCCAGCAAGACAACCAAATACCAGTGATCGAGTGGCAATATTGTTTAGAATTCAGTGAAAAAGTGTGACATTTGGAATCAGTTACCAATTTGAGGCAGTCTGGCTCGGTGGCTGCCACCTAAAAAAAGACTGTCTGCGATTTTTCTCTTTCGGTTCTTTTTTTCCTTCTTAATTGCCATTTTCCCCGACCAGCTGCAGCATCTATGTCCTGACTTTGATCCAACTGCTTACTTTCTCCCATAGAGAAAATCTCTCTCTCCCGTAACGTCTGCGTCTATCACTGCACCGTCTCCATTCTTGACAAGCTCTCTGGTCCAGCACCGCAGGACCAGGCTGCGCTGTGTGAGGTGAAGTTCCCACACGCTGAGGAAGAGGCTACTAAGACTTCTGCTTCGTCAATATTGGCACAAAATGGAGTTCTTTGCACCCAGAGTCATATTATGAGGGTATGAGATTGAAAGTTTAACTGAGGTCAAGAAATCCAAAGTTAGCATGCTTCTTTTATAAGAAAGAGGAAAGAACTCGATGGCAAGAGCTTAAAAATAGTCTGAGTGAGGGCAATTAAATCACTTTGAACTTTGATCCTGAATGACTCACTGGGAGAGGATCTTTCAGGGACCTAGAAGTAACAAAGTTTGCAATGTGATAATGAACTTGAAGCAACCATACATTAGATGCCTCTGATTCTTAAAATGCTAGGACCATCTCCATTCAACATGAAAACAAAATCCCCAATCCCAACTACTAAGTGGAAGCCTGCCCCTCCCCCCAGAGGAATTTATTTCAAAGAAAGTAACTGAATCTACAGCTCTGGGAGTGGGACATATCTGATCGGAGCACATGGGAGCAGATGAAGGGGGAGGAGGAGAGAGTGAAGCACATCCTAGCCCACCAGGCCATGAGGATGATGATCACAATTAGAGCAGCCAGTCCACAGAGAGGACCACATGGCCAGCCCCACTATGAGACATGACTTCCCTCACTGACCCATGGGCCTGCAGGGGACAGCAGCGGGAATTGCACCTGTCCTGATCCCGCCACACCGAGGCAAAACACTAAGGGTGTGCAACAGAACAGCAAGAGAACGGAGCGGTGAGGTCCGCAGGGAATGCTGCAGGTGGACTTAGGGGTCAGGGAGGGGTGCCCCAACAGACTGGATGGGAAAACACTCCTAAAGGTCAACAAACAATCCTTGAACTAACTACAAGTTTTTTCTTGTTTTGTTTTGTTTGTCATTGGTTTGTTGTTATTATTTTGTTATATGTTGTTGCTTGGTTTTGCTCTGTTTGTTTTTGTGCATGCTATTATCTCTGCAGGTCTGTCTAAATAAGATAGGCTGGATGAAGAATCCGGAAGAGAAAACAACAGGACCAACAATTCAGGGGGGACATGGGAGAGGGGAAGGTTGGGGGAAAGGAAGTGGTGTTAACAAATCCAGGGACAAGGGAACAACAAGTGATCCAAATTGGTGGTGAGGTGGGTGTGGGAGGCATGGTAAGGCAAATCAAGAGTAATGTAACAAAGAGGAACTGCTGAAACCCTGGTGGGGACTGAGCATGTTAGTGGGACAGTAAGAAAGTCAAGGGAAATAGAGGAAAGAGCTGGGAGGCAAAGGGAATCTATAGAGGTCTAGAGAGACATGTATATATGCAAATATATTTATATATGAGGATGGGGAAATAGATCTATGTGCATATATTTATAGATTTACTATTAAGGTAGCAGAAGGACAGTGGGCTTCCACTCAAGTACTCCCTCAATGCAAGAATACTTTCTTTTATTAAATTGGCATTCTGTGATGCTCATCTTCCCAGCACAACCACTGAAGTCAAAGTGTGTGAATAAGCAAATGTGGTGAAGAAAGCTGATGATGCCTGGCTATCAAAAGATATAACGTCTTGAGTCTTAAAGGCTTGAAGATAAACAAGCCGCCATCTAGCTCAGAAGCAACAAAGCCTACAGGGAAGAAGCACACCAGCTGGTATGATCACAAGGTGTTGAAGGGATCCGGTATCAGGCATCATCAGAACAAAAAATCTTACCATCGTGAATGGGGGAAGGGGGTGTGCAGAGTGGAGACCCAAAGCCCATTTGTAGGCCACTGGAGAACCCCTTGCAGAGGGTTCTCAGGGAGGAGAGGAGCCAAACAGAATGAGATGTAGCAAGTATGAAAAATACAACTTTCTCTAGTTCCTAAATGCTTCCACTCCCCGCCCACTATCATGATCCCAATTCTACTTTGCAAGTCTGGCTACACCAGAGGGTGCACACTGGTACAGATAGAAACTGGAAACACAGGGAATCCAGGGTGGATGATCCCTTCAGGACCAGTGGTGAGAGTGGCGATACTGGGAGCATAGAGAGAGAGTGGGTTGGAAAGGAAGAACTGATTAAAAGGATCTGCATGTGCCCTCCTCCCTGGGGGACAGACAACAGAAAAGTGGGTGAAGAGAGACATTGGACAGGGCAAGATATGACAAAATAATTTATAAAATAATCAAAGGTTCATGAGGGATGGGGTAGTGGGGAGGGAGGGGGAAAAAAGAGGACCTGATGCCAAGGGCTTAAGTGGAGAGCAAATGTTTTGAGAATGATGGAGGCAATGAATTTACAAATGTGCTTTACACAATTGATGTATGTATGGACTGTGATAAGAGTTGTATGAGCCCCTAAGAAAATGGTTATAAATAAATAGATAAATAAATAAATGGAAAGCTGCATTCCTGCTCTAAATAATCTGTATATACTTAAGTGAGTTATATTAAATATCTCAGACACTTCTAACATAGTATGAACCAGATTTGACCATAAAATATTTTCCATTAGCTCCTCTTTTGGGGCAAAGATGACACTAGTGGCCTACAGGTAAATAATGAAAATAGATGTGATTTATTAGGCATCGACCAACACACACACACACACAAATCAAACCCACTGCCATCAAGTTGAGTCTGAGTCATAGTGACCATATAGGGCAGGGTAGAACATACCCTGTCAATTTCTAAGACTGTAATTTTTTATGGGACTCAAAGGCCTCATCTTTTCCCCTTAGAACGGCTCTTGGTTTCCAGCTGCTTACCTTGTGGTTTGCAGCCCAGTGTGTAACCAGTATGCCATCAAGTGAACACACTGCCCAATCATTGCCTGCCTGAAAGGGGCTTGGTACATTGAGAGTCACACCGAGAAAGCCAACATATTAGCCACAAAGAGCAAGGACATGACCCAATTTGTAGGTAAACACATATACGTTTGAATTAGAATAAGTAACCAAGAAGATATTAAGCAGAAAATAGCTATAGAAACTTTAAATTATTCATTAAAACAAGTTTACAGCTTAATTTATAGACTTTCTCTAGTACCTTTTGCAAAAATTCAACAACATAAAATATGCATGACTAGGGTTTCAAAAACACCCTTCTATTATGATAACCTCTAAAGGTATCATGATAAAACATTAGTATTTATATAGTTGTGCATGAGTTCAGGGGAAAGTATACTTTATTGTTCACAGTTTCCACTTATAAAATAGAAAGTGCTCAGTCGTTAAGTAGTCCTTGATAGTTTGGCATACTGTAGGAGATTAGATTCTATGTATTACTGTCCCAATTACAAAATTTGGATTAAAAATTATTTTGAAATGAGATATTGTTCTAAATTGTTAACTACCAAAGCAAACCCAGTAATGCTTATATATGTCTCTCTCTCTCTCTCTCTCTCTCTCTCTCTCTCTCTCTATATATATATATATATATATATATATATATATATATATATATATATATATATATATTTATATAAAGAAAATGGCAGGTCCCAAGTCTGTGGGTCAGAGTTAGGTTGGAGGTTTACCTTGTTTACCTTGACTCACGTGGCTGCAGGGGCAGATTGGCAGGGACACCACAGAGTGCAGAGGTGAATGAACCTAAAGTCAACTGGTCAGATGATAAATCTCAAATGAGTCCCAGGTTCAGTAGGTAAAATTGGTTCAAGTTCAAAGAAATGGAGGTTGATAAGCCAGATACAGGATCCAGAACTAGCAAAAGACTAAGCAAAATTTTCCACAGTGTCCTCTTATGTTGGAAAGAGGCCAGGTGTTTGAGGAACCGCTTTTCAATTGAGTGAATCAGGCCTATAACCTAAGTAAGGATATTCCATCCCACCTTCATCTTTTTATAACTGATTGGCTATGATTACATTGTGCTGGGTCAAATGATCACCAACCCGCTGAGAATCTTGCCCAGGCAAGTTGACACAAAACCTAATTAACACAGATGGCAGGAAAGTAATAAAGAACACTGCCATAAAGGATTCTTGGAATTAAGCAAGACTCAAGACTAGCTTTCATCCTAACAGTGAATCCCAAATCCAAGAGATACCAAGTTTCATTACTGAGAGTGAATGGGCCCTATACCAAGTCTAAGACTCTTCAAAGTAAACAAGCTAATAGGTGGGCCTGCCTGAATGTTGATACCCAAAGAATTGTGGTAGTCACTTAATCTGGTGTCAATTTTAGGATTAAGAGTGTAGGAGTGGAGTCTAGGCTGTCAATTTGGAAATAGCCAATGAGACTTCTGTTGGGCATGGCCTTCTCCTGAGAATGCTGGGAAATCTGGTACTTCCTCCTTGGAGATGGAAGACACCTCTCTCTCTGCTCCTCCCGAGACACATTGCAGAAGACAAGCCACATGGACGCAACCAGATCACAGAAGCTGGAGAAGCCACAGAGAGACCCTTGCCAGCACTGAGATGCTTACAATGCCACTGGCCCCAAAGACTTTCTACCCACTGGCTTGTGATCATCCTACATCTGGCTTCATTGCATATTTTGTGAGTCTGAAGAGGGCTTTATAGATTGGTATTGGACACATGGACTGATATCAGACTTATGGCCTTGGACTGGACTGGGTTGGGATATTTTCTCAATGTTCAATTCCTCTTGTATATAAATCTCTTTCTTACACACATTTGTGTGTCTATGGATTTGTTTCTCTAGTCTACCTAGACTAACACATTATGGTACCGAGAGTGGAGTGACCCAGACCTTCATTCCTGAGGGGTCTGGTTCATTAGATGTCCTGTCAGGATTGGGTTGCTGTACCTTAACATTTAATGTAATCACAGAGCATGGTAGCACTAAGAGTAAGCCTATGGGATCTCCTAGATTCCAGACATAATCTTCTTGACCTCTATTATGTAGCACCAGTCCAATTTCTCCTCTGTAATCAGGATCACACCACTCAGTACATATCCAGTAACATATCCACCTGCATGCTATGCCTCTTGAGAATGAAGAAGTTATCTCTTTGTTCTTCCTCAACTAGTCATGATATGTTGGCTTCTCTAAGACAGGAAGGGAGAATTTGCCTATGAGCTATTAGCAGCCAATTCTCTCAGTAGGATGTGCATGAAGCACCAGTGCATCTACGATTAATGAATGAAATCCTAAGAATGATCAAAAGATTAAGAATGTCCAAGTACTTCCAGGGAGAAGGGACTTCTTGAAGCTTAAAAATATGCATAATGTCTTAACTTAAAAAAATCAATAAAACGACTGAAGGGTGAATAAACTAGAAAAAATACATAGTCCTTTTTGATATAGTGACTCTGTATTCTTTCCATTTCCTTTTGATGCTCCTGCATAGTTCTATATTTTGCCTATAGAATCCTTCGACATTGCAACGTGTGGCTTAATTTTTCCCTCAGTTCTTTCAGCTTGATATGTGCCAAGCCTGTCCTGCAGTTTCTAGATCCAGGTCTTTGCATATCTCATTGTCTTCTTGGTCTGCCCTTTAAATTGTATGTTCAGCTCTTTTATTTGAGCATTTCTTCCATTTACTTTGGCTACTCTACAATCAAGAGCAAGTTCTGGAGTCTCTGTTGATATCCGCTTTGATCTTTCCTTTTTCTTATAAGTTTAATGCCCTTTTACTTTCTTCGTGTAGAATGTTCTTGAGGTCTCACATCGTGTTTCAGGTCTTTGATGTTAGGGTTCAGTGCAGTGAAACTGATCTTGAGATGTTTTCAAAATTCATTTGGAACATGCTACTCAAGATCTTTTGGCTCTGTAGACTTACTTTAATTTTCTTCAACCTGAACCTGAACTTCTATAGTAGCAATGAATTTTCTGTCCCACAGTCAGCCCCTGGCCTTGTTTTGGCTGCTGACATTGATCTTCTTCATCGATTCTTCCCACAGGTGTAGTCGGCTTGATTTCTGTGTGTTTTCTCTGGAGAAGTTCACATGTATAATCATCATTTATGATGTCAAAAGTAACTATTTCAGTAAAGAAGTTGTTGGTTTTGCAAAATTCTTTCATGCTGTCGCCAGCTTCATTTCTATCACTGAAGCCATAATTTGAAAATATTGCTCCTTCCTCTTCGTTTCCAAGCTTCACCAATAGTTATCCCAAATGCCAATAATTATCAATGCATCTTGATTGAATGTTTGATCAATTTCAGACAGAAGACATCAGTAGAATTTTTTAATTTTTTTCATCGATAACTTTAGTGGTGGGTGTAAATTTTTGAATAGTTGTATTGATTGGGTCCCTTGCATGCAGATGTTCTCCGATCACAGGCAGCACTGTACTTCAAGGTAGATCTTGACATGACTTTCTGATGATGAGTGCTATGTCATTCCTCTTGAATTTGTCATTCCCAACGTAGTATATCATATGACTATCTGGTTCTAAATGACCACGACTAGCTCATTTTAGCTCAATAATACCTAGGATATTTATCTTTGTTAAGTTCATTTCATTTTTGACAATTTCCAATTTCCTAGGTTCCTACTGAGTATATTTCAAGTTCCAATATTAATAGATGTTTACAATAGTTTCTTCTCACTGCCAGTCATGTCCCCTTAGAAATGAAGGTCTGGAAAGCGTTATTCCATCCATGTCATTATGGCTGAGTGCCCTTGGACAAGGCATCCCTTCCTCAGTCAAATGTTAAGTGCCTTCAAAGCTGAGGGATTCATCTTCTGGCACTATATCTGACAAATACAGGCACTACTATATTATCTTAATTAGGTGATGTGGTATGAATGCATAAATACATAGATAGGTAAATGAGAAAGCACAGGTATCCTAGAAAGCAACTTAAATATATATGGAAAACTGACTTACAACTGAGAAAGCATTATTGATCATAAATTTTAAAAACAGGAAGAAAATTTTAAAATTCCAACTCATATTATTCACAAAAATATTCATAGGTTTACTAAAATTCAAATATGATTTATGATTCTCCTATAAAATGCTAAAATGTACATATGAAAGCAGTGATGACTATATTTAGAATAGGGAAGATTTTGTAAAAGCAAAATCAGTGAAATAGATAAACTTAGTTAATTTATAATAAGAACTTCTGTTCATCAAGGAGTAATGACGGTTCGGTGGTATAGTTCTGTTACCAGGCAGCAGATCCGAGTATGACTTGTACCCAATCAACGTCTATTTAATGGAGATTTGCATATTGCTATGACCCTGAACAGGTTACTGTAGAGCTTCCAAAATAAGGTAGACTCAGAAAAAAGAACAGACAACCTAATTACCCCAAATCCAGTGCAATAACGTGACCCTGTTGCACACGGGTGCACCATGTGTTGGCGGCTGACTCGCTGGTAGTTCTTCACAGGTACCTTTATCAAAAATCTATGAGTGTCCACCTGAGCACGTGCGCATTTCCCCCCTCACAGACACAAGTTATAAACTGACAGAAAATACATAGAATAAATATAAATTTTAATACTATATCTAAAATGTGAGTCAATTTGAAGCAAAAAATGGACAAAAATATATCAAAAGACATTTCACAAAAGTCTTGTAACATTTTTATAAATTAATAAATACAATTATTTCTTCAATGAGATACCATGTTTCAACTGTCAGTAAGCCACAATTAACCACCGAAAAAACCCAGTCAGTCAACCATTAACTACCATTAACGAGAAAATTCTCATTTCCAGGTTGGTGTGGAAACTGGCACAGCCACTTTGGATCACAATTTGAGGTCATGCAGTAAACTTGGGTATGTATGTTCCCTAATATCGAGTATTTTCCCAGATTATATATGGATCAGATAAGCTTTTGTACATGTGTACTAAGGATACTCAGAGAAGCCTCCATGCAATAGAAAAAGATTAGAAAGAATCCAAATATTCTACAATAGCAGAGTATAGTAATAACTCCAATTTTATCATAGAAAACTGTGCAGCAATGAAAGTAATGAACACCTACTGACATGAGACAGGTAAATCACACACATTTGAGCATGGTTTTGAGCAAAAGAAGCTAAAGGACACATGTAATATACTAATTCCATTTCTACAAAGCTCATGCATGCATAGACTGTTAAATATTTTAGGTACGTATATAACTGTAAAATTTTAAATATGGTAAAGAAATGATCAACACAAAAATGTGGTAGAATGATTATCTATTTGGGGAAGAAAGGGGGTTTTGTATGGGAATGTCACAAGGATGTTTCTAAATGCTCCATAGCTTCACTTAGTGAACACACGGGTTCTCATCATCCTTTGAATGATTTTAATGTGATCAGTATGAAATATTTTAGAATATATATCTACAAATTTTGAGAAAAGAGCATGGGGTTGCGTGATGTAACTGACCAACCTCCTCTGGATTCCCCATTGCCATGAAGTAGAGGTCTGATTTACCTCCTTATCCATCTTCTGTTTACTCTATTCTGACACCGACCATTGGTTCCATCATTCACTGAAATGACCACACACAACGCATAGACACTGCTCACTATTAAAAGGGTTTATTAGGGGAGTTAACAGGTTACTATAAGCCAGGATTAGTAAATAGTAAGGTTGACAATCATTGGTCCACCGCAACACCTCTTCTCAGCCAGCAGCAAGTCTGTCCAGGTGCCCAGGCTCTCAGCGCTGTGGTCCCTTGACCCCTGCCTCCATGGACGAGAAACCACTCTCCCGCTCTGCTTCACAATCTCCTGGTCTCTGTGCTGCGAATCTGTCCTGTCTCTTGCCTCTGCCTCTGGTCCTGGCCTGCCTCCTTTGATCTGCCCTGTAGACTGTGCCCCAGGGTCCAGTGCTCTGGTCTCAGGCTCCACCACTTTATATAGAAATCTTGAATGTGTTCTTCTTCAGGTTGTCTGGGGCTCTCTCCCAGCTCCTGCTTCAAAAAGTGTCTCATCCAGTAGCCAAATATTCACAAACTCCCTCAATTAGCATTACAAACACCCTATTTGCAAAGCCCCACCCAATGTCAATCATTTTGTAGAAGTTACACAGACCTGGATAGAAGAATCCCGTATTAAAAATTTCACACCACTGCACATTTTCTCTAACTGAACGATACAATTCATCCTCTTAGATTTTCAGTCTCTTAGTATTATCTATTTGATTTTCACAAAAAGTTATGTGCTATAATTATATATTTATTTCAGGGTTTATTTACCTAATATGTATTGTTCTTCTAAGTTACAGTTGTGTGAGATATAAAGCCTAGTCTGGTTTGTGACGTTTTGTTTAAAAGCTGACTTCCATCTGAAATCAGCAATCGTCCTGGGTCATGGTTTTAAACATGCGTTGGAAGATGAGTGTCACCAAGGCTGGAGTGGGACAGCCAATCCACGGCCATTTGCTACAGCCATTGTAAGACCACTCATCATAAGTACTGAGACATGGCAGTAGGTACTGGTGTTGGTAGTTGCTGGTATTGGCGATCCTTATTTTTTAATTGGTTTTTATTTTTATTTATTTATCAAATCTGGTTGTCTAAATCAGTTTCTTCCATCAAATCTACTTAATGCGCAACAATAATTATTTCATATTCACTCTTTCTTGCTGTTTGTGGATATATGCAGACTGTTTTGCCAATTCAGAAGTACTGGTTGGGGCATCAACCCCTGAAAACTGAGTACGTTCAATAGAACCGGGTTGAACTTGGTGACAGGGCAGCGGACACTGTCCACACATTCAGAATAAAGATGTCGGAGATGAGACTTTTATTTTCTAATCTTTAAATCCTTAGTCACAAAAGCCTTGAGGTTATTTATTTTACTGCTTTGGAGGCAGATGAATATTTAAGCCCGTACACTAGAGAAAGCTCCTTAAAAACAAATTCACTGAAACAACACGAGATCAAAGGGTCATTAAAGAAACGAGCATCCTGAAAAGTATGGATTAGGAGCCAAGAGTGCGTGGGAAATTGGACACACGTACGGATCACTTAGTCATAGACTCTGAACATGATCTGGGTTTGTCTGTAAATTATGTAAATCATCCCCCGGTTAGGTGCAATCAATTAGAAAGTACTTCCATTAATTCAAAGTTGAAGAGGAATTTTTAAAATCGCAGCCGTTTTTGGTGTAATTTCGTTAAGTTTCCTAGAAAACACAACTACTTTTGTGGCTCTACAGAGTCAAGTGCAGAAAAGAGCAAATTGGCAAATCTGTAAACATCGTGGAAAGAATTGTAGAGCGGGACGGGAGCCACTCGGATGCCATTTGGTTCGCGCTTGTCACACTGCAGAGGGGAAGAGGAATAGAGCCACGATGTTAGGACTATCGTTCAAAGAAAATAGACATCCAAGATCAGGTTCACGTTTGGTGTTGATTTCCATTAAACTTAATATATAAGGAAAAACAGTTAACCTGTGAAGTAGAACATATAGTTTTGAAAAGTTCTTCTTGCTAGCGATGAAAATACGAATGGATGTGTGGGCATCTTGGTGGCACAGTGATTATGCATTGGGCTGTCAACAGTTCAGATCCACCAGCCGCTCAGCGGGAGAAAAGCAGGATGTCTAACTCCCTAAACAGTTAGTGTCTCTTGAAACTTACAGAGGCAGTTCTGGCCTGGCCTGCAAGGCCACTAAGAGTCAGCACCAACTCCATGGCAATGAGAAAAATATACGTTGGTACTATATATTTTCAAAGTACTTTCCTGCTCTCTCCTCAGTGATTATTATCATAAAGCATCCAAAGATCACCCGCACAATATATATGTAGGAAGCCTGATAGGGACTTAAATCCTCGGAGAAATCTAAAGGAATGAAGAGTCTGAGATTGTTCTAGTTTTAGCTAATTATTGTTACATGTAATTCTCTAATTCCTAATCATATATATTCACAATAAAATGTTATATAGCTTTTTATTATGAATTGGTCACTGGGCACCATCTAATTCTTCTAGTCTCAGAGTCATGGTTTGTGTGGTCTATTAGGTCACTGAACTAATTATTTCCATATCTCTTCAGTTTACTTTACTCTTCTTCCCTCCAAACACTTAGAGACAATAGATTCACCTTAGATGATCGCTCATAAGCTTTTAAGACTCCAGTTACTCCTGCCCAAAGTAGCATTTAGACTCTAAATGTGGAGCATTGTCTTTGGACTATGCCAGTTGGCCTTGGTCGCTCCTAAGGCTATGGTCCTGAGTTTGTAGGCTTTATAACCTATTTTTTCCCTCATGGTGATTGGTTATATCTAAGTTTTCATAACTTTGTTCTCTGTATGCTTGTTGTACCACATTCATAGATATTTTTGCAGCACAGATAAAGATACATGTAGAACTATCTTCTATCAAAACTATATATATCCAAACTAATGTCTTTTTTAAAGAATGGATTATATTCTTTAAAGGACCCAGAAGAAGGACCAGAGAATGTGTTCTAGACTCAAGATCTCCCCTGGTTATCTTTAAGAGCACCTACACCAGAATAGACAATATAGTACATGATTTATGTGTGATGTTTCATTTAATCATCATAACATCTGTTTGACTTAAGTAGATTTAGGCCCCAAATACAAATGAGAAATCCCAAGCTGGTAGATGTTAAGTAACTTTTCTAAGAACACACAGTTGGATATGAGATAGCTTCATTTGAATTCTGTTATTTAGACATGTGTCTCCTGATTCTAAGTAGCCACTCCTAAAAGATTAGATGATAATATGAGTGAAATAGTTTCTTAATTGTAATACATTAATTTATCAGCTAACATTTATTAGTTCTCTCAACAAGAATAAGAAAACCACCTTATCCCAAGGATTAAAATATATTTATAATAAATATATATATTTATATTTGTTATAACTATGTATCTATAGCTTATATAATATTACCATTGCTTAGATCAGCAGTTCTCAACCTGTGGGTCGCAACCCTTTTGAGGGTTGAATGACCCTTTTTCAGGGGTCACCTGATTCATAACAGTAGCAAAACTAGTTATGAAGTAGCAACGAAAATAATTTTATGGTTGGGGTCACTACAACATGAGGAACTATATTAAAGGGTCGCAGCATCAGGAAGGTTGAGAACCACTGGCTTAGATCATCATATTTTTTTTTGTATAAAGTGGCAAGTCTAATAATAACTTCATTCAATAAAACAAGTAAATAAGACTGATATTTTTCTCCTCCACTAAATTGTTTCATCTTATTAGTCAATGTATATGTATCAGAATTTTACTAGTGAAAATTATGTACCTATTAATAATAGTTAAATGGGATTTATTTGCGATTAAAATGTTATGAGAACATTGTATTTTACCTAAATCTGTTTGCTGTAACCTAAATTCATGATCTTCCTTTTATATGAAGTGACCGATCTGGGTGGCAGTCCACCAGGATCGCGTTGAACATTTCAAAAGTTCCCAGCGATTGAGTTGATTCCGATTCATGAAAACCCAGTCGCACCTCCTATAGGGCTGCTATGCATTGGGGTGCTTCAAACACGTACCCTCACCGCCAGCGAGGTGCTTCCGCTCTAACTTCCACGCAGGACCGGGTAGGAATGCCCTGCGTGTTTCTGAGGCTGTGACTCTTCATGGGCGCACACAACTTCAACTTTCTCCTCTGGCACAGCTGGTGGCTCAAATTGCTGCCTGTCAGGGCAGCAGCCCAAGGTGTAACCACTTAGTCGATGCTTAATGTATACTCACTGATTGTTGACTGGTGTAAACTAATATGGGACCATGCATAAACTAAAATTCAAATGTTATGCTGAACCTGTAGCCCATCAAGAAGCGCAGGAAGCAAAAGAAAATGTGTACTTACAACCACTCCTCTTTTTTCTAATTCTTTGAAAACATATTTCATTGGAGCAGAAAATGTGAGTGTTAGCTGACAGCCCCGGTCTTCTACATGAGATGGAGTTATTATATTCACAAACGGTTTCTTGCTGTCTGCTTTATCCTTGCTAGAGTAATGCTTGACCAGGTACTCCAAATAGCCTGTTAGCAAAACAGATTTTCTCCTCAAAGCTTTCATAGTTGCCTGTTTAAAGATCTGCAGAATAAGAAAGAAATCAGTTGAACAATGTGAAAACTAACTGCAAATTATATATACAAAGGAGGTGACTACTTTGACCGTTCCAATGGACACTCAATTATATATATGCAATATATGTAATGTATTGTATTTATGTATACTTTTAAATGCGTTGCTACGACAATCTGAAAGCATAATTCTCATGACTACAAATGTCATTTAACAATGCTTGAAAAAGAAGGAAAAAAGAAATTGGCATAATGTCCCTTCAACATTATTAGCTTCTATCATCATTAAGCAAAACCATCTTAACAAGTGCATTTAAGTACCATAACATTTAAAAAACTCCCCCAGATCATTTCATCAAAATCAAAATCAATAAGACCCTGCTATTGTGAAGTCAATTTTCCTTTCATGCACACACCGTACAGTGCAAACTAAACCCAGGTACATGGATGGAAAGGAGCGTGACCTGTGTCATTTCCAAAGTCTCCATTTTAAGACCGAGAAAAGCAGCAGTAAAACGACAAAGGCAAATCGCCTCAGAGGCGGCGCAGCTAACTCCCGGACAGCCCATCTATGATGGTGGTGGGTTGGGTTCTTCGCGGGCAGCCAGTCAGTCGGGCTCCTGGTGACCCCGTGCCACCGAGGGGCGCGGTACTTCACCTGCTTGTTACAATCGGGCTCTCTTGGAAACAGAGCACCACGCCGGTGACTGCAGTGCCTCTGTGTGGGTCCAAACCACCCACTTTTGCGGAAATAATTTTCTTTTCTCTCTCCCTTCCGGTCAGTGTCTTCTCTTCTTATCCAACCACCCCCTAGCTGTGGGAGGACATGCCGGAGGCTGTGGCCAGAGGTGCCTGGTGGAAAGATGAGTGGCAGGGGCACGCAACAACTACAGCTGCGACATTAGGGGTCACAGCAGACACACTCGTCTAGCTTATCGTTTAAGGTCAAGAGGGCTTTAAAATACATCCCTCGTCTGAGGACTGAATGAGTTGTAAGCAGCGAGTGATACATGGAACGGCCCCGCTCTGTTTCATGTGACAGCACAGAGTGCAGACAGGGGCGTGTGGTAGGAACCAGACACTGAAGTCGGTGAAAATCACTCTGTTGTATGCATGTGTGACAGGCGTGGGCATGAATTTTAGCAGCACCGAAGCAGGAGCTCACGCTGGTTTGGCTTATGAAGGAGTGAACTCAGAGTTCTCAGGCAAGGATTTTTAAAACAATTTTGCACGGTAGCTATGGGTTTGGCTGAGCGGCAGTGGGTGAGTCGCATTACAGGTATTGGTATCTAAAGAATAGCGGACAAATGGAAAGGTGAAAGGGCATTTGTCCCTCTCCCAAGCAGGCATCGCAGACTGCGCAGGCTGCAAAGAGCTCGGTGGCAAGGAGAAACAGTCATTGTTTGGGAAAACCTCTAGACTCTGAGGACAAACCTGATTTTTCTGAAACGGAATACTCAGTTAAGTAGGAGATCATTCCGTTTCCTTAATTGTGTAAAACATAATGTAGGTAGCTGTAGTACAATGTGCA
The DNA here is from genome assembly GCF_050624435.1 of Tenrec ecaudatus. Classification (NCBI taxonomy): domain Eukaryota; kingdom Metazoa; phylum Chordata; class Mammalia; order Afrosoricida; family Tenrecidae; genus Tenrec; species Tenrec ecaudatus. Next base: position 99,092,743 of record NC_134542.1, read on the forward strand.
TGTAAGGAACAGAGCTGGGTTTGGGCACCAAGGAGACAGGGGAAAAGGATCAGTATTCTTTCATAGGGCGAACTGTTAACTTCGCAATAAAGAGCTTAATAAAATGACAGCAATGAACTCATACCAATTAATAATTACATCGAATCTAGACGGCTTAAATTCATCAGCCAAGAGACAGAGAATAGCCGGACAAATTAAAGCCAAACCCAAACAAGGCAGACCAAGAACAAAAACAAACAAACAAACAAACAAAACCCTATCAATTTGTTGCCTACAGGAGACAAAAACACAAATATATTTTTCAGTTAAATATCAAAGGCTAGAAAATGTATCATGTGAAGAGTGACCAAAAGCGAACAAGAGTGGCAATAATAACTCTGATAGGCTACACATTAGGTTTTTGTTAGAAATAAAAAAGGGCACTACAGAATGATTAAAGGGTCAATCTACTAAGAGCACTCAATGACTGAGCTCCAAAAATATATGACAAAATCTAACAGAGTTGAAAAGAGAAATACAGTTCCACTGTGATAAGAGTATTAAAAACACCACTTTCATTGATGAACAGAACAATAAAAAAAGAAACTTAACAAACATGCAAAAGGTCTAGACAACACAACTCATCCATTCAACCGCCTAGACATATATAGAATATGCCAAACAGCAGCAACACAACACACGCTCTCCAGAGTAGACCATCTACTAGGTCACAAAGCAACTATAAATATATTTCAATTGGAGATTTGATTAGTGTTGGATACAAAAAGGTTGATCTGACCTGTAAAAGCTCACTTAATTCACAAAGTTTTAAAAATAATATCAAAAAGAACAAAGGAAAAATCATTAACTGTCAGGAAACTAAACAACACCTTACTTAAAAATTATTGAGTAATAAAAGAAACTAAATAGGAAATGTTAACAATTCCTAGAGTCAAATGAGAATAAAATACAAAATAGTGCTCAGAGAAGGATTTATAGCTATCCATGTAGACATAAAAAAGGTTAAAATCTATAATTTGTGCCTACAACTTGAACCTTTGAGAAAGAAGCAACAAAGTAAGTCCACAGTTACCAGAAGAGGGAATGAAACAGAAAGAGCAATAATAGTATAAAGAATCAGCAAGGCTAGAAGTTGGTGCCTTGAGAGGATGGGGGGAAAGAGAGAGACTAAATCGATGATGGGAAAAAATGAGAAGCTGAACATCACCAAATTAAGAAATGAGACAGGTGACATTACCACAAACTCAAAGAATAAACTAGTCCACAAGACTAAGAGCTCACATAAACCATGACCTTATCTAAATGGACACCAGAAGAACTGGATAGTGCTCAGCTTCTCCTACCAATTATTCTGAGCAGATCATGGACAGAAGAGAGAATAATGGAGAACAAAACTCCAATTAATAAAAGCGATCAGACTTGACCACCAAGAGGGACGAAACACAATTCTAAGAATACAATTTGAGCTCGGAACTGAAGTTACTTATGGGAGTCTTTCAGCCAAACAATGGACTGGCTTATAAAAGATAAACCATATCAATTGTGAATATTGCACTCTCTTATGCAATCAACTGTATGAGACTAAATAGTTAACATTTCCTCTAAAACAAAGATAAAGAAAAGGGGGCTGAGAAGCTGGGTTAAGAGAAATAGAATAAAGAGAAAGGAAATAATGAGACTTTTGACAAAATGTAACCAATATCATGAACACAGTTCATTAAAAATGCTAAGTGGGAATTTAACTGGCTATGTAAATTTTCACCTGACAGATCTTTTTTTAATATTTAGAATTAAAATAATAATAATAAAATAAGTCTATTTTCCTTTTCAATTTCACTATTTCTTTGCTCTCAGAACTGGAAAATAATAATACTTAAAAACTAGGGGGAAAATAATTTAAAACATATCCTCATTTATCACAGAATTCATGAATGAGTTTTAAGAGCTGAAGTTATTTCTGTGACTGACTATAATGAATACAGAGGTAGAAATTTTGAGGAAAGAGAAAAACATTAGTATGATATTTTCTGTTGTGATTTTTTTCTTTTGAATTCCTCAACTGGCTCTGAAATAATTTTCTGCACTAACACATAGTGCCTATCTTCATTTTGAGTCTTCTGATTTGCTGTGTATTTGAACTATCTGTTCTCATTTGGCACTTTGAGGCTATTTCTTTACTGTAGATTGATTTGCCAAAAGCGTATAGCAATCATCTCCCTATTGCCCCAAACAAACGTGAACCTTCAAAATGGGCGTTGTTGATTTCAATCCGCTAATAGGAAAGTTGTGGGGACATCAGGCATAGTGTGGTCCAGTTAAAAAGTGGAACAGATGGTTTCAAGAGTAGATGTTATTTGGGTAAGGTCACACTCAGTGTCCCAATGAAGGCCAGATTACTTATCTCCTGGTTGCTAGCCCACTGCTCTCTCCCGGCCCCACATATAATTCTATAAATGATTCATATCCAACAATATTCATAAAAGGACAATTTGAAACTGAATATAGGTGTTATTTTTAAGGTCATCAATCGACATATGTAATTTAAAGAAAGGTATATTAATATCTATTTTTAAATCACTGAATTGTCCATCCATGGAAATGCTCATATACAAATGATGCTTTAAGAAAAAGAAATCAATGTGGTATTTATTAAGTTCTTCAGCCTCCTCCCTAAACTTAAACGAGATGGGATAAAAAGTGGGAAAGGGGCTGGAGGAGACAAAAGACAAAGGCCAACCCTCCTAAGCTTACCCTCGAGCCAAGGTCTTAGAATTCCTGAGGGGCCCAGGGCTGGAGGATGTGCAGCCACTGCGAGAAGTGGTCTGGGGAGGTTCCAGGTTCGGGGCAGGGCATGCGAACACTAGAGGTTCGTGTTGCTTAACATCCATAATATGCTCTGTCAAGGAGGATGCCATGTGATTTGATGGGCTCATACGTAAGAACAATTGTGCAGTCGACACACAGGGGTGCTGTTTCATTCTGTGGTACACAGGGTCATTGTGAGTCTGACCTGGCTCCACTCAGCACCTAAGAACAATCAAAACACGGGAGTTGGACACTGTACAGACACATATTGAAACCTTAGGAGAGCCTGCGTCCAGGTGCCATGTTGTTACTGCAGCTGCAGTGGGGGAAGCTGGAGGAAGCAAGAGCAAGGCGAGAGAAGCCAGATGCAGCAAGCAGAGTGCAAGGGAGAGGCGCACACCAGCCCCATCTGCTGTCCTACCAGCCTGAGCAGCGAGAACCACCCAGGACCCATTGTGCCTGCCTGCCAGACAAGGCTTCAAAGCCCACACCCAAAACTCTGTCCTCTGCCCTATTCCACCTGTGGGCTGCTGCTCTAAGAGTCTGGGTTTATGGTCTTTAAAACCATTACGAGAAAATAAAACAAACAAACAAAAAACCTTACGGAACACAGAGATGAGGTTAAATGTTGCGCCAATGGACAATGAGTACCTGTTTTAGGGGTTTTTTTTTTTTTTATATATACAACTTCAATTATTCTCTATGTTCATCTCTCCATTCCTGGCTCAACCACCACCACCCCCACACCCAGCACTGAGTACTGCTTCTCCTCATGGCCCTGTCCCTTCACAAATCTACCTGGCCAGGCAACCAGTGTCCAGTTGCTCCTCCATCATATTGACTCATCTCTTCCTCTTCAACACAGATTGTACCCAACAAGCAGTGTGCTACCAAACCCAGCCTCTTCCCTCAGGTAGCAATTGTAAGACCCAGGACAGTCCAGTGGGCCAGTTCTCATCACCCCTACAATCAGGGACCCTGGGTTTTTCTTCCTGTGGATGAAACTGGGCAAGTATCAGAATCGCCTAGAAAGGAGACCTTTTTTCATAATCACAGAAGTAGGAACAATTAAATCCACTATTTTGTAATTTTACATGTTACAATTTATAATCATATACAATTTATAGTGCAATTTATAATTACAAATGATATAATTGATCATTTAAATTGTAACAAGTCACAATTTATAACTTTTGCAAACAATTTCTCTAACACAAAGTTCAATGAACTACTACCATAAATGAACATCTCTTAAAGAGTCCAGAGAAGTCTATCTTCCTCTTTGTGTGAGTTTCAGGGTCATTTGGTAAAGTTTATATTTAGCTATCCAAGAGAAAAAATAAATTAATTTATGCCTGAGGATTAAAAACAAAAAAAAACTTGCTTGAGCGACTATAATACAGTGTGATTAAAAAAATGGGGCTAGAGAAGAGACTAATCAGCCACTTTTCTCTCTGTAAGAGGGGCGAATGCCAGAAGGAAAACCAACCCACTGCAAGAGAATCTAGAAGATAATTTATAGGTGGGCTGAGAAGTCATTTCCAGAGATAAGGACAATCAGAGGAAATGACTGAGCACGACCTCTTCTTAAACTAGGTCTTTGGGCCTTTCATGTTGTAACTCATCTTCTCCCTGATATAAACTTGCAAAATAAGCAGAAGCTTAATCGTGTTATACCGGATATATGTCATAAAAATAATTCCAATATCATCTGATTTATTAAGAATATTTTACCTCCATAAAAGCTCAAAATATGTATGACTGGTGGAAAATCTTATTACTGTTCTATTTTCAATTTAAACAAACAACCCCTTTCGCCCCCCCACCCCCACAAAAAAAATACAACAAACACCTGCTAAGAAGAGAAAACAGCACAAACACCATCTAGTGGTGTCACTGAGTAACTTGAAGTAAAATGAGTTCATTACCTCTATCTACTGGTGAAGCTGTGTGAAAAGCTGAGGAGCTTGACACTGCCGCCCAGTGGCCAAAAAGAGAATAAACGGCTCCAAGCCTTCAAAGATCTACAACTTTAGTTTGGTTGGGATTTTGAAAGAGTAATTTTTTTAAAGCATCTGCTTATTTTGATAGTTATGTATTAAACACATCTCATATAAATATAAATGATTTCTGATGTGTGATGATTAACTGCTCAGCTGCTATCCAAAAGGTTGACGTCTTGAACTGACCCGTTACGGTACAAGGGGAAAATGTGTCCCTTGGCTTCTGTCAGGAGTATAACCTTGTATTGGAGCAACACCAATCTAGCTGAGAGGACGTACTAAGATGTGGAAGAAGGGGGAACGTGATGGTGGCACAGCTGGAATCAAAAGGAAACAGGAAAGCTCTAGGAAGCAAAGCTATAGATAAAGGTATTAACAGAGGTGTGCACGTATGTAAATACATTAATCCATTAAAATAGAGCTATTGGCCTATATACACCTATTTAGAAGACAATACACTGAGGTGTGGACAGGCCTTGGGCCTCAGCTCACACCCTCCCACAACACAAAAGCACTTTGTTCTAACAAAATGGCATTCCGTGATGCTCATCCCAACATGATTGCTGAAAACGAACTGGGTGCATAAACAGATGTGGTGAAGAGAGCAGATGGTGCCTGGCTATTAAAAGATACAGTGTCTGGGGTCTTAAAGGCTTGAAGTTAAATAAGCGGCCCTCCAACAGTGAAGCAACAAGCCCACATGGAAGAAGCACACCCACCAGTGCGATCATGAGGTGTCATGGGGAACGGGCATCAGAAGATTCATAACAAAACACTAATAAACAAAAATGCATTGGTGAGAATGAGGATGGTCAGAGCAGAGACCCAAAGTCCATCTGTGGACAATTGAACAACCATCCCCCCAACAGAGGGGTTTCAGGAAGGGGATGAGTCAATCAGGATGCAGTAGATCACTGATGTATCACGCAACATACCTCTGGTCCCTTGAGGCTTCCTCATTGACCCCAGTGCTGCTTCCCACTCTGGACTGGAAGGGAGCATGTGCATAGGTATAGCCGAGAGATAAAACTCGGGACACATGGAACCCAGGAACAGGAATGGGAATAGCAATACCACAAGGGTATGGGAAAGGGGAGGAGCTGGGTAGGAAGGGGTACCAATGGCAATGAATGGCACATAACCACACACACCCCTCCAGGGGGAAGAACAACAGGAACCAAAGGAGAAAGGAGACAACACTCAGTATGAGATATGAAAACAATCACAATCTATAATCCATCAAGGGGACACAATCTATAATCCATCCTCTTTCCTGGGGAGGGTGCAGGAAAGAGGAGCTGATCCCAAGGGCTCAATAGAAAGTAAATGTCTAGAAAAGAATGATGACAATTTATGTACTCATATGTCTGATACAATTGATGTATGGATTGTAACAAAAGCTGTAAGAGCCAACAATAAAATGACATTTAAAAAATAAGAGTATAACCTTGGAAAAACTAAGAGAAAATGCTACACTGTCCCTTAGAGTTTCTCTGAGTCAGATAGACTTGACAGCAATAAGGTTCAGGAGAATTATATGTACATCAAGTCAAAATTTAAATTTTCCTTAAAAGTCTCAATATAAAATATGTATCAACTTAATGTATGAATGTACTATTTATCACTTAAATAAATTTAGTACTCAGTCTGAAAATAATATTCAAATAACCCAAAACATACACACACATACACACATACCACTTGTCTGTTTGCTATACTGTGGTGGCTTCTGTATTGCTGTGACCCTGGAAGCTATGTGTTATTTTTCAATCCAGTGGGGTCACCGATGGTGAACAGGCTTTGTGGAGCTTCTAGACTAAGAAGAGTCCAGGAAGAAAGTCTAAGATGTCCACTTTTGAGGGATAGCCACTGACATTTTATAAACAGCAGGAGGACACTGATATATTGCCAGAAAGTTAGTCCCTCAATTTGGAAGACAATCAAAAACAACAAGAGCAAAGCTACCTCCTCAAAGTAGAAACTATCTTACTGGCCTGGAGGGAGTCAAGCTTTCAGGGTCTTCCTCTGATGATGGAGCACAGTTGAAAGTGAGGAGCAACAGGACTAAGCATCCATTAGTAATCAGAACAGCGAATGTATGAATGAGTCTAAAATAAATGAGTCAAAAATGAAATGGAATGCATACAGGTAGGTGGATGTCCTAGACACTGTGAACTACAATGGATCAATATGGGCCATTTTCAATTTAGCAATCATATGGTTTATTATGTCAAGAATGACAAACTCAAGAAGAAAGGCTTCACTTTCATCATCAAAAAAGAAGATGTCAAGATCTATCTGGAAGTTCAATACTGTCTGTGATAGGATAACATCTCAATGCTGATAAGGGAGTCCTTTGGATACAAGTATTATTCAAATTTCTCCACCAATCACTAAAGTTAATGATGAATAAATGAAATTTTTATCAACATCTGTAGTCTGAAATTGGTCACACATGTAATCTGGATGCAGTCATAATTAATGACAGTTGCAAACAAAGAAGATGGAACAATGGTTGGATCATAGGACTTTGGGGACAGAAACAAAACTGGAGTTCACATGATAAAATTTTGTAAGACTGATGACTTCTTCCTGGTAAATACCTGCTTCTACAATGTAATCACAGAGCTGTCTAGTTGGGATGCACAGGAGTCAAATTGAATACATCTGTGAGAAAAGATGATCGTGAAGCTCGGTATCATCAGCCAAAATGAGGTCAAGGACATACTGTGGAACAGACCATCAATTAGTCAGATATAAGTTCAGTTACAGTTGAAGACAATTAAAACAAGACTGGGAGAGCTAAGTATGACCTTGAGTACATGCCACCTACATTTCAAGAAGAGATTGGCATCATGGAGTGCAAATGGAAGAAGACCAGATGAGCTGGGGGATGACATCAATAATATCATACATAAAGAAAGCAAACAGTAGTTAAAAAGTCAATAAAGGGGGGGAAAGCTCCAAGTGGATATCAGAAGAGACTTGGAACTTGCTCTGAAATGTAGAATAGCTAAAGGGAATGGAAGAAATGTTGACGTAAAAGAACTGAACTTTCAATGGGCAGATCAAGGAGACAAAGTAAAATATTATAATGAATTGTGCAAAGATCTGGGGTTAGGAAATCCAAAAAGAAGAAATGCCCAACATGTCTCAAACTTAAAGAACTGAAGAAAAATCCAAGTCTCAAGTTTTATTATTGAAGGATTATATGAGCAAAATACTGAACAATGGAGGCAGCACCAAAGGAAATGGAAAGAATACAGAGTCGCTGTAGCAAAAACAGCTGGGTAAACGCCAAGCGTTTCAAGAGGCAGCATATAATAAAGGACCGATAGCAGCGAACGAGAAGTCAAACTGCACTGAATGCACTAACCAAAAACAAGCCTCCAGAAATTGACAAAACGCCAAGTGAAGCATTTCAAGAAACTCATGCAGCCCTGGAAGCACTCACTAGTCTCTGCCGAGGAATTTGGAAGACCGTTACCTGGCCAACTGACTGGAAGAGGTCCCAATCTGTGCCCATTACAAAGAAAGGCATGTCAGAAGAAGGCAGCAATTATTGAACAGTATCATCAGTACCCCATGCAAGTAAAATCTGGTTGAAGAGCATTTAAAAACAATTGCAGTAATACCTTGTCCAGGAGCTGCTATAAAATAAAGGCAGATTCAGAAAGGGTTGTAAAACAAGACATAGCAGTGCTGATGTCCACTGAGAACAGAAATACCAGACGGAATCTTACATGTGCTTTACTGATTATGCAAAGAATCCACTGTGTATCGCTTAACAAACAATGGCTAATATTACAAAGTGCCAATTCCAGACCATTGCACTGTGCTCAAAGTAATCCGTGCATTGATAAATAGAAATTAATTCAAATAGAACGGTTTAAATCAGAAAAGTGTGCAACGAGATTGTACCCTGTCACCACACTTGTGCAATCTCTAGGCTGAAACATAACCCAAGACGCTGGATCATCTGAAGGAAACTGTGGCCTCTTGATTGAGGGGACTTTTAGTTACAATTTTCAATATGAAAATGACACAATCATGCTTACTGAATGCAAGAAGGACTTGAAGCATTTTCCAATGAAAGTCAAAAGACTAACCAGACTGAGGTATGGATTGCAACTCAGTGTAAAGAAAACCAATTTCTCAACACTAGACAAGGATTAACATCAAGATAAATGGAGAAACGACTGAAATTGTCAAGGATTTCATTTTATTTGGAAGCAAGTCAAATATCATGGAAATAGTAGTCAAGAAATCAATGGGCAGATCGCGCTGGGCCAATCTGCTACACAAGACCTCTGAAGACGTTAAAGAGCAGAGGCGTCACTGTGAGGGCGAAGGTGCACCCCGTGCTGGGTTCTTTCAATTGCCTCATATGGATATAAACGTTGGACAAAGAATAAGAAAACCACAGAAGACGAAGTACTTGAATTATGATGCTGATGAAGAATATGTACATAGAAAAAAGTCCTATGAAGTGCTGAAGAACACCCTTCTATCTAAGAGCAGTGCGGCCAGAGTGCGTGCTTTGCACATATTATGAAGAGAGATCAACCCTTTGAAAAAGACATCACCTTGGTGAAGTAGCAGGATCAATACAAAAGAAAACATCTGAAAAGATGAGTTTACACTGTGGCTGCAACGATGCACTCAAACACAACAATTGTGAGGATGGTGCAGGCTAGGCAATTGGGGGGTGGGGGTCTATACCATGAGTCATTATGAATAGGAACTGACTTAACAGCTCCTAATACCAGATGGATGGATAGTTAAATAGCTAGATAGCTAACCAGATAACCAGATAGCTAGCTAGATAGCTAGATGATAGATAGATAGATAGATAGATAGATAGATAGATAGATAGATAGATAGATAGATAGATAGAAAGTAGACTTAGATAGATACAAAAGGATATTGTGTTTACTTGGATATTATTTGTTCAGGACAAAACTAAACCTATTTAAGAAAAGCTGTAAATTGATTTTGAACTTTTCTTAAACTGCTAACAGTACAGATTATGCATCAGTGCATAAAAGTGCCAGTTAAAGAATGAAAACAACCAGTCGACCTCATGACACAATCCCACTCAATACTTGGAATAGTAACCTAATGTATCTTTTCCTAAAGCATGTCTTTCTATGGCTTCTGCATGTGGAACTTTGTCAGCTCCTCACCTAGTCTAATGGAAAAACGATAACTCTCTGGAGTCCGCAGAATCACATCAATGTTTGCACCCCATACGTTCTCAGATACATGTTGAAAACTGAATAAATAATTTAACATCACATGTTAATTTTGTTCATAAACAGACCAAGTGAATGATTAACGAATCTACTGAAGCTCACATAGACGCAGTGGAATTAAAAACCTCTTTTCCAAGATCAGTTCTGTTTAACATTGACTGAGTGCCAAGAAGCAAAGAGCTCCTGTCCAAAAAAAGAACGGTGTCCTTTGTTCACAGCTCAGGTGCAAAGCACACTGACAATCCTGCTCCTGAGCAGAGAAAATACCGCCACAATCAGCTAGAGAGAAGGGCAATGATAAGCACAGGCCACTTACCTCTAAACTAGCATGTAAGGAACAGACCAACAAAATGGGAGGGTTTGAAAGTCGGAATCCTCTGGCCCCAGGGATTAACTGGAGCTCTGAAAAGTCAACACAATATCAGTCTCATAAAACATGCCCCCAAGAGTGTCCATCCAAACCCCAAAACCAAACTCACTGCCAACTCATAGTCACCCTAGAGGACAGGGTAGAACTGCCTCAGTGAGTCTCTGAGACTTTACAAAGACTGTCCAGAGAGACAGCGAAATAGAAAATATGTAGTAAAATAGTGGTATTTAAACATTTTTACTTCTAGACTTTCTGAGATATTTTAAGAAACTCTATGGAGTGCAGATACTGCCAATGCCCGTCCTTTCTGTTACTACCTTCTCGGCAGCACCCCAACCACCAGAGTCCTTGAACTATGTCCTTAAACATTGTCCTTGAGCGCAGTCCTCTGACAGCTTTTCTGGTCCCTCATTCTCACGTCAGCATTGTGTTCTGTCGTGCACTTTGCTTTGCAAACTAACTGCCATTGAGTCGCTTCTGACTCTCGGCGACTCTGGAGAACAGAGTGGAACTGCTCCTACGGTTTCCAGTCCAGTAAATCTTTATGAGAAGAGATGTTGTTGTTATAGATGTTGTTGTAGTTGTAGTTGTTGTTAAGTGCCATTGAGTCGACTCCAACCCATAGCAACCCTATGTACAACAGAACGAAGCACTGCCTGCTCCTGAGGCATCCCGGACAATTGCTCCTATGCCTGAGCCCATTGTTGCAGCCACGGTGTCAATCCATCTTGTCAAGGACCTTCCTCTTTTTCAGTGTCCCTCTTCTTTGCCAAGCAGGATGCCCCTTTCCAGGGACTGGTCTCTCCAGACAACATGCCCAAAGCATAGGAGACAAGTCTTGCCATCCTTGTCTCTAAAGAACATTCTGGTTGTACTGCTCCCAAGAAAGACTTGTTTGTTTGTTTCTTGGCAATCCATGGTACTTTCAATATTCGTCTCTAACATCATAGTTGAAATGCATCAATTCTTCTTCAGTCTGCCTTACTCAAAGTCCAACTTTCACATGCATATGAGGTGATTGAATGACATGCTATGGTGCACCTTAGTCCTCAAAGCAGCATTCTTGCTTGTCAACGCTATAAAAGGTGCAGTCGATTTACCCACCACAAAGCATCATTTGATCTCTCGACTGCCTCTTCCATGCGCTTTGTTTGTGGGTCCAAGCAAGACAAAATCCCTGACAGCTTCCATTTTCCTCCACCTATCATGATATTAACCACTGGTCCAATGGTAGGATTTTGTTTTTTACATCCAGCTGCCATCCTGGATCTTCAACATGCAAGTGCTACGAATCCTCACTTTCAGCAAGTATAACGTTGTTTTACATGCATATCACAGGTTTTAATCAGCCTTCCCCCTGATGTCATATTCTCCTTCATTTAATCCAGTCTCTCTAAGATTGAACAAATATGGTGAGAGAATAAACCTTGTCGGACACCTTTCCTGGTTTTCAACCATGCAGTGTTCCCTTGTTCTGTTCTCACAACTGCCTCTTGGTCCGTGCACACGTTCCACGTGAGCACAATGAAGGGTTCTGGAATTCCTGTTCTTCTCAAAGATAGCCACAGTTTGTTATGATCCACTGAGCTGAATGCTGTTTGCATAGTCAATGAAGCACAAATAAACATATTTCTAGTTATTCGCTACTTCCAGTCAAAATCCATAGGACAGCAGCAATAATATCTTTTATTCCATATTCTCCTCTGAATCTGACCTGAACCTAGGGCAGCTCCCTGTCAATGTACCGCTGCAGCCATTTGGGTATGACCTTCAGCAAAATTTTACTTGCAGGTGATATTTAAGATATTGCTCTATAATTTGAGCATTCTGTTGGGACGCCTATGTTTGGAATGAGTACAAATATGAATCTCTTTCAGTTAGTTGGCCAAGTAGCTGTTATCCAAAATGTCTGGCATCAATTATTGAGTGCTTCCAGTACTTCATCAAGGTATTGAAACATTTCATTTGATACTCCATCAATTGGGGAGCCTTGTTATGGGCTGAAATTGTCAGTGCAGCTCGAACGCCTTCCTTCAGCACCATTAGTTCTTGCTAATATGCTGCCTTCAAAAATGGTTGGCTGTCAACCAGGTCGTTCTGGCGCAGGGACTGTAGATTCTTTCCATCCTCTTCTGATGTTTCCTATGTCGTTCATTATTTTTCCCATAGAATCTTTCCGTTTTTCAACTTGAGGTTTGACTTTTTTCCTGAAGCTCTTTCCGTTTCAGATCTGCTGACTGTATTCTTGCTTTTTGGTTTTCTGACACTGGGTCTTCAGATATTTCATTCTAATACATTACATGTCTTCTCGAGCTGTCCCTTGAAATAAATTTTCTGTTGAGCTCTTTGACGTCATCATTTTATCTAATTGCCTTATCTACTGTATTATTATTAAGAGCAAATTTTGGAGTCTCTACTGATACACATTTTTATTTTTTCTTTCTTTCATTTTCTTCATGCATCTTGGTTTTGATGCCTTCCCACAGCTCATCAGCTCTTCAATGCAGCAAATCCGTTATTGGTATGTTCTCGAAGTTCAGGTGAAATATATTCAACGCCATATTTTGGCTCTCATGTACTTGTTTTAATTTTCTTCAGTTTCAACCTGAATTTCCATACGAGCAATTGGTGGGCTGTTCCAGTTGACCTCTGGCCTGGTTTTAGCTGCTGACATTGAACTTCTCCATCCTCTCTTCCCACAGATGTAGTCAATTCAATTTTTGTGTATTCATCTGGAGAAGTCCACCTATGCAGTGTCCATTTGTTTACGTAATTGGATAAAGGTATTTGTCATGGACAAGTTGTTGGTCTTGCAAAATGTTATTGTGAAAGCCCCAGCTTCGTTTCTATCACCACTAAAAATATGGTCACTGGAACTACTATTCCTTTGCCTTTCCAACTTTTTGCATTCCAATCACCAATAACTGTCCATGCGTCCTGACTGCATGTGTGAAGAGGTTGGTAGAATTCTTTAATTTCTGCAGCAGCAGCTTCCACGGATGGTGCATAAATTTCCATGAGAGTTGTATTGATTGGATTTCCTTGAATGTAGATAGATATATTTCTATAACAAACAGCACTGTGCTTCAATATAGATCTTGAAATATCTTTTTTAACAATAGATGCAGCATTCCTCTCGATTGTGTCACTCCTATCAGAGTAAAACATATATTTTTCTGAGGAAAATTTCCATATATCAGTCCATTTCAGCTCAATAGTGCCTAGGATATTGAACTTTGCGTTCCAGTTCATTGTTTTACAATTTCCAATTCTCCTAGATTCATCCTTTGTACATGGCAATTTCTGATTATTAGGTTTTTGCAATTGTGTCTTCTCATTTTAAGTTCTGTCCATCAGCAAATGGAGATCCTAAAGGCTTTAATCCATTGAGTGTCTGAAAATGTTTCAATGCTAGTTTTTCAATGGTTAATTTCTCCAAAGTGGACAGCCTATTCCTTCTTAATTGTCTGTTCTTTGTCTGGAAGATCTGCTGGAAACTGTTCACTGTGAGTGACCCTCTGGGTATTTGAAATACCACAAACATAACTTCCAGCATCACAGCAACACACAAGCCACCACTGTACAACAAACTGACAGACAAGTGGTGGAAGCAAACAAAACAAATAAGCCTGAGTTACTCAAATGAATATGTTCATAGATGAAATTAAACAAAGTTAGTTCCTTATTTGCTAACTCAATGTTCCCAATGACTACAAAACACAACCACTATCACATCTGTACTACTGTTACTAAAATTAAGTGGAATAAATAGTAGCATATTTAACACAATCAAGCTAAAATGAATAGTTAGCAATCAAATTAAAGTTACCAAACCAAAACTAAACTCACTGCCCTCAAGTTGATGCTGACAGGTAGCAGCCTTATAGAGCAGGGTATAACTGCCCTTGTGAGTTTCCAAGACTGTAACTCTTTATGGGAGTGGAAAGCCCTGTCTTTTCTCCCCTCATTGAAGCTGGTGATTTTGAACTGCCAACCTTGTAGCTAGCAGCCCAACACATGACCACTGTTATACCAGGGCTTCTTTAAGGTAAGAACCTCCGGAGTCTTTAAAGACTTACCTAATCCAGGAATAATGAAACTATGGTCAGCCGGCCAAATTAAGCCCATCTTCTGTTTTTGTAAAGTTTCCTTGGAACATAGCCACAAACTTGCATTTACGCGTGACCTGAGGCCGCTTCAGCACTACAGGGGCATGGTTGAGAATTTGTAATATTCCCTATTTTGTCTTTTACCGAACACTCTGATCTAATTTTGTTCCTTCAGTTACAGATGTGAAAACTCCTCTGAAAATAGTTAAGTACCTGATATAAAAGCAAAGGTAATTATTTCAGCAGCCAAGATAAAGTATGAGGTCCTGATTTGACTTGAATAATCCAATTCAATTTTTTACACTCAAATTGCAGATATATATATATAGTATATAAATTAATATGACAGGGTTGGAAGCAAGCTAAAGGACCATGTTTAAGTTGAACTCAAAAAAGTAATTATAATGCTTTATTTATCCCAGGTGCTTCAGAAATAGAACCATCCAGGAAAAACAAACTGGCATTTTGTGAGTCTTCTACATGGTTTATTCTCATTTGTGTCCACTGGGGTTTAAACACGTAGGTGGATTGCTAAACTCTTGAGTATCTGGCCAAAGCTACAAAGAGAGAAACTTCGGGGAAGGAAAAGGCAAAGTGACTATTTGTTAGAGTGCTACTACGTGCTTCATAAAGGCACCGGGTGGCCCTGTGAGGTAAGCACTGAATTGCTAAGTGCAGGGTCAGAGGTTCAAATCCAGCACCCTCTCAGTGAAAGAAATATGAGGTTGCTTGCTCCCATAAAGATGTGCGTTCTCTTCACGTGGAGTCCCATCACTCAGTAGTGAGTGTTCAGCTGTTAGATAGTGTGTTTGCCTGCAGACAATGAAGACAGATGTGGCAGAAAGATGTGGCAGTCAGTTTCCATAAAGATGTATAGTCTAGAAACCCCTATAGGGCATTATATTTTGTAATGCAGAGTTGTTTAGAGTCAGAATTGATTATTCCATAATGGGTTATGTGTTTAAATTTTCTAACTTGTCTTATCCTCAAAACAAACCCTGAGAAATACTATTATTCACATTTGAAGGTTAAAACTTATAGAAAAATCACACAATTATTGAGCAACAAACTAGGATACTTATTCCAGTTTCTCTGGTTTTGACACCAAACCAGAAGAGAATATGCCCAATATTATGCTCCTAACTGGATACTTTTGACCTAGTCTTTGTCCAGCCACATGCTATAAATAACTGGGACTGTAGCCTCTGTCCTTAACAGGTACACAGCATCCTTCATAGGCCACACCAGATGGAGCTGAGTAAGAGACTCCACCACGTGGACTGGATTTTACCTCAAACTCACCTATAGTAGATTTCAGGAACTGAACTGCTCCCTTGGAATTAAGGCTGAAACACTCCAGTGTGAGAAGAGACAGGTGATGGCTCTCCCAAGGCTATGGACTTGGTGGTCATTGGACTTTGGTTCAGATCTCTTGTTTTAGGGGTGCTCACTGCTCTGTGACTAC
Source organism: Tenrec ecaudatus (assembly GCF_050624435.1). Classification (NCBI taxonomy): domain Eukaryota; kingdom Metazoa; phylum Chordata; class Mammalia; order Afrosoricida; family Tenrecidae; genus Tenrec; species Tenrec ecaudatus. The sequence continues at coordinate 99,108,750 of NC_134542.1, forward strand.
CATGCAGCTTTGATTTTTAAGTAACATGTTAGTCTAACATGCAGGGTTCGGCCTTTGTGAAGGAGTGCTATTGAAAGTGTTACTCAGGTAACAACCCTCATTGTTTGTGTAAGCAGTGACCAGTAACATAAGCATTTAATCTGTACAAGTTAAAAATTAAAGTATTGTGGTCTAAACAACTGGCCTATACATATATAATTTTCTTTTCTCACATGTTTTAAATTCTATAGCATTGGCTAAACTAATGGTACTGTCAATCAAATCACATTATGTCCCATAGGGATGTTCTCTAATAAATTGATAATGATCTCTATGGTGAACCAGGAACATATAGAAACAATAGATATATGACTGGCTTTTAAACTCACACTTAACCATAGTAACATGATATGAACAACTAGTCTATGGTGTGGCTCTACTTGACCCTCACCCTCATGAAGCTATCAATGAAGATATGGGTGATTTAGAAAAGAGAAATCAGAAGGTGCTCAACTAATAGAAAGCATCGTATCTAAGGCCTTAAAGGCTTGTCTTCAAATAATCATCCATCTAATTGAGGCATCTAAATCCACATGGAAGAAGCACATGGCTTCCTATGGCCTAAGGATTATAAATAATAAAATCCAAAATTGTTGGGGGAAATGGTATCAGAGCTTAAATTCTTGACACCCAGTTTGCAGAAGGTTATGGATGATGACGGAAGCCCCCAAATCCATTTGCAGGGTCCCCGTGTGGTTTAAGCCTCCGGTAAACACACTCTGATCATAGTCCAAGAACGTCAGTAGCTTTGCATTCAGACAGACAGCATTGCAATTGACTGTGATGATGATTGTACAACTCCTTTTAATATGAATAAATTATAAACCAATACAACTATTTTTTAAACGATCTCCTCTCCCCTTCCAATGTTGAGGTTATCCATATTGATGAGGGCTGAACAACCTACATGCGGGTTATAGTTCACTCCCTCGTCAATCCCTACCAAGAGAGAGACTCAAAATCACGCAAAATCTAGAAACACCGAAGCTGATTCTGTGGAAATGTCATTGTTATTTTAAGAATCATCAGTAACATTTTCAAAGTTCATTCTCCATAGTGCATGTGGTATTGCATATTTTACAAAGACTGAAATATAAAAGTTGAAATAAAGTTTTTAAAAAATGACTTGTGAAATAAAATCAAATATACTTACTGTTATCCATCTTAAATCTGGTGTTGAGTTCATGGCCAAACCATCCCACTAACCTGAAATATAAATAAAAACATTAGATATTTTTATTGACAAGAAGAATTTCAATTAATACAAAAATTGGGGGTCTATTTATTACAATGATTTATCATGCATGTTATCAACTACTAAGCAGATAAAGTTACATAGTATAAAAGTTACTATTTATAATTCTATAAAAAATATGAATAAAAATGATTTATCCATATTACTAGCTATTTTGGAGCCCTGGTAGGGAAGTAGGTAATGTGTTTAATTCAGTAAACAAAAATCCTCTAAAAATATACATTTAAAATTACTTTTCAAATTATGTGAGAATAATTTATAAATTACTACTTATAATTGGTATTAGCTGCCTTCGACTCAGTGTGATTCATGGCTACCCATGCACCAAGAAAGGAGTACAATGGGCAGGCCTGTCCTATTCCCACAATTGGTTGTACTCCATAGAGTATTTGTTGACTGATTTTTTTAAAAGTAATTATTAGGTCATTATTCAAAGTCCATCTTAGCCTGGAAGTTCCACTGAAATGTGTCCAGCAACACAGCATGCAAGCCTCCACGGACAGACACTTGATGGATATGCATGAGAAGCAAAGGGAAAACTAAAACATTTTGTATAGAAGGTAATAGATACCTCTCTCAGCTTTGATTATATAAGCAGTCCTATCATAATTAGGAAGGCACATCTGATACATGTTTAATGTTAAACTTTGAAAATAAGATTATAGCTTCTTTAGAAGTGCTCATAAAATATTAACAAAAGCACTAACTACAAAAAACTCAAATATTTCCCGAGTGGATATGTTATAGACTTTATTTTTTATTCCAATCCAAAAGCTAGTAATTAATAACAAAAACAGAAGAAAAAGAAGACTCAATTACCTGGGAAATATATTACCAAATAATTATTGAATTAATTTTAGCTTACAAATGAATACACATTAAAATTTTAAAAGAATGACATTGCTAGAATAATGCATAGAGAAAATTCATAGTTGTACATTTCATGTCAATCAAACACAAGACAAATTACTAAGGATGTTAAAGAGTTATAAAAGAGCAAGGAAATAAATCAAAACAGTAGTAAGATGCCCTTAATAAGATTAAAAGCTGAAAATAATCATTAGAAATTAAAAATAAATAAGAAAAATCATAGCATTGGTATATTAAGCAATATTTGAAAAATAACAGAAACATTAATAAGTAAAATAATTTTTATGGAAAAGGCATGATATTAATTGGTGGATAATGTACAAAACAATGCAAGCATGAAAAAGTAAAACTGCATGAGCAGTGAAAACCTCATAAGGAGAGCAACAACATCCACCGCAGCAGACCAAACCCTTCTGTGCAGGCTCAAGTCTGTGCCAAAGCTGGACAAAACCTCGCTTTTACTCCCGTGGAACCATCGGTGGGTTTGAAAGGTCCACCTTACAGTTTAATACTGACCTGTAGCCCCATCATCACTAAAATTAGTTTAAAGACTTAGATGAAGGGGTAATTTTTAAGAGACTGTTGCTCATTCAAACTAATAAAAAAAAAAAGCAAAAGTAAACGGACCGACTGTAATGGAAGACAAAGAGAACAAGTAAAATTCAGAAAAGTAGGTGTTCTGTTAGGAAATTTCTATCGACACTTTTCAGAGAAAATGATTCCAAGATTCCAGTACTATTTCAATGATTCCTCACTACAAACAAGTCAATTCTGAATAAAAAAAGGGATATACCAGAGACTGCCCCCATCTTAAGACAGGGCAATTCGCTGGCATTGTTTTGTTTGTTTGTTTGTTTGTTTGTTTGTTTGTTTAGCTCCTTTATCAGCAGATAACACACAGTTTATTAGCAATGTGCTAGCAGCACCATACGAGTAGAAACAGCAACATCAGGTTTTACAAAGCACGGGAAGGGAGATTGGGTACGAAATAAAGACTAAGGCCACGGGGACCAGAAGCTACTCCTGGCTCACATGCCTAGGTATTCGCTGGTTGTCCCATGACTCCAGTCCCTGGTCAGCACCCAAAGCTGCTAAGATAAGCAATCTGCCCTTTGAGTAGGGTGTTGCTTCATTTCACCCTCCTAGGCCACCTTCCTGGATAGGTAGCAGGTACCGACCCCACCCACCTATCTCCACAAGGTCACCTCCTTCATCCAATAAGAGCAAACTCCATCCCTTCTGACCTGATCCTCCAGAAGTCTATGCCTTTAATATAATTAACCTAGATCATCAGAATAAAGGACTCTCACCTATACTAGACACCAAAATTATTCCCCTAACCTAAATTTCCAACCTACCCTAAAAATCAACATAGTAGTAAAACAACATACCACCAGACACGGTTGGCACCTGCTCAGAAGATTTCTGTTCCACACAGTCCTGATTTGTCTCCGGGACAAAGTCTAGACCTGGCTATACTTTTGTTGGTATTGTTGCTCAGTGTTCGATCATTCCTATACCCTCCCCACTTTAAAACAAAGTTGTGCACTATTCTTATAAATCACCCCTGTCAGTATTTCCCCATGTGTTGGTTTATGTAAATATAGAAAAAATAATTACTTTACTTTTTTGCTTTCAATATACTTTGCTTTCTAATCCCTCAACACATCATCAGTCCACAAGTTAGCACCTATATCGAAGGCAAAGCTCCTGGGAAATTTTGGAGCCATTCAGACATACATCAGTAGTTCTTCTGCTTCTTGTACTATTATTTTTTTTCTATTTTTGTTTCTTGCTTTTTCCTTCTTTAATTTTAATATCTCAACTTCTATTTCACAGCCCTTTTTACATCTTTTTTTTCTTCATTTCCTTCTCGTTACACCTTCTCTTTCCCTCTCACCCACATAGAACCACAAGCTGACCTACACTCACAATGTTTTTCTTTTCTCTCTCCAATATTGTTACCCATTTCGCCATCATTGCAAAACAGGGCAGCTTTTAGTCTAATCTCATTTCCTTTTAACCTATCAATTAAGACCACTTGATCCTTCCCCTATTCAGCTTACATTTTCCTTTATCTCTCCATCCTCTAACAGTTCCTCTTCCATTTTTATCTCCTTACCAACACCTAATCTAACCCGCTCTTCCAGATACTTAATATAAAGTACCACCACTCTACTTCACTACCAAACAGAGTTAACTACTCCCACATAACACCACATCCCTGACACCCCTAATAGTGACCCCAAGATGTCAAGGAAAAAACAGAAGTATTGGTTCACACGGCAAACTAAGAGAACCAGACAAAAGTAGCCGAACACCAAGCAGACCTAAATGAAATGCTTGAAATTGAAGCGACTATGGATTTACGAGGTCAAGAATTTAAATTAATGATGACTGCACTAAGAGCACAGATGAAGGAAGAGTCGGAAAGAAAACGTGACAAAAATAGACAAGCTAGAAACTTCACTTTCCTACCTTACAGACAGAAAGTGTCAAGTACTGCAATAACATGATTACACAATACTATAAAAGAACAGAGAAACAGAATTGAAGAGATGGAAATCCAAATTAGTGAGCTGAAAGACAAATTTATAGACTCTGATCTATGAGCAGAACAAATAACAAAAAATTCAAGATAACAAGACAAGCTTCAGAACACTGTGAGACACAATCAAGAAGAACAACATATGTCTTATAGGAATTCGAGAAGCGGAGGAAACAGACAAACAAACAAAACCCCACAGAGAATAGACTCTACTCCCCAGCATATAGAAGATAAGATGTCTAACATCAATGACAAATCAAATTCTAAGAGAGGCAGAGGGAAAAAAAATCCATAGTAAAGGTCAGCAATTATACCTTCAGATTTCTCAGCATAAACTATGCCAGTAAGAAGACAATGGAGTGATGTAGAGCTATAGAGCCCTGAAAGAAAAACCAACTAAGTCAAACTAGAATCTTGTACCCAGCAAAAATATGAAGAATAAAAGTATTTTGAGAAAAGGAAAAATTAAAGGAATTCAAACAAACAAATGCACCACTACAAAAAATACTCAATGAAGTACTATGGCCACAAAATCAACAATAAGACACAAACCTGAAACCAAAACATAAGGCAATTCCTCACAAAAAAAAGCACACACATACACAGCAACATCCAAAGTAAAAAAATAATACAGGAATAACAAAAAAATAAACATAAAATACACATTCACACACAACATAGACAATAGATAGCAAATGACAGTAACAAATCCATACATATCAATAATTTCAATGAATGTTAATGGACTAAATGCACCAGTAAAAACAGCAAGTAGCATACTGCATAAGGAAACAAAATCCTTCAATATGCTATTTACAAGAAACACATCTCACAAACACAGACATATTCAGACTAAGAATCAGAGGCTGGATAAAACAATACCATGCAAACAGCAACCAGATGAAAGCAGGGACAGAAATATTATTGTCTGTGAAAATAGACTTCAAGACAAACAACATAATAAAAGACAGGAGTGGACACTATTCAATGATAAAGGGAACAATAGCCCCAAAGCAAAAGAGTAAATTTTAAAAAATTGAGTCCAACAATAATGATAACACAGCTTATCAAAATTTATGGGACACAGCAAAAGTAGTAATCACGGGTCAATTTACAGGAATCAACACACACATGAAATAAAAAGGAGACATCCTCTTTTTTTACATTTGATTAGGGGCTCATACAACTCTTATCACAGTCCATACATATACATACATCAATTGTAAAAGCACATCTGTACATTCTTTGCCCTAATCATTTTTAAAGCATTTGCTCTCCACTTAAGCCCTTTGCATCAGATCCTCTTTTTTCCCCTCCCTCCCTGCTCCCCCCTTCCTCATGAGCCCTTGATAATTTATAGATTATTATTTTATCATAGCTTGCTTCTTCTTAATGCTATACAACACTGATACCAGGCTGACAGATCCACAGGGGTCTCCCTAGGAATGAGAGGAGAACCTGACTGGAAACTCAGATTGAGACGAGGGGAGGGAAGCAGCCACCTTTCAGAGGAGGCACTGATGTTTCTGTTTGTGGGAATGGTGAGTGGTGAGTAAATGGGCAGGAGCAACCTCACATCAGGAAGGCAGGCTGAACATTAATTGTAGCAAACCTAAAGTGGAGAATTAACTTGCTTCTACGGTCCCGGGTAGACACTTCGAATATGTTTCTACCCAAACCTTGGTGAACCAAACCATGGACTAAGCACTATGGGGACTTTAGGTGCTGGTCTTAGAGGAAACTACCACCGCCACCGCCGCCACCACTATCAGAAGGTCTAGGCAAGGAAACCCGACTGAATGAACTTGGCCCTGCCACAAACCTACCTATAGCCTTAGACTTAGGATTGAACTACCCTGATGGGAGAAAAAAATCAAAGGATCGCCACCCCAAGACTGTGAAAATGGCAGTCGTTGGACATTGGGTGGGACCCCTGGTTTAGTGGGTGCCCAATGCAAAGAGACCCAGAACGACTATCTAGTTGGTGCCTCAATGCTCCCCTTGCATTAACATGACAGGCTTTGGTCTGAGAGGCAAAGATCTGCCCTCGCAAGAGATGAAACAGGAAAAGTTTTCCTAGCAACAAGCCCAATGCTCAATGAACGCAGAGCTAAATCGAGAGAGCAATCTGTCCAAGCAACAACTCATGGGTTGCCATTTGCAGTGGGATGATACTGGCATGCACTCTTCGTGTCAAGAGCACCATAAACTCTTTGCCACTGGATAATTTATTAATGTTACACATGCAATTGCTTTATACCCTATGGAGATGATTGACAATGATTTTCTTTTTCATTCCTTTTTTGTTTGTGGGGAGCGGGGCAGGGGGCAGAGGTTATGTTATGTTTTGTTGGTTTGTTTGTTTTTTTTTTTCAGCTGTAGTTGTTCTTATTGGTTCTGGTTTTTTCCATAATATGACTGCCAAAGCAAACCACCCAGAGTCATTGATAGCCGAGGAACTAGTAGTGGATGCTGGGCTCCCACATAATGCTATCCCTAATCCAAACACAGTTATTTCTTACAACATGGCCCTGCTTGATGCGTGCCTGCCGAAGCGATCACTGAAGATAAGTGTGATACTGAAAAATGTGGTAAAGAAAGCAGGTGGTGCCTGGGTATCAATTGGAATAGTGTCTGTGGTCTGAAAGGCTTGTATTCACACAAAGGCCTTATTACTAAAATCTGAAATACTCTTCTAATTTTCAATAAGGAAAGAAAACAATTGCCCACTGAGAGGTGTGCAAATGACCTGAACAGAGGTTTCACAAGGGCAGAAATCCAAATGGCCTATAAACATATGAGAAAATGTTCCCACTCATTAGCCATAAGAGAAATGCAAATTAAAGCAACTATGCGATACCCCCTAACACCCTCAAAGATAGCCCAATTCAAAAAGTCAAAAAGCAACAAGTGTTGGAGGGGCTGTGGTGAGATAGGAATGCTTATCTACTGCTGGTGGACCTGTAGGTATGTACCGCGACTGTGGAAATCGATTAGGCAATTTCTAAAACAGATGGAAATTGAGCTACCATATGACCCAGCAATCCCCCTACTGGGCATACACCCAGAAGAGGCAAGAAACAAACTACAGCCAGACATCTGTGCTCCAATGTTCATCGCAGCACAGTTCACAACCATAAAGAGTTGGAAACAACCCAAATTTCCATATCAACTGAGGAATGGATTAGAAAACTGTGGTACATACATACAAGGGATTATGTACACACATACTATACATCCCTAAAAGGCAGTGATGAATGCATGAAGTATGTTGCTGCATGAGACGAACTGGAGGAAATTATGCTACGTGATGTAAGCCAAGCACAAAAGGACAGGTACAACATGAGTCCACTGAGGTAAGCTCAAAAATGGCAAGAGGGGGAGAGGGAAAAGCTACTATGTACATACATTCCTGGTGTGAGGGCCAGGTACTAGAGCAGGGGCCAAACCCAACCCAGGGATACACATGGCAGCCAGCTAAAATGGAGGGGGAAAGGGGAGAGGGAGAGGGAGAGAGAGAGAGGCAGGGGTAATGGATGAATCGGTCACTAACCCACCCACGGGGAGACTATTGTTTATATCTCCATCCACAGGAGAGGAGAAAAGGGACCAGACTTCTACCTGGTGCGCCAAGACCTGACTGCAGCATACCGGCATGAAGCATACCGGAATCAACAAAGAGGTCTGAAGACTGGCCCCAATCCTAACTATGTGGAACCCCTCCCCACCCCCACCTCACCCCGAGAAGAATGACAGCACAGAAGCCGCAGCTCAGGGAGGTGGAGAGGGGCACATCTGATCATTAGCAAATGAAGAGGGAAGAAGAGAGAGTTGACCATATCTTAGCCTACCAAGTCTGAGGACAACATTCTGGCTCAGAGTGGCCAATGCAAAGAGAGGTCCATAGGGCTGGCCCCACCACGAGAGATGATGTCCCTCACTGACCCATAGCCTACAGAGGACAGCACTAGAGACATGGTATGGGAGTTGTGCCCGATCGGACCCCTCCACACCTGAGCGAAACACTAACTAAGGGCATGCAGCAGCGCCGCAGGAGGAACAAAGCAAGGAAGTCCCCGAGGAATATCAAAATAGACTTTGGGGCCAGAGTGTGACACCCCATCTGGCTCAACTGGAAAACACTCATAAAGGGCAAGAGTCAGACGTGGAACTATTTATAAGCTTTTCTTTTTTTTTTTTTCCTGCTGTTGTTGTACTTTTGTTTTTGGTTTTCTTTTGTTGTTATGTTTCCCTTTGTTTTTGTGCTTATTATTGTCTCTGCATGTCTATCTAGATAAGATAGGTGAGATAAGTAAACCAGAGGAGAAAGCAATGGGACAGACAGCTCTGGAGGGTACACAAGAGAAGGGGAGGTGGGGAAAGGTAAGGGGGTACCATCAAATCAAGGTACAAGGGAACAGTAACTGATCTAAAATTGATGGAGAGGAGGGTCCAGGATGCCTGGGGGTTCTTGATCCAGGGCAATGTAGCCAAGAGGAATTACTGAAACCCAAATGAAGGCTGAGCATGATAGTTGGACAAGAGGAAAGTAAATAGAGGAAATAGAGGAAAGAACTGGCCAGCAAAAGACACTTATAGAGGTCTAAATACAGCATGTATATACATAAATACATTTATATATAATGATAGGGAAATATATCTATGTACATATATTTATATGTTAAGCATTAAGACAGCAGACGGACATTGGGCCTCCACTCAAGTACTCCCTCAATGCAAGAAAATTTTGTTCTATTAACCCAGCACTCTGTGATACTTACCCTCCCTGATATGATTACTGAAGACAAAATGGGTACATAAGCAAATGTGGTGAAGAAAGCTGATGGTGCCCGGCTATCGAAAGATACAGTATCTGGGGTCTTAAAGGCTTGAAGATAAACAAACAGCAATCTAACTCAGAAGCAACAAAGCCCACATAAAAGAAGCATACCAGCCTGTGTGATCACGAGGTGTCAATGGGATCGGGTATCAGTCATCAAAACAAAACCAAAAAAATCATATAAATGTGAATAAGGGGGAGGGCAGAGTGTAGACCCAAAGCCCATCTATGGACAATTAGACATCCCTTTTCAGAAGGGTAACAAGGAAGAAAAGAACCAGTCAGGGTGCAGTATAACACTGACAAAACATAGAATTTTCCTCTAGGTCTTTAATGCTTCCACACACAAACCCGCCCCAACCCCTCCCCCCCCAATATCAAGACCTCAATTGTAACTTACACATCTGACTAGACCAGAACAATAACACTGTTACAAATAAGAGATGACAACACAGAGAATCCAGGACAGATAAACCCCTAAGAACCAGACAGACAACAAAAAAGTGGATGAAGGGAGACAATGGTAGATGTTAAGATATAAATAATAATAATAATTCATAAATTATCAAGAGTTCATGAATGAGGAACGGGGTGGGGAGGAAGAGAAGCTGACACTAAGGGCTCAAGTAGCAAGAAAAGGTTTTGAAAATGATGATGGCAACTTATATACTCATGTGCTTGACACAATGGATATAGGTATGGATTGTGATAAGAGCTGTAAGAGCCCCTAATAAAATTATTTTGAAAAAAAGAAAAGGAAAAACACTCAGTCACTCATACTGAGTACAGATGGACTGCCAGAAGAACGATACAGTGGGGTATGAGCTGGACTGTGACGTGCAGGGTCATCCTTTCCAAACTCCTTTGGGGGGAAGGTGAAGCTTCCCCTCTCACCCGCCCCCCCTCCCCAAAAGATTTACAGTCTTGGAAACTCTGTCTTGGGTCACTAAGAGTTTGGTTTGAATTTTGGGGTCATGGATTAGTATAGCTTAAAGACCTCTAGAATGAAAAGTAGTGAGACTTTATGTCCCATAATTTGGCTATGTTATCAGGAAACCTCAGTCTGCAGAGAAGGACATTAAACCTGGTAAGGTAGAGAATGCCAGAGGATGGTAGAGGCGATGGATTGACACAGTGGCTTACAGCATTGTGCTCAAACATAGGGGAACCAGTGAGGTAATGCAGGACCCAGCAGGGTTTCTTCTCTTAAACATAGTTTACGTCACTATGAGTTGGACCTTACTCTAATACACTTAAAAACAACAATGTTCATCTCAGAATTACTAATCATAAGAAAAAAAGAAACAACCTAAGTTCTCATCAATGTACGAGTGCACCCAAAGCACAGAGCTTATGTACAGACTGGTATGTTGTTGCTAGTTGTCCTCGAGTTAGTTCCAATTCACAGCAACGTTATCTACAACAGAACGTCACACTGCCTCCTGCCCCTTCACTGGCTGACACTGTTTGCCTGTTATTCGTAAGGTTTCCATTGTCTAATTCCTCTAAAGTGGACACCGTATTCCTTCTTCATAGTCTGTAACCTGCTGAAACCTGGTCATTTGGGCAACGGTGCTGTGAAATCCCAGTTACCTAACTTCCAGCATTGCAGCAACACACAAGCCACCACAGCCTGACAAACGGACAGAGAAGTGGTGGCAACCCACGAGGACAGTTTTTGTTTTGTTTCTTGTAAAAAGGAAATACTAGCAAATTAGACCTAAAAATGGAGAGTAGTCAGACATTCCCATACCCACAGGGAAGGTGTGAATGGAACTTAAAGATGTCCAGTGGATCCCAAGAAAACTGGACAGCTGCAAATTCAGATATAATTTTTAAATTAAAGAGATAAAAATGGAATTGTGAACTGACAGGGCATAAATTCTGACTTTACTGAGAAAAATAGGAGTACTGTAACTTACAAGAATGTCTTTTTCAAAGTGTAAGTTTTACTTATCAATAGTGCTTAAAAGACGCACACTAGCCTGTGTGATCATGTGGTGTCGATAGGATCAGCTATTAGGCATTAAAGTTCCACAACGAATCATATCATTGTGAATGAGGAGGAGTACAGAGTGGAGATCCAAAGTCCATCTGTAGACAATTGGACATCCGCTTACAGAAGGGTCTTGGAGAGGAGATGAACCAGTCAGGGTACAGTATAGAACCAATGAAACATACAACGTTCCTCTAGTTCCTAAATGCTTCCTGCCCTCCACTATCATGACCCCAATTCTACCTTACAAATCTGACGAGACCAGAGCATGTACACAGGTACAGATAACTGCTGGAAACCCTGGGACTCCAGGACAGATAAAACTCCTCAGGAGAGAGAGCAGCCATACCAGGAGGGGAAGGGGAAGGTTTGGGGGGGAAAGGGGAAAACTGATCACAATGATCCATATTCAACACCCTCCAAGGGGGACGGACAACAGAAAAGTGGGTGAAGGGAGACATCAGTCATTGTAAGACATGGGGAAAAAATTTTAATTATCAAGGGTTCATGAGGTAGGGAGGGTAGGAGAGGGAGGTAAAAGGAAAAAGAGGGGCTGACACCAGGGGCTCACGTAGAAAGAAAATGTTTTGAAAATGATGATGGCAACAAATATACAAATGTCCTTGACACAATGGATGGATGGATGGTGGTAAGCTGTACGGGCCCCCAATAAAATTATATTTTTAATTATAGCTTATTTTTAATTTAATTGAAACATATAACTGAGCTGCATCAAATAAGTAAAGTGAAAAACATAATTGTTTTACAATAGCCTGGCTTATTTGAGGTCATGAGGATGATTTTGATGTTTGTTTGATTATTTATTTATTTGTACACAATCAATTTTAGACAGAATTCTGAAAGTACCAGTTGGTTTTGGTTTGCTTTGAGAAGAAATTAATGTTGTTATTCAAAAAACATTCTTTTTTATAAATCATTTTATTGGGAGCTTGTATAACTCTTATCACAATCCATACATATACATTTGTACATTTGTTGCCATCATCATTCTCAGAACATTTGCTTTCGTTCACAATGATATGCAAAATCATTCTTTCAGAAACCATTTCCATACATACAGCTAGTATTGAAGACAATTCAGTATTGCACTTTCCATTGGGGCTGATAAAGTCTTTGAATTTTAAAATTATGCCTACATAAGAAAGAAAAGTTACAGAGGAGATTCTAGTGTGATGATTTATTCATTGACTATCATTTAGAACCAACGTTTTCAGATTATTTTTATTTATTTTAGAACAGAGACTATTTGTCATCATTTTTAGAAAAGAAGAAAAACACTGCATTTTACAGGAATCACTTCTATATTACAGACGAAAGGAAAATATATATGATCCCTAAGCTCATAGCACTTTTCGTGCAACTGATTCAAAATTTACATCTTATATTTTCTTCTTTAAAAATCAAATGGAATGACTGAGCCAAAAAAACAAGTGTTTCTTCCACTCTTGTTTATAGGATCAAAACAAAGATCAGAAGCACTGATTCAATATTTTCTTATTTAGAAAATTTTCTTTCATATGATTATGCTCACTAAAGAACTAAGCATTTTTTAATTTCTGTTTATGGAGTGATATTAAAGATTCAAGAGTATGAGTTTTGATGACTGCTAGATATATCTGATGGGAACATCAAAGACCTAGCATGTGAATGTAGTATCACAGAAGGAAATAACAACTTGTGTTTGAAGATGCTGATTACATGTTTACAACCTAAATATGAAAGAAACAAGGGACAAGAGGGGAAAAATGATTTTTCCTTAGAAATAGCAATTGATCTGATCCCATAACTGAGACCAAGGCATTATTTTATATGTTTATTTACTGAAGACATAAAAGTACTTTATATCTGAAGAGTATAAAAGAAAGCCAAGCACACTGTCACAGAGCTGATTCAGACTCTTAGTGAGTGGAACTGCCCCTTTGGGTTTTTGAGGCTATAACTATGTATGGGAGCAGAAAGCCTTATCTTTCTCCCATGTAGCAGCTGGTGCTTTTGAACTACTGACCCTGCAGTTAGCAGCCCAATGCATTATCCACCATGCCACCAGAAAGATGGCTTTGCTAAGTTTTAGACCAGGCAAAGATACAACAAAAGCAAATCATCCAAATGAGGGACATTACTCTGGCTTCATGCTGACGCTCTCCTTCATCTGGATAATTTGTCTTTGTCCTGTTTAAAACTTAATAAAGGATTCTCCATAAAAGAAATTTGGATTTGAAGGCTTCTTTTCCCTCCAAGAAATCCTCCTCTTTCTCTTACAGTGCAGCTGGCAGGTTGGACCTGCTAACTCTGAGGTTACGAGTCCAACTGATGCTCTATTTTGCCACAGGACTCCTGGTTGAAAGCGTGTAAGCATTATGCAATGAATGTTCTTTAAAAATCCAAGTAGTCTATACTGGATAATGGTATGTCTTTTTTGCATTTTTTCATTAACTAAACTATGATTTACTAAAGATTACTAAAACAAAGAAATAAAACAAAAGGAGGAAGCAACAACACTGTGAACTGTTGGGAGGGCAGTCGAGTTCATTTTCCATCCGGGCCATCACGTGGAGGCCTGGGGCCCAGAGCATTCTCCAATCAGGAGACGGAGAGTTGCATTTTCCCTCTGCTCTGGGAACACAGCTTTCTCTGACTCTTGCCCCTGTATAGACACTATATCGCTCCTGCCAACACACCTTTATCTTTGTTGCCAGCAGGGAGGTAACGACCACACTGCTGCACAAGAGGAGCTATCTTGCCCTGGCTGTGAGGGGCAATAACTGCCCATGGGAGACCAGTGATTATGGTAGATGCTGATCTCACTCTTCTCCCTTTGATCTACTGTTATCTCCTTGTGTCAGAGCACATGGCTTTTAATGCTTGTGGCTGACCTCAAATCTTGATACAACAAGAGCAAAGAGGGTAATTTAAAAGTTTGGATTTTGTTCCTTTATTATTATCAGAGGATAGCAATTTCATCGCAGTGGAAGAAGTGCTGATGGTCAAGAGGAACAAAGATGCATAATGATTCTCTTTGTTAGAATATTGATATACTTACAACCTGTGTTGAAGAGCCACGGGCCCCAAATTACCAAGCGATAATTACCATGATCTCTTATCGGGATTCCCCACCTTATTATAATTCAGTATGAAAACACAGCAACAACAAAACACCCTAGTGGTAGTGAGTCAATTCGGATGCACAGCACCCCGATAGTTTGGATTAAACCAGCCCTCTGGGTTTCCAAGACTGTAAACCTTTAGAGAAGCAGAATGCCTCATCTTTCTGCAACAGAGTGGCTGGTGGATTGGAACAGCTGATCCTGTGGTAACCAGCCCAATTGAAAAAGCAGTATTCAAAGTACTAATATGAAGGCTATTTGAAGACATCTGTACCTTGTCCCAACACCATGAACTACTATAATTGTTTGCTATGTCCAGACCACCTGCTTACACACACACACACACACACACACACACACACACATACACACACGTGCACGCAAATGGATCCTGAATCTTTGGATGGAAGTTATATATTGCCATTGAACATTTAAAATCAGCTCCCTAAACCAAGGAGCCATAGCGGTGGCAGGGGTTCAACCTTTGGTCTACTAACTGCCGGGATGGTGCGTCAAACCTAACAACCATTCTCTGAGAGAAGCTTAAGGCTGTCTGCACCTGAAGTCTAATGGAACGGGTCTGCTCTGCCCTATAAAGACATTATGAGTTAGAATTGATTCCATGGCAGTGAGTTTTAGCCAATCAGATTACTCAGGCTGGTTCTCATATGGGTAGGAAAAGCTAATCAAAAGTTAACATTGAACAAATTATTTCTACAGCTGCCTTCTGAAAAAAAGGATGATGGAAATAAAAATCTATTTCCTGAGAAATGGGCATGTAAATCTCATACCATCTCATTTAATCTTTCAACAATCCTTTCCACGTTTCAGAAAATTAAGGCCTATAAGGTTTGCGTACTTTTATTCAAAGGGACACAGCTAATGAACGTGTGGAGCTGAATGTGAAGCCTACGCCCTGTTCATAAGCCGGCTGGGACACTTATTCAAAGCAAAAGACTCTGGTCCAGATGGTATCATTGATATCAGGTTGAAGAGGGTTATTGATGTGGAGTCAGTGGTCAACGCCACTCAGTACATATTGAAGTCTTAATCCCAGTACCTGTGACTATGACCTTATTTGGAAATAAGTTCTTTTCAGATATGTTTAGTTAATGTGAGGTCATACCAGAGAGAATGGCTTCTACATCAATATGAGCTGCATCCATCTACAAGAGGAATAAAGACATTGAGGAGCAAAAGGGAAAGTCAGTAAGAAAGAAGCAGGTTAAGAAAGAGGCAGGTGTTGTTACAAATGTAAGCCAAGGAATACCAGGGGCTCCAGGATAAACAAAAGGGTCTTCTTCTAGACCAGGGGTCGAAAACCTTTTTGATGCCAAGGGCCATTTGGATATCAGTAATGTTATTCGAAGCCCATACAAGATTGTCAACCTAAAAATTAGCTTGCTCTATTTGGCCAAACATTTCATTAACTCACCCATAGTATGATAGTTGGAAGTGCTTCTCTGTGGGGAGATATATGATACTAGTTGGTATTGATGACGTTGCTACACACAACTGCTTTTCCAGGTGAGCCTGGAGTATCCTGAAGTGGACCCTTCAGGACCACTGTGTCTGGAGTGGTCAGCTCTTTGTGATGGTATGTTTTCAAAAGAATTTCTTACAGCAATAAGTTGTTCCAAACACAGATGCATATCTCAATGCCAGGCTCCTCAAAGTGGGACATGCATCATTCCTTATGTAACATTTATAGACTTCAGGCAATAGGCAGTTGTTATACCTTGATTTCCGCTCATCATTGTTGTGCACCTGACTAGACTTCACATTGCAGGTCACCAGGCACAACAGAGGGTTCCACATTGAATGGTGTAGCAAAGATGTTCAACTTCATTTGTTTACTTTTCATGTCCTGGACCTTGAATCTTCCATTAAATGCCACAATTAGTTTCCCACATTCACCAGCATATTTAAGTTGTCATAGAAGGTCTTGTTCTTCCAGCATGTGGGACTGCACCATGTAATTCCTTTTGAGATGTATTTTCCACAGCCTTTGTTCAAGCTCAAATGATTTCATATTTTGAATCCAGAGGTTAAAAAGCTGGTTGGGCCCTGCAACTTGCCCGGTCACCTCTAAGACATAGTTGGTAATGTCCAGCATGAAGGCTAAATCAAGTAGCCACTTGCTACCATTGAGTTCCCCAGCAGGTTTTCCCATTAGCTCCATAAACTGCTCGGCTTCATCCCAAAGTTTGTCAAACCTCACGAAGATGTTCCCAATAATCAGTCACTATACTTCACAGTGATACATAAGATCACCATACTTAGAGTTGTGATTAATCAGTAACTCCTTGCAGTGACAGCTGTTAAACCTCTCTGCTTTTGACAAGGTAGATGCATGACACCGCTGTCGACATCACACTGCTGAGCTGCAATGACGTGCAGAATTTCTTGGTGTAGGAGGAAGTGGTGCACAATGAAATCACTTGGATCAAGACTGAAACAATTCAGTTCTTTCTTAAGAAATGCAATTAACCCTGTTTTGCAAGCCAATCATGGCTGGGGCTCCATCTGTAGTAAGGCCACTTAACTTTTCAAACATTAGTTAATGTTTCTCCATTAATAAAACAAGTCTCTCAAGCAAGCCCTCACCTCTTGTAGTGTGCAGCATGGTTTCCAGTGACACCAATTCCTCTTGAGTGCCAAACTGCACGGTTATCCCACAAACAAAAATGGCCAGTCGAGCAGTATTTGTTAGGTCTGACATCTCATTACAAGCAGAGAGAAAACTTGGAAATCTCTTGAAGAATCCTTTGGTGTTTTTTTGTTGTTGCTGTTGTTTCAATATCTCATTCTAAATCAGTCATTCAATGATTCTCTGAGATGAACTAACACTGAAATAATTTACTTTCTCTGGTGCTAACAACTCTGAAGCAGCCACCAAGTTCCCTTTCACAAACTCTCCTGAGGCTTCAGTTTCTTTGTGATTGACTCACTCACTATATAAATCACCTGAAGAACACTGCCTCTGTCACAAGGAGACCTTGTGAAAGTGACTTGTGTTTCCAGACTCCATGAAAGAGCATTGATTGTATCCAAATGCATTTGGCCTTCCAATTCATTGAGTGTAGCATGGTTTCAGCTGCAATGTTGCCCCTGACTGATTTTCTACATCCCTGCAAATGTATCACCATAAACTAGGCACACAGGTACACATTGACTTTGTAATAGGTAGGTCTGTTGTGCCGGCCTGGCCGATAAATACAAGTGGGTTTAATTGAAGGGCGGAGAGATAAATGGCTCAGCGAGCCTCGCCTTTCTTGTCTCTTGCTCTTTGATGATTGGACCAATGTGAGGCTGCCTTAGCTGGTTCTCTGCCTCAACTTGTGAGCTACACTACCTAGGGGACCCCCAACCCATGGATTGTGTCACTGTAGTTTGAAGTTCCTTCAAGACCTGCTTCACCACATTACTGGAGTATACATCGCTTGAGCTGGGGACTGATGGACACTGTCATCTGCTGACTGTTGGTGACCTACCTTGCTGTTTGCTGCTTGTGGCCAGATTGCCTAAATTGCTCTGCAGAGGACTCAGCTATCTGCTTCCTTGACTCGCACATGGGCGGCCCTCAAGATTTGAAGGAGTGCCAGTGTATTTGCTGTCTCATGGAAGTGAGTTGCACTGAGCCATTTGTACTGCTGTATAGACTAATTAGCTGTTTATTTCTTATGTTATATATAGCTATCTATATAAATATATATAATCATAAATGTCCTGTATGTGTTTCTCTACAGAACACTAATATAGACTTCAACAAAAAATTATAATTTGCCCACTTCTCTGGGAAAGATGGACACTCTGCATCGACCTTTCCTTTCTTTCACAGCTACATTTTTGGATGGCACGTCACTTTAGTGTTAATAACTATCCAGTGTACGTGTCACCAGCAACAGGAGTATTTCGCCCCAATCACTTCATTCTAATCCTGCATTTGGGATTTGGAATAGATCCAACACTCATATTATCCAATCTTGAGGTCACTTCTGTGTATTATACATTATTTCCCCATGCTTCATCTGAGATTACGTTGTTACAAGGGTTGTTGATCATGGATGTGTGGAGGAAGGTTGGATTGGAGTTGACATCTGTGTTTACAAAGAAGTTGACATCATTGACAATCATCAGAGGCAAGGTGTTCAATGTCAAGAAGAATTATCTCCTCTCAGCAGCAGCAGCTCACTGTAGTACCATGACATTGTATTAACACTCTCTGTGTGTACACTCCCAGCCTGCCTGGCACGACTGTCCTCTCTGAGTCCCTGCAGCACAGGCAGATGGGCCACAGGCAGACAACAAGGAGCATGTGTATTTGTCCCATCATGTACTTGTATGTGTCCTGTCTATTTCATAATGAATGTTCCTTGCTTGTCGCTCAAAATGTACATTATTGTGAATCACTTAATGTGAATTTATGTTGCTATGAAAAAGTAAATCTTAGATTTCTTGAATTTCAAGTCTCACCTGCAGTTCCCTTGACAGTGTGACCAAATTATTTTGCAAGCCTAAAAGAGCCTATGAACCAGACATTCCCTACCTATCCCTGTTCCACATGCTAGAGTCTTCAGCCTTCAGAGAGAGCATGTTGCTGTGGAAACCCCGAATTCACATTACCAGCCTTCAGAACTCTGAGATAAGAACTTTCTACTCTTATAAGGCATACAAGTTGTGGGATTTTGTTAAGGCAGCCTTAGGGAACAAATCCAGGAATGTCAACACTCTCGTCACCAGGCAAAAAGCAAGTAGACACTGAGATGTCCCTGGCAGCTAAGCACAGTCACTAAAAGTACATCTAGTTAACATAAAATAAACGTACTAATTATAAAGTTAGAATTGTGGGAACATATGTGGCCAGAGGCTCTATTTGTATCCTTTGTATTTCTAATTAAATCGTCCTCTTCTTTCAAGGTTTAGCAGCATTCTTCAAAAGTACTTTGGGAGAAAGTGCTAGAAGATATATTAGAATGAGTCAGTACAGACACAGTGGAAGCCCACACAGTCTCTTGTGGGGGGCAGGAGGGGACGGATTATAGCCATAGGTAGGGGTAATTACACAACTATTAACTCTAACCAAAATATGATAGGCAAGTTCTTAAGGGAAGCTCATCCTCATGTCTCCTGTCTATTAGAATCCACCCCTTCCAGTGACCCTTCTCAATTTTGAATGTGGGGAACAGTTGGACCCCATGTTAAGACGTGGTAACACAAAAAGGTAAGGATCAAGCAACATTCTATAGAATTGACTCAAAGCTAAATGTCTGATTTGTAAGACAGAGATGTTGACATAGTCTATCAGGAATATGATATTGAGCGGGTCCAAACCCTGAAAGAAAAGAAACCAGACAATCAGAAGGAGAAGAGAAAGACAGACAATGGAGAAAGATGCATCTACCTACCCAGAAGAGCCAAGTGTTTCTGACAGTCTGTTTACTAGAAGCTTAATTGGACAAAGAATGACCTTCCTCTAGAGTCACATCCTGAATTTGGACTTTTAATCTCCTGAACTAAAAGACAATGTGCTTCTGTTCTTTACAGCCACTCACTTGTATCTGTGTTACAGTCGAACTAGAGAAGAGACACAAATTCTATGCTGTGGCAGTCTGACATGCAGCCAT
Source organism: Tenrec ecaudatus (assembly GCF_050624435.1). NCBI lineage: Eukaryota > Metazoa > Chordata > Mammalia > Afrosoricida > Tenrecidae > Tenrec > Tenrec ecaudatus. The sequence continues at coordinate 99,129,050 of NC_134542.1, forward strand.
AGGGGACATATGGGTTCTATACACTGTACATTAAACGAAATGGGGCCATTGGTTGTTAATTTTTTCAGACAGCTTTTGAATTTTCATACGATGATTTTCTTCCTGTGAATCTTTATTTTGATACAAACCTTTCATAATCACCATGTTATTTTAGTTATTACTGATAACTATCTTCAATCTTCAAATTCTGTTATTTCTTCTGGAAAAAATGTATCTTGCTAAGATTAATTATTCTGTTTTTTTCTTGATAAAAAATCAACTTAACCATTTAAATACGATATAACAAGAGGATGGCATTTTTGTCTTACTAAATTTAATTTAATCTGTTACAATTTTTGACGTAAAGAAATCATGTTCACTCTTCTTTCTGACTTGGTTCAGGTAATTCTGGATTTTTTTCTGAAGAACATCAGTGATAATATGTTTTTAATATATGAACCATTCTTACTTAACTAGATCAGGATTCTGAGTAGTAGTATTACTTTAAGTAAAAAAGAAAAATACTATCTTTAATGGAAGAACATACTATTTTGGAGAGATCCTTTCCCTATACCTCCACCTGATATAAATCAAGTGAAGTAAACCAGCTTGAAGATGCACCACATTTTTAGCTAAAGCACTGTGTAGCTGTGCTAAATACTTTGAGAAAACGTTATGAGGCAGATTCTGTGCTGAGCCATCTCATAATCTTCAAAATACTCTTGGGAGGTGGATACTATTATGGGTGTTATGTCAGCCCTGACCCATAGCGGTCCTATGCACAACAACAAAACACCACACGATCCTGGGCCATCCTCACAGTTGTCCCTACGCCTGAGCCCATTGATGCAGCCAATGTGTCAATCCACCTCATCGTGGGCTGTCCTCTTTTTCACTGCCCTTCCACTGTACGAAACGTGATGTCCCTATCCAGGGACGGATCTCTCCTGACAATCTGCCCAAAGTATGTAAGACGGAGTCTTGCCAACCTTGCCTCTAAGAAGCATTTGAGCTTTACTTCTATGAATGCAGATCTGTTTGTCCTTTTAGCAGTCCATGGTACTTTCAATGTTCTTCTCTAGCACAATTCAAATGCATCAATTCTTCTATAGTCTTCTTCATTCAATGTCCAACTTTCACACGCACATGATGCAATCAATGGAGAATACCAAGGCTAGGATCTTGTGTCCCTTAGTCCTCAAAGTAACAATGTTGCTCTTCAATACTCTGAAAAGATCCTGTCAAGCAGATTTACCCAATATAATACGTCTTTTGATTTCTTGACTGATGCTTCCATGAGCATTGATTGTGGATCCAAGCAAGACAAAATATTAGACAACTTCAGCCTTTTTTCCATTTATCATGATGTCACCAACTGGTCCAGTTGGGAGGATTTGGGTCTTTTTTACATTGAGTTGTAATCCATACTGAAAGCTATGATCCTGAATCTTCATCAGCAAGTGCTTCAATTACTTCTGACTTTCAGCAAGCAAGGTGGTGTCTTCCACACATTGCAGATTGTTCACAAGTCTTCCTCCAATCCCGATGCCACATTCTTATCCAAGTAATCAATGATTTACTTGGCACAGAGAGTCAACAAATAAGGTAAGAGGTTACAACCCTGACCTACACCTTTCCTGATTTTAAACCATACAGTATCCATTGTTCTGTTCTCACCACTGTCTTTAGATCCATATCAAAGTTCCTGGTGAGCACAATGGAGCATTCTGGAATTTCCATTCTCAAGGTTATCCACAGTTAATTATAATCTGTACAGTCAAATGGCTTTGTAGGGTCGATGAAACACAAGTAAGCATCTTTTTGGTGGTTTCTGCTTTGAGCCAAGATCCATCTGACATCAGCAATGATGTCTCTTGTTCCATATCCTCTTCTGAGTCCTGTCTGAACTTCTGGCAGTTCCCTGTCAATGTGCTATTGCAACCTTTGTTGGATGATCTTAAGCAAAATTTCATTTGTATGTGATAGCAACGATATCATTCTATAGTTTGTACATTCTGCTTAGTTACCTTTCTTTAGACTAGGCACAAATTTGGGTTTCTTCCCATCATTTGGCCAAGTAGTTGTCTTCCAAACTTCCTGGCCTAGAGGAGTGAGTGCTGCTAGTGCTCCTTCAGCTTCCTGAAACATTTCCATGGGTATCCCATCAATTCCTAGAGCCGTGTTTTTAGCTAAAGTATTCCGAACAGTTTGAACGTCTTCCTTCAGCACCACTGATTCTTGCTCATTGATGCCACGTCTTGAAGTGGTGCAGTGTCGACTAGTTCTCTTTGGTACAGTGACTGTGTACTCTTCCATCTTCTCTTGATGCTTCCTGCATCATTCAATATCTTGCCTATAGAATCTTTCAAAATTGCAACTCTGGGTATGCTTGAATTTTTTCTTCAGTCCTTTCAGTTTCAGAAATGCTGAGTGTGTTCTTTTTTTGTCCTAATTCTAGGTCATTGCGCATCTTTCTATAATATTTGATTTTGCCTTCTCAAGCTGCCCTTTGAAATTTTCTATTCAGCAATTTGATGGCATCCTTTCTTCCAAGAGCTTTATCAACTCCAAGATGAAGAGCAAGTTTCAGAGTCTCTTCAAACATCTACTTTGACTTTTCTTTCTTCCCTGTCTTAATGACCCTTCGCTTTCTTCGCATATGATGACCTGTGTGTCCTTCCGCGGCTCATCGGGTCTCCTGCCATTAGTGGTCAGCTGTCCAGTCTGTTCTTGAGAGGGTCACTACTTGATAACGCTTCAAAGCAGCTTCTTCCACCTAAGGAGGGAGCCTAGGCCTTTTGTGTTGTCTATGCTTTAAGAGTATAAACTCCTAAATATCTTAGGCACTGAATTAATTTAACTTACCTAAGCTCATTCTGAAATTCCACAAGATGAAACAAAACCACCTCAATTTTCATAGCTTTATTCTAAATATTCAGTGCATATTGGGAACAAAACAATATAAAATGAAATCAGACCATGCCCTTTCCTTAAAAAGTACATTTGCATAAGACGCTGCTTTCATAATGCCTTTTAAATTGACAATTTATGTTCATATAGTTAGTAATTTAAGTCTTGGCTTAGGAATGTGACTGGAATTCCCTCCTTCCCCCAAGGTCATAGCTTAGAACTAAATAAAATCAACTTTCTGATTTTGTGGCTTAAAAAAAACAACCTTGAATTTGGCTGTTATAACACTGCATAGAACATTTAGAGTAGAGCATATTGTTTATTCTTTAAGTAGGGTCTGTAATCACAAGTGGGGATAAGCACTTGAATATTTGTCAATTTACCTTCTATGGTTCTCTATAACCTAACCTTACATTAAAGTATATTACTTCTTTTCCATATCCAAAATCATATGGACCCAAATATTTCACAAAGGTTGAGTTAGAAATGAATCAGAAGTCGATTTATGGAAATGAATCGTATATATTCTTAGTTTTATTAATTAAAAGATTTGTTGCTGAATTTTAAGAAACATGTACATGCTACTCTTTAGTAATGTTAAATTAAAGTTGAGGGTCTTATAATACAGTTAGTTACAAAAATTATGTCTGTGTTTTATTGCATCCATCTGGCACAAAAAAGAAACATCAAAATCATACGTGAAGCTAAGAGCATGCAGATTTTTATCAAATTCAATTTAGTGTCTGAGCTATCATTGTAGCCATTCAACTCTTTTGGAAGCTTAATTTTTACCACTTGAGAACGACAGAGATTACAACCTGCAGTCTCTTTATTTTACTCCTGAGTAAACCAAGACCTGAAGAGCTGAAAAACCTGGGTATGTAATCATATTCTGCATGAACAGTCAATGCATCACCTTTAATTTTAAGGTAAAATCAAAATTTCTTGATTGGCACTGAAGGCCCTCAGTACTTTGCCTCCTGAGTGGCATGCGTGTAAAAGCAGCTTGCTGGCATACCGCACCCCTGCCACAGTGCCAGCTTCAAGGTCAGGTTTAGAAGTATTTCTCTCGTGAGCCAAAATGACACCTTCACTCTTCAAGGTTTCCTAGCCACTCTCTTACCTTTCCGTCTTCACACAGAATAGCACGCACCTGGACCACAAGGGCTCCATTATTCTGTATCAACAATGTGTGCATACTACTGGGTCTCCAGTAAAACGCACTGCCATCCAGTGGATGTGGGCAAATTGCCACCCTATAGGATAGGATAGAACTGCCCTTGTGACGTTCAGACAATGTAACTCTTTACGGGAGTAGAAAGCCTCATCTTTCTCCTAAGGAGAGCCTGGGGATTTTGAACTGCTGACCTAGTGGTTAGCAGCTAACTCATAACCACTGCATCACCAGGACTCCTTAGGCCTATAGTAGTGCTCAATAAATATATTTTAGTTGATAAATAATTCTGTGATATTGTACTAATAAAGGAAATAAGAATATATTAAGTAAAATTGAAATGTGTGAAAGGCAAAAGCAAAGCAAAATAAAAATGTAATCTAAATAAAATCTTTGCATGAATTCTTTAAAATTTTGATATTTTAAAGCAAATGAAGCAAAATTGAAAATCACTGAAGTTTATAATTTGCCCAGAGGTCAAATTGAACTTTGATTTTTTTTCCTTCTTTTTCATCTCTCTGTCCGAACTTGTACAACCTCTTGATTCAGCTTCCCAATTAATTTTGACTTTATCTTGTTTTCCTCATCCTATTTGTCACTAGAATATTTTATAGATAGTATTTCAATTCTATATGATTGCAAAAACCTCATCATGGATCTACAATCCTCCTACTTCTCCCCTGCTTCTCTGCCTAGAATTGAATTGTTTGTGTACTATAAGGGCTCCCTGTCAGGACTTCCAACATCACTTTAACACAAGTATTGAATGTTTTTAAGAGAACAGCCAGAATGATTATTTTAAAAGTTGTTATGTCACTTTCAAAATTGGCAATGACTCCCAAGTCTTGTTATTATCTTATAGGTGTAAATTATCTCGTCTCTTTTTTTTCTCCCTAATTTCATCTCTTGCTAACATCTAGCATGTTTAATTGATTCCAGCCAAGTTGGCCTCCTTGCTGCTCCTCCTATCCAAGACACATCCTGCCTTGGGGCTTTGGATGAAATTCTTCTTTTGCCTGAAATTCTCTTCCTCAGATAACTACTTAGCCCATTCCCTCTACCTTCTTCCAATCTTCGTCCAAATCTTATTTTCTCACCATGGGCTTCATTGATGTTTTCTCAATGCTGTAAACTGTCAAAGATTCCAACTTGGGTGACATTGGATTCGTTTCACAACTTAAAAATTCACTGTCTATGAGTTGACTCTAACACATAATGGCCTTATGAGACAGAATAGACCTGGGTTTCTGGGGCTGTAATTTTTGCAGTAGCAGAAAGCCTCACCTTTTTTCCCCAGGAAGAAACTGGTGGCTATGAACCACCAGCGTTGTGGTTAGTAGCCCCATCCATAACCCACGATGTCACTAGGATTCCTCATAATTGTCTACGAGACTTGTCAGTTTCTAACATATTACATGATTTCCTCTTTATTGCCTGTGTAATCTGTCTTCCTCTATTGGAAAGTAAAAACTCTCTAATACAGGGATTTAAACTTTGTCAACATATCCCAAACACCTTGAAAATTTCCAGGAATAGAGATGTTCAAGGAGTATTTCTTTAGTTGATGAGAAAATCTCATGAAAGTGCCATGGAGCTGTGACTTTATGAATTTGAAATGAAATATTCTTCCATGTATTTTAGTGAAAATATTAAATTATTTTAATAAACAATTATGGCTGTTTCCACTCTTCCCCAACTTCTATCCATTTGCCAACAACCAAAGCTTTTTTTTTTTCTGTCTTCCACTGATAATCTTTCTGAGTCAATAAATCTCATTTGGATGAGCAAATACAAGGAATCATGGGTCGGTGCATATAGCACTCCCCTTCAGGGTGTAGTGTTTGTGTTGGGCTGTGATCTGCATGGCCGGCAGTCCAAAACCACCAGCAGCTCCATGGGAGAAAGCCTGCACTTTCTACTCCTGTAAACAGTTACCGTCTCGGACACTCACAGGGCTCGCACGGAGTTGGCATTGAGTTTGGTTTTTAGGCTTCTAAGTTCTTTTTAGTAGTTTTAGGAGATGGTTGGGCAAAACTGCCACAAAGTCCTCTTTAGAGGATTAGACAACCAAGATATCACTTTGACAACCAGGAACTCTTGACCCAAGCCATGGTGTGTTTAATTTCCTTATATATATTTGGGGAATCTAAATAATGGATTAGGGAGGCTGAAGAAAAAATTATACATCAGGATTATGGTGTTGGTGAAGAGTATTTACTATACATAGACTGCAGAGAATGAATAAATCTATCCTTGTTCAGAAAAGCCACAGCCACAATAGTCCTTAGAATGGAGGCGAGCAAGACTTTATCACACATACTTTGGATGTGTTATGAGTAGAGCATATTCCCAGGAGATGTAAATCACACTTGGCAAAGTGGAAGGCCAGCAAAAAGGATGAAGACCTTCAAGAAGATCGATTGCCACAGTGGCCACAAGTGTAGGCACAAACATAGCAAAGATTGTGAGGATCACACAGGATAGGGAAAGGTTGCCTTGTATTGTACAGAGGGTTGCTACAAGTTGAAACGGACTCAGCAGCATCTACCGCCAACAATACCAACAAGGGCATTCTTCAAATACATCCAGTAGGAGAACCATAAGATCAGTTGCCATTGAGTCAGTTCAGACTCACAAGAACTCCTTAGGAGAGAGTAGAACTTCCCTGTAGGTTTTCTAAGGCTGAATTCTTTAGGGATACAGACTGACATATCTTTCTCCCATGTAGCAGCTACTTGGTATGAACAAAATCCTGGACACCATCCATTTTAGCTGATGGAAAACATTTCCAGATATTTCAGATGTCTCTTGTCCTCACAAGAGCTAAGTCAGTATTTTGTTGGTTTGTAAGCATTATTAAGAAATGAAACCTTTCAGAAATCTCTGTGTTTACTTTTGGGAAATATATTATTTTCAAATAGCAGTTTATAATACTTTGCACAATACTCATGCTCATAGAATAGAGAAAATGTTCAGTCTAGGCCATTGTTAGAATTACTTGCATTATATTCATCATTGTTCATTAAAATACAAAATTGTCTGTAGCCATATTCATGGATATCTTTGGTCTTCATAGAAGCATATGGAAATGTATACTGAAGGTGACAGTAGTTTGCAAATGATATCCCCCTTCAGAATAATTTGCTGTTGTGGTTGCATAATTTAAGGTCAACTTGATAAATAGAGTGAAGGCATGGAGTTTAGCCTATAAATCAAGTCACAGCCTGATGATGCCTCATGGTGGGTGGGACCTTCTCACGAGGTTGATGGGAACTTCCTCTCTTTCTCCCTGGAGGTGGATCTCTCTCTCTCTCTCTCTCTCTCTCTCTCTCTCTCTCTCTCTCTCTCTCTCTCTCCCTCTCTCCCTCTCTCCCTCTCTCCCTCTCTCCCTCTCTCCCTCTCTCCCTCTCTCCCTCTCTCCTTCCTCTCTCCCCCCCCCCTCTCTCTCCTTCACTTCCCTGCTATTGAGAAACTCAGAGAGGTAGAAGAGCCACGTGGAAACCTGTGCCTGTGTTGAAATGCTTCCACCTCCACTGGATCCACAGGACTTTCAACCAGTGGCCTGTGATCTTCCTGCATTTTACATCATTTCATATGCTGCATGAGTCTGAAGAGGATTTTATAGACTAGTATCGGACACATGGATTAATATCTGATTTATGGACTGGAATATTTTCTTAATACACAATTGCTCTTTGATATAAAACTCTCTCTTACACACATATGAGTGTCCCTGGATTTGTTTCTCTAGTCAATCCACTCTAACACATTTTCCAAGTAAAAATATATCCATGTGCTAGGTGGTGGTTTGTCGATTATGCTGAGAGTAAAGAAAGAGCTTAGTTATCTTGTGCTACTCCAAGAAAAATGGGTGACTTAAATAACAGAAAATATTTTTTTCACAGTTTAAGAGGTTAGAAGTCTTATTTCAGGATGCTAACTCTAAGGGAAAGTTTTCTTTCTCTTTCTCTGCTAACTCTAAATGAAAATTCTTGTTATTTCTCGCTTCTGTTCTTGGTTGATGAAGACTTGCCAAGTCTCCTCTCTCTGCCAGTTTGCTTGCTTGTTTAATGTCAAAAGAGACCAGCTCAAGACTCATGATGCACTAATCCTGTCTTCATCACGTAACACAGACAACTCATTCCCTACTAGAATTCTAACAGCAAGCATAGAGGATATGATTTATAGCACATTTTTGTGGGAGATTAATCCAACCCATAACAGGCATTATAGATCACTAAAGAAGGTGTAGATTGATTAGCTAATAAGCTTGTGCTCAAAAGTTCAAAATAAAAAAGAATTAATTTTATAATTAATTTTTCAACGAATTAAGTTTGGCATGCAAGGTGAAGTCTTACAAGGATCCTTTACAGATCATTTGGGCAGGATTGTGGGAGAATCTCATGGTGATCTCCCGCCTAAATTCCTAAGACTCTTGGCACGTCTTCTGTTGCCCTGACCAAAGTTAGTTATACAAAGCATTGATAGGAGAACCAACATTTGTTCTTTATATATGAGATGGGCATAAGAGAGGGAAAACCCCAACTCCAGAGAGAGAGGGTCACTCAACTATCCTTCTCTGGAGTTCTTAAAAAATAAAATAAAATAAGCAAACAACCAGGCAAAGAGCGTGAAGGAGGATTGCTTAAATTTAGCCCTTTGTTCTGAGTAAACTTTTTTTTTTCATGTCTGAGACATTAGCCCATCCAATATTGAAGCATTGGGACCCCTGTGACTGTGTATGGTGAGACAGTTACCCATAATGTTCCATACTACTAGGTATCATTGCAATACATTTCCTCCCAGTTATGGGCAGTGGTGGTTCGTTGCTATAATTCTTGCTTTCCATATAGGATATCTGGGCTAGATACATGGCCAATGTAACTAAAGCACAACCACTACTAGTACTTCTGTCAATGAGTCTTCTGTATGAGTAAATTTCAGTGGAGCTTCTACATCAAGGTGAACTAGGTTTAAAAGCTTGATGATCTTCTTCAGAAAATCCATCAATGCAAACCCATGAAACACACGTGCATGAACTAAACCCATCACTTGGATGGCACAGGACCAGGCAAAGATTTGGCCCTTTGTGCATGGAGTTGCCATGAGATGGGAACAGAATCAACAGTTGCTAGTAACATTACCACCGTCATCTGACTTGGCCATCACAAGAAGGTTGATACATATATTTTTAAAACAAGCTTAATTAAAAGTTTACATATAACTCCTCAGACTTAATATCAAAAGCCCTGCAGATTTCAAAAGTCACTTTAGGGCCAAACCTTGAAGTAATTAAAACAAAAACTGAAGTGTTTTGACAAGTTTCTATTTTTGTGTCTGAAAGGTTCAGTGACCCCATCTATCTTCGGTGCACTAGACTGCAATTTCAGAATAGAAAATAAATGCTGAAGTTTCAAAGGATTTAATTTTTTCCTCCAAATTAAGGATAATGTCATTATTATCTTATAGTAGTGACATATGAGCCAAGAATGGCTATATATATATATATTTTAAGCAATAATCATAATTTTGACTTTCTTTATAGATACATGAATTTATCATTGGTAGTCTGCTGATGGCTCTTGGGATTGGTAAGCTACACAACATGATATGAAGGAACCAGATGCAAAAACCAAAGAGCCAAAGAGTACAAAGAGTATTTAACTCTGCCAGGCCTCTTTCTCTTATATGACTACACCCCTGGTGTCATCAGGCTGTGACCCACTTGATAGTTTGGGATCTGCCTCCTCTCTTACCCAAGAGTGTCTAGGTGACTTAATCTCTAATCTTCACACCTGGAAACATCTAAAGAAGAGCACATTGAATGTCAGTTTCTGAAGTGTTGGAGGCCAAGTCCTGAGACAGCAGATACTGCGTTAGCAGATTATGGAATAGAGCAAAAGAGCTAGGTTGAAACTACAGGCCACGAGGAAGAACAGAGAAATATCCCCCAGATTATGGGACTAAGGCAAAGAGACAGGCAGGCTTCCTGGTCCATGGTGGCAGAGCCAATGAATCATGCGGTTGAGAGGCTGAGCACTGGACAGAGACTTAGCTTCTGGCTAATGAGAGATGTTGTTGTCACCAATGACTGTATATTTACTGTTTACTGATCCTGAATTATTGTAATTATTAACTTGCTTAATAATCCTTCATAGTTGTGAGTTTTTTCTGAGAGTTTGGGTGGCCATTCCAATGAATGATCAAAACCAGCTCAGGTGAAGAGTGGTGTGGAAGAAACAGCAGTTGTCAGAACAGGTACAGAAGGATGGAGGGTGGAGACATGTCTGACCTCTGCCAGATGGCAATAGGGAAGCCAAAGGAGGTCAAATACAGTCATCCACATGCCATTTTCTGTAGCATCTGCTTCCGACAATGCTCCAGGCAATTCTCCAGCCACCTTCCCAGAGCAGTATCTCAGAGAGGCGTTTCAGATACAGCTGGGTTCGTTTCATCCAATGAGGCTAGAACGCATTTTGGTATTATTGGGAGAAGTTTTTCAGCAGATAAAGATGAAATAATCTTTTGGTTGGAAATAAAAAGTCTGGTTCTAACTCCACCCAGAGCATGACAAAGAAATCCCCAAGATAGAATAGCTAAATAGTGGAAAGAAGGCAAGAATGAAACACACACACACAACACAACACAACACAAACTGGTAAGATAAGTAAGTAGGAAAACACCCAACACAAAAGGTACGAGATGACATCACAGAATCCACAGATGGACGTAATAACACTGAATAGCAATTCACTGAACTCAGGCATTAAAATGCAGAGGCTAACAGACTGGCTCAGAAATATAACCCATCGATCTGCCTACAGGAGACATATCTCAAGCTTGCAGACAAAAACAGGTTGAGAATTAAAGGCTGTAGAAAAATATAACAAGCAAATGGCAATGCAAAAAAAGCAGGCATAGAAAACTTAATCTCTGATCAAATTGATCTCAAGGTACAAGCCATAACAAAAGACAAGGAGGGGCACTATATAATGCTTAAGGAACAGTAAACCAAAACTAGTTAGTATAATACATATATTAACTCCCAATAGACCCATGAAATTTATAAATCAAACACTCCAAAAGATGAAAACTGAAATCAACAATTATAGTAAGAGATTAAATACACCACATCCAAAAAAGACAGATCATGGGGAAAGAAACTCAACAAAGAGGCTACAGATCTAAATAGAACAATTGGATGACTTGACCTGATAGATATTTTCAGAGCTTTCTGCCCAAATGCAAAATTAATTCACATTATTTTCAAGGCCACATGGCACATACTCGAATATACACCACATGCTGGGACACAAGTCAAACCTGAGTAAATTCAAGCACATAGAGGTTATACAGACATCTCTCTCCGACTACTGTGCCATAAGGCTGGAAATCAATAGAAGGACGATCAAGAAGCCAAAGGTAAACAATTGGAGGATGAATAATTATTGTAAATGGAGTGGATATTGGCCCAGACCAGCACAAAAACCTTTAGGATATAGCAAAGGGATTTATCAGAGGGAGGCTGATAGCAATATATGCACAAATAAAAAAGGAAGTGAGACTTGTGGTTGATATGCTAGAACAAAACTTACACCAATTATAGCAGAGCCAACAGAACAATCCTACTAATAGCAAAAGAAAAGAAATAATAAAAATCAGAGCTGAAATATAGGAGAGGGAAAACATGAAACTATGGGGAAAATACTGCAGCTAAAAGTTGGTTCTTTGAAAGGATTAACAGAATTGATAGACAGCTGGAAAACCTAACTAAAGAAAGGAAGGAACCAATGACAATTGCAAGGATGAGGGATGAAACAGGGGACATATAACGGGCCCTAATGAAATCAAAAGAATAAATACACAATACTACTAAGGCCTGTAATCTAATGAATTCAACAACTTGGAAGAAATGGACAATATTTGGGAAAACAATCCCTCTATAGACTATCCCAGATGGAAATGAAGAACCTCAACAGACCCATAGCAATGGAAGATATAGACAAGGTTGTCAAGGAATTACCAACAGAAAAATCCCCCAGGCCAGATGGCTTCACAGGAGAATTCTACCAAGCATTCAGGGAAGGACTGACACCAATCCTACACAAGCTCTTCCAGAACATAGAAAAAAGACAGTAAACTCCAAAACTCTATAAAGTTAGTATAACTCTGATACCTAAACTGGGCAAGGATCCCACAAGAATTGAGAACTACAAACTGATATCCTAAATGAGCAACAATGCAAAAGTACTTAACAAAATACTGGCCAATAGAATACAAAAGCATATAAAAAAATTCACCGTGACCAAGTGGGATTCATACCAGGGACGCAGGGGTGGTTCAACATATGAAAATTCATTAGTATTATTTTCCATATTGACAGGAAAAATTACAAGAACCACATGATAATATTGATAGATGTGGAAAAAGCATTTGATAACATCCAATACTCATTCATGTTTAAGACACTCAAGGAGATAAGTGTAAAAGGAAAACTCTCAATATTATAAAAGTTATATATGAAAAAAATTAATCGCCAATGTGGTAATCAATGGAGAAAAGATGAAAAACAATTCCACTGAAAAAGTAGACCAGACAAGGTTACCCCTTGTCCCCACTCCTTTTTAACATCGTATTGGAAGTCCTAGCTAACGACACAAGACAAAGAAAATACATCAAAGGTATTCATCTGGGGAATGAAGAAGTGAAACTATCATTAATCTCAGATGATATGATTTTATGCATTGAAAATCCCCCCAAACTCCACAAGTGGAGTATAGGAAGCAATAGAGGAATATGGCAGAGTGGCAGGATACAAGATCGACAAACAAACAGAAGTCTATCAGAATGCTATACACATCAGACAAGATCACAGAAGAGACAATTAAAAAGGCCATATCCTTTACAATAGCCAAGCACAAGTTGAACTATCTAGGGATATACCTGACTAAAACAACAATAGATTTGTACAAGGAAAACAATGATAAGAAACCAAGAATGACCTCAGCAAATGGAAGAACACCCCATGCTCGTGGATTGGGATTTGCAATATAGTAAAAATGTCAGTTCTGCCCAAGACACTATATAAATTTAATGCAATCCCAATACAATTACCTTCATCTTTCTTCAAAGCAATGGAAAACTGATTATCAACTTCAGATGGAGAGGGAAGAAGCCCAGAATTAGCATAGAACTCTTCAAGAAGGACTAAGTAGGAGCGTTTGCTCTACCTGACTTTAGTAGTATATGGCCACAGTGGTCAAAGCAGTGTGGTACTGTATAATGACAGATATTCAGACCAATGGAAAAGAGCTGAAGACCCAGAAATAAAAACATCAACATACAGGCAATTGATTTTTTATAAAGGTCCCAAAAATATCAAGGGGAGGCGGATGCCCTCTTCAATAAGTGGTGCTGGAAAAAATGGATATTTACCTGCAGAAAAATGAAGCAAGAACCGTACCTCACTCCACACACAAGAATAAACTCTCTGTGGATCAACAGACCTTGGATCACAAACCCCAAACTATTAGGGTCATTAATGAGAGAATTTGGACTAACTGAGAAGCTTGGCACAGGGAACACATAGGCTATCAGAAATAGGGAAGGATACAAATACAGAGGAGTCACAAATTGACAAGTGGGATATACTGAAGATAAGACACCTGTGTACATCGAAAGAACTCACCAAGAGTAACCAGAGAGCCCACAGACTGGGAAAACATCTTTAGCAATGACACTTCATACAAAGGCCTAATTACTAAAATCTACAATATTTTACAAACTTACAAAAAGAAAAAAAAAACTAACTGCCCCCTGAGGAGGTGGGCAAAGGACATGACAAGAAGTTTCACAGGGTCAGAAATCCAAATGGCCAATAAATATGTGAGAAAAGATTCTCAATCATTATCCATAAGAGAAATGCAAATTAAAACAACTATGAGATACCACCTAACACCCTTAAAGATAGCTCAATTCAAAAACTCAGAAAGCAATAAGTGTTGGAGGGACTGTGCTGAGAGAGAAACTCTGGTCCACTTCTGGTGGACCTGTATGTATATACAGAGACTGTAGATATCGATTTGGCAATATCTAAAACATATGATAATCAAACTACCATACTACCCAGCAATCCCCCTTACTGGGCATATACCCAGAAACGCAAGAAACAAACCACGGCCAGACATCTGTGCTCCAATATTCATCGCGACATAGTTCACAATTGTAAGGAGTTGGAAACAACTGAAATTTCCATCAACAGACAAATGGATAAAAAAAAATGTGGTACATACATACAATGGAGTACTACATATCCCTAAAATGCAGTAATGAATGCATGAAGCACATTGCCGCCCAAGAAAAACTGGAGGAAATCATGCTAAGTGAAGCAAGTCAAGCACAAAAGGATAAGTACAACATGAGTCCACTGAGGTAAGCTTAAAACAACAAAAACAACAACGGGGCATGGGGGAAAAGCTACCATATACATACATTCCTACCGTGAGGTCCAGCAACTATGGCAGGGGGCAAACCCAATCCAGGGATACATACTGCAGCCAACTAAATAAGAGGGGGAAAGAAAGAAAGAAAGAAAGAAAGAAAGAAAGAAAGAAAGAAAGAAAGAAAGAAAGAAAGAAAGAAAGAAAGAAAGAAAGAAAGAAAGAAAGAAAGAAAGAAAGAAAGAAAAACATGCGAGAGGAGGGGACAGGGCACTAATCCACCCAAGGGGAGGGTGTTGTTTATAGCTCCGCAGGAGAAAGAGAGAGACCAGGCTTCAACCCGAAGTGCCAAGACATGAATACAACGTACCAGCATGTACAGAGAACCAATAAAGAGGTCTGAGGGGCCGGCCTTAGTCCAGACTATGTGGACACAGCCCCCCTCAGCAGAATGTACTTCCAAGGACAGCACTGGGGCTACAGCTTGGGGAGAGGAGCATGTTGAATTAGAGCACACGGGAAAAACACAAAGGGATGGAGAGGGAGGAGAGGACATCCTGGCCCACCAAGCCCCGAGGACGATGTTCCTGCTCGGAGCAGACAATACATGGGGAGGACCTTAGGGCTGGCCCCACCACGAGACACATGGTCCATCACTGAACCATGATGCTGCAGGGGACAGCACTGGAGACACAGTGTGGGAATAGTGCACGGTCTGGCCCCATCATGCTGTGGTGAGGCACTGAGGGCATGCACCAGAGCAGCAGGGGGAGCAGGGCGAGGAAACCCCCGGGAATCCCAAAGATAGACTTTGGAGACAGAGTGTGGCACCCCATCAGACTCAACTGGAAAACACTCTTAAAGGCCAACAAACAGACCTTGAACTATTTAAAGGCTTTTCCATTTTTGACAGTGGCTTTCTTTTTGTTGCTGTTATTTTGTTCTTGTTTCTGCTGTTGTAGTTATTGTTTTGTTGGTCTCGACTTCCTTTGTTGTTGTTTTTTTGGCTTTGCCTGGTTTTTGCACTTACTAATGTATCTGCATATCTATCTAGATAAGACAGGTGGGATAAATAAATCAGAGATGAAAAGAACGGGACCAATGGTTCCGGGGCAATATAGGAGAAGAGAAGGTAGGAGAAAGGAAAGGGGGTGTACCAACCCAGGGAGAAGGGAAGAACAAGTGAACTAAAATCAATGGAAGGAAGGTCATAGGATGCCTAGTGGGGCTCAATCAAGAGCAATGTAGCAGCAAGGAATTACTAAACCTGAATGAAGGCCGAACATGATAGCGGGACAATAGAGGAAAGAACCAGAACCAGGAGGTAAAGGACATTTATAGAGGCCTAAATACAGGCTTATACATATGTGGATGGATACATAGATAGATAGATAGATAGATAGATAGATAGATAGATAGATAGATAGATAGATAGATAGATAGATAGGATTAGAACTATGTACTCATATGTATCTGTTAAGAATTAAGATTGCAGATGGACATTGGGCCTCAACTCAACTACTCCCTTAACACAAGAACACTTTGTTCTAACAATCTGGCATTCTGTGGTGCTCACCTTCCTAACATGATCGCTAAAGACAAAATTGGTGCATAAGCAAATGTGGTAAAGAAAACTGATGGTGCCCGGCTATCAAAAGATATAGTGTCTGGGTATTGAAGGCTTGAAGATAAACTAGCAGCCATCTAGCTCAGATGCAACAAAGTCCACATGCAGGAAGCACACCAACCTGTGTGATCATGAGGTGTCGATGGGATCAGGTTTCAGGCATCTATGACCCAAAATAAAAAGCATTACCAAGTTGAATTGGGGGTAAGGGACATGTAGTGGAGACCCAACTGGACATCTGTAGACAATTGGACATCTCCTCACAGAGGAGTTACATGGAAGGGATGAGCCAGGGTGCAGTATAGCACCAGTGAAACACACAACTTTCCTCTAGCTCTTTGGTGCTTCCCCACTAGCATAACCTCAAATCTACCTTACAAAACAAATTAGACCAGAGCATGCATACTGCTACAGATAAAAATCCCCAGTAAAGAAAATCCAGGATAGATAAACCCCTCAGGGCCAACAAGGAGAGTAGAGATACCAGGAGGTATTATAGAAAGGGGGAATTACAAGGATACCAGGAGGTATTATAGAAAGGGGGAATTGATTACAAGGATCAACCTGGAACCCCTCCCAGGGAGACATATAATGGAAAAGTGGGTGAGGGGCGATGGAGAATGATGTAAGATATGGAAAAAATAATCTACAACTTATCAAGGGTTCGTGAGGGAGAGTGGCCCCAGGAGGGAGGGGTAAGAAATAGGAAACGGATAGCAGGGACTCAAGTGGGAAGAAAATGCTTTGAAAATGATGATGGCGGCAATGATATGTGCAATGTGCTTGACACATTGGAGGAATGTATGGATTATGATAAGAGATGGAAGAACCCCCAATAAAAGTATTAAAAAGAAGTCTTGTCCTGATGGTAAGAGTGATTCAATGACATATAGGACTTCAATGCACTCAGCTTCCTGATTATGATCTCATCTCAAGTTTTGTGACCCCATTTCTTCCCAGCCAATGCCCTCATTTTAATCTGAGACTCCACTCAAAATTGGAAATTCAACTGACAGTGTCATGCAGCCAGTGTCAGGATAAGAGTCCTGGTTTGGTTTTCAGCACTACTTGCTCGGTTGTGGTGAGAAATACAGCGTTCTTTTAGACTACACAAGACACCATTCAGTCTTGTAGGCATCACTTGAGCTGCGACTCTGAAGCGTCCAGCCTTCCCCCTTCTTTTTAACCACTCTGCCTACAATCAAAGAAGGACCCACCAACCAGCTTTCTTATCCTTTCCATTCTGAAAAAAGAAATTGTACAAAAGTATCAAACATGAAATCACCCACAGCCTTGCCCTTGATAAAGATTTGATCTAGCGGTGGTGATAATGTGGGTACGTCTCTTTACACTTCACTCCACGTGGCTAGCAGCCCAACTCTTAACCACTGCAACCCCAGGGCAGCCTCTGTGATGCTTATGCATTCAGCTGCGATCCACAAGGTCAGCAGTTCAAAACCCAACAGTTGCTTCACAGGAGAAAGATAGGACTTTCTATTCCTGTAAACAGTTAACCATCTCAGAAGCCCACAGGGCGTCACTATGTGTGGGCATCAACTTAATGGCAGTGAGCTTGGTTTGGTTTTGGGCTTCAGCTTAGGAACACTGTGAGGATGGCACAGGGCTGGGCGTGTTTTGTTCTGTTGTCTATAGAGTGTCTGTTGGTCTTTCTGTTAGCAGCCAGGGGCTTAACCATTTGTGCCACAGAGAGATTCCTGGAAAACTCAGGGTACAGGGTTGCAGCCCCTGAGATCCACTCTCCCCCACAGAGGGACCATCACTCCTTGTCTTTGTACCCCAGCCTTAATGACTGGAATGCCCCGACATCCCATCAACCTACCTGCATCCTGCTTTCTCACTACATTGAAGCCTCCTCTTGTATAAATACTGCACTATAAATATAAAGACACATGATCTGAAAGTATGATTTAAGGATATGCATTTTGTTTTAAAACTTGTTAAAGGGTGAATGACAGAGGCACAGCAAATTATTTATTTGAGGTAACATGTTTGGCCAGTAGATGTCACCCTTTTTCAGCATAAAGATTGCTGCAAAATGTTTGCAACTTCTCAACACTTTCCTTCTAGTTTGAAGCTTTTAATTTAAATTAACTAAAATATTGAGCATTTTAACCACTAGTATATCCATAGCTCTGTAGGTATGAAACTTTATCCTCAATTACATTTTCTACATATTTTCTGAAGCCTCCTCACAGGCGTATTAAACAGAAACAGTTACCAACTGATCGCAAGACTCTAAGAGCTGAAATACAGGCAGTCCCAGGTGCAATGTGTAAGTTAAGTTGAACCATTGTAAATGGTTCGTACCCTAACTTTAGTGCCAGAAAAGGCTGGGAGCTGTCCCGGTCATTTAAAAGCTGCATGTGAAGCAAGTGAAGGTAATTGTGGTGAAGAATACGCTGCTCTTACAGATTGGATCAATTATTTCAAAGCAAGAATCAATTTGTATAAATATGAGTTGTCTGTAAGTTCAATATTCATAACCATAGAACTTCCTATTATATTTCACAACAGAATCACTACGTATACAGAAACTTTTGAAGTTTAGGTTGCATTTTACTCCCCTATAAAAAATATGATTTATAATGAAAGACGCTACCCAATCCATAAAATAATTTTTACTTGTGGCACATCATTACATCTATTCAATTTGTCTCTTCTCACAAAGTGTGGCATTTTAACATGTTCTATCTCTTGATCGCTCCGTCTACCACTCTTTCTGCAGAATGTATGAAGGAGTATAAAGACCTATAAACGAGTAAAACAGTATCACATGCAAACTTTGTAATTTTATAATTTAATGTTAAATTTTAACAAAGCCTGTAAGGGATAAGTAATCTATCCTTGGTTTGTAAGAAGGATCCCTGATGACACTTTTGGTTAAGCACTTGGATGCTTACTACAAGGTTAATGGTTCAATCCTACCAGCTTCTCTGCAGAAGAGAGATGTTGCTATCTGCTTACATAAAAAAATATATACTGTCTCAGAAACCCAGGGAACAATTCTACTACCTCGGGTTCTAGATAGGGTGATGTCTAGCGTCATGGCACTTCAGGACCCACTTGATGACAGCCTCTTTTGTTTTTGCTTTTGTCCTATAAGCATATGCTGTATACCAGTCCTAGTTAGAAATCCAGTTGAATAGGGTATACAGTAACAGTATGGCGTGAGTGGTTAAGGTTAAAAGTTGGATGCACTGGGCTGAGTTATTCTGGCATCACATAAAAAGATGCTTAAATGGTTGGAGAAAACAAAACAAACAGTTATACCATCCAAAGCTCCCTTTAAAGAAGCCTCTAATGAACGAACTTATTTTTGAGCCGTATTCATCTCAAAATGCAGTAATAGCTAATGATATATCATTTTCAAGAATGTTAAAATTGTGACTCATACATGCACATAAGACCTTACTCAATTTGTTGATTACCGAGAGAATCGAAAGGATAGTACGAGAAGTTCAAGAGCGAATTCAAGGAATAGAGATTTACCACGCTTGTCAATTGCTCCAACAACCAAGCTAAATTGTCTACATAGTCATTTTCCTGGCTGTGGAATTTCACAATGATTTAAATGGTGTCTGCACCATTTCGAGAGTGCACAAAATGAGGCACAGGTGAGCGCACACCAATCCCTTCACTCCATCCACAAGAGGCAAATGATCAAGAGAGTTAACTCAATTGGAGTAGTCATATGCTATCAGTTCAAAACAGAATTTCTAAGGCCCATGTTTTCTAGCCTTTATGTCAAACACTCCTCCTCCTGCCCTAGCTCCTAGCTGGCCCTCTGAGTTGATAGCATAGATCAGATTCTCTGCTACAATTTAAATAAAGGGGAAATGGTGAATGACCAAATTACTGAGTAAGCACACGAAAGCAAGCAATGTCTTATATATATATATATATAGTCTAGTGGAAGAACAGCATATGCTAGATGAAATGTCAGTGGAAATCACTGTAGAAGGTGTACATTAAAATATGCATGGTATTATTATAATCGAATGTCTGGGTTATCATTTTCTCAGACATTTCAATATGAACTGTCAATATATTCCAGGACATATTGTCAGCAAGACAAACCATTTATTTAGAGAAAATGCTGTATTTAATTTCAAAACTTTTAAAAGCATGAAGAAATTTTAAGATATAATAAGTGAATACTAGGAAATTATCTAAATTCATCGAATTTACATATACAGAACCTAAAAAAATGTGAGGTACAACAACTTCAATTACCACTTGATTGTCAATGCTTATAAAAGGCACACCACTTAGAAAATGAATCAAATATTCTTACGCATCTACTCTGTCTATACCCACAGCCAGTGAGTTGATTCTGAGACCTAAGCATGAATCTCAAGGCTGTACATCTTTACTAAGAGTAGGTTGACGCCCTGGGCTGAAAATCCCAAGGTCAACACTTTGAAACCATCGGCAACAGTTCCGGTAGAGTTGCAGGCTCAGATCCCCTGGGGCAGTTCTACCCTGTCCTACAGTGTCTCCATGAGTCAGCATTGACTCGATGGCAGCGAGTTTTGGAAATCTTTACCAGAGCAGAGACTGCCTCATCTTCCTACCGCAATGCAGCTGGTAAGTTTGAACTGCTGACCTTGGGGTTGGCTTTCCAACATTTACCTGATGTCACTACCAGGATACCTTACAGTGTTTATTCAGCATCTCCACATCATATAATTTTATAATTTAATACAAAAGTGATGTTAAGTTTTCCATCCTGCAACCAGGATAGTATTTCAGTATCTCAATACCAGATAAAAATTAAAGGACCATTTATATGAGCTCTTTCATCAAATAAAAATGTGTATATTACAGTGAGAGCTACATTCGCTCTACAACATGAAGTGTTCTATAAAAGTGAAAGGTATCACTTTGCATGTAGTCAGCCTGTTGCTCAGTGTTCAGCGTCTTCAGTTCTCATGGATCATAACAGGTCCTTAGGACAGAAGGTATTCTTCATAAGAGCATATTGGAACATTGCTAGCTTTAAAGGTAGGTGTAAGTTTAGTAATAACTTGCACATATAAGGCACTATTGTATACAGCTCTGGTTGCCTTTAATTTATTCATCAATGTCAGGAATCCTAAATTTGCTAATGTCTAATTTAAAAAATGAAGTGGTCTCTTTGCATTAAAGTATCTGCTCTACATGACGCAGGAACTCATTTTTGGCACCGAAGCGTCTCTTCTTGTGATTGGACTTCCTCTTTGGAAAGCGTTTATCTCTGATAAGGCACATCGGTACTAGAGTAGCGAGTAGACTCATTATAATCAATCCAAGCTTCTATTGGATCGCAACTTAAGAACTCATGTAGTTACCGATTTATTCACGCAAATTAATTTATTCATCACCAAGGAAGCATACGAAATTCTTACTCACGCAGGTTTGACTGTATGGGTATGTTTTTCATGGACAAAGACACCAGCCAGACCTCCTGCTCCGGAATTTAAATACTTAATCAAAAAGAAATGAAATTATATGAGATTTCCTAAATATATTTTAAAATCAGCAATACAAATGTTGATCTATTTTTAAAGAAACTAGCTTTTAGCTACTTAACTATATGTGCCTATTAGCGTTTTTCTAGTAAAATATATTAGGTCTCCTGTTAAAAGGAAAACATATAAATTAACTATTAACTTGAAAGCAAGGCATTTATAGTCAATACTGTAAAACTAAGCCTTTCAAGATCAGTTAATTTCTTAATATAACAAAATATTGGAACTGATAAGATGGGAAGGGTGGTTGATACAATTGACTTGAATTTTAGCAATTCAACTCAGTACAACATATTGTATACAATAATAAACTGTAATTTAGATATATAACATATTTGGTTACTTGGGATTTTTTTGTTAGAGCATTAATATTGAGAATAAATAAATCATTACCTCCCAAAAGGGAAATCACTTAAAACTGTGAGAAGTCCATTAGAGTAAGGTATTTTTTACAGGCAACATTGGCCCCAATCGCTTGCTCAATAAATCCTTGAGATACCATGAGAGAAGATCCCCAATTATTAGCTCACAAATGAAGAAATTGGTTTAGAAAGACTACTTTACTTCAAATAACATAACATATAGCTTTACTACTCTAGTCTATTTGATATCAATGCTAAGTCATTTAAATATTATTTTGGTCATGGAAAATACATTTTTTCAAATATCAATACTAAATTTACTCCAAAGAACTATTTTATGCTATTCTATATAACTCTTATTACTAACTAAAATCAGAAAAGACAAAAAAGTATTATTTTTAAACACATAGGGAAAAATGTCTCAAATACTTAAAAATGGCCCATCTTACAAATTTCCATTTAGAATAATAGCAAGGTGAAGCACGGGTAAAACGATGCAAACACATGCGTGTATACCTTGTAGGAACACCAGCAGGCAAAGTCAACTCCCCAGTCATGTAGGTGGAGTTCAACATTTCCAACTGCATGTGCAAGATCAAAGCCAACAAAGCAGCCCTGGGGAAGCAAACAGTGAGACATTTTGAGACTTGCTTCTTGATTAGAAAGAGTTGAAATTTCTTTTAGGAGACTCACATATCAACTTGCTGTACCATGCATGAAAAAGGAGCCTCCTTTAATGTAGTGACTCACAGAGCGCAAATCATAGAACTGGGAGCAACCCGTCCAGTCAAATACTACTCCCAGTACGATGAGGCATTCTTTGCCTTTTGCACTGACAGGGCAAACTGTGGTGGGTAAAACTTTTCCCCTTCGCAGTGGCACTAAACTGTACCACAGTCAGTGTCTGGCGCCTCTCCCAACCATGATCCCTAACCACCGTCCCCAAAAGACAATGTCACTGAAGAATCTCTTCGATAAAGCCGTGAAGGTAGTTGGTTTTTATTTCCTCTGAACACTTTAATTCTCCTCGGTTTGGTACTGTTTGTAGACACACTTATGGACGCTTGACTGAGCTTTCAGATAGAATGGCTGTCTCCGCGCGCACGGGCAGTTGTACAATTCGCTCAGGAGCAAGCTGAACTCCACCCTTTTCTCATGGAGGAACATTTACATAAGAAAAAGCCACCGACAGACAAGTGAAAACAACTCAACTGTGAATGCTCCACCAGCATTTTTTCTAAAGCAAACTCATCTGTCACTTCAAAGAAAACAACTTACTGTACTTGTTTGCAGTGGTAAAATAAAATGAGAATTTTCAGGACAAAAATGTGCATTTTGAAAAATTTGTATTTGCTTCTACAAATACGATTATTTCCCAATACATCCCCACACACTGTAGATGAGTTTGCTGGGGATATTGCCGAATATCTTTTATGTGATCGAACACTGTATCACTTTCGTTTGTTAGATGCTAGCGCGGGTATCCCAAGAAGAATTTCAGTTCCCTCCATCTCCTCATTGTCTAGCCTCTCCGACCAGGGTTTGAATCTCATGCTGCAGGAATCTGGAGGGTTGGTCCTAAAACTTTACCTCTATTTCATTTTCACTAATTTTAAATTTCTTTTTCCTTTGTACAATATAACATAGATAAACAGAACCATATTGTACATCGTGGCGCAGCGAAGCTCATCAAAACGATAACATCGCGCATGAAACTCCCGTTAATATATTTTATGTCATATAATGAAAGGTGTCAATATTTGGAAAAACTGTATGTCTCAGTGAATCAATACTTTCCAAATGACCAATGCATCAAGCAAAGACCCATCCATATTCCATAAAGATTCAATGGACTTTAATGTCACAAAGTACAAAAATTTTCAATGATTTGGTTTTGCATCCCCGACCCCAATGAACCATTAAGAAGTTCTTACCAGATTCTGTAAAGCAAATGATAAAAGCAAAAGAACAAAACAAACCCCAAATTCTTTGCTATGGAGTCATAGTGAACTTATGCAGGCTCTCCAATGCCGTCAATCTTAATGCGAGTGGATGGCCTCATTTTTGTTCCACAGAGGAGTTAGTGGGCTCGAATACACATCTTTCAGTTAACAGTCCAGTGCTTATCAGACATCTAACCGAAAATACTATTAAACTACTCCTATCTTTTCCAATTCCATGTCTGTATGAGGACAGATTGTTTTCTGAGGACAGATTGTTTTTCATATGTTTAACTATGGCAGCAGATAGACGAATGAAAAGATTGCATTAAGAAACATATATGAAAATCCAGCTGGCTTCTAGTAAGCAAAACATTAAAG
This sequence comes from Tenrec ecaudatus, assembly GCF_050624435.1. Taxonomy (NCBI): domain Eukaryota; kingdom Metazoa; phylum Chordata; class Mammalia; order Afrosoricida; family Tenrecidae; genus Tenrec; species Tenrec ecaudatus. The sequence continues at coordinate 99,153,393 of NC_134542.1, forward strand.
TTATATGCCACATGTGATTCAGTGTCCCTCTTTTTTGTTTGTTTTTGGATAAATGTTATTTTTATGTATTTTGGGGTAATATATTACATTTGCTAGCATTAAGGATTTATGGCTGTTATGTTAAAATAAATTGATGAATACATTTAATAATTTTAAAATACAACAGATATGCAAGTAAAAAATTAATAGCTCTTTGAGGTTTTCAATGACTTTGAGTAATTGATCATAAAGAATTTTCATAACCAACTCATTAGAGAATTACTGTGTTAGTGTATCCTGGTAACATGAGAGAATTGATTTCATTTATTTACTTTCACATCATATTCACATTTTGAGTTAATAGATTCATTATACTCACTACTGTACTAAACGGCATTCATAATCTCAATTTCTTTACTTTCTTGTATTGATGCCCTTTGCCATATAACTTTCAGGTCCTCTCATTAGAGGCAGGGTGAAATTCTCTGACACTGAGAAGAGCCATCTGACTGCTTGTTTTTTTTTCTCCCTTTTTTTTCCATCAATGAAATTGATGTAAGCAGAAGCTCAAGGGGCACCTGGGTGACTCAACTTGCCATTTCTTGCCCTCTGCTGTCTCTGCTAGGACTGCTTGAATTTGACTGCCAACCCAGACAGAAGGTGAGCGAACTGTGGATAAGATTCCCACTCATCTGAATTCAGCCTCTATCAGGTGTGCCCTGCCTCCATTCCCCACACCTGGTCAGAGACCTAGGAATGCGCTCATGTGAGCCTAGCAGAATACCCCTGGCTAGCTCCTGCCTAGATCATCAGGTATTAACATGACCCATAACTATACATTTTTTTTATTTTAAAGCTCTACATTTTGATACTGGACTATCAAAATTCTGGCGTCAAAGGACAGCATTTTGTGGGAAGAGATAACTGATATATACACTCAGTCCCCCAAAAGGAAAATAATATTTTTATAGGCCTAGAAAAATTGAAAGTAAGTAAAAAAAATATTGTTACAGGGTTCCAGTTCATACATGCAGAGGTTTATTCCAAACAAAACATGCTTAACACTGTCTCTACACTCCGTGAATGGCTGTAGACAAGGACTCTCGGTAGCAGATTCGTCTGGAGTCTTTGAAAAGTTCCTGGGGAAATAATCCACTCAAAATAGTAGCTTCTGAGAGGATCTCTTGGGCAAGTGAAAATCAAAGCAGAGGGGTCAGTTCAGAAAGGTGTAGGCTGGTTTGGAGGATTCTAAAGGGGTAACCCTGAGAGATTTTCTCAAAGGCCACGGGATAGCCACTAGGAAAATTGAAAACTGAGTTGAGATAGTGAAAGTTTATTGTGCCAACCTGGCCGATAAATACATGTGAGGTTATTTGAAGGACATAGCAATAAATGACTCAGTGAGCCTCGCCTTTCTAGTTCTCGAGTCTCTTGCTTTGTGATGGTTGGACCAGGGTATCCAGCTGGCAAGGTTCACTTCCTGAACAACATCCCTGAGGAGAAGCCACATGGACCTACCCGGATGCAGCCCTGGGTGCTGGAGCAGCTGTGTGGAGACCCCTGCTAAGCTGAGATGCTTACACATTCAATTACTCAGCTTTCCTCCTACAGACTGCATCATTGAGTGTGTTTTGTGAGATGGAGGAGTGGTGGAGTGGTGTCGAACATATGGGCTAATGTTGGACTTGTGGGCTTGGGCAGCACTGGGTTGGGATGTTTTCTTGATGTGTAATTACCTTTTATATAAAACTCTCTCTTATTCCTCTGAGTTTCTGTGGATTTGTTTCTCTAATGTACCCAGACTAACATAGTTGATGAGAAAAAGACCAAGAAAGGTACACACACACACACACACACACACACACACACACAAATGGGTTTTTCTTAACTCAATAATGCATTCTTCAAGAGTACCAATGGCTGTCCTTTTCAATGAAGATTATAATGGGAAACTTTATCCCCATCCACTTTCAGCCCTGATCCTACCCCTTCTGATTTCTTTTGGTTCCCCATACTCTTAGAACATTTTAAAGGAACATAATGTGAGGACCCCAAATGTCAACTCTTCTACAGTGGCATGGTATAGATCAAAGCAGGTGAACTGGTGATGTGGTTGGCTACAAGTTGGGCTACAAATCGCAAGGTAAATAGTTCAAAACCATCAGCCACTCTTTCTACTCCCGTAAATATTTACAATTTCAGAAATCCACAGGGGCAGTTCTCTGTCTGATAAGGCCACTAGAAGTCAGAATCGACTCGGTGGCAGCGAGTTACTTTTTATTGATTTATACCCTAAAGTGCAAAAAATCTTAGGGGAAAGATTAGAGAGATAGAAAGATCCCCTTCAGAACTGTATAATCCTAGATAGAGGACATGTCCAGAAACAATAGCTTCATATTTCAATAGTTATTGTTTAATAAATCTTCCTATGATTGTGTGTCCACAGTTCTTTAGTCACACTCCTATAACTACCATTCCACTCAGGAAATACAAAGCAGGACCGTAAGACGCAAGGTCTAGATTAATTATTTTTTTAAAACACAAATACAAACCTATGTCCATCAATTCTGACTTATGGCAGCCCATAAGGAAAGCTGAGTTTTACAGCTTTGGCTTTGCTGTAATCTTTACAGAAATAGATCACCAGGCCTTTCTTTCACGATATCACTCACGGGCTCATGCCACAAACATTTAGGTTAAGAGACAAATGCCTAACATATGTGACCCTCTGAGACCTAATTATAACACAATCACCTCTAAGTTCCCATGTCATCAGAATTTGACGATATCTCCATGTTCAATGTGACTATTTAAAAATGCATGCTTTTGAGACAACACGGCATCTACTTTTATTTTGGAGGGTACTATAAATTTTCATGGAAACCACTGAAGTTCACTCAATAAACTATAAAACTTTGGTGGTTACATTGTACTATCAGTATCTGGCATTGATTCTATTTATGGAAACCTGAAATAAACTACACCGTGTTCCCTACTCTCTGTTTCAAAGAAAGATGATGAAGAAAGGGTCAAAAATATTTACAAAGCAAAACCCAATGCGCTAGGACTGAAAGATTAAAATCTGACCTACCCGCACTGAACTATAAGAACACTGGTGCTTTGTAAACTCATGTTCTGGGTAGGAAAACAATTGAACTCATTCACCACAACAAAAGCAGGTGTAACAAAAAAGCTGAACCACAAAAACCTTAATTAATTATTTTTAGAAAGCCTCTTATTTCTATCCGCTGCTGTCTTGTCTTCTGTTCCTGAACCTTGGACAGCACCAGAGGGGCGCTGGTGATAGGTGGGCCATGGAGGAAGGATCAGCAGACATGAAGACCAGATCAGCCATCACGACTTAGGCAGTTCATCTGAACTGTTCAGCCACAGACCCATCAACAAATCCAACTACTGCAGACAAAAGGGGATATTCCTGAAGCATCTGCTCAGTTAGCTGCTGGCCCCTGTCATCCACTCCAACATGACTGCCTGCGAGGATGAACGGCAGGGCACAGTCTGCACCTTGGGGTTGGGAGCAGCAGGCTGCAAGGTGTTTGGGACAGGAGCCTGTGCCCGAGAAAAGCATCTTTATGTGAACCTCGTGTTTTATCTAGTGCTCAGTTTTCTAAAACAAAATAAACGAAAGATTCTCATCTAAGCATAGATTAAAAAATTATTTTAGGAGCCATCTTTTAACTTTACACAGTCTTATTCAAACCTTTTGACTTAGACACTAACAACCTCTCATGATCTGGCTCTAGTCTGCCTTCCTGAGTTACTGCTACGTGGTTCCAAGCATTTTATGTTCTCTGTGGTAGACTTCATACTGCTTTACTATAGAAGCCAAACCTCAATTCCCAAGAGGATGACCTGGAACAATGAATACATAAGTATAATCCAAATTAGATGCAAGTGATAAATTTCAAGTTCAATACCTTACCATCAGAATCAGCTAGCTTACTGCATTTCAAAAGTATTCAGATGTTCCTTAGCTATACAGTGATTCGGGGTAAAGATGGGGGCTTTCGATTCCCATGAGGAGGCACTGTCTCGGGAACCCACAGGGGAAGTTCTATCCCATTCTATAAGGTCACTGGGAGTTGGAATCGACTCGATCACTGTGAGTTTCGGTTGGAGCATACAGTGATTCATTTCATATGAAGACACATTTGTGTAGAAAAAAATGTTTAATAAGGAAAAGCTGATCTTACAGGGGGTTCATAGCTCACTGTAAAATATTTTACATCAAAAAATAAATAAATAAAATAAATTAAAAAATATATATATATATATATATTTTACATCTGGGATCTTCTATGTTCAGTGTAGTAAGGGCACATATAATGATTACATCGCCCAAACTTTGGATTCCCTCTCACTTTCAAATGAAGTAGCACCTTAAATCACCTAAGCAGGTAAACTCGAGTCCACAGTCGTATGCACTTTGCCCTGAGGAAAGGGATGCAAACTTTGACCTATAAATAAAGTCTTACCAGGAAAAAGAAAAAGGCCACTTGTCTATGGGTACTTCCACCAGTGCCAGTATCAGAATTGAGTAATCATCACAGAATCTTACGGCCTCCCCAAACAGAAAATACTTTCTCTCAGGCCTGTTACCAAATAGCAATGTGTAAAAGAGTCAATTAGATTCCATACTCATTATAGAGTACCTGTGTCTAGCATTTTACAGCAGAAAATGTTCTTATCAGTAAGATATATGAGTGATTTAAAAATATATATGGTTGCATAAAAAGGAAGAATTTCAGAAGAGGTTCTAGTATAGAAGTGTGTGTGTGAGTGCGTTTTCTCTGTGCTTGGGTGGTTTGGATTTATGTTTTTCTTCTTCAAAAAGGAACAATAAATGCCATAATAGTATTTTTTTAAGAAAAAAGAAAGCTCACTGCCATGGAGTTGATGCTGGCTCTTCCTGACTCTATATTAAAGGATAGAACTTCCCCTTGGAGGTTCTGAGACTGGAAAACTTTAGGGGAGAAGAAAGCCCCACCTTTCTCACAACATAACAATAGAATATAGTGACAGAAATTTTGGAGTAATAGGGAATAAATATAATCAAGCCCCACCAAAATTTAGAAGTTCTAAAAATCAGGATTTACAGAATAATGTTTAAATTTAACAGACACACATGCATCTGTTTGCTTTTTAAGACACACTTTTAATAATGAAATTTCATTAAGGAAAAAGATAGTCTTTTTGAATTTGAAACGCTTTTTTTCTCTCACTTCTAATTAAAGCAATGGCTTATGTAAAGCTTTTTTTGGCAACTCAACTTTTTATGATGCATTTTTATAGCTCAACTTTATGTATAAAGCTCCCCCAAATAGAAGAGGGGGTACTTTGTATTATTATTAATTATTTAGAAAGAGTAATACATTGAAGAAACCACAAAGACTCACACACTATTTCCTATTGTTAAAAAACCCTGCAGTCAAATCGAATGCATTGCATCAAAATCACTGGTGACTTGTACGTGTTTTGGTGCACGTACAAGTATCTCCCTGCAGCTAGCAGAAAATATAAATGATTAAAATATGACTCGAGGAAAGCGCTTTAACATAATAACGGAAATGATCTCTGTAAAGTAATTCTTAAAATCACCACTAGGTAGCAGCATCTTAAAAATAAAGAAAGTCCCTGAAACAGCACGTATGTTTTTGAGACTGTAATACCTGAAACTCCCTTTCGCCTCCTAAAAGCCACGTGGATTTCAAAACATGCTTCTTCCACGTGAATTCTTAAAGCGCCTCAAAGCGAACCGAGTTATCCCAATCCAGGAACCTAACAGTTTACATGGAGCCCACCCTGACTCAACCTTGGAAAACGGAGGGCTTGAGGTGATCCGTAAATCCTTATGGAAGCAGACCACCACACGTTTCTGCTGTAGAGTGGCTAGTGGGTGCAAACCACTGACTATTTTGCTTAACAACCGTGGCAGTTACAAAATCTGTCAACCTGAGCGAAGGGGTGGGGTCTAGCCTGTGAATCAGGTCATAGTCAATGATGTCTCTGTGTGGGCGTAGCCTTCAAGGAAACTCCTGTCTTCCACCCCGGAGGCGGGACACACACTCTCTGCTTCACATTCTCTTGACAAGCCACATGGAGCTATGCTGATGGCAGCCAGAGCCCTGGAGCTGAAGGAGCCACGTGGAGAGCTGCACTAGGGCTGAGATGCTTCCACAAGACTTTTCAACCACTGGCCTGTGATCTTCCTGCTTTGGGCATCATTGCACGTGCTGTGTGAGTCTGTAGGAGAATTTATGAACTAATATGGAACATATAGACAAATATGGGGCTTATGGGCTAATACTGAACTTATGGACTTGATCTGGACTGGGCAGGGATGTTTTAATATACAGTTACTCTTGGGTATAAAAATCTCTTACACACAAAATGAATGAACGAATGAATTAATTAATTAAATCTCGCTACAGCCTCCAGTTAAATTTTTATTTTTGCCTGTAACAGTAATTAATATAATATGAATAGGTTGAAATGTAATTTCCAAACTTCAGTGCCTACCATATCCAGTTAAAACAAGAACAAATAATTTCAACAGATTTCTATTCAAAATGACTTACAGGAACAGCCATTCATATCGGCACAACCACATGTTACCACAAACGTTTTCACTCACCACCCCACCTTGTCGATAGTCAAATCTTCAAACTACTGCAGTACTCCCCTCGCCATCTTGAATTCCTCAAGTGAATTCTCTGTGCGATTGCTAGAGTAAACTGTCTTGATTCTAATACTCATCATCGTCCATCAAAGAGAGAGCCCCATTAATTTTAAGGCATTACTATTACTCATAATCTCTTAAAGATCTTTAATAAACTAGTATCCTCTAGCTCTCTTATCTCTGGGGCCCCATATCTACATCACTGTTTATATCAACTTCTCCTTATCACTGGGCCATTTTTTCCCTCATCTCATTTGACTGGCTAACTCAGATTCAGATGACAAGATGACTTCCATCAAAAGAATCCTTTGTCCAACGGTGATAGGTAATTGTATGTGTTGTAGGGCAATGGGTTTCTCTATATATCACTTTTGAAGTCATGGTCTTGTAAATCTCACAAAAAGTTTGGGAATATGGAAATAAGGTATATGTGGCTCACCAAAAGGATTGGTTTATTTTGTTCCTCCCTTTAATCTTAAAAAGAGCCCATCTTACAGATTGAATGGGGATTTCAGTCCCATCAAGAAGAACCAGGACCCAAGTATAGCTTTTGAACCCAGAGTCCCTGTGCTGAGAACCTCTTAGACTCAGGAGACTGAGCTCTGTAATCCCGAAGAGTTGTAACACTGGAAGCAGTCGCTGCAGCAGCAACGAACCAGCAAATGGCTGCAACTCAGAGTGAGTTATACTCTGACAAAGTACCACAGTCTAGTATCTCACAGTTTAGTATGTGGCTTATATCCTGTTTACCGACTGCCTTCTGCTGATTTAACTATTCTGTCACCTACAAGAAGATTAGGAGTTCTGCAGATTGGAGACAAAACACCGGAGAGTACCTGCTAGTAAGACGGTGTGTTAGTCTGGGTAGACAAGAAAAACAAATTCATGGACCTGCATATGTGTATAAGAAAATGGTTTATGTAGAAGAGCAATTGAATATTGAGAAAACATCCCAGCCTGGACTAGATCAGGTCCATAAGTTTGATATTAGCCCTTATGTCTGCTACCAATCTATAAGTCTTCTTTAGACTCATGAGACACATGCAATGACGTCGAATGCAGGAAGATCACAGGGCAATGGGTGGGAAGTCTTGTGGATCCAGAGGCGCTGTAAGGATCTCAGCTGGCCGGAGTCTCCACATGCCTTCTGGCTGCATCAGGGTAGCTTTATGAGGCTTCTCGTCAGAAATGTTTCTCAGGATGTGAGTCAAGAAAGGGTGTCTCCCGCTCCAAGGAGGAAATACAGGAATTCCCAAAATTGTCAGGGGAAGGTCATGTCTACACAGAGGCCCCATTGGCTAAATATCCCAATTAACAAACTAGACTCCACCCCTTTACTCTTAAACCTCTCAAGTCCCAAATTGACACCAGATTATGTAACTACCACAGACGGTGAGGCCACAGACTCATGAAACCATGACTTAAACAGAGTTGAGTCAAAGCAAAGAGGAATACAAATCTCTGTGTGTGTGACACCGTTTATTCTTTTGTTAAGCCTTAAAATATGTTTGTTGCGTACGGTTGCTGTCAAGTCTCTTCTGACTCACAGGGATGTCATCTGTAGAGGGTACCCTGCTCCAGAGGATGTTCAATGGGGACATTCCAGAAGTAGATCTCCTGCTGTGCTTTGTGGGGGTACCTCAGGGGGTGGTGTTGTACCATCCCCCTTCTGAGTGCTTCCTGTTTGTGAAGCAACAGGGACTCCAAACCAATTGTAAAACAGACACATTCCACTATCACTGAAGGGAGAGGACAAGATGGGAAGGAGGCAATGATAGGCATACCTGTGCTTGGCCAGCTTTGGTGATGGCAGGTATGTTAAAGCGCTGGCCGGTAAAAAAATGTACCCCGCTGAAAAGAATCACTGCAATGGAGTCTCCTTCCTTCTCAATCACTTCAAGGATATCCTCCAGTCTCAAGGTTTCTTCTCCCTAAAACAGAATTAGGCACAAGTTGCATTATATACATATTTGTCACTGCATATTTCCAATCTAGATTTAGTCATGAGATCTTTATCGATCCAAAGTAAATTCAAAGGCATATTTATTTGTTTATTTATTTCAGACTAATGATCTCAAAAAATGTTGGCAGATGAGAAGCATTTGAATATGATTGTTGTTATTATTAAGAAATGAGAATAATACAAGACAATTTCAAGGTGTAAGTTATTGCAAAAGCCTACTTCATTGTTTTGGACTACATGTTTTCAAATAATTTTTGTTACCTTCCTACCTATAAATCGTTTCCTCCTTAGTTCAAGCCAATAAAACACCAGTAGTTATTTTAAAATGTTCAAAAAATTGGGACCCTGATCGTAGAGGACAGCAAGGGCAACTGGGATAACATAAGCTCAAAGACAATGTTTTACACCCTACTTTGGTCAGTAGCAAGGAGCCCTAGTAGCATAGTGGTTTACCCATTGGCTGTTACTCAGTCAGTAGTTCAAAGCCACTTGCAACTCTGCAGGAGAAATATGAAGCTTTCTACTCCCCAGAAGATTTACAGTCTCAGAAATCTACAAGGGGCAAGTCTACTCTGTTCTATAGAGTAACCTAAATTGGAATGAACCCTATAGAACAGTAGTTTCCTTTGGAGTTTGGTCACCAGTGACTGGGTCCAGAGCAAAGAAGAGTGAAGAACAGCAGATTCATGGAAACAATTAATCCAGATGACTAATAGACCTCAGCCTCCACAACTAGACGGTGGCCAGCTACCACACTGGGTGCTCTGAAAGGGATCCCAACAGATTGCCATGAATTGAGTGAAGGAAAAATATTGGAATCAAAATTTAAAATCATAAGAATGACCAGGCTTATTTGTCAGATAGAGATAAGAGGAAACTTCGGGGATAGTGAATTATTTAATGTGACTGCTCTAGCCAAAGTCTCTAACTTCCACCAAATGACATTTTCCTGCAAGGTTCTGGCTTAGAAGGTGGAAGATGACACTGATATACCTCTGATTAACTGTGAACTTAATTTATTGGAATAACATCCTGCTGAGTATAAAATGAGCCCTCTGAGAAGCAGAATGGAGGATTTCACTACTGCAAAGGACCAGGAGTGGAGCACGTCCTCTGGACTCCAGGACCTGTAACACAGTGAACCTTCTGGATTCAGAAGACAACTAGAACACCAGAAGCAGCAGCAGCAGTACCAGGCATCAGAGCATGAAACAGAGGGGTGGATTGCCCAGCCAACAGTCAAGGAGAGCTGAGTGGGTGCAGGCAGACGGCTGGGTAGTGGCGGGAGGTAGCTCTGGGTAAGTGCCTTCCAGCTGAGGCTTACTGGAATTGGATGCCTCTGGAAATTAATTTGAAGAACTGGATTCGCTGACCCACGGAGCTTGTGCTGAAGGCCTTCTGGTTGGCGCTTACAGGGAAAGGGGCAGGCCTTTGGGCATTTATTAGCATCCCTGAAGCAACTTTGTAAATTGTCCTGATGAACAACTGTATCCTGAACAGTTCTCATTTGCACTGCAAGTTGATAACTCCCGTAAAAACCCCTTCAATCATGAATATTGTCTGTGGGTTCTGTGTAATCATTGAAATGGATAATGACTCTAGATCTAAAAGGTAGAGAATATTAAGACAGAATCAACCGAATTCTAGAGACTCTGGCCCTTAGTTAAATTCTGGCCTGGTACTGAACTCACCTGTATGGCTTACCTCTTGTAGACAGCAACATTGGAAAGGTAAATGTTCCCTAGGACCATCAGTCATATGAAATCAAAAGATCAGCCATTGCCCAGGGAAAAATCTCAGAAGGCAAGAATGGATAGGCAAAGACAAATGAAAATGGTTTAAAAAAAAAGAAGAAGAAGAAGAAGGAGGAGGAAGTACCAAGAGGAGGACTGTTACATGTACTCATGGCAATCAATGTCTGGTCACAAAATGTGTGCGAACTATTGTATGGAAAATCCATTTTCTCTGTAAACTTTCACTCACATCACAGTAGATGTTCAAGGCAAACAAATTTTACAAGATAAATTTATGTTGGGAAATTAATATTATCTCAGGAGATGATCAGGTATCATACATCCTTCATCTGCAAGTTACACAAATAATTGAAGTAAAATCTACCCCTAACCAATCCAAAGACCAAACTTAAATGTGAACAGAAGGTGGGAGAAATCCTGTATGTTCAAGATTTTATTTGCCTCCATTTCCCACCCGGATAAACAATGGATAACTTAATAAACCTGTGAATGCATTTTGACTTGATCTCATAAGTATCTTAATGGAAACAATCAGCTTACTTGAAGGTGTTTGCTTTTATCCTAACAATTCTAATCTATTTTTAGGTCTTCATTATTTTTTTCTGTGCTAAAATTGACATGATTCTGAGCTACAGGACACTAATATTTCAGGAAAATATAATTGAAGTAATCACAAAATTTTCTTCACTTATTTATTATTTATTTTAAGTCCTTCCATGTGTCAATTATTCTGTTCCTTGTTAAGCATGCATATCAGTCAATATCATACACACCTTAATTTCTACTAGAAGACTGAAACTTCCTAATAAAGTGGACTGCGTGCTCTCTCTAACTTGAGCATCTATCAAAATACAATTGCTATGGAAATTTCTTAATTATGAAGTCAATGCCACATGTAAAGTGAAAGACTAGTAAAATCTATATACATGTATTTGCATGTGATTGTGGGCATAAAAATAGGCAAAATTGATAGTAGGACAATCAAAATTCTTTATTCTTATCAGAATCTAATAAAGTTTGTCTACCATCTTTTTCAACAAGGGAAGAAGAACATATAATTTGTTCTTTAAATATCTAAAGAACTTATGTGAAGCGTAACAGAAATATATTGTTCAGTCGAAGGATCTGGCCTGGTCTCATATTGCTTTATTCTAAAATAGCAATACTTGAGTGAACTACCTGAACTATTGCCCTGAGAGAGACTTTAAATCTAAAATTTTTAATTTCCTTAAACCAAACAGTATATTAGTTTGACCAGTAAAAAGTTTCTGCCTTGAGTGCTATGCTTCTCCTTTAAGAATTATGCATTTGGGATCAAACTGATAATAGCACTAGAAAAATTAGATGGAAAAAAAATTAACCTGAATTTATGTGAATGGGCAGGAATAACTCAGGGAGGTGGGTGAGAATTGTTACAGACCTCAAAGGCTGTAATTCATGTGATTGAATTCCACATGCAAAAACTGTTATATTGTTGTGTTTTGCCATGTATATTGTCAAGAACAAAAGAAATAGAATAAAAAGCAATAATACTAAAATATCACTCAATATTAGTATTAACTCATAAACTCCACTACACTGTCACCATGAAAATCTGTGATATATTAGTGACTATATTCATTTATACTAAGAGTTAACAATTTCTATACGATTTATGAAATCAATATTCTCTTACACGTATGAGAACTGTTTATTCCATTAATTTATTGTAGGTTGGGAAAGAGAATAGAGATGCTTAATTTCTTCAAAGTAATTCTAGGTTGACAGAAATAATTGTTCCAGCCTTGTTTTAACAGTGTGGGAGGAGGAGGAGTGGAATGGGAGGAGTGGAGAAGAGGGCTAAGAGGAAAAAAAGCACAGTGTGGGAACATCGTATCTGAAATCAAAAATTTACTCCACCTGATTTTCTTGGTGCCAAATTACACACACTGCAGAGTTTGTATGTCAAAGTCTGTACAACTTGCCCTATTAATGTGAAGTGCTCGGTGTTTCAGATCGTGAACAAATGGTCAAACCTAATTAGATGAATCCGTTGTTACCTGTTTTAACCTCAAGTAATCTCATAAAACAATTTTTTCAAAGTCATGTGCCCAGTAGTGTACCTGGATTGGCACAGGAGTAAATCATGCAACCTTCAAAGTCCGACCCTTTCTGTTGTGTCATGCCCTTTCGACACCCCAGCTGATGCACAAAGGAGCACATTTGATGCTCGGGGTGAGGAAACCTAGACCCCATCAGAGCAACCGCAAGGCTCAACACAAGTTGCTGGCCCTCAGCCTCATTTGGGTGGTGTTTATAGAAAATAGCATGTGAACTTGAAAATGGTATACATAAGTTAACACTTCCACTTCAAATAAAAAATATGACAGACTTGAATGTTATAATCAGGAAAATGGTTTGCTTGCTCTCTGACTGTCTTGTGTAAAATGTATATAAAAACACTTCTGATTTAAGTCCTTAGTTTAAGCAGGTGCCCAATGGAGCAGTACTGTAGGTCTTTTAGGTTTCCTTGAAAGTCCATTAAGTTAATGAAAAGAAAAAACTTTTGAGGAGCACGGAATTTAAATGATAACACTAAATAGAAGACTGATGACTACATATTTGCCTCCGTCTTTACCTCTCTGGGCTTGACGATCCGCATGCTCTTCTCAACATTAAGCCCATGAAGTTGGAGCTGGGACTCAATGGCATACTAGAAAAGAAGGGTGATGTATTTTGTTAAATCCAACACAGAAGCCCATTCGAGTAACAACTCTCAAAATAAGCTAAAGTGTAACCAAAAAAGGATACTATTAAGTCTAAGGTAAAAGTACCTAAATAAAATGTGCCAGAAAAAAAGAACAACTTTACATGGAAACCTAACGCCCTTTGAAACATTGATTATTAGAGATTGATAGAAATTTAGGAGTCATCTAGACTTTAAGGGCTAGAAGAGATTTTTAGAATAAGTTATTAAATCACATATTGTCAAATAAAAGCATAAAATAGCAAAGTGAGTTTTATGAGCTTGTTATGAAAGAACACAGGACCTAAGAAGAATAGGTTATTGAAATGAAGAGTTATCATATAGTTGATTTCAGTAGCACTGAGCTCCTATTGAGAGTATGGAAATATTTGGAAAAGGATAATAATGTTGATCATAGAAAATGATGAAGATAATTAATGTCATCAAATTATACAAGTTAAAAATGTCTAATTTGAAACTGTTGATTTATACAATGAAATAATTTATTTCATTGAGAGACAACTGGGCACAATCTATTGCAAATATATTGAATGTTTTGAAATTACTTAGCTCCTTTTTAGTAAAGTAACGGTTATTGATTTGAACATAAATGAGTACATACTCTAAAATTACATAAGATGTGGGGCATAATAGTTACTAACAATATGAAATACAGAAACCAGGTTTCTGTAGCATCAAAACTGAAATGAACAACAAGCTTTCATACATCTGAAAAATAAAATTTTATCAACTGAATGGCTGATTAAAGAAAATGAATTTTTAATGCATCACAAGAAATGTTCTATCTTTAAAAAAGTAATATTTTAAATATAAAATACTAATTCTTATTATACATACTACAAAAGCAAAAAGACAAGTACACTTCTATATTCCTATTATATGTAGCTAAATGGTTAAGCTCTAGGATTTGTATTGATTGTATTTTATAAACTAAAATAGCCACAATTAAGAAAACATTTATAACTGCAATTGATTTAGACCAGCAGATTGGCCAATGTCTTTTAAAAGACTAATAAATCAAGGTTCCTATTCAGTACTCTCCTCCTTGAACTCATGTTTTACTAGAACAAAAGAAATAAAGCTACAATTTATTTTTAAATGTATAAATCAAAATCATTTCACAGATATTTTTATTGTGAGGATACTTGAGAAAGACTAGTGACTAAACATTCAAGGCAAGCAAATGGCATGCTCCACTCGGAAGAGTACAAAGACTGTAAATATAATTTGAAGAAATCCTTACATGATCTGAAGGGAAGGCTTTGGCTTCTAGAAGAATTTTATACCGTTTGGGGGTAGGCTTGAAAAACGACAACTGCAATGAAATACATTCATTGAAAAAACATTAATTCACAATTTATGAATTTTCTCATTTTACATCACAGTTTCATCTTGTGATCTCCAGAATTTTACAAGTACTAATTAATTAATTATGCCTCTATGATGTTTGTCAAGGGTACTGGGCTGATTAGTCTTGATTCCAATGAAATGCAAAGAGGAGAAAGATATTGGCTCATGATATTTATCAATGAAAAGCAAGCCCATGGAAGAATATGAGTTTGATTAAAGCCTATTCTCAAACTGAGATTTTAATTGCAAAGTTCTCTTCCAAAAATATTAATGGTAACTTCTCTAACATGAGACTTACACGTCATTCTCTGTGAATATCCTATTTATACTGAGTTATCTCTTTTTAAAATCATTTTATTAGGGGAGTTAGCTCTTATGGTTAGCTTGGTTCCCACTATATACTGTTTCTACTTTTTAAAAATTATATTTGGTCTATGATTTTAGATTCAGCTGAAAAATATCCCAGTCTTCACTGCCATTTAGTCAATTCTAACTCATATGAACCCAATAAGACAGTAGAATTTTCCCTGTGGGTTTCCAAGTCTGTGAATATTTACAGAAGTAGAAATTCTCATCTTTCTCTGATGGACCTGCTGGTGGTTTTGAACTGCTGACCTTGTAGTTAGGAGCCTAATATGTAACCCACTATGCCATCTCAGTCTTAATATAATTGCCATTTCTGAGCCACCAGGGGCAAGTAGCATATTGTTCAATGGAGTCCTATCCCTAGCCAATGGGAATGAAAATGTTAACATTAAAAGTACTAACTATTGTGAATTAGGTGTTGATGATCAGTCAGAGTGCTAAAATAATTTTCACCTATAATCCTAGGACAAATTTATGGATACATAACTAAAATCCTCATTCTTAGTGAGAAAAAAATTAAAACGTATATATGCTTAAAGTCTTGTGAAAAGTCATATAGACATTTAATAACATAGCTGGTAGTCAAACCCCAAAATGCCTGAATTCAACTGCTGTTTAGCATCATCCTTAAAATACTCCTTGAAATCCTTAAAATAATCCACAGTTGCTTTTAAGTATTCCTCAAATACATTTTTCGACTTTAGTAAAATAAAACATTGATGTCCTCAATGTATATCTTATGCTTGTGGATAAGTTTCCAAAATATACTTAACTGTGAATTTTAAAGTTTCAAATCACAAAACCAATAAGTATAGATAACATATTCCAAGCAGGAATATAAAACTGACATTTTAAGATGTAAATATTTATGGGGTATTTAAAAACAATAGAACGGAATCCACTGTCATCTAGTTGATTCCGACTCATGGTGTAAGAACTTAGCATGAATTTTTGAGGCCGTTCATCTTTACAAATGTAGACAGTCCTCTCAACTTTCTCCCATTTGAGTATTTCATATGAAATTTGTATTCTTTTTATACATGTTAGTTTTATCTTCCAATTCTTTTTTAACCTGCCACCAAAAATTTAATTTACAAACATATACTGAGCCCCCTCTGCTAGAGTTCAGTATTTTGAAAAGTCATCCTTACAAAAACTCAAGGTTTTTATCACATTCCTATGGCATTTTTTGTGTGTGTTGTTGTTGTTTAATTTATTTACTCTTTGTGCACAGAGATAAACTAATGAAGAGCCAATTCTCCCATGTTGTAACAAAGCTGTAATAATATCTAGCTGGTCTAGAATTTCCTGGTAAGAATGAAAATAACTTCACAACTTATTTAAAAATAAGTAAACCACCAGACGCTCATGAATTAAAGATAGAAATCACCATATTCTGTAAATGAACGTATATTACATATTGATGGTAAAGGAAACTTACCAGTAAAAGATGTAAATTAACAGTCAAACCATTCATCAGGACTATTTCTTTCTCATTGGCTCCTGTAAAGTGAGTATCATAATTTAGTTGTTTGTGTTAATTCTGAAACTGCACAATTAAAGGCTCTTGAACCAGTAAAAGTAGGGAAGTATCATGCTGTCATCCTCAAAGCGTTCAAAGATAATGCCATTCTCTATGTGTTGTTGCAACGAGATGAAAGTGGTTCCACTTGATTCATTTTATCAAATAGTATCTGGACTCAGGGGAACACAGCTTGATAAAAGTTGTATCTTCTGTTTGATGTAGGAAAGAAGAACAACTAGAAGGAAAATGGAGGCTTTGCTTTTTCCCCATAAATGTTGATGTATCCTATTGTCAGTCAGCTTTCCAAATTCCCAAGAGGTATGTTTTTTGCAGTAAGTATATCTATAGATCTGAAAAGATACTAAGGCCAATCACATTTTTAAGCCGGTTGTTTGAAACATCAAATTAAAATGCACCTCTTAGAAAAGAAGTTTTCTTTGTCAAATCACTATTGGAGTAAAATCTATAATTGCTTGAAGACAAATGGGTGCATAAGAAAATGTGGCGAAGAAAGCTGATGGTGCCCGGCTATCAAAAGAGATAGTGCCTGGGGTCTTAAAGGCTTGGAGGTGAACAAGTGGCCATCTAGCTCAGAAACAAAAAAGCCCACATGGAAGAAGCACACCAGCCAGTGCGATCACGAGGTGCCAAAGGGACCAGGTATAAGGCATCATGCAAAAAAATTAGATATATGTATATGTGTGTGTATATATATATATATATATACCATATTGAATGAAGGGGGAAGTGCAGAGTGGAGACCCAAGGCCCAAGTGTGGGCCACTGGAGATCCCCTCATATATGAGGGGTTTAGGAGAGGAGATGGGTCAGTCAGGGTGCGGGGTAGTATCGACGAAGAACACAACTTTCCCCCAGATCCTGGATGCTTCCTCCCCACAACTACCATGATCCGACTTCTACCTTGCAGGACTGGATAGGGCAGAGGTTGTACACTGTTGCATATGGGGGCTGGAGGCACAGGGAATCCAGGGTGGAAGATACCTTCAGGACCAAGGGTGTGAGGGGCGATGCTGGGAGAGTGGAGGGTGAGTGGGTTGGAAAGGGAGAACTGATTACAAGGATCCACATGTGACCTCCTCCCTGGGAAAGGGACGGCAGAGAACGGGGGGGAAGGGAGACTCCTGATAGGGCAAGATATGACAAAATAACAATGTATAAATTACCAAGGGCACATGAGGGAGGGGGGAGCGGGGAGGGAGGGGAAAAAAGAGGATCTGATGCACAGGGCTTAAGTGGAGAGCAAATGCTTTGACAATGATTGGGGTAGGGAATGTGCGGATGTGCTTTATACAATTGATTATGTATATGTATGGATTGTGATGAGTTGTCTGAACCCCTAATAAAATGTAAAAAAAAGAAAAGAAGAGAAAAAATGAAGAAAATGATTAGGGCAGAGAATGTATGGATGTACTTTGTACAATTGATGTATGTATGTGTATGGATTGTGATAAGAGTTGTATGAGCCCCTAATAAAATGTTTTTTAAAAAATCTATAATTGCTTAAAAGACAAGACAGCTAGGAAGCAAAGCACAAAGACTGAAACAGCTCTGGGTTTATTCTTATAAGAAGATATAATTAAGATAGATGTATATTGTCTGATATAGCAAACATGCAAAATTAATATATCTACTACATGTTCAAAATCAGATGTAATTCCTTTTCATGATTCCCCCCTCCCTCACTCTCGCCCCACTAAAAAGAAACACAGCAGAGAACACATTGGATACTTACGAATTCATACCAAAATAGCAATAATAGTAATACCTTATCTGTTCTGGGATTTTATTTTATCTTTTAAAGCAATTGGACAAGTGTAATTGGAATAATGCCTGTTTACCATCACCGAGTGGGCAAAAAGGGGGAGATGGGTAAATAAACACTGATGTGTTAAGGCTGCACTAGGTATTAAAAATATTTATGACACAAATCCTACCTTTTGTATCTAAAGAGATATGTCTGAGAGAGGCACGGTTTTAAACACTAGCAGTAAAATAATGAATACATCTCGTTAACAGGAAGTTTCATGATAGGTTCGCTTAAGGAGAGGCTATTTGCTATGAGCTTATAGGGATTTGTGTCTCATTAGAACCATTCAAGGAAGAAACTGTCTAGCCAAGGAAAATTTCTTGCTGACTTTGTCGCATGGGTTTCTCCATTCTATTTGCAAGTCTAAGAAACAAGTATTGAAGAGACTTATTCCTAGTCATTGGGAGATGACAATTTCCTGAAGTCAAAGGACCTGACCAACCTCATTCCAGGTTCCTAAAACTAACTGAGTAAGAGTTTTCCTAGATCTTGTAGAAGGATGTGAGTGCGATAAGTGACACGTTCCTTCTCTTACAATACACAGCTCTTCTGAAACAAGTAAACAAACAAAAGCCACCAGTTTCCTTATCTTTCGCTACTTGTTATGTGAGTTTTACTGTTACTTCTAAAGCAAAACCTTATATTAAACATCTAACAATATCTCCTTCAATTCCCTATTACCTATTTACATATATCTTAACTGGAACTGAAAACCACTTATTTCCCAAGAAATTTCCTGTAAAGAGCCTGGAAGAAGGGGTGGAGGTGAAGGAACATTAACATAAAAAGATACAAGAGAAGGGGAAGAATCTGAGGAAAATGAGCCGGAAGGAAAGAAGAGAACCTAAGTTAGTTATTCCAAAGGAAAACAACAACAACAACAAAAGTCAGGGAGAAAGGAGATTTTCTCCTAATACAAACACAGACATTCAATCTTTGCTCAAGCAATGCATTCTAATTAAAGTAATTATAGGCTTTTGGAGATGTCCCACCACTTGTCTGTCCGTTTGGCTTACTGCGGTGGCTGGTGCGCTGCTGTGAGGCTGGAGGCTGTGTCACCGGTGTTTCAGATGCCAGCAAGGTTTCAGCAGAGCTGCCAGATCAAGAAGAGCAGAGGAAGGAGGCTGGCTTTCCTACTCGGGAGAAAGAAGCAGCTGAAACCCGTATGCGTGGCTTCAAAGTATTGTCCAAGACTACAAGATGAGAACATGTTGGAGAGGTCGCTGGGGGGGGGGGGACAGGCCCCTCATGCCCCAGGGCACTCGACATGTGACTGGAGAAGAGCTGATTTCTCGGAGGAAGTCCACTACGGTGACATTAGTCTGGGAAACCCGCTGGGAGTGGAGCATGGGGGTTCTTCATTTCCCGATGGGGTAAAGGTAAAGAGAAACAGCTGCAAAGATCTTCTAAGGATCCGAACTTTGAACGTGTGAAGCGTGAATCTAGCAAAATTGAGGTGGTCACAAATGAAATGGAATGCATGAAGATCAATATCCTAAGCATCAGTGAGCTGAAATGGACTGGCATTGGCCATTGTGAATCAGAAATGCATATGATTAAGTGTGCAAGGAAG